>NC_086375.1:81996054-82628809 GCF_036588685.1 Mytilus trossulus
TAAGTGTTTAAAAAACACCATGGGGTAAGTGTTAATAAAACATCATGAGGTTGGTGGGGGGATAAGTGTTAATAAAACTCTATGAGGGTAAGTGTTTAAAAAACACCATGGGGTAAGTGTTATTCTAACATGACGTCCTTCACACACTTTGAGTACACACCCGTGGTAAAATATGAATATATTGCATTGGCTGTTCTGATCGTACTCCCATGTCATATGTTTTTTTATGAATGAAGTACCCGACGTCATAGAATGATGACGTTATAATTTAAGCATTTTACGGGGACAAAACACGCTTTTGATACAGAAAATCATCACAACAAGGAAACGTAAACAAACGATGCTAAAATGTGGTATAAGCCCATTTTCTTATATACATAGAAGACATATAAGAAAGTTATCATTAAAATTCATCCAAATCTATCTAAATAAGTTTTGTGAATAGTTTGAGCATGTCACTAATTCTGTTTTCTCCGTTCTTTTACGCCAATCTAAAAGAGAGTTAATTTATGGGAACGGCAAATAATGGCCTCCACCTAGAGCGCTTCGATCCAAAACAAATGCCGTATTTGTCCTATTAGAATCGAAATAATTCATGGGGGCTTGAATATATCTAGATTTTACCACGGGTTGTCCCTTTATGCCGATATTTTACCCCTCGCTATCGCTCAGGGTAAAATATTTGTCATAAAGAGCCAACCCGTGGTAAAATAACGATATGTTCAAGCCCCCATGAATTATTTCTTAAATAAAACATGAGGGTTGGGTAATAAAACTCTATGAGGGTAAGTGTTTAAAAAACACCATGGGGTAAGTGTTAATAAAACATCATGAGGTTGGTGGGGGGATAAGTGTTAATAAAACTTCATTAAGGTAGGTGTTAATAAAAAAATCGGGGTTGGTGTTAATAAAATACATGGGAATTGGTGTTTATAAAACATCATTGGTTAAGTGTTAATAAAACATCATGGGTTGAGTGTTAATAGATCATCATGGGGTAAGTGTTGATAAAACATCATGGGGTTTAGTGTTTAATAAAAAAAATCATGTGGTAAGTGTTAACAAAACATCATGGGGTAAGTGCTAACAAAACATGGGGGTTGGTGTTGATAAAACATCATGGGGGTTGGTGTTTAAAAACATCATGAGGGTTGGTGTTAATAAAGCATTATGGGGTTTGGTGTTAATAAAACATCATGGGGGTAAGAGCTAACAAAACATCATGGGGTCAGTGTTAACAAATATCATGGGGTCAGTTTTAACAAATATCATGGGGTCAGTGTTAACAAAACATCATGGGGTCAGTGTGAACAAAACATCATGGGGTCAGTGTTAACAAAACATCATGGGGTCAGTGTTTAAATATCATTGTTTTAGTGTCAATTAAACATCATGAGGTTGAGGGTTGATAAAACATCATGGGATACATGTTTATAAAATATCACAGGATAAGTCTTAATGAAACACCATGGCCTAAGTGTTAAAAAGGCATCATGGATAGGATTAAAAATAATATTGAAATATTAAAAAACACCAAGGTAGTTTCAAAAGATGGGAAGGTCCATAAAACATGGGAAAAAAATCAAACATAAGATAAAATCAGCCAATGGAATGAACTGTCCTACATCTGGTTAATATTTATATGTTGGCATATCACAACAAGGTAATGCTTTTCCCAGACTGTCTATAATGTCTGAATACTAAATCCAGTGGATGTGTACTAATTGATGTTTTTGTCTGGGGAAACTTTGTCTATTTATTCAGTTAAAATTGACTTTGAACTACCTTTAAGTAACTGTATATAAATTTAAGACTGGTACTTAATGATTTTTTCAATTGTTAAGGTTTTGACTATTTTGTGGTGATGAAATAAGATGAGTGAGTATTTTATGTTTTCTGGAGAGGGATTACTCCATGTTCCAGCTTTTCATACTGACATACAATAATTCTGATTTTCTATTTACATAGGGTCTACTTGTCTCCATGATGCAGCAAACTATGGCTTTGAAGAAATTGTGAAAATATTAATTGAAAAAGAGGCTGATGTTGAGATGATTGACAAAGCTGGGTTTACAGCACTACATGTAAGGTTATCTCAGGCCATTAATATGTTTTATATATACAAACCTTAATAGATATGATACTTCTATGGTTAAACTTACCAGTACATTTTGAAGTTTTATTCTCTGCTGAAAAACATTTATTCTTCTCTTTTCAGCAGAAGCTCAACACTTACAACCAAATTGTGTATCTGGCCAGGCACCTGTTGCATATTAAAAAAAAATCAACAATAAATGCAGCAATTAAACAGCATAAATAAAAAACAATATACAAATGTACAACAAGAGACAAGTTGTAAAAATGTTTTACAGAAACTATCAAAGATATGCCATTACATGCATGGACACACAAAAAAAATTGGCCCCTCACTGCAAGTTCCTAGAATAACAAAAGTTACAAGGAAGAAAAAAATAGCTTAGATAGAAATCTCTAGTATAAAATATATATATATATAAATATTTATTGAGACAGCATTAAAAAGTGCTCAAACAGTTGCTGCAAAAAAAAACTTGATCTGTTGATACCCATGGCTTTATTATGTATACATAAGAGGAAAGAGCAAATATCAAAACCTAGAACATTAAATTTACCTATGACCTTGAGCTCAATTTCAAGGTCATCAACCAAGGACCTCAAATCAAAAGACTCTAGGCCTCTACTTCATATTGTGAATGAGTTATATTACCATACAACTAATATTAGATATAAAAGGGGGACAAAATTGCATTAAATGTTCTGTACCCTTTCAAGTAAAATTTACGTGTTACGACATGTAGCAACTAACAATTGTATGAAAATATTTTGTCGATATCTTGTATGATTTCTGAAAGTAAGAGATAACAAGCCAAAATCAAAAATTTTAACATGACCTTGACCTCATTTTCATTTTTTTGGACCAAGGACCTCAAATCAGAAGACCATAGGCCTTTATCACTTATGGTTTTTCAGTTACAAATTTATTTTATTTATTTCAATATGAAAGCGAAAATAACTCTCCTATAGAGTCTTCTTAAAGCTTTGGTCAAAATATATACTAGCATCCTGAGGATATGAAGAGCAATTTGGAAAAATAAATTTGTCGCTTTCTTTTACGGTTGCAGAGGAGATCTAATAACAAGAAAAACAGTGTTTGGGGAGATAACTCTTACAAAGAAAAGTGTTGGGTTAAACAGGGTCAGTTTCAAAAGCTTATAGACTGTATGATATCATATACAAAAAACTAAGCAACATCTTTTGAAACATTTTTACACAGCAAGAAAAAAATTAGCCGGAAAAAAAAATAATAATAAAAACATTAATAATCAGAACAAATTCTATAGTTCTTTCCAGAAGGAAAGGTGGAAAGACCTAATTAATTGTTAAACTTACTCACTTTATAAATAATAGTACCTTAAAAATGTAAATATTACCCTTAAATCTAGGAAAATATTACTACATGTTCAAAGGTATTCTATTATTTCTTTTTTATACTTAGTTCATGAAGAAAAGATTTGATAAAAATATTTTCAAGCATTTAATGTCCCTAATGCATCCTGTTTAATCCTATGTGTTACTTTCATTTCAGAGAGCATGTGTGACAAACAGACCAAGTATAGTCAAGATTTTAATAGAGGAAGGAAAATCTGATGTTCAACTGAGATGTCCAAAAACTGGTTGGGTGGCATTACATGTTGCCGCGTACAAAGGCCATAAACATTGTATACAGGTATATAATCTTATCAATGCAGCTGGTCGAAAGGTGGAGTAATTTTTGATAAACCCTTAGATTTATAATTTTCCATGACTCTTTGTTAGGTCATTGCCATCAATCAACAAAAGGCCAATTATTATAAGTTTGTCAATCTTACACATCAGTTTGTGTATGTATATGTCTGTCACTAATTTGTTCAAACCTGGTTGTTTCACTTCCTATATACAAGGTGGGTGGAAGATGTCACCTTTCCAAGCTTAAAAATGTGTGAATAGGTCAGGGAAATTATCAGAAATATTTGATTAGGTCAATAAGGTTCCAATAACTTAGTGTTCCCAACTGTGTTTTTATGCCCCACTTACGATAGTAGAGGGGCATTATGTTTTCTGGTCTGTGCCTCCGATCGTCCGTCTGTGCGTCCGTGCATCCGTTCGCTTCAGGTTAAAGTTTTTGGTCAAGGTAGTTTTTGAAGAAGTTGAAGTCCAATCAACTTGAAACTTATTACACATGTTCCCCATGATATGATCTTCCTAATTTTAATGCCAAATTATAGTGTTGACCCCAATTTCATGGTCTACTGAACATAGAAAATGATTGTGCAAAGTTCAGGTTAAAATTTTTGGTCAAGGTAGTTTTTGATGAAGTGAAAGTTACATCAATTTTGAAACTTAGTACACATGTTTCCTATGATATGATTTTTCTAATTTTAATTCCAAATTAAAGTTTTGACCCCAATTTTCACTGTCCACTGAACATAGAAAATGATAGTGCAAGTGGGGCATCCGTGTACTATGGACACATTCTTGTTATCAACCAATTTTCTCTCTTTTGACACTTTGTTATTCCACTAGTACTCTGCTTACATTACACACCACATGAAATCCAAACAATGTGGGAAAAGAGTATATTTTAATCTACACAATATATAAAAAGATATACATTTTAAAAATCTATATTAAATGCAAATAGTGAGGGAAACAGAAGCCCAATGTCACCCCTATCAATTAGGTACTGTAGTGGACCCCTAGGTTCAAACCCCTCAGAGACAGGTATTGAGCCTGTAAAAGAAGTACAAGGAAGAAAACTACAGTGAAAGAAAAGGTAAAAAAGATATTTCAACTAAGTTACCCCTGTGCATTCATACAATAGTTTCTGCTTCCTTTGCATTCCAACCCTATTTGAGTGCAGTAATTAAACTTGCCATAGCTGTTAAAGCTATCCCTTTGGTATCTTTTGCCTCTCTTTTACTAGATGGTGTTGTATACATACAAGAAATCTGTACTTGTGATATAGTTTACACCATGACAAGTTATAGATCAAGTTAGCATTTTCTTCTAATACAATAAATTTATTACCAGCAGGGGACTAATGCTTGTTACATGTATTATTTCATTTCGAGCTAGTCAACCGAAAATGCTAACCTATTTAGATAAAACAAAATGATAATAACTTTTTTTTAAACTAATTTGAATAACTGTGGATTCATTTATTTTCATGGTACCAATTTTCGTGGATTGCGGAAAATTTGCCTTTTTTGTGGATATGTCATTTGTTTATTGGCCAACATCTGCATACGACCTGATAGAAAAATTTTACTTTGTTAATATTTGAAATCTTGGTTCACCTGTACCCAAGAAAGCCACGAAAATTGGTATCCAACTAATAATAATAAATGAACAGCTCTATAATGTAGTTTTGTTCAAACTGATGAGTCTACAGTAATAACAATTCCTCAATTATTGTGATAAAATTGTGAGAAATTTGCATTGAAGTTAATTTAGTGAGGATTTGTAAAATATCAAACAGAGCATATAGTTGTTATTTTGTTCTGTTGTAGGAATTACTGAACCATCATGCACCATTATTTCCCAGAGCAGAGGATGGATCTACTCCTTATGAATTAGCAAAGAGATATAACAGAACAGATTGTTTACAAATATTAAGTATGTGTTTAATTAGCAGAGAGAAATATCAGAACGGATTGTTTACAAATATATAGTAATGTCACATTATGTGGATCTATTATTATTCATTAGATACCAAAATTCATGGGTACATGAGAACCACAAATTTCAATGTTTAACAAAAGACAAATTTCTATAAAGTTGTATCCAGAAGTTGGCAGAACCACAAAATCCCATATCCACAAAAATGCAAGGTATCTTTAATCCAGGAAAATTTGGTATCCACAAAAATAAATAAATTCACAGTATGTGATAATTAACCAATTATTACAATCTAATAAAATCTTGTTGTGGTTTTAAGAATTTAAGGTGCTTTTTTTTTTTTATTATTTATCAGTGACGACTCGTCCCTTTACATGTATCTTCCCACATCTCATTTAAGGTCAAGTTACAGTAAATGGGCTATGTCTTAGATTTCACTAAAATTTGGCATAGAGCTCTGGCTCGATGAACTTCAACTGAAAATCGAAATAATAATGCATTTATCTCAATTATCATTTGAAATATTACTGATTGAATTCTTACAAAGTGGGTGAACATTTGTATAGAATGCACATAAAACCGGCGAAAACCCTTCTAAAATTTGTCTTAAAATCGCAAAATCTCTTATTCTACTCCATAGATTTTTCTTATAAAACTATATGTTGTTGATACATAAATTTCCGTTATAATGATGCAAAATAAAGATAGGTTCATCGACTTCGTTTTTACGGTATACATCATTCAAAGTTGCGTTTTTTGTGAAAAAATCCAACAAAACGTCAAAATAATCGTAACGTTATCGCGCCACAGGCCGTAAAACGTTGATTTTTGAAGTTTTTCACTACCAATAAGGTAACAAATTGATTATTAGATAAAAAAACAAAGTCGGTGACCCTATGATTATTTTATATCATTAAAACAGAAATTTATGTGTCAACAATATATAGTTTTTTTAAGAAAAATCTATGGAGTAGAATTAGAGATTTGGCGATTTTAAGACAAATTTTAAAAGGTTTTTCGCCGATTTTATGTGCTTTCTATACAAATGTTTTCCCATATTAAGAGAAATCAATCTGCAACCTTTCAGAAAATAAAAGAGATAAATGTATTATTTTTTCGATTTTCAGTTGTAGTTCAACTAGCCAAGGTTGTATGCAATTTTTTGTCAAAATCTGCGACATAGCCCATTTACTGTTCCTTGACCTTAAAAGCACAAAAATCTTAGTATTTCAATATCTTATTGACAACCAGATCAAACAAAACAAAATATAACATTAGGAAAACTCTTTTAATATAGTATAGATATTCAACCTTTTTGAAATCATGTTTAGTAACAAAATGTTTTCAAACGTTTTTAAGTAATTTGATATCAGCGACTTGTCTATTTCAGATTTTCCAGACTACAGATCAATAAGAACAAGAAAAGAATTATGGTTTCATTCTCATATTGACAGGAAGGTAAATAATTCATTGGTTTTAATCTGAATTATGTCTCATCATTAGATGGTCACTGTGGATTCAATATTATTCCTTGAATACCAATTTTCGTGGATATCGTGGGTACAGGTGAACAACCAATTTAAATGTTCAAGGAATAACAAATTTTCTATAAGGTTGTATGCAGACTTTTTCAAAACCAAGAAATCAAATATCCAGGAAATGTTATGGTTTTCCTCAATCCATGAAAATTGGTACCCATGAAAATAGATGAATCCACAGTAATATTTGTTTTAATCTGAAGAATTATCTTAAGATCTTACCTTAAAAAATAATCACCTACGATAATGACCTTCATAAAGAGTTCTTATCTAAAATTATTTAATTGGGAAATAGTTAGCCCTGATCTGCAGTACCGTATAAATGACCTTTCACCAAGAATTACTTTCCTTTGTGAATTGTAGACTGGTTCCATACCAGACAAAGTTGGCTTTTGCCAATACAAATCATAGCAAATTGAAAGTGGTTTATCGGGGTGGTTCAACTAATTTAAAAAAAACAAAAACAATTTCTGATGACAAAAGTATTTATCTTAACAACAAATTAATGTAGTTAAAAGATTTGAAAACCTTACAGATCATGCAGATTACTCACATTACTCACAGGTAAATTTGCTCTTTCTGCTAGCTCCCCATTGTAAATAAAAGGGAGACAACTAAAAAGGTATCACTTATGACAGGGTCAATTGACAGGAATTGGCAAATAGTCAATTTACAGAACTGAGGGTATTGAACTTTTGTTGTATACATATATGTTTGTGTTTTGAGAGTCTGTTTTTTGTCGAGCCTGCAACTTTTGTTGCAGAAAGCTTGACATAGGGATAGTGATCCACCAGCGGCGTTAGCTTACTTCTTAAAAGCTTTATATTATAGAAGGTTGAAGACCTGAATGCCTCATACTTTGTATATAGATGCCTCATGTTACGAAGTTTTTGTCAGTCACATGTCCCAATGTACTTGACCTCGTTTTCATGGTTCAGTGACCACTTGAAAAAAAGTTCAGAATTTTTGTAATGTTGAATTCTCTCTTATTATAGGTAATAGGATAACTATATTTGGTATGTGCGTACCTTGCAAGGTCCTCATGCCCTTCAGACAGTTTTCACTTGACCTCGACCTCATTTCATGGATCAGTGATCAAGGTTAAGTTTTGGTGGTCAAGTCCATATCTCAGATTCTATAAGCAATAGGGCTAGTAAATTCGGTGTATGGAAGGACTGTAAGGTGAACATGTCCAACTGGCAGGTGTCATCTGACCTTGACCTCATTTTCATGGTTCAGTGGTCAAAGTTAAGTTTTTAAGTTTTGGTCTTTTTATTTAATATTATATGCCAAAGGTCAACTATATTTGGTTTATGGAAATATTTTATGATCTATATGTAAGTCCTGCAGGTTTTATTTAACCATGACCTCAATTTCACGGTTCATTGCACAGTGTTAAGTTTTGGTGTTTTGGTCTGTTTTTCTTAAACTTTAAGTAATAGGTCAACTATATTTGTTGTATGGAAGCATTGTTAGCTGTACATGTCTGCCTGGCGTGGTTCATCTGACCTTTACCTCATTTTCATGGTTCATTGGTCTTTGTTTAGCTATCTTGGTTAATGTTAAGTTTATGTGGCAGTTGTAATAAATCTTTATACTTAGGACTATCAACATAGTATTAATGATTAGTAAAGAAGGCGAGACATTTCAGTGTGTGCACTCTTGTTGTAAAAAATTATCAGTATTTAAATAAGATGTGCAACTGAACCTTTTGGCTGAGCTATTTTCACCAAATGTTATAGAGATATAACAAGGATTTCAACATAGTGCCATGGGATACCACATTTATACAAATACTCAAAGATAGTGAGCATGTGCAATTGAATTTTTCTAAAGTCTGTTAATCATGGTTGTTACCTGTATAAGAAAGATTTAATGTGGATTGAATCTGTCAACAAATAGTTTCACTTTCAATGTTGACATTCTTTTCCAATAATAGTTAAACATATCTGGTGTTTCTTTAAAGGGATGTGAGTCACCTTCAATTATTATTTTCTTGATTTAACAGACAATGAATCCCTGTCAACTTACATCTTTTTAATTTCAAGTGATGGGAATCATTATGAATTATATTCTCCTCCATTTCAGACTGCTACAATGTTATTAGAAGCTCATCAAAGCAAAGAAGGACTATTTCTAGTACGGAAAAACAAGAAAGATGTTAACTATCATGTGATCACAGTGTGTCATAAACATCATGTATTCAATTATGAAGTCAAGGTTAAGGTAATTATTTTATTAAAGGAGTGTTGGTCCATATTTATAATATCACTACTGGTCATATAGTAGTTATAGCTGGGTAACTAAACTAACCCTTACATTTTTAATTGGTTCAAATTAGATTTAGAACAAGTCTTCATTAAATAGCAAATGTCAAGAATTGGAAATTGACCTGTCATTTGTTTTTCCATTTTATGCCCAGTTGCTAGGCTAAGTGGTATTAATTTTTACCCTTGTCTGACTGTATGTATTTATGTCCAGAAATTTGTTTCTTTTTTATAACTTTTGATTGCCTCAAGAATGCTTATTATCACCAAACACAGATATATTTTGAATTTGGGTGGTATCATGTTCACAAGTCTCAAGTAATGTCCATTTATAGATTAAAAATTCATTTATGCACTCTGATTTTACTTTCTTAGTTTCATTTGTATACCCCCACTTTAAAAAAGGGGGGGGGGTATACTGTTTTACCTCTGTCTGTCCATCCGTCAGTCCGTCAGCCTGTCCGTCCCATGAATATTTTTCGTCACATTTTTCTCAGGAACTACAATACAAGGATTTCTGAAATTTGGTTTCAGGGTTTATCTAAGTCAGCTATACTGTGTGATGCGTTTTCAGATTGATCACTTGACAACTTCCTGTTTACCGAACACTTGTATGATTTTACACATGATAGCCAAGTTGAACATTTTTGTCACATTTTTCTCAGGAACTACAATACAAGGATTTCTGAAATTTGGTTTCAGGGTTTATCTAAGTCAGCTATACCGTGTGATGCGTTTTCAGATTGATTACTTGACAAATTCCTGTTTACCGAACACTTGTATGATTTTACACATGATAGCCAAGTTGAAAATTTTCGTCACATTTTTCTCAGGAACTACAATACAAGGATTTCTGAAATTTGGTTTCAGGGTTTATCTAAGTCAGCTATGAAGTGTGATGAGTTTTCAGATTGATCACTTGAAAACTTCCTGTTTACCGAAAACTAGTATGATTTTACACATGATAGCCAAGTTGAAAATTTTCGTCACATTTTTCACAGGAACTACAATACAAGGATTTCTGAAATTTGGTTTCAGGATTTAAATAAGTCAGCTATACCGTGTGATGCATTTTCAGATTCATCACTCGACAACTTCCTGTTTACCAAACACTTGCATATTTTTACACTATTGATATTATCCACTTGCGTCAGGGGTATCATCAGTGAGCAGTAGCTCGCAGTTTCACTTGTTACTTTAACACTAAATACCCTGAGCAATTTATTATGACAACATACAGAAACAAATGTCATTTAATATCAAGAAAACAAAATGTCAATAGGGTTGAATTAGTATATTGACTCTTCCACATTTATAAACAGACACATCTATGTCCCATGGCAACATTCTTCTTTTAGTTAGTTTATAGCACACTTTGTTAGAATAAAAAAATACCAGGGTTAGAATTGCACATAAATATTTCTTATAATGTAATAAATAACCTGCAGAAAGGAGAAAGTAACTAGAAAAGTCTGAATGTAGGTACATCTCAAATTTATGAATAAATAAGGAAAGAAACTTTTTCATAACCATCCTTTGCTGAGATATCCACAAATTGTACACAATTAACATCAAAATTTGCAACAATTTTTTGCAAAATTTAATTTCTGATTTCACATTTATAACCAAAAAATCATAATAACAGTGACATCAACTATTTAAATAAAGTTTCTTGGATTTAAAAAAAAAATATCTGTATTTGAAAGAAGTAAAATAAAAATTGTTGCAGTTGGCACACAACTATTTTTTAGAAGCATTATGATAAAACTGAAGCATGATTATGAATGTATATGAATATTCTCATATACATAAATTGGATGGAATAACATTTAACGAGTTTTAAGTAAATGCAATTTTACAATTTTTTTGCCTTCAACAAATAAAAATAATGATAGCTACTGTGTTTAGACAAGTGAAAAACTAAACTATCTCTCAATATGCATTAAGATATATAACATTTGAGTAAACATATTAATTATGACAATTTCAGGACTTTAGGGGCCAGTTAGTACATTATATAGATGATGGACCATTATTTGATGGCTTAGAGAGATTAGTAGAACATTACCACAGAACCAAAGATGGACTTATAACTACATTAACCAGTGCTCTCTCAACTGGTTTGTTTTGTTAAATTTTTATGACTTTAATATTGTTTAAAATTATCAGAGAACCTGATTCCAACATCAAATCATGTAAATACTATATTTGTTCACCTTCAACAGTAAAATTTAAATATTTAAAACGCTCAGCAAGCCTTGGGTTTTAAATTTGAAATAAGTAGATGTCTGAAGTGGATAATTATTGTATGACTATCACACTCATTACAGTGGTAGAATCTATATACATGTACATAGCACCACAGTAGATTTAAATTATAGATAAAAAATATATGAAAAATATCTTATTTATCAAAATTGATTGCATAAGACTTTTATAGGTAAATTGCACAGAATAAGAAATCTTATTATATTTACCTCATGCCACTTTACATATTTTGATAAATATAGATTCTTACATTCATACCAGTGGATTGTTAGATTTATCCAATCGAGATATTTGAATTATCAATTTCATAGTCCCAGGCTTGGCGAGGACTATTAAATCTATAATTTAACTATTGAGATTAGATAGATCCTATAATCCATGAATAACTATGTAAGAACCTGTTTCTCTGATGATTACAAAATAAATTTTCATTTGTTAAACGAAAATCATCTTTGAGTGCCTTCCACATTTCACAAAGTTGCCAATTTCATTAACACCTGTTACCACATTTTGATTCATCCAGTGAACTGAGAAAGGTTATGACCCTTAAACTCATCCAATATTTTCAGAGATCACAGGCAACCACAAATTGACTCTTTTTTATATAATGGTTGTTGAAAGGGATGAGTTGTCAAAGAATTATAGAAATATATATTCCATAACTGCAACAAGCGTATTTCAATATTTCTCCACTCAAGACAGTTAAATTTTAATATTTTTAAGCGTTAGGCTTAATAATTAAAATTTAAGTGTTGAGAGTGGAGAAATATTGTAAAACATGAGTTACAGGGGTGGAATCTGTTTCTCTTATGGCTTTTATCCTTCCTTTTCGAAAATTTGAGGATAGTTGTGTTTTTTTGATGTGACGTCATCAGGCATGGTCACCTTTTTTCATGACATCACAAAAGGAAAATTCAGAAGTTAACAAGAAAATTCAACGTCACAATTAAATTTAAACCAATTATTTGCCGAGAACAGATTTTACACTTGTGAGGAGAAATATTTTTCTCACACTGCACAGGAAATGTGAAAATAGCACAAATATTAGAGAAAGTTTAATTCACATCTCTTAACATATTTATTACACAGAATACAATATGTAACAACTTTAGTTCACACCACTTTACATGTTTTATTACAGCTGAAACAGTACAACCACTTATATCAGAGGATCTTGAGGATTATTATAATGTTCCAGATAATGATGAAGGTTAGTAGTTTTCTCCTGGGAAATATGTGTTTTTTTTTTATTATAGCTCTTCACCTTTTTAATTAGCTTTTGATTTTCAAATATTTTGGCCATGAGCATCACCTAAGAGACATTTATTGTCGAAATTCGCATTTGGAGTCGATTTCACAAAAAGAACTTACGACTAAGATTAGTCATAAGTATACTGATTTGTTCATTCTTTATTATATTATCATGTCTTGGTGTTTTAGAACAGGAGGAGGGTGTTGTCATGTTCTAATCTCATTACTGTTAACCTTTCATCTGTTATCTCAGAAGATGCCACCTTGTGGTTTCTTATTGGTGTGCTTGCCCCTAGTGGATAAGGTCATGGGTGCATTACCCTGCCAGATAAAAACCAAGTCTTGGCAATTGGTTTATGTCGTATTTCTGCTAAGCATGCTGCATTTAGCATGGTTATCAGAATAATGTGTTTTGGAGGAGTGACATGTCTTCCCACAGATTTCCTTTGTAAATTGGCTCATTCAATATTCAGCTAAGTATGTAAATCTTGTATCAAGCAGATAAGTTTTCATATTACTTGAGTGTTCTCATACTTAACATGAAACACTTGCCACTGGACTCTTGACTTTAAACACCAGTGATTGGCTATCCATCTATTTATAATGTAGATTTGATTAAGCATTAGTTAAAAATATACATAGAATGGAAAAATGTTCTTGCCCATGAGGATTAAAGGTATTTAAATGAGCTTGATCTTTATTTGCATAATTTAATTATATTGATATGAAGTGACGGTGAGGTTTTTTTTATCAATTTAATGAGAAATAATAAATTTAGCAAGACAATTTTTGAAAAAGATGTCAATGAAGAAGATTTTGCATTGATGCCAACTTATATTTGTGAATATTTTTTTTTAGATCGACCAAAATTACCACCTCGCCATGATAGTCCTGCAGAAGAAATATATGAAACGGCAGATGATGGGGATGTTCCTGCAACTCCTCCACCTCTGCCCTCTAGTCAGGTTAGTGTATATAGACAACTCCTCCACCTCTGCCCTCTAGTCAGATTAGTGTATATAGACAACTCCTCCACCTCTGCCCTCTAGTCAGGTTAGTGTATATAGACAACTCCTCCACCTCTGCCCTCTAGTCAGTTTAGTGTATATAGACAACTCCTCCACCTCTGCCCTCTAGTCAGGTTAGTGTATATAGACAACTCCTCCACCTCTGCCCTCTAGTCAGATTAGTGTATATAGACAACTCCTCCACCTCTGCCCTCTAGTCAGGTTAGTGTATATAGACAACTCCTCCACCTCTGCCCTCTAGTCAGGTAAGTGTATATAGACAACTCCTCCACCTCTGCCCTCTAGTCAGGTTAGTGTATATAGACAACTCCTCCACCTCTGCCCTCTAGTCAGGTTAGTGTATATAGACAACTCCTCCACCTCTGCCCTCTAGTCAGTTTAGTGTATATAGACAACTCCTCCACCTCTGCCCTCTAGTCAGGTTAGTGTATATAGACAACTCCTCCACCTCTGCCCTCTAGTCAGGTTAGGGTATATAGACAACTCCTCCACCTCTGCCCTCTAGTCAGGTTAGTGTATGTAGATAAATCCTCCACCTCTGCCCTCTAGTCAGTTTAGTGTATATAGATCCCCTATTAAAATTATGTACATTTTATCTTTCAAGTACATTACAACCACAAGTAATTGCAGGAAAGAAACAAAAATCTTTTAAGTACAGTCAGTCGTAATAGGATCAAATTTATCTATCATTACTATAATAGTGTAAAATATTTATGATTTTTATGCCCCACCATCAATAGAAGAGGGGCATTATGTTTTCTGGTCTGTGGGTTCGTTCAATTGTTCATCTATTCATCCCTCCATTTGTTGGTCCCGCTTCAGGTTAAAGTTTTTGGTCAAGGTGTAGTTTTTGATGAAATTAAAGTCCAATCCACTTGAAACTTAGTGCACATGTTCCCTATGATATGATCTTTCTAATTTTAATGCCAAATTAGAGATTTCCCCCCATTTTCACGGTCCACTGAACATAGAAAATTATAGTGTGAGTGGGGCATCCTGTACTTGGGACACATTATTGTTTTTAATATATCGACCTGGTTTTAAATTGCATTTTTTAAGAAATATTAAAGTTCTCAAGGTAAACCTGTACTTGTTCAAATGTTTCAAGGAACCCTTAAAAACCTGTATAAATTCCCAAAAGAAGTGAACAAGTAATAGTGTCTCTGAAGTTTAAGTCATTGCTGATTTTGTACCATTTGCCTTGCAAAGTACAATTGCATCCTTAGACTATTACTTTTGGTTTAGAAACCTCAAAGTGCACCACAGAGTACTCTTTTCTTCATGTAAAGTGCTCATATTAAAACATAACAATCTGTAAAACTATCCTTACAGGATTAGAATAATTATAAAAATTGTAACAAAAACTCAATAGTCGTAATAAACCACTTAACAATCCAGTGTAATTAACCATAGCAAATTATGAAAAAATAAAGTGTTACAACTCATTTGCTGATTCATGGGTGCAGTTATTGATGATTGTGTATAGTTGTGCAGTTACTGATGATTATTTATAGTTGTGAGCCGTTTTTGATTGTTACGAGCTATTTACTCAAAAGTAAATCTGGACATTAGTAAAAAGATTTTTGACATGTTATAAAATTTTACTATCCTTTCATAGAACCTTAAGAGTATCTGTGAGTTGATTCAAGATATTTGTGGATACTAGCGGGATATTTATGAATGATTGCAATTTACCATAAGATGACAACCAATAAGGTCTTTTATAATACATCTGTAAATGCAGGCATCATTAGTTTTAAGTTAGACTAATATATTATGTATATTTATATCGTACTTTGGTTTCAATGATTTTATATTTTATATTAATGAGTTTAATTTGTTACAGCCTCCTCCAGTGAAAAAGAATATCTCAGTAGAACCAAAGGAACCGAAGGAAGAAGAAAAAGAAGTCTGGAATATAATTGATAAAAAAGACATTAAAATTTGTATGTATAAAAAAGAAGATGTGATATGATTGCCAATGAGACAACTCTTCACAAGAGACCAAAATGACTAAGAAATTAACAAATGTATTCTATTTGAAACATCAGTACATTTATAAACACAAATCACATATGTAACAAGTCAATAATAAAAATCATTGTCTTGTTTTAATGAACAGAGAATTGGATAACATATATTTAGTTGATATGACTTCAAACCAAAAAATATTAGACAAAGGAAATAAATTTGACGATTTAGCATCCAAGCTGATTGAAACTCAGAAACTTCGGAAAAATTATGTTATTGTTGGGAATTGCTAGTAAACTTTCATAACAAAGAAATGTATTTATTGCAGACATACGCATTTGTCTGTCCAATTTTAGTTGATCATCAATGTATTACACAAATGATTGTTTTTCAATCTTTTTCTAAACCCAATGTATAGGTAACATGAAGTCTGCAATAGAAGGTGTGATGTAAACAAGTAAATTTTTTGTGCTTTTCAATAACGAAGAATTCCACAAATTGTTGCAACCCACAGAATGATCGAAAATTGAAAATTAATAATTTTATTTTTTAACAACTATATCCTTTATTATATATATGTATATAAAAAAAAGTCCTGTTATTTCAGTATATTTAACTATTGGTTTTTTTTCTCCCTTAAACTTTTTTCTCCTTTAAAATTATCACTTATGCTGATAACATTTTTTTCAGTGGAAAAACTTGGAGAAGGAGAATATGGAGAGGTGAAGAAGGGGAAATATACCAGGAAAGATGCCAAAGGGAAAAATGCACATAAGGTATAAAGGCATATACCACACTAGTGTTGAGTTTATAACATAATTCTAGTATATTGTATATACCCTTTATGAGCCCCAATTACAATGTTTAAATATGTGAAATCAACAGGGAGTTACTATGGGCGCACAACATTTTAGCGAAAAATTTTGAACTGCTAGAGGATATTTTAGTGCCGACATTAGAGCCCATTTTAGCGCCGGATTAATCCATTAACCTGTATTCAGATAGCCCAGTTTAGGGAAAACTTACCAGGTGGAATTATATTCAGTGTAATTCACAGCAAACAATTAATGGTCAAGAGTCGTTCCATGCCCATTTTGATAAGCAATTTTACAGGAGTAGCCAGCTATTTGCATTTTTCTTGATACTATTATCAAATTGCAAACAACATATATAAAAAATACGAATTATAGACAAATATGCACCAAAATCTAGACAAGATAAACAGAAAGACAGTTCCTAATTCAATTCAATAGTTGTGTACAGGAGGTATATCCAGAGACAATCACATACGTTCTCTAGGATATAAATTCTAGGCTAAAACGAACTTTTAACATTTGATTAAATCTTTTTGCTGTATTTTAATGGACATCATATCACTGTCCATTAAAGTTTTTTATTTATTATATATTATATATTATAAAGGGTTAAGAATATTTTGCTGGGTTCTCTTAAGTGCTAAAATGTCGATTTTTTTTTTTGCTCGAATGTCCTATCAATGCGCTAAAATGTCCTTCGCCAGTTTCTATCCAGTCTAGGGGTATTAATTGTGGCTTTTTGCGTAAGACCCTGGAAATTTAGTGGCTTTTTTTACATTAGTTTTGAAAGTCAGTCTTCATTCTGCATATATATTTCTAAGTAATATCAAAGGCGAATCCAGGGGGTGTGGAAAAATTTGGTTGATTATATAGCGAATCATTGATGCATGACTGGAGCCCCCCCCCCCTAGGAAAAGTTCTGGATCCACCACTGAATATTGTGGGTTCATCATTCCCACCAAAATGTTACATATCAAAGAAACAAAGAAACCTCTGGTAGGGTTGATATTAAACAAAGGAGAGTGGATATAATTATTGAGGAATTTGAATACTTGTTTCCTTTTTTCTAATTTTATCTCAACAGTTTTGTTATAAATTAATAGATCTTTCCATCAGCTTATTTATTTATGAACATTTATATTATAGATTTTATTATTTTGGACATTCAAGTATTTTTTCTTCAGATTGATGTAGCAATAAAAACATTTCATGCTGAACTTGGTAATGATGCAGCATTAAAGAGCATAAAGGAGGAAGCTAAACTAATGTCTTCACTCAAACATGAATGTATAGTAGAATTATTTGGAGTTTGTGACTCACCATTTATGTTGGTAAGTAGAACTGTGTATGAAACAGCCAGTAGAAAATACATAGTACAAAAACTAATGAACATTTTATTTGAATCTTTAACTTATTAAACTTTACAAGATTGTTGTCCAGGGGGACCTTCCATTATCTACTGCGTCTTTTTCCCCCTTCCTTTTTACTTTTTGATTTTCTTTTATTTTTCTCCCATTCTGTATGAAAGTATATAAAAGAAGATGCGGTATGATTGCTAATGAGACAACTCTCCACAAGTGACCAAAATGACACAGAACTTAACAACTATAGGTCATTGTACAGCCTTCAACAATGAGCAAAGCCCATATTGCATAGTCAGCTATAAAAGGCCTTAAAATGACAATGTAAAATAATTGAAACAAGAAAAATAACAGTCTACTTAACCCTTACCATGCGGTGACCGTCTTTTGACGGGCGGACCCTAATAACCGTTATTTGGCTCCAATGGCGTTCCATACTTTTAGAAGTCCACTTTATGATATTTATTTTAAAATTTATGTATGTCCCGTCAACCTGAGGCTATCCATATTCACGTTTCTCATGTATAAGTAGCATTTTGAGCACAAATACGGACTTGGAAAATTGAAATTGGCTAAAACTCGGTTTTCTGGAGGGGTAGGCTTCACATATGTATCTTACACAAGAAGTTCAGAGGCATAAAACTGGCAAAGATAGTGCAAACCCACGGCCATATAACTACTGATCATTATTATTAATGAAATACGCATAGGAAACAACTACTTCCGGTTTTGTGTCCATTCGAAGTAAAAAATCGGCAAAAATCGTGAAATTCGGTATTTTGGGTCCAAATGACCTTCTGTAGACTGATGAATCAAGATCAGATTCACTCCGATCTAACAACTGTTGGGGTCAATTTGTTCACTAGGGTCCACTCTACACGCAGGCTACAGTTGGATACCTGAACCAGCAACCCTGGGTCTTCTGGGTCAAGAGAAGGGGTGAAAAATCGGCAAAATTGACGCTTTTTGCACCTGATGACCCTCTTTGGGGCAAATTTCCGCCAAAAAAATATTTTAACCAATTTGTTAAATGCCTTCCTTTTATCAATAACTTATTTCAACAGGTGGAGGAGTATATACCTGAGGGTTCTATGTTAGATTATCTAGTCAAGCATGGTAGCAAGAAAGTGAAAGTAGACAGCCTTAAACTGTGGGCTACTCAGATAGCCAATGGCATGCAGTATTTAGAGAAGAAGAGAGTTGTACATAGAGATCTGGCAGCTAGGAATATACTTGTTATGACTTTAATGCAGGTAACATCCTGGTCAAGCTATTCTTTATTTGGATATTACCCGCAGTATGAAACATAACTTTGTTTATTGGTCTTCCCATGCAACTTTACCCCTTTGATCAGTTTGAACTGGCCTTCATAACTTTTACTAAGAATTATTGTTTTAATAATAAAACCATTGTTTAAGACCTTTTATCAACTGGCTTTCTTCAGTTTATGTGAAACTTCTTGAACACACCAGTGGTCGGATGTCTTGAATAAAGGTTTATTAATACAATAATGTAATATATGTCCCCCTATTAGAAGTTTTCAAACAAGGACAAGAATTATTGCACAATGTCTGAACCAAACATATAAGTTCTTCATCTTCTTTGCTGTTTAACAAGATAAAACTATTATATCATTCAAGAAAAAAAACCTAAATACAATTTGATACTGTAAATTGAGGGGAAATTTAAATGTTTACATTTACATTTATGCTAAAAATGCAAGAGATAAAACTTTTGAAAGCATCATTTCTTTGTGTGGCATTTTATTATAAATTGCGTTAAATTAAAAGGGGATATAGAAATATATTTTGGTGTGTTTGTGACTTTACTATAACAGTAATTTTGTGTTAAGTTTAAATTTTACATATTTAAAGAATATATAAAGTGATTCATAGCCCCACAAAATATGATAACAAGTGGTAAACTAGTATAGGGTAATAATGTGCCAGTTGATAAATTTCTGTCCATTTAAGGTAAAGATTAGTGACTTTGGATTATCTAGAGCCTACTCTGATGAGAGCAGTTATTATAAAGCCAGTAAAGGAGGTCGATGGCCTATAAAATGGTATGCACCAGAATGTGTAAACTATGGGAAATTTACGCATGCTACAGATGTGTGGAGCTATGGAGTAACATTATGGGAAATGTTTAGTTATGGAGATCAACCTTATGGAGACAAAAAGGGAATTGAGGTATGTTCAAGTGGTATAATCTGTACTATGTAACAGTTATAAAATATTGTTATTTACTCCAAATTGCCAGGCATGTGTCTGTCAGTCTATCCTCTCACATGTACATTTCTTACCAGATGTCATCAAATTTAAATCAAAGGTTTATATCAACAAAGTTAGGGATAAGTAAGAAAATCAGTACCAGATCACCTCTTGAAAAAAGGAATTATATGGAAAATTGCATTTAAGGAGGCTCGCGGGTATAAGATTTTCCGAAAAAAGTTAAACTTTAATTTTTCATTACAAATTTTATTTATTATTTGAGTAGTTGTTACTTTAATATATGATTCAAAAATTATTCCAAAAAATCAATTGTTTTGGCCACAGCTGAGTTTTAAAATGTTGATATCATTGAAAAAGCTCCAAATTATCTCCCTTAGGTGTAAAATGCCATTTCTTTTGCATTAAAATTGAAATATCTTTATTAACTCATTGGTGACCTATATTTTTTATTGTTTTTTTCGAATAAGCTGTACATAAACTAAATAATTGTAAAATTTAAGCGAATTCTGTAATTTAGTTCTTTTTTTATTTCGATACTTCCCTTATTAGTTCAACAGAAAAAAAGGACATTAGCAAAAATGTATGTTTCTTTCGAAGGCAGATTGTGAGCGTAAATGAACGGTGACCCCATTTTTTTATTTCATTTTTCTTTTACGTATAAAATAAAGTTCGTTTATAGAAAAATATAGAGAAATCTCTATTAAATAAAAAAAATGATTCAGACCCGCGAGCCGCCTTATTTGCTCGCGGGTATAAAATTTTCAGAAAAAAATCAAACATATATTTTTCATTACAAATGTTATTAATTACCTTTAGTAGTTTTTACTTTTTCATATGGTACAAAAATCATTCCAAAAAATCAATACGTGTTGGCCCAAGGTGACTTTTAAAATGTAGATATCATTTAAAAAGCTCTAAATTATCTCTCTTTGGTGCAAAAATGCCATTTTTTGGCATTAAAATTGAAATATCTTTTTTAACTCATCGGTGACCTATATTTTTTATTGTTGTTTTCTAATAAGCTGCACATAAACTAAATAATTGTAAAATTTAAGCGATATCTGTAATTTAGATATTTTTTTATTTCGATATTACCGCTATTTCTCCTATTAGGTCAATAGAAAAAAAGGACATTTACAAAAATGTATGCTTCTTTCAAAGGCATATTGTGAGCGTAAATGAATGGTGACCCCATTTTTTTATTTCATTTTTCTATTAGGTATAAGAAAAAGTTTATTTAAAGAAAAATATAGTGAAATCCTATATTAAATAAAAAAAATTGATTTAGACCCGCGAGCCCCCTTAAAGCAATTTCACACACACGATTCTTTATAAAAAAGTAATTT
Source organism: Mytilus trossulus (assembly GCF_036588685.1). Lineage (NCBI taxonomy): Eukaryota > Metazoa > Mollusca > Bivalvia > Mytilida > Mytilidae > Mytilus > Mytilus trossulus. Next base: position 82,017,831 of record NC_086375.1, read on the forward strand.
AAGAACAAACAAAATAATATATTGGAATTACTACCCTTAAACAGATAAAGTATATGTATCATCAAAAACATTGGAACGTTGTGGACTTTTTTTTCACACACTAGTACCTAAAAACAGGTCTCATAGAGATCAAATTTCCCACAGCTTTTCTGAAGATTAAATAATGTGCTTACTTATCGTGTTAGGATTAATGAAAATGTAAAATTTTTAACAAAAAGGATTACATTCTCATCAATGTAACTGTGGAATAGGCAGGTTTGACTTAATCTTTATATTTACATTATAAGGTAATACAGTTCATTGAAGAAGGCAGTAGACTTGACTTAATCTTTATATTTACATTATAAGGTAATACAGTTTCTTGAGGAAGGCAGTAGACTTGACTTAATATTTATATTTACATTATAAGGTAATACAGTTCATTGAGGAAGGCAGTAAACTTGACTTAATCTTTATATTTACATTATAAGGTAATACAGTTCATAGAGGAAGGCAGTAGACTTAACTTAATCTTTATATTTACATTATAAGGTAATACAGTTTCTTGAGGAAGGCAGTAGACTTGACTTAATCTTTATATTTACATTATAAGGTAATACAGTTCATTGAGGAAGGCAGTAGACTTGACTTAATCTTTATATTTACATTATAAGGTTATACAGTTCATTGAGGAAGGCAGTAGACTTGACTTAATATTTATATTTACATTATAAGGTAATACAGTTTCTTGAGGAAGGCAGTAGACTTAACTTAATCTTTATATTTATATTATAAGGTAATACAGTTCATTGAGGAAGGCAGTAGACTTGACTTAATCTTTATATTTACATTATAAGGTAATACAGTTCATAGAGGAAGGCAGTAGACTTAACTTAATCTTTATATTTCCATTATAAGGTTATACAGTTCATTGAGGAAGGCAGTAGACTTGACTTAATCTTTATATTTACATTATAAGGTAATACAGTTTCTTGAGGAAGGCAGTAGACTTGACTTAATCTTTATATTTACATTATAAGGTAATACAGTCCATTGAGGAAGGCAGTAGACTTGACTTAATCTTTATATTTACATTATAAGGTAATACAGTTTCTTGAGGAAGGCAGTAGACTTGACTTAATCTTTATATTTATATTATAAGGTAATACAGTTCATGGAGGAAGGCAGTAGACTTGACTTAATCTTTATATTTACATTATAAGGTAATACAGTTCATTGAGGAAGGCAGTAGACTTGACTTAATCTTTATATTTACATTATAAGGTAATACAGTTCATTGAGGAAGGCAGTAGACTTGACTTAATCTTTATATTTACATTATAAGGTAATACAGTTTCTTGAGGAAGGCAGTAGACCTGACTTAATCTTTATATTTACATTATAAGGTAATACAGTTCATAGAGGAAGGCAGTAGACTTAACTTAATCTTTATATTTACATTATAAGGTAATACAGTTCATTGAGGAAGGCAGTAGACTTGACTTAATCTTTATATTTACATTATAAGGTAATACAGTTCATTGAGGAAGGCAGTAGACTTAACTTAATCTTTATATTTACATTATAAGGTAATACAGTTCATAGAGAAAGGCAGTAGACTTGACTTAATCTTTATATTTACATTATAAGGTAATACAGTTCATTGAGGAAGGCAGTAGACTTAACTTAATCTCTATATTTACATTATAAGGTAATACAGTTCATTGAGGAAGGCAGTAGACTTGACTTAATCTTTATATTTACATTATAAGGTAATACAGTTCATTGAGGAAGGCAGTAGACTTAACTTAATCTTTATATTTACATTATAAGGTAATACAGTTCATTGAGGAAGGCAGTAGACTTAACTTAATCTTTATATTGACATTATAAGGTAACACAGTTCATTGAGGAAGGCAGTAGACTTGACTTAATCTTTATATTTACACTATAAGGTAATACAGTTTATTGAGGAAGTCAGTAGACTTGACTTAATCTTTATATTTACATTATAAGGTAATACAGTTCATTGAGGAAGGCAGTAGACTTAACTTAATCTTTACATTATAAGGTAATACAGTTCATTGAGGAAGGCAGTAGACCTGACTTAATCTTTATATTTACATTATAAGGTAATACGGTTCATTGAGGAAGGCAGTAGACTTAACTTAATCTTTATATTTACATTATAAGGTAATACAGTTTCTTGAGGAAGGCAGTAGACTTGACTTAATCTTTATATTTACATTATAAGGTAATACAGTTTCTTGAGGAAGGCAGTAGACTTGACTTAATCTTTATATTTACATTATAAGGTAATACTGTTCATGGAGGAAGGCAGTAGACCTGACTTAATCTTTATATTTACATTATAAGGTAATACAGTTTCTTGAGGAAGGCAGTAGACTTGACTTAATCTTTATATTTACATTATAAGGTAATACAGTTCATGGAGGAAGGCAGTAGACCTGACTTAATCTTTATATTTACATTATAAGGTAATACAGTTTCTTGAGGAAGGCAGTAGACTTGACTTAATCTTTATATTTACATTATAAGGTAATACAGTTCATTGAGGAAGGCAGTAGACTTAACTTAATCTCTATATTTATATTATAAGGTAATACAGTTCATTGAGGAAGGCAGTAGACTTGACTTAATCTTTATATTTACATTATAAGGTAATACAGTTTCTTGAGGAAGGCAGTAGACTTAACTTAATCTTTATATTTACATTATAAGGTAATACAGTTCATTGAGGAAGGCAGTAGACTTGACTTAATCTTTATATTTACATTATAAGGTAATACAGTTTCTTGAGGAAGGCAGTAGACTTAACTTAATCTTTATATTTACATTATAAGGTAATACAGTTCATTGAGGAAGGCAGTAGACTTGACTTAATCTTTATATTTACATTATAAAGTAATACAGTTCATTGAGGAAGGCAGTAGACTTGACTTAATCTTTATATTTACATTATAAGGTAATACAGTTTCTTGAGGAAGGCAGTAGACTTGACTTAATCTTATATTTCCATTATAAGGTAATACAGTTCATTGAGGAAGGCAGTAGACTTGACTTAATCTTTATATTTACATTATAAGGTAATACAGTTCATTGAGGAAGGCAGTAGACTTGACTTAATCTTTATATTTACATTATAAGGTAATACAGTTCATAGAGGAAGGCAGTAGACTTGACTTAATCTTTATATTTACATTATAAGGTAATACAGTTCATTGAGGAAGGCAGTAGACCTGACTTAATCTTTATATTTACATTATAAGGTAATACAGTTTCTTGAGGAAGGCAGTAGACTTGACTTAATCTTTATATTTACATTATAAGGTAATACAGTTTCTTGAGGAAGGCAGTAGACTTAACTTAATCTTTATATTTACATTATAAGGTAATACAGTTCATTGAGGAAGGCAGTAGACTTGACTTAATCTTTATATTTACATTATAAGGTAATACAGTTCATTGAGGAAGGCAGTAGACTTGACTAATCTTTATATTTACATTATAAGGTAATACAGTTCATTGAGGAAGGCAGTAGACTTGACTTAATCTTTATATTTACACTATAAGGTAATACAGTTTCTTGAGGAAGGCAGTAGACTTGACTAATCTTTATATTTACATTATAAGGTAATACAGTTCATTGAGGAAGGCAGTAGACTTGACTTAATCTTTATATTTACATTATAAGGTAATACAGTTCATTGAGGAAGGCAGTAGACTTGACTTAATCTTTATATTTACATTATAAGGTTATACAGTTCATTGAGGAAGGCAGTAGACTTGACTTAATCTTTATATTTACATTATAAGGTAATACAGTTCATTGAGGAAGGCAGTAGACTTAACTTAATCTTTATATTTCATTATAAGGTAATACTGTTCATAGAGAAAGGCAGTAGACTTGACTTAATCTTTATATTTACATTATAAGGTAATACAGTTCATAGAGGAAGGCAGTAGACTTGACAAACCAGACGCATGTCCTGATGTGACTTATTTCGAAATGAAAAAATGCTGGATGTCTAAACCAGAGGAAAGGCCAACATTTCATGAACTGTCAAATCATTTTGAAACAGAAAAAGAATATGCTGACATAAGAGACTTTAAAAGGAGCACTTCACATTCAAAGAAGAAAAAATAATTTTATTGATTGTTTACTTAATGTTAAAGATTAATGTGATGCAACATTTTTAAATATATATATATATTCTATCAAGATCAAAAAGTTATACTGGTCATGTTTTCATTTTATATTTTTATAGATATATTTTTTGATAAAAAGAACCATTCAATTTTTTGAATGTTGATTATGTGAGAAGGATACTTAGTGTGTTGGATAATGTACAGAGGGTAAATAAACAAACTAATGACTTATATAATAAAAGTCTGGTCATGCTTAAAGACATTGTTGACTTATTGTGGTAGGGTAAATAGCCATACAAAATTACAGTTTAATTGATACAGAATTTTGAAAACGGATTACTCAAGTTATTTAATTTCAATAATAATAATAAAGAGTCTCTGGCGAGTTTATTAGTACTATTTGAATTAAACATGTTAAATAACGGGAGTTGATATCAAGCAAAATCTTATTTTCATGAGTTGTTCAACCTATTTCTCGTATGGACAACACTCCTTTTGTTTTAAATAAGTTAGTCTTGGCTTTTGCAAATACCAGTATGGTGTCATATGTCTATTCAGGCATACAACTTTAATATTAGACATTTTAAAACATTTTGTATGCTTCAGACTGTAAAACATTTTGTATGCTTCAGACTGTAAAACATTTGACAAAACGAAGATTCCAGATGAAAAGTGTGAGTGATTTGTATATCATTGAAGAAATCAACATTTTGGTTGCCAAAATTGCTGTTTTTGTATTTTTTCCCACATATAAGCTTTCAATAATTTTTTTTTAGCTGTAACTGACAATCCAATTTTCTGTAACCAAAAAATGGCACTAGATCAGGGTTGCAGGCTTGCAGCCAATGTATTTTTTTTTCTTATTTAAAATCCCTGACACAATTTAATTGGTGCTAAACATATAGTGTTAATGTATTGTTGATTGTTTATTATTAAAAGCATTTTTACTATAAATAATGTCTTAAAGTGTTACTTTTCCAACATTATTTGTCAACCTAATGCAGTAATAGGTCAAAGTTATCAAATTGTTTATTTTGAATTTCTGTAAAGCAAATAAGACTTCTGTGTGTAAACAGTTTCATTCATAACATTCATTTGAATATTTTATATTTATTAGAACCTTTTGTAATTGTAAAAATTTTCATATTTAAAAAGCACTTGATGTCCAAGTTAAAGTGTTTTTTTTGTTTGTTTTTTTATATTTGAGTGTATTCACTTCCCACACATAAGATTACTTTTGTTTTCAACTGAAACTAATAATTTTTTATAGAAATTGCAATTGGTAAATACATGTCAATAATTGCAAATTTTAGACAGTTTGCTTCATGTTTTCTTTAGTTACTGTCTGTTTTCCATAACTACATGTTTAAAAATAGTATATAGAGTTGGGAATCAGTTAGAGTTTTACATTCTTATAAATACACATACTAAGTGAGTTTCTTAGAAATAAGGGTTTATCATAAATGTATTCCAGTTCTGAATTTTGAATTGCTCTCTTAGTCAGAGTTTGAAAAATACATTGCAATTTTTAAGTAAAGGAAAACAAATCTCAATAGATCATATATTGACAGGAGAAAGAAAATGTTGTCAAAAATAAAATAACCAGTGGCATTTAAATATTTATGAGGAAAAGTGATATCGGGTCAGTGACTGTATATGCCATAAAAATATACAGTCAATGCATTTTGACTTCTCAAATAGAATGAATGCAGTATAAATTAAATTAAACAGAGGTTCCATGAAATGCAGGTGTCAGGACAAATGCATTTTCTAGCCATTCTCTAAGACTTTGTAATTTTCTTTTAAAACGTTTGAATCTCATGTTTTTCTTTAAACTAGCACTTGACAGCCTTGACAGCCGTATAAAATATTGTGTCTTCTTTATGTCCCTTTGTGTTTTATTTTCAAAGATTACTGATTATCATTCAAATAACCACTTGCCTATAGATATTCTTGAAACCTGATATTTATAGGAGTGTTTCCTAGAATGCTTTTAATATTAAACTACGAGTGGAAGTAAGATGGCAGTGTACTTACCGGTAAAAGTTTTAAATTCCATGTTTATAGCTTTACTTTATTTTAGAATGGTTTTGTATGAAGAATGATTGATGATGGATTTTCTCCATGGAGATTTTTTTTTTTTACAAACTTGTTTTGCTTCTGATATTTCAATGAATTGTTGAAATTAGCTTCCTCTAATGAAATTTTTGTTAGGTATATGTTAAAATTTACTGGAAAAAACATTTAAATTCTGTTGCCATGTCTTCACAAGATCAGAAATACCAATAATTGAATGGAATTCTAAATTGTCTTCCCAAAAGCATTTAAATTGCAACTGTTTTGAGATGGTATAAGGCCATTTCTTTTACTTCTTGGATTTCAAAATTAAAAAGTTATATGAATATATCAAATATCATGTTCCATTGTTCATCAGACATCAGAATTCATATTGTATAGTCATGTTTATTTGTTTAGGCCATCAGAATGTATGGCATTTAAGGAAAAGTTATTTAAACTGACAAAGGTTTGTACAATTAATATTTAGGCATGAGAAACAGCTTTACTTAAAAAGATATTTTGATACTGGATGTCGATGCCAGTTAGATATATATGTTTCTCCTAATAAAAAGAATAAATTATGACATGGCCTTTCTAGATTCTACATGTTAACTGCAGCACAAAAGTTCAGTTGAATTTTAAATAATGAAAGGTGTAATTAAACCTGTTAAAGGGTAATTTCAAAGTCAGGTATATGTATTAATCTGAAAAACATAGATATATAGCAGTTTAAATGATGACTAATTGTTTATTAATTTAGGAAAATTTTATTGGGATTTACAGAAACTGTTGGTTTTAAAGTGGATATTAAAAGTTTCCATTTACAATATTTCATTTTGATAATTTTTTTCATATCAAGTTATAAGAATTAACCATATAATTGTGAATGAATAATTGCTGTTATTAGATTAACATATTTTCATCTTACTTAATTACCATAATGCTTTAAATTTTTCAAATTTTGTTACATTGTTATTTCATAATTAATCGTGTTATGATTATTAGACTATGATTTGTGATATAAATATATATTCTAATAAAGACACTTTTATATTGATGAATTCTGGAATTCTTTAAATAGCTATGTTGGCTTAATTGTCTTTCATGTGTACTCAGAAGAAAATGAATTTTAGCCAGGAACCAAGTCATGACATTATTGAAAACACTCTACAGTATCAACCTCATACCATCCACAAACATCTCAACTTTCTTAACTCATAACAATATGTATAGTTTACCCATACCAATATGTATAGTTTACCCAAACCAATAAATATAGTTTATGCATACCAAAATATATAGTTTACCCATACCAATAGGTATAGTTTACCCATACCAATATGTATAGTTTACCCATACCAATATGATAAGTTTATGCATACCAAAATGTATAGTTTACCCATACCAATATGTATAATTTAACCATACCAATATGTATAATTTAACCATACCAATGTGTATAGGTTACCCATACCAATGTGTATAGTTTAACCATACCAATGTGTATAGTATACCCATATCTATGTGTATAGTATACCCATATCTATGTGTATAGTTTACCCATACTAATATGTATAGTTTACCCATACCAATATGTATAGTTTACCCATACTAATATGTATAGTTTACCCATACCAATATGTATAGTTTACCCATACCAATATGTATAGTTTACCCATACTAATATGTATAGTTTACCCATACCAATATGTATAGTTTACCCATACCAATATGTATAGTTTACCCATACTTATATGTATAGTTTACCCATACCAATATGTATAGTTTACCCATACCAATGTGTATAGTTTACCCATACTAATATGTATAGTTTACCCATACCAATATGTATAGTTTACCCATACCAATATGTATAGTTTACCCATACCAATATGTATAGTTTACCCATACCAATATGTATAGTTTACCCATACTAATATGTATAGTTTACCCATACCAATATGTATAGTTTACCCATACCAATATGTATAGTTTATGCATACAAAATTGTATGGTTTCCCCACACAGATATGTCTGGTTTGCCAATACCAATTTGTATTGTTGACCAATAACAATGAGAACAGTTCACTCATACCATCCACACAGAAATCAAATGTGTATAGTTACCTATAACAATATGTATAAAATTGATAATGGAAATGATTAATGTGTCAAAGAGACAACAATAGTTTTCCCATACCAATGGGTATAGATTAACCACACTAACATGTTTAGCTAACAATACCATTGTGTAGCTACCCATACCAATGTGTATAGTAAAACATACCAATATTGCTAGTTTACGCACACACATGTGTATAGTTTACCCACACCAATGTGTATAGTTCACCCATACCCATATTTATAGTTTAACCATACCAATGTGTATTGTTTAACCATACAAATATGTATAGTTTGACCATACCTATGTGTATAGTTTACCCATACAAATTAATATAGTTTAACCATACCAATGTGTATAGTTTAACCATACCATTCTGTATAGTTTAACCATACCAATGTGTATAGTTTAACCATACCATTCTGTATAGGTTAACCATACCAATGTGTAAAATTGACCCATACCATTAACAAAGTTTTACAGTTCAACTGTGTATAGTTACCAATACGAATGTGTATAGATACCCACACTAATATGTATAGTTACCAATACCCATAAATATAGTTATACATACCAATATTGCTAGTTTACCCCTACAAATGTATATAGTTTACCTATACCTATGTGTATAGTTCACCCATACCAATGTGTATAGTTTAACCATACCAATATGTAAAGTTTACCCATACCAATGTGTATAGTTTACCCATACCAATATGTATAGTTTACCCATACCAATATGTATAGTTTACCCATACCAATGTGAAAGTTTACCCATACCAATGTGTATAGTTTATCTACACCAATGTGTATAGTTTTACCATACCAATATGTATAGTTTACCCATACCAATGTGTATAGTTTACCCATACCAATGTGTATAGTTTATCTACACCAATGTGTATAGCTTTACCATACCAATGTGTAAAGTTTACCCATACCAATATGTATAGTTTACCCATACCAATGTGTATAGTTTACCCATACCAATGTGTATAGTTTATCTACACCAATGTGTATAGTTTGACCATACCAATGTGTAGTTTAACCATACCAATGTGTATAGTTTATATACACCAATGTGTATAGTTTGACCATACCAATGTGTATAGTTTATCTACACCAATGTGTATAGTTTACCCATACCAATGTGTATAGTTTAACCATACCAATGTGTATAGTGTATCTACACCAATGTCTTAAGTTTACCCATATCAATGTGTATAGGTTACCCATACCAATGCATGGCGTGTTTATTTTTCCCACACCATACTTCTCGACTAAATCATTTAAATATTGCTATCACTATCACCAGATGCAACTCATCACCGAATATAACTGATTATAAAGAGCGCGACAGCTTGCAACTGGGAATTAAAACGTCATATGTGTATCCAGGGGGCACTGGGGTCCCACCCCCTTTTCGTTTGAAAATATTGGTTGATTATGTAGGGAATCACTAAAGCATGACTGTAGCGGCCCCTCTTAAGGCAGTCAGTTTGGCCCCTATAAAAAGGTTTGATACCGCCACTGAAAGTCATTCCGTAGCATCTGAGTTACTCCATATGTTTTCCATAGGGTTAGTAATTCGGCCTTGCAATTTTCATGTATTTTGTGATATTCCGAAGTTCTATTTATTATTCTTTGCAGTTGAATCTAAAACATTGTCAAATTCAACTTCAGAAAATCGTAGGACCCTGATTCTGCAAGGACGTATAACTATGCCTCCTTAATTCTACATGACATATCTAATATAATGATACAGTGATCCAAATTTGATTGTATATTGTAAAAATAAGTTTAGTGTTCTTGATATAAACAGTCACTTGAAATGATTGTTTTATTCTATACTTGACATATGGTACGTAGACTTATCTATTGCTGTTGTTGGTTTGCTGTTCCATGAACGCATACCCAAGATGTTCTCAAATTCTTTGTTTTATCAATGGCAGTTGATGTCATCACTATCATGATAATAAAGGTGTACAAAATATTTTTTTATTTCATAAAAATGTTTAAGAAAATACAGAACAGTATACCAAAAGTTCTAATCTATCAAAACAGTTTATTATTTGTAGTTGTCATGAGAACTAACATACAACTTTATTTTGTTAAACTTCACTTTTACTCTCCCTACAGAATATTTACCCTGCATGTTAAGATTATACACCAAGGAACGTAGTTCATGTCAATGGCTTATTTCTGTCAGAGACTACTATGTGTTTAGTAGTCTCAGTTTCCCTTTATGAATTGTAGAGTATCTACACAAGGTATATTCAACTTTCTTCAACCGCTTTCTTTCTTTCCATCTATAATGTACATATAAAACTGACAATTTAACACAACCCATAGCCTTAAAAAATTAAGCAAGACATGTAGCTTTCGAAAACAAACACACGCGCCCATGATTAAAATACATCTTAGCAAATTCAATTTCAATTCCTGCATTAATTTAAGATTATACTTATATAATTATGCGAGGTGTTCTCCTTATTTCGAACAGTACTATCTAAATCATTATGATTGTTATTTCAAAGTGTGCTCTAAAAAGCTTTAAATGTTATTTTTTTTCTTTTCTTCTAGAACCTTGGATGATAGTACTCATTTGTATACCAATTATGCCCATCATGCACAAAAACTGCTATGTTGGCGTAAAAATCACAGCTATTTTACCCTATTTTTACAAAACATTGATCTGACATTTGGCTTCACTTGTGATATCAAATAGTAAACTTAGTAAAACATGTTAAAAATGCAAAATAAATGTCTTTGGAATATTCGATTTATAGGGTTTAATCAAGCGACTTCAGCTTCTCCCTCATCTTCAAAGTCATCGTCATCAAGCATATTATCCTCTACAGTGGCATCCTGATATTGTTGATATTCAGAAATCAAGTCATTCATATTAGATTCGGCTTCCGTAAACTCCATCTCGTCCATACCCTCTCCAGTATACCAATGGAGAAAAGCTTTCCTACGGAACATCACAGTAAACTGTTCAGAAATTCTTTTGAACAATTCCTGAATTGCCGTACTGTTCCCGATGAATGTAGCGGACATTTTAAGGCCGACTGGTGGGATGTCACAAACAGCTGTTTTAACATTACACGGAATCCATTCAACAAAATATGTACTGTTTTTATTTTGGATGTTTAGCATTTGTTCCTCGACATCTTTCATGGACATTTTACCTCTAAAAATGGCTGCAACTGTTAAGTAACGTCCGTGTCTTGGGTCACAAGCAGCCATCATGTTTTTAGCATCGAAAATTTGCTGAGTTAGCTCAGCAACGGACAAAGCCCGATATGACTGGCAACCACGAGCTGTCAACGGAGCAAATCCAGGCATGAAAAAGTGAAGTCTAGGAAAAGGTACCATGTTAACAGCTAGTTTTCTTAGATCGGCATTTAGCTGTCCTGGAAAACGGAGACAAGTTGTAACTCCCGACATCGTCTGTGATACGAGATGGTTCAAATCCCCATATGATGGCGTCGATAATTTCAGAGTACGGAAGCAGATATCATATAGAGCCTCATTGTCAATACAAAACGTTTCATCAGTATTCTCAACCAACTGGTGCACGGCCAATGTGGCATTATATGGTTCTACTACCACTTCAGAAACCTGCAAATGTAAAAAGTTAACTATCAGAACCACAGAAAAGAGTTCAAAAAATTATGCGGAACGGTATCTGAAAATGAGTTATCATCAATATATGTCTGATAAATTAATATGCATTCATTGTATACTGAGATTGATTGCGGTGTGTATTATTGTAATTCTCTCTATCCCGAATTGCGTGCGTATGAGTTTGCTGTTGTTGCATGGGAAGTTTACATTTTTATGACTTGTATTATACATAGCCTTGTCTTTTGTCGAATCATTATATAGTAATAGTAGTCTCAGATACTATTGATATAGTAATATAATGGAAAAGTATCTTGATATCTACAAATTAAATGTGACACTTGCATTAGGAATGCAATACAAAATTGATAGTTGTAGTGTCGGCTTGAACATACAAGTAAACAGTATTCGAGATTGCCACATGTTATGCCGGTATGCATTAGATGTTTCGATCGATATAATTTCACGAGACGTCTCATTGATATGCGACATTTTTGTGGAATTACAACATTGTATTGTGGCAACATGTGTTGTCCTTTTTTATATAGATTTCTGATTAATTCTTGTTATTTGATATATGATCAATTTTATTGTTTGATTTCATTCACTTTTTTCAAAAAGATAGTGAGTTACAAAAGGATGTTAAATAAAAATAAATTGAAAAGTCTTCGGCCTTAGCGGAAACTTGCATTCTTTATATAACAGCTTGGTTTTCATGATAGCCATATCTTTATAACCATAACGTTTTTGTTTTGTATTGCTTTTGTTTGAAATACATAGTGCGAGAGGAAACTAAATAATATTACCGTAGCATTTGTCAAAATACATACGCATATTATCAGGCTACTCGGATGTAATAACACATCAATTTAACGTGTATAAGTTCTTTTTGCGGCGATTAAAGGTGTTAACCGTTGGTAGAAATTGACGAGGAAACTTTCAGATGAATAATTACAAATATACTATGATTATTTTCTATTTCTAAATCTATGACTTATTCTTGTCAACATAGACTTACATATACACGAGCGTAGGAAGCCGGAAAAAAGGGGGGACATTCATAAGTTTGCACCAATCCCATTTCATTCTTTTCCTACGCCATCGATATATAAACCCTAATAATCAACCCCTTCACCCCAAATGCGTGCTGATAACCTGTAAGTTGGTCAATGCTTACACAATACATACCTTGGGAGAAGGAACAACTGAGTAGGTTTTCATTATTCTGTCAGGATATTCCTCTCTGACCTTCCCAATAATCAAAGTGCCCATGCCAGATCCAGTTCCGCCACCAATAGAGTGGGTTAGTTGGAATCCCTGCAGACAGTCACAGTTTTCAGCTTCCTTTCTGACCACATCAAGAACGGATTCCACTAGCTCTGCTCCTTCTGTGTAATGACCCTTAGCCCAGTTATTTCCCGCACCGCTTTGACCGAAAACAAAATTATCTGGACGGAAGACGGCACCAAATGGACCACATCTTACAGAATCCATTGTCCCAGGTTCTAGGTCCACCAAGCAAGCCCTAGGCACGTATTTTCCTCCCATAGCTTCATTATAGTACACTTCTATTCTTTCAAGTTGGTTTTTATTGTCCCCGTTATAGCTTCCAGTTGCGTCTATTCCATGTTCCTGGGAAATCACCTCCCAAAACTTGGCGCCAATTTGGTTGCCACATTGTCCTGCCTGTATATGTACAATTTCCCTCATGGTTTCAGACGGTCGTTCAGTTCAGCAGCTCAAGTTTAAGTGATAGAAAAAGACGGATATGGATTTTAACAAGGCTATAGTAACAGGTTGTCGATGACTAATGTATATCTGTACATGTATAACTAGTACATATAAATGTAGATAATTTATCCGATATATGTGGACAATCCGACATACACATGATAAGAAAGATTAAAAAATGTGTCAGGAATGATGAGTATAAATTGTGGTCAAAGATTCATGGTTCTAATGAACCTTTAAAATGTTCAAGCTTAAAGTTCTAATAAAACTTTGGAAGAAGGGGACGGGGGGAGGGGGTAAAAACCTTAAAAATACGGATAATTCATTTATTCGAAAAAAAGGTCGAAATATACAATCTTTAAATGATGAAGGTCCATGAGATAACTACCACTGAACGTCAAACAATCTATTGTCTGATATCTAAAACACTCACTATACAATAATATATTCATTTGTTTTATCTTTTAAAAAAGCAAAGCATTTGCAATGGTTAATACCAAGAAGGCCAAGGGCAAACTACATCACCTTCATTTGGAACTCTGCTGGATAATTGTCTCATTGTTAATACTGCCATATCTCTTTAATTCAGAATTAATAAAAAAAAAATAAAGAAAATTGTATGGTGTATCATAAATATAAGAAAGCCATATTTTTCTAAAAAAACATCATAATGATAAAGTTTTCAAAGATTTTTTACTTTGAGCTTATGGACAATTACTCGACTAAACTGACTTTGATATTGTTTTTTTTTTTATAGCTCAACTGATCCAAAAGGGTCAAGTGAGCTTTCCTCATCACTTGGCGTCCGTCGACTGTTGTCGTCATCGTCCGTTAACTAAATCATTCAGAGCAAATATGACAAGGTGTTTAAAAAAAAATGTTCATCCTGTCACGAAAGTATCAGATAATCAAACAATTGAGTTTTTCTCATCACAAGTCAAGATCTATCTGCCCTGAAATTTCAGACGCATCAGAAAACCCGTTGTTGTGTTGCTCTCCCTGAATTGGTAATTTTAAAGAAATTTTGCAGCTTCTTGTTATCATCTTGAATATTATAATAGATAAAGATAAAATGTAAATAGCAATAATGTTGAGCAAAGTAAAACCTACTATGAACTTTCTATATTAGTATAGAAAGGAAAGTCCCTGGACCTACAAATGAGTCAAACATGACTTAAACTGTCGATTATCACAACAAGGAGTTATTGCCCTTTAAATTCATTTTTTTTAAGAATGTTTGTAATTTTTTGGAATCTTTTACAAAAATCTGTTCCCCTGTATTTACTGAGTCAAATTAAACCAAACTTGATCATTCATAGAATATTAAGTATAAAATTGTATCTGATGACCATGCCCATCTGCCATGATGGCCGCCATGGCTAAAAAAGAACATGCAATTATTGGCTTTCATTTCTGAAACTAAAGCATTTACAGCAAATCTGAAATGGTAATACAAATGTTCATCAGGTCAAAATCTACCTGCACTGAAATTTTCAGATGAATCCACTTGTTTGGTTGCTGCTCTGATTTGGTAATTTTAAAGACATTTTGCAGTTTTTGGTAAATACAGGTGAGCGACACAGGCTCTTGGGAGCCTCTTGTTAAAAATATGTAATTATGACTGATATGATGGAAAGGTACAATTGTGTATCGGAACATATTTTCCCATCAGAGAACAGTGTCTGGTCCATAGTTAAAAAATAGGGTGGTGACAGTAAAAAAATATAACTAGAGGCTCTACAGAGCCTGTGTCGCTCACCTTGGTCTATGTGAATATTAAACAAAGGACACAGATGGATTCATGACAAAATTGTGTTTGGTGATGGTGATGTGTTTGTACATCTTAATTTACTGAACATT
Organism: Mytilus trossulus; assembly: GCF_036588685.1. Lineage (NCBI taxonomy): Eukaryota > Metazoa > Mollusca > Bivalvia > Mytilida > Mytilidae > Mytilus > Mytilus trossulus. Next base: position 82,033,378 of record NC_086375.1, read on the forward strand.
CTAGCTACTTAAAATTATCTCTATCTATAATTAACTTGGCCCAGTAGTTTCAGAGGAGAAGATTTTTGTAGCAGAATACTAAGATTTACGAAAAACTGGTTAAAACATGACTATAAAGGGCAATAACTCCTAAAGGGGTCAACTGACCATTTCGGTCATTTTGACTTATTTGTAGATCTTACTTTGCCAACATTTATTGTTTTTTTACAGTTTATCTCTATCTATAATAATATTCAAGATAATAACCAAAAACAGCAAAGTTTCCTTAAAATTACGAATTCAGGGGCAGCAACCCAACAACGGATTGTCCGTTTCATCTGAAAATTTCAGGGTAGATAGATCTTGACTTGATGAACAATTTTACATTGTCAGATTTGCTCTAAATGATTTGGTTTTTGAGTTATAAGCCAAAAACTGCATTTTATCCCTATGTTCTATTTTTAGCTGTGGCGGCCATCTTGGTTGGTTGGCCGGGTCACGCCACACATTTTTTAAACTAGATACCCCAATGATAGTTGTGGCCAAGTTTGGTTTAATTTGGCCCAGTTGTTTCAGAGGAGAAGATTTTTGTAAAAGATTACTAAGATTTACGAAAAATGGTTAAAAATTGAATATAAAGGACAATAACTCCTAAAGGGGTCAAGTGACCATTTCAGTCATGTTGACTTATTTGTAGATCTTACTTTGCTGAACATTATTGCTGTTTACAGTTTATCTCTATCTATAATATTATTCAAGATAATAACCAGAAACAGCAAAATTTCCTTAAAATTACCAATTCAGGGGCATCAACCTAACAACGGGTTGTCCGTTTCATCTGAAAATTTCAGGGTAGATAGATATTGACTTGATGAACAATTTTACATTGTCAGATTTGCTCTAAATGATTTGGTTTTTTTATAAGCCAAAAACTGCATTTTATCCCTATGTTCTATTTTTAGCCGTGGCGGCCATCTTGGTTGGTTGGCCGGGTCACGCCACACATTTTTTAAACTAGATACCCCAATGATAGTTGTGGCCAAGTTTGGTTTAATTTGGCCCAATTGTTTCAGAGGAGAGGATTTTTGTAAAAGATTACTAAGATTTACGAAAAATGGTTAAAAATTTACTATAAAGGGCAATAACTCCTAAAGGGGTCAACTGACCATTTCAGTCATGTTGACTTATTTGTAAATCTTACTTTGCTGAACATTATTGCTGTTTACAGTATATCTCTATCTATAATATTATTCAAGATAATAACCAGAAACAGCAAAATTTCCTTAAAATTACCAATTCAGGGGCAGCAACCCAACAACGGGTTGTCCGATTCATCTGAAAATTTCAGGGCAGATATATCTGGACCTGAAAATAAATTTTTCTCGTGTCAGATTTGCTCTAAATGCTTTGGTTTTTGAGTTATAAGCCAAACACTGCATTTTATCCCTATGTTCTATTTTTAGCCGTGGCGGCCATCTTGGTTGGTTGGCCGGGACATCGGACACATTTTTGAAACTAGATACCCTAATGATGATTGTGGCCATGTTTGGTTAAATTTGGCCCAGTAGTTTCAGAGGAGAAGATTTTTGTAAAATTTAACGACGACGGACGACGAACGCATTTTTTAGTGATGGGAAAAGCTCACTTGGCCCTTCGGGCCAGGTGAGCTAAAAATGTACTTCAAAATACAAAAATTCCAAAAATATGGGACAACTTTTTGAGCTTCCCCTGATTTTCCCCTTATTTATTGGCATATTTGAAGTATGTTAACACAGAACTACCCTATTGGTTGTTCAGATTTAACAATTCTGATTCAGTGTTAATTTTTGGGAGATGGATTTGTTATAATGTCAAACGTATAGTGACAATTAACAGTTCTATTGACACTTCGTAAGACATTTAAACATCAGATGCTCAAATGTCAAAGAATTGATTATACGTTTATTGTTCGTGGTTTTTTTTTTCTGCAGCTTGGATGGTTGAAGAAGGTAAGAGATAAAACCAACTTGTTCGTGATTTTATTACTTACGCTTTTCTTCCATATATTTTTTTGTCTGCAACCTTTGATTGCGGACATAGATAAGAGGCTGAACTTCAGCTTTTAACAGCATGATAATTTTCCCTGACATGAAAATACCTTGATTCATTTATGTACTGTTTGCTTTTGAATTGTTTTACATTTGTCTTTCCGGGGCCTTTTATAACTGACTATGTGGTATGGGCTTTGTTCATTGTTGAAGGCCGTAAGATGACCTATAGTTTTTAACTTCAGTGTCATTTAATTGGTTTCTTTTGGAGATTTAACTCGTTGGCAATCATAACACATTAGCTTATTTTAAGATTTAAGGATTATGACAATAGTTTTCATATTTCAGCGCAGCTGATAAAATAATAGATTAGCAAAGATGACATTGATAGTTGTTGACAACATTAGTACACTGACTTGATCTGCATGCACATCAAAGATCATCAAACGATGTTTAACCTGCCTTATATATAAACAATACAATCAGATTATCAGTTCTATACTAGACATCTTTCCTATCAGGTTTATATAAACCATAGGTGCATGACCATAGGTAATTTTGACTATCATAGGTCATCCTATCAATAGAAGGCTCGAGGGTTATTTTGTCCAGTTATTATCTACAGTTTATCACTTGCTACATCAGTACATGTTCTACCTGTTATATTCACATATTATATATACACAATCCAAACACAATTGTTGTGGTTTTCCAGTGTAAGGACCATTGATGTATTCCTTATCATATTTCTTACAATCCGAGATATTTTTTCTCTAGAGCCTGCGAATTTTGTAAGAGAAAGCTCGACATAAGGATAGTGATCCGCGGCGGCGTTTTCAGTTGAATTGGATCAGTTTTGGTGGTCAAGTCCATATCTCAGATACTATAAGCCATAGGTCTAGTATATTTGGTGTATGGAGGGACTGTAAGGTGTGCATGTCCAACTGGCTGGTGTCATCTGACCTTGACCTCATTTTTATAGTTCTGTGGTTATAGTGAAGTTTCTGAGTTTTGGTCTGTATTACTTACATGTATACTGTAAGCAACAGTTCGTTGTCTTTTGCAAGGTCATATATAAAAGATATTAATTGTGCCTCACATGAGCGTTTAGATCGAAAGTCGGGCTGTAGATCATTCAATATGTTTTTTTCGAGGTGTTCCAGTTTTTGACTAGCCATGATATACTTAATTATTTTGCAAAGTATACGTGTAAGTGAAATAAAAATCATGTTATCTACCACAAGGACCAGGGGCGGATCCAGCCATTTTAAAAAAGTTTCCCAACCCAGAGTAAAAAGGGGGGGTGTTCCAACTATATGCTCCCATTCAAATGCATTTATCGTCCAAAAAAAGGGGGTTCCAACCCCCGGAACCCCCCCCCCCCCTCGATCCGCCACTGAGGATATACATTACCTTTAAATAAAACTGGGGTGTAGACTGTGAAGCCCTTCCAGTCATAAAAAAATGTACTCTAGAAAACCAGAACTGGACATGAACTGTGATATTATATTGCAAGAATCCAACAAAAGACACAAAAACTCGGCTATTAAAAAATATGTCATTTGCAAGTACAACCATGGATAAAGCAGATGAAGAAGGCATTACTCGACTTACAAAAACTGTATTTGTATAATTTGCTTATAGTTGGTCGAGTGGTCAATTGCGCTGCACACAGTGTCGCCGCGATGTGGTGTTTTCTAAGGTCACGCGACAGGCAGAGGTTCAAAGCCTGACTCCAAAAGCCGTTGAGGGAATATTTAGAAACAAAACATTGCTAACGCAAATTTTGCAGATTTAAGTAAATAAGAAGATGTGGAATGTGTACCAATGAGACAACTCTCTATCCAAGTCACAATATATAAACATTAGTGGTTTGACTGAACAGAAGACGAAGAAGTCATATAAAGTATGGCGTTCGCTTTGTATATACGACCACATGTTATTCAATTATCGTAATGTTTAGATGCATATTTCCAGAATTGAATTCCAAAACATCCAAAGTTACAAAAATAAGCCTCTTCTCCAATTTTCAAAGATTGAAAGTGCTCAGTGTCAACTAGGCATTTTCAAAATAAATTAAATAATCCATGCTTACTGTTGGGGAATTTTAATTATTTGAAATGCTGAAAAACAAGTTTATATAAAAACTCCTATTTGAATACAAAAATAGACAAAGCGTCCCAGAAAAGAAATTTGAATAGCCTTGCAAGACGTAATAAAAACCAACAAGCTTCTAACCAAGTTTGGTAGAAATTCAGGATAGTTTAAGAAAGTTATTAAAATATCAAAACCTTTAAACACAGAGTAAATATTTGTAGACTGCACAACCGCCGCTAAAGATGACGGAATGTAGGATCTCTGTGTCTATAAGTATTTTGCGACAAAAGTCGCAGGCTCGACATAAATGTGAAATGTTTTTTTCCCGGAGATTTGACCTGGTTTGGGTCAAAATTATATATTAGCTTCACCGGAAGTTGTAATTAGTGCTTTCGAAACTGAAAATGCGAAATGAGCAAATTGAAACGCAGAGTTACAGTTGATAACCAGCAATCAACTCAAGACGAAAGTGACAGACGAAAGCCAAGTGTTTTTGAAAGATTAGGACCGGGTGCAGCAGGCGCCAGTCGGAAATACGACGATAGTGTAAGCTTAAATGCTGGAATGAAACACCACATTTATAAACATAAACAGGTCAGGAATAACCACCAATTGGTGGATTATACCTCAATTGACGTATAATCCACCAATTGAGGTATAATGGTATAGACCAATTGATGTATAATGCAAGTTTTTTGTAATTAAATGCTAGTGTGAGATAGGAGCATGAATTTGCAACTTGCAACCTATTTCATGACCCTTATTGAGTCCTCCGAAAGTTTCAGTTTTGTCAAAGCCTGCTGCATCTCTTGAGAATGCATGTGTACAACAATTTTGTTGTTGAAATAATTGTACTATTGGCCATGATTGACTTTTGATAATGAAAGTCAAGTATTAACAAAGAGCTCCATTCACCTGTGGAGTTGTACTCATGATCACATGACTGCAGACAGTAATGAAGTCCATTGACAGGTGATAACAGGTAAATTAGCCAATCAAGAATTGACAAGATAATAATAGAAGAAACTTCAAATACAATTATTGATTAAATGCAATATGTAATGTCACTATACTAAACTAGGAATGTTTGACAAGTTTTCATACCATAATATGGTTTTAGAAAACAATGCTCCAGTTTGGTGGAATAATTTGTTTTGAAAAACAAAGAATTATACACCAATTGGTCTATTCCATTATATGTCAATTGGTGGATTATACGACAATTGAGATATAATCCACCAATTGGTGGTTATTCCTGACCTGATAAATTCGAGATCACTTAATCTACAAGTTACAACCTGAGCTCATAGTTAGATCGTTCTATTCTATATTGTCTCAATTGAGCCAGAGTCTATGTACATAGTTTTAATCACAATTTTAATAAATTATGCACCTCAAATTTATTTCCAAATATTTTTGTTTTTGTTTTTGTAAATATATATATAGGCCACGCTGCGCGGGCAAACAGTAAATAATCTTCAGATCATTGAAGGACTACTGAAAACCTAAAGAAGAAGAAGAGAAACAAAATACAAGACACTGGCAACATTATTTAATCGCCATATAATATTCTATTAATATGAGGCAGGCATTACCTGTGAATGTAGTCCAAATAATTATGACGTCTTGAAAGGCTATTATATTTTTTTCTTTGACGCCTTACTTTGACGTCGAAGTCTTTCTAGATGTCATAATTATTTGGACTACTGTGAATGGTGATGCAGTCTGTATGATTTTTTTTTTTAATTCAAACATGTTAAAAAAAGAAACGGAAATACCATAACATTTCCGATTTTGTTTCTTTTGTAAGGGGTTTAGTTGTGATGTTATTTAAGTTATGACGTCATATTCAATGTAAACAAAGACACGCTTTCATCAGGTAAAATTTTTTTATAACAATCAAATTTTCTTAGACTGATAAATAAACATTTTATTCAAAGTCCCATGCAAACAAGACAGGAAACGGATGTAGATTTCTGCGCAGATTTGGAAAATCAAAAACGTGACAAACAATATTTTGAACGATTTTGAGTTCATTAGAACAATGAAAAATTCGTGAAATTTTCCCAGATTTTTTTTTTGAATTTTCTTCTGTTATAAATAGAGAACTTCATCCCCATATTATTAAAGAATACATTTTCAGTCTTAGGTCCTACTGATACAAATAATTCTATTGGTACAGTTAAATGTATTTAATCATTACATTTAAAAAAAACAAACATAGAAGAAGTCCATTGCAATCCTAAATTTTGATCATTTTAAGGCCTAGCATTAACTCTAAATATATGGCCATAGTTAGTAAAGATACAAAGTTTTCTGAAACAAACATGTATTAAAACTGTTCTTGCTGTTATCACAATAGTTTCTAATAATATCGATAGATATCATACAAACTATTAACATGATTAACTATGTAATGAGTGAGGCCAGGGTATCGAACTTGTAATCAGCCACTTCAAATGTGTTATAACTGCATTCATTTCATCACAGAATGTATAGAATGTAATCGGGGTAATAAAAAAATGGCGCTGATGGCCTTTTCAGTTATTGCGATTTTCACAAGCCAATATAAAGCTCTTTACCTCAAATTAATCACACTTATACTGGTAATTTTATTTGACAAGTTATATTTATTTAAGATATAACTTATATTTGTTCAATGTTTTAAATAATGTGGTTAATTTATTGAGGAATCTTGATGGTTTTGCAGTCAGACACTTTCAAAATCCATAAATCTCGTGAAGTTCTTGGAATTTCAAGATTTTATCAGTTCTATACTGAAATGCCAGAGTACTTTTCCATTAGATATACGTATATACTGTCTCAAGATTTTACTGAACAAATGGACAAAGTTTTCGGTATTTAGCAATATACATGTATTTTAACACTAACAGCAGCAATCACAGAGCAGATACAGGGTTTCACAGAACCCCATAGGGCCAATGAAGAGCAACATAATCTTATATATTTATAATTGTCAATCTTCTTTAAAAGATGTCTTATACCATGTATACCATTATATTTACTTTTACAGATATGCAGAAACTTTTTAGCTGGAAAATGTTACTATGGAATTAAATGCAAATTTAAACATGTAAAGAGAAGGCAAGAAAGGTAACAACAAGTAGATTCCACTATTGTACAAATTAATATATTGGATTTGTGGTGAAAAATGAGTTACAAAATTAACATAAATATAAAATTTACTTTTCATTGCTTTATATATAAACAAAATTCAGGTTTTAAACATAAAATAAGAGCAAATATGATATTTTTTATGCCCCACCTACAATAGTAGAGGGACATTATGTTTTCTGGTCTGTGCGTCCGTCCTTCCGTTCCTTCGTTCAGGTTAAAGTTTTTGGTCAAGGTAGTTTATGATGAAGTTGACATGTTGACTATGATATGATCTATCTAATCTAATTGCCAAATTAGACTTTTGACCCCAATTTCACAGTCCACTGAACATAGAAAATGATAGTGCAAGTTTCAGGTTAAAGTTTTTGGTCAAGGTAGTTTTTGATGAAGTTGAAGTTCAATCAACTTCAAACTTAGTACACATGTTCCCTATGATATGATCTTTCTAATTTAATTGCCAAATTAGACTTTTGACCGCAATTTCACAGTCCACTGAACATAGAAAATGATAATGGGAGTGGGGCATCCGTGTACTATGGACACATTCTTGTTTCGTTATTTATTCATATATACATGTTTGGTATGAGAAATATATGAGGTAAAGTGATGATAGGATGAAATGTTGTTAACAATTTGTGTCATTTCTAAATGCCAGATTAATGTTTCTTTTATGAAGTCTTTGGGCTAATTAAGATTTTTTGGATATTTTGTGAGCACAGAAGAAAGCTGTGTTATACAGTTTTCTCTCTCATGCATTCCTTTTTTGTTTGCTTTTATTGATTGAATGATCAGTATATTTTTAATTTCTGAGAAAAAAGAAACAGTTATTATTTTGGTTGTGTTTGTCAATTAAGATTGATAGGAATACTTAATCACATGTATTTCATTTTTGATTTAAAGCTTCAAGGGCTATCAAACGATTTGGCTTGTTAGAATTTCACACAATATGGCAACAACAGATAGAGACCACAAACTCACAAACTCTTGAAAACACAAGCACTGTTGAATTGTTCATATTTATTCAAAATATATAACATAATAATAATTATTGTGTAATACATTTTGGCAATAAAAAGTTGACACATGCTACATAATTATTTCACCTTTATAACAATTACCCAATGTCATGTTCCTAAACCTAAAAAAAATGTTTATACTAATGAGAAAGTTTGGAATATATGCTATAAATAGATTTTAAATATGATTTATGTTATTTTTCAGGGATGAAGATTCTAGTTCTGACGAATTTAGTAAAATAGCCAGAAAAAGTCGACGTGATTCAGAGAGGAGCGAAGGAGAGGAAGAAATGAAAGGCAGCAAGAGTAAGACAGGTCCAGAATCAAGAATTCAGTCAACTGTTGTTGTTAAAAAGTCACAGGACAACAGCAAAGACTGTGACAGCTCAGTTGCTAGCTGGAAACATGGGGGTACCTGTTAGACCAAAGAAAACTTTCAGTGTTTGAATATTTACTTATATCATTATAAAATAATATAAATATTCCTATTTGATATTAACACTTAAAGCTTTTTCAATTCTAAAGCATGAGGTTATTTTCCACACCCTTAGAGCCATTTCTGGAGTTGAGAAATAAGCTTAATTGGAATGCATGGCTTAATTGCTTGCTACAAATGAGTAAATATTATCAACTGAAAAGGAACTCCATGTTGTAATTTATAGGGTAATAGATTTCACATTTTTGTGTCCTTTTTGTGGAGGGGCTATTCTACTTCATTTTCCATCTGCTTTGCCTAATTTTTAGCTTTATTTCAGACTTGAGATCTTTACCTTTCAACTTTGTAAATATCACCTAGGTTACTCTTTAAAAAACATGCATCACCATGATACATAGCTTGTGTAGTTGTATTCCTTATTCATCATATTAATTTATTGTCATTCTCTTTCATGCTAAAATAATTAAAATGTATGCATTTCCTAGTGATCATCGAAATAATGAACTGTGAACAGAAAGATATAAGACCTAGGAAAATAGCTTTCATATTGAACTAAACATGTATTAAGATAGTACAAACAGTTTTCAATAAGAGCCGTAAACAAAAGATTAAAGCTGAAAAAACAAGAAAAATTAATGAGATCAATCATGATGAATTTCTTTTTTAAATGAATAATTTCGAAATTAATGGACTGAGTTTAACATTTTAAAAATATATGTTTTTTCTAAAAATATACCTGTGATAGCATACTGTGGATTAACTATTATTCGTTGGATACCAATAATCCTGGGTTTTGTGGGTACATGTGAACCATGAATTCATATGTTTAACGAAATACAAATTTATAAAGGATTTGTATAGAAAGTTTGACAATAATATGAAATCAAATATCCACGAAAATAAATGAATCCACAGAATAGTTATATTTGTAAGTTTGATATAAAGCTCTATTCTAATTTTGTAAACAGTGACAACAAGTCCTGATCTACTGTATATCCATCAACATTGTTAGACAATTCCATACTGAGCTATTGACCTCTTTGAGTTATTTCTAAGCATCTCCATTTTAAATACTTTAACAGTTTATAAGTTTTACACTTTAAAAAGCTTATTTACAAATTCTGGGATATTGTTTATGTGTACATACAGTTAATTTGGAAATTAGTATGGCATTCATTATCACTGAACTAGTATATCTTTGTTTAGGGGCCAGCTGAAGGACACCTGCGGGTGTGGGAATTTCTCGCTACATTGAAGACCTGTTGGTGACCTTCTGCTGTTGTTTTTTCTATGGTCGGGTTGTTGTCTCTTTGACACATTCCCCATTTTCATTCTCAATTTTAATTATTGTTTTATAAATATTGATATGCTGATCAAGTAAACCATTTCTATTGTATTATTTTAGAACTTGATTTTAAGAAGGAGTTGGAGCTTGAAAAGAAAAGACAGCAAATAGAAAGAGAGCTACAGCAGCTAGGGGGACTCGAAGAAAGAGAAAACATTACTATTGAGAAAAAGGTAACAAATAAAAATACTATTGACTAAGGGGACTAGAAGAAAGAGAAAACATTACTATTGAGAAAAAGGTAACAACTAAAAATACTATTGACTAGGGGGACTCGAAGAAAGAGAAAACATTACTATTGAGAAAAAGGTAACAACTAAAAATACTATTGACTAGGGGGACTCGAAGAAAGAGAAAACATTACTATTGAGAAAAAGGTAACAAATAAAAATACTATTGACTAGGGGGACTAGAAGAAAGAGAAAACATTACTATTGAGAAAAAGGTAACAACTAAAAATACTATTGATTAGGGGGACTCAAAGAAAGAGAAAACATTACTATTAAGAAAAGGTAACAACTAAAAATACTATTGACTAGGGGGACTCAAAGAAAGAGAAAACATTACTATTAAGAAAAGGTAACAACTAAAAATACTATTGACTAGGGGGACTAGAAGAAAGAGAAAACATTACTATTGAGAAAAAGGTAACAAATAAAAATACTATTGACTAGGGGGACTAGAAGAAAGAGAAAACATTACTATTGAGAAAAAGGTAACAACTAAAAATACTATTGATTAGGGGGACTCGAAGAAAGAGAAAACATTACTATTAAGAAAAGGTAACAACTAAAAATACTATTGACTAGGGGGACTCGAAGAAAGAGAAAACATTACTATTGAGAAAAAGGTAACAACTAAAAATACTATTGACTAGGGGGACTAGAAGAAAGAGAAAACATTACTATTGAGAAAAAGGTAACAACTAAAAATACTATTGACTAGGGGGAGTCGAAGAAAGAGAAAACATTAATATTGAGAAAAAGGTAACAACTAAAAATACTATTGACTAGGGGGACTAGAAGAAAGAGAAAACATTACTATTGAGAAAAAGGTAACAACTAAAAATACTATTGACTAGGGGGACTAGAAGAAAGAGAAAACATTACTATTGAGAAAAAGGTAACAACTAAAAATACTATTGACTAGGGGGACTAGAAGAAAGAGAAAACATTACTATTGAGAAAAAGGTAACAACTAAAAATACTATTGACTAGGGGGACTAGAAGAAAGAGAAAACATTACTATTGAGAAAAAGGTAACAACTAAAAATACTATTGACTAGGGGGACTCGAAGAAAGAGAAAACATTACTATTGAGAAAAAGGTAACAAATAAAAATACTATTGACTAGGGGGACTAGAAGAAAGAGAAAACATTACTATTGAGAAAAAGGTAACAACTAAAAATACTATTGACTAGGGGGACTAGAAGAAAGAGAAAACATTACTATTGAGAAAAAAATAAAAATAAATCAAAAGTATTATTTCTAATGTTTTTAGAAATCAGTTATATCTTAAATTATGGTAGAATAATGCGCTACAAATGTATATATTAAACGTTATCAACTGAAAAGAAAGAATACTTTCAAACACACATATTCTATTATGGAGATTTTCTCATTTTCCTTAACTTTTGAAATCCTTCCTTTTGAGACTGTCTCTCAAAGGGTGGTCCAAATCTGCTTTTAATGACAAGAAATTAATCACTTTATTTTCACCCCCTTAAATTATTTTAGTTTCTTTACCAGGAACTGTATAACCATTGGTTGTTAACAATGGTGGTTATTATTTTCTGGTCTTGACTCTAAATTCCAATTTTTTAGTGACTATTTTTTTTTAATTCCAATTTGTTGATATCATATTCTTTGTTGGTTTCAATTTCATTTGTGCCGTCTTAGATAAAAGATTTATCCTTAATCTTAATAAATGATCTAGCTTCTGCTAATGCACTGATGATATAGTCTTTTAATATGATTAATAGTTTTATGTCTTTATTATTTTAGTTGAGCAGTTCTGATGACAGTAGTGATGAACGTCCCCAGACAAAGAAAAAGAAGTCCCCAAGGTATTAAACACAAGTTAATGATTTTAAGGATAAATTAAGGTCAAACTGTAAAGACAATTAAAGGGGGAAAACAATGCTTTATTGGCTCAACTGGAGTATGCAAATAAGTAGTTCTGTGGCCAATTACAACTTAAATATTCATACACCAATTTCAAATATAAAGTAACTGCATTCCGAAATAAAATAAAGTTGTTTAAAGATATCAAGAGGAAACCAACACCTTGATAGATTGACAATACGCCATATTACATCAGACCTCAACCTGTTTTCCATTACTGTGGTACATGCCAGTTCATAGTAGAACTCCACATGAAGTTAATTTTTTTTTCATTACTGTGTTAAATTTTTCAACATTTCTGAATATTATATGTAACGATTCCCAAGATTTTTTGTGTGTGATGAAAACACAAACTGATCTCTATAATAAAGATTTTATATATATTCTGATTTTAGTAAAAAGAAGGACAAGAAGAAACATAAGGTGAAATCACCAAGTAAGGTGAAGCAAGTTACACCAAGTCCTGAGAAAAAGGTCAAAAAGTAAGTTATTGTGAAATCATCAAGTAAGGTGAAGCAAGTTACACCAAGTCCTGAGAAAAAGGTCAAAAAGTAAGTCATTGTGAAATTACCAAGCAAGCTACACCAAGTCGTGAGAAAAAGGTAAATAAGTCGTAAAGGTAAAATCCCCAAGTAAGGTGAAGCAAACAAGTTATGCCAAGTATTGAGAGAAAAGTAAAAAAGTAAGTAATGGTGAAATCATCAAGTTAAGTGATGCAAGTTACACAGAGTCCTGAGAAAAAAGTAAAAAAGCAAGTATTGATAAGTAAATTAAAAACCCAAAGTTTGAAATTAAAACCTTTTGTTCGTTCTGTATTCTGAGATGCCAACCAGAAGGAGAATATAACAAGAGGGCAATCACCATAAGTCAAAGAAACAAAAATAACTCAAAGGGAAAAAAATCAATATGAAATCATAAACATGTCAACCAAAAAGCTTCACAAAAGACTGCCATGAATACAATCACAAGCCAGGGTGACATCAAGTGCTTACAGCAGGTAAGCAGTACTTGCTCCACTGTTGGCACCTGTTGTTTATTGCAAGTACCACGGTCAGTCACATTCAGTGGTGACACAAAAAGACAAAATCATGTCCGGCTACCTCAATGTAGTTAGTACAAATTTACTCTACATACAATTGTTCATAATTATAAGTTGAAGTTTCTTAATATGTATGATTTTACTGTAAATCAGAGATCCTTATCTATAATTATATGCACCATTATTTATATTTATCACTGCTAGTAACTTCACTGAAGGATCAATCTCATAACCAAAGAAGCTATTAATTAAGTTACACATGCTGGTTAAATTATTGATATTTTTTAAATTATTTTTTGAAGGTTTGAACAAGAAATTGAAAAAGAAGTAGCACAGAAGAAGAAACACAAAAAGAAAAAGGCTCTTGAAAAGAAAATGGCTGAGATGTCAGAAGAAGAGTCTAAACCTAAGAAATCTAAACAGAAAGGCCTGAAATCAAAAGCTGCTGAGCAGAAACCTCGTTTAAGTTTTCAATCAGAAGAGGAAGAAGATACAATAATAGTTAAAAAAAAACAAAGAACCCCTAGTGAGTCACCTTCAAGGTCACATTCTAGATCAAGGTCATGGTCACAAGAAATGTCACGACAACATTCTCCTGATGAAAGATATGAAAGGTCACAATCCCCTGTACAGAGGAAATCTAAAAAAGGAGTCAAAGCCATTGACAATGTGAGACCTAGTCTTTCCCCTGAATCTCATCCTCAAGAACATAGAGGGAGGTCTTCCTCTTTTGAAAGTCCTGAAGGACAAATGGGAAGGAAGAAGGGAAAGAGAGAAACAAAGAAAGGCAAACACAAACATGAACCACAGTATCAATCTGGATCTGATGAGTCAGATTACAGTAAGGAGAGAGTGAAAGGTGACAAGGGTAAAAAACATAAAAAAGGGCGAGAATGGAGCCCTGAGAGTCGGGACACACTCGCAAGAGACCAAAGAAAATCATCACCTGGTGATTTCAGTGACTACAAGTCTAAGAAAGAACGTGACAAACACAGCCCTGGCTTTAGGGATCGTAGGAGATCTGCATCACCTGTAAGTCGCCACAGTCATGTGGAATCCAGACGTGACATGTCTCCTGGTTCCCAAAGGTCTGGTTCCATGTATCACAGAGAGAGAAGGATATCACCTCCTCCAGATAGACGTGAAATTGAGGAAAAGTATGATCGAAGAGACAGAGTAAAAGATGATCCAAGACGTGCTGGACGATTTACTTCACCGGATGATAGAAGATACAGAAATGCTGATAGACCTGATTTAGATCGGGGAGCAGACAGGTGAGTCATTTCAATGCTAATAGACCTGATCAGACATTTGAGTAATTACTTTCCTTCCAACAAAGTTGAAGCCTGCTTAATGTTTGCACTCCGTCCTTCTTTCTGTTTGTCCATCTATCAGTTCAGCAAATCACTTTTCCATACTTATATTCTCTTAAGCCTGATTTAATATTTGGTATAAATGTATAGTTTAATCTTAATAAGTTACAGATCAAGTACAAGGACGCTCTTTATATAAGGGACATGGAGTATGGAAGCTTGCTCGCTTAAGATATTCTGTATATTGGGGACATGGGATATGGGAGCTTTCTCACTAGATATACTCAAAAATGATACTTTTTATATTGGGGATGTTGGGTATGGGAACTTGCTCACTAAAGATTCTTTTATTTAGATAATATTGTAACATTTATTGTGTAGATTTGAAGACAGAAGAGAAGTACATGATGACAGATTTGCACCAAGAGTAGAACCACCAAGAACTAGGTATGATGATAGGTATTTTGAACAGAGAGGTAGACCTGAAAGCTTTGACAGAGACCGTGATCGTTTTGAGAGGGACAGATTTAATCCAAGGATAGATTCTAGAGCGCCTCCACTAAGGGCAGATCATAGAGACCGAGGGGATCCAAGGATAGATCCTAGAGCAGAACCCAGATATCCTGAAGGTATGGTTATAGAATAATTAAGATAAAGTAAAATATAAATACTGCTTCATTACATGTATATATTAGAAATGATGTAGAAGAGTTCAATCATTTTTCAAACATAATATTTTATTCTGATGCTGTACATTGTTGTCTCTGCTGAAACAAAGTACCTATGGCTATGAAGATTTGTATATTGTCTATTGTTGATCTATATCAGTGATTTTGCTAGGGCTTGTCATTTCCTCATTATTTAACGGAAAGGTTTTTAAAATGATGAAAGTATTTGAAATCAATTTTGTCACTGAATTTGGAAAGACTAAAAATATTTTGTGAGGCCTTCAGAATCCTAGCTTAAACCCTGTCTATATGTGTGGAACTCTATATTCACTTAAGCATTTGTGCTTTATGGTTGCAGTCTCGTAGACATCTGGGTGCGGGAATTTCTTGATACATTGAAGACCTGTTGGTGACCTTCTCCTGTTGTTTTTTTCTATGGTCAGGTTGTTATCTCTTTGACACATTCCCCATTTCCATTCTCAATTTTATAAAATTCCATTTGTTTATACGAACAAAGTTTCTAAGTGAAGCTGATGAGCCAAAGAGTAATGAATTTCTCTTCAAAAAAAATTATAGGTCCCAGTGAATTTACATCTTCGCTAGCCAAGAGTTACGATCCACTTTCGCTCTCTTCACCCTTGGCGGATTGAGCCAACATTTGTGATAACAATGTTGCGCCATCTATCGGAAGATAAAAATCACGCCCATTCCGAATACATTATTCTTGACCAATGGTAGCACTTGAACTCTTCAAGTTGGAGGTAAAAAAACGGTAGCGTATAGATTCTACACGCTTGATAAAGCCGGAAATGAAAATATACGTCAACATTCATGCATTTGTGCATGAAACATACACAGGAACTTCTATTGGACGAATAAAAACATTCAAGTTGTCACTAAATATAGTCGTATGTTTAGGGATGTAAAGACTTGTTGCACAATAAACACGTGGTAATTGTTAAGAAACACTTTATACATTTACTCGTGATCATGTTAAAGGCGCTTTTTGATTGGATGCAGCGAGTTTTGACTGCAACCAATAAAAATCTTTACCTTGTGTCTCCGAAATTTTATCTCAATCCGCCAAGGGTGAAGAGAGCGAAAGTGGATCGTAAACCTTGGCTAGCGAAGATGGTGAATTTACTACACAGAGAAAAAATAGCTATTGTATTTATTCAATGGGACAATAGAACTGACAAAAGTTCAAATAGTTTGAACAATAGGAGATAAATCTGTAGAAAAGTTCTGTTGTGTTAGCCATTATAAATTTTAGTTTTTCATCACAATTAGACTTTCAATAAGTCTGACAGATAGAAGTATAAGGAAATTCTTAGATTTATCTTTGTGATGTGATTTAAATATCAAGTTAAAAGTATAGAAATAATGATATTATGTTTTTACTGTAGCTGCTGTATATGATGACCGAGTTCCCCCACCCCCTGAGTACAGAGACCCTGCCTGGGACAATTGGAATGCTCCAGGTTAGTATCAAATGTCAAGGCAAAAAAATGTGTGTTTAGGTTTTCTTAGTAAAGAACAATAGAGCTGTTCTTTCAGACAGAAGTAAAAAATATAGATTTTCCACAGAATTTGTTTTTTATTTGTATCGTGTGATTTGAAATCCCTAAGCAAAAATTTATGAATAATGTTTTATTCCTGTCACAATCAATCAGATAATTAAAAAAGAGAGGACAACTATTACTTCAATTATGTACATTTGTTGTATATTGATTAGAGCTTCACATCTTTCCTGACTTTTATGTGAAGCCCTTGCCAATTTGATGTTTTACACAAAAGTGCTTTTTTTTTCATTTGAATGACAATGAAAATTATTTGTTGTAAAAGTATTTGGAATTTTTCTAGTGAAAATTATGTCATAAAATTATTTTAGAATTTGGAAATATTGATGTATTTCCATGTATATATAATCAATTAAAAAACAGAATAATTTGGTATAATTATAAGTACAACTAAACCTTAAAAAAAATTATATAAGAAAGTCTATACAGTACCTTTAAGATATCTCTCACTGCAAACTGATTTCAAATGAGTCAATGAATGTTTCAGGTCATCCTCCTCCTCCTCCTGCAGAACCTTATAATAGAGGAGGTTACAACAAAGGAGATAGATATAGAGGTGGACACAGAGGTTTGTTTTTGTAGCTAATGTAAAAATAACAAAAGATGTTATGATTGCCAATACACCTTATTGCTATTAGGAAATCTGTCCAAGTTGACATCTGTTTAAGTTGACCCGAGAATTTCTCCTGGTTGGCACGAGAATCTGTCCCGCCTAAACTATTGATATCATACAAAAAATCACTTTTCCATTGTGGCATCAGATATTTTCTATTATGACGTCAAAATTTTAAAGGAACTTTTGTGATGTCTAGTAATGGCAGACAAATAGCAATAAGGTGTATGAGACAACTCTCCACCAGATACCAAATGACATACAAGGTTAACAACTACAGGTAAATGTACAGCCTTCAACAATGAGTAAAACCTACTCTGCAAGGCAATATATTTAAGGCCCCAAAATGAAATAAGTTAACAAATTCAAACAAAAAACTAACAGTATGATCTATGTACAAACCAATAAACTAAAAACAAACATGATATACAGCAACAAACACTGAATTACATTGTCTTCACTTTGACATTTTATCAATTTTAAAGATTTTAAATCTTAATAAGTTTTATAAGAAATACTACACTGTTACTATATTATGAGGCATTTTTGAAAATATTCATTTAAGCAACTATTCATCCATTTATTCAACAAAAACAAAAAGAAAACATATGAAATAAAGGTAAAATTTCTTTTGCACATTGATTTTACTATTATTATGCAAAATGTTACAATACTTTCCAAAGTTTATACTGAATGATCATTGGTTCATTAGATATTTGTTTTGTAGGTGGAAGATTTGATGCGCCCCCACCATTACCTCCCCCAGAGAGAGCTAGTAGACGGGGGGAGTGGGAAAGAGGGGGAGAAGAATTTTATGTGCCTGATAGACCTGACTGGGGAGACAGACGTGAAGGCCACAGAGACTTCTCACGAGAGGTTGACAGAAGGAATGACAGACCTGAGGATAGAAGTGTTGATAGGTAGCTGTCACATATTTTACTTCCTCGTTAGACAAAGCTTTGGCTTGATTCTATATTTAACCATCAGTTTCTACTAATAGCCATGTCAATTTCAACTATATAGAATATTTACATTTTATTTTAAATAATTAACTCCAAACTCTTTGAATTACGATGAATGACAACTGTATTCAAATATTTTGATATTCTATCTCATAATTCTTATTTGATTTGCATATAAGAAAATATGTTGATATGATTGGTCAAGAGGACTTCCAGTAGTTGCTCGCTTATTTTTCGATAGATGACCTTAACCGAATTTCTTTATGAAACTAATGTAAACAAGATAGCGGTGATAATAACAAACCGGCTTGATGTTAACAAACATATTTTTCACTCCACATTAATTGTAAAATTAAATAATGAACACAAAACATTTCATATGACTGTTAAAAAGAGTTGTGTAGTTTATTATTACCAGATTTTCATTGAGTACATATTTTTGCGTTAATCAACAAACATATTCATACGCCAGGCCAATCCAATGATAAGATAACAAGATATTTCATTGATGGCAACCCTTCAAAAAATATTTTTCTTATCTATTTTGTTTGGAGGGAAAAATGATAACAATGATGATTTCTACTTTAACATGTACTCAAAGGAAAATTAATTCTTTATAAAATGTACTATAATTCTATGTTGATCTAAAGTGTAATTTAAAGTGAATGTGTTTTAACTTTTTGGCCATAAACAGGCAGTATGAGAAAAAAAAATCTGATTTCTTGATGTGCACACAGTATTTGATCAAATAATTAATAACAAAATTTAATCTAGACAGGATTTTCTCATGTGAATCACTTTATTTTATATTGCATGATTGTATTCTGACAGTCTGATATTGAAATAATTTTTACCCTAATATTAACAAGTCTTGAAGTGTATATGTTTTCACTGTAATTGCATGAGAGCTATATGTAAACCATATATCTATCAGTTTTAAAGAAAAAACTAAAGAATATCAACCAACTAATATTTGTAGGAAATTGTCAGTTTGTTTTCTGTTTATTATTGACAGTTATGGCTGGTGGTAAGAACGATATTATGTATATTTCCCAAATCAAATCATTCTGTTCAATGTCAAAAAGTGTTCTATGGAATGTTTAGTAATGAATAGCTCACAGCATATATATTTGAGTGTGTACACGAAAAAATAAACAGTGAAGTACAGTTTTTGCAAGTTAAACCATGAAAGCAATTATATCTTTGTGTACTATTTTGGAAAGGGAAAAAAGTTGTTTGGATAAAAAGCCAATCAAGTAATTGGTTACACATGGTTAACTAAAACACCTGTATGACCAGTTTGTATCACCTGAAAAAGAAGTACACACTCAAATAGTTTAGCTGTAAAGGCTGGCTCTTTGTTGCTTTCAATTTGGCATGCAGTAAAATATGAATGTGATACTAGTATGGTATATATGGTGTGGTCAACCTTCATTGCATGCTCCATCCCTCTTTGTTATGTGTCTAGACATATCTTAACTTAACAAAAATAAGACTTTTTAATGCTTTGGTTTAGGGGATTGTAAATGAGACTTCTAAAAATGTTATGTCTAGATTTGTTTATTTCTTCCAATGGAAAGGGGCACCTTCTATTTACTATTATGAGATAAAATAAAAAGTATTTGTTGTTCACAACAGATGTCTAATAGTGCTTATTTAAAATTATGATAAAATTTTAAAATAATTCCTTTTTATTCAATGAACTTTTAGGCCAATGTTTTGATAGGAATTAACTATTGGTACAGCAGAGCCACTGCTAGCTGGCATTCACAAAAAGCACAACTATAGATTAAAAGTAGTGATTCATTCTTTACAGATATATAAAATGTTTGTTGTAGGTATGATCGATCAAACAGAAGAAATGATAACCGTGATCGATCTAGAGATCAAAGAGATCGGTTTGCTGATATCCACAGACCTGATCCAAGGGAGGGAAGTATGGACAAACCAGATCGTAGAGAACAAGAGTCTTTTAAAAAGCGTGAATTTTCTGCCGACCGCGGCAGGGATTTAGACAAAGATGGTCCAAGGAAGGACAGGAAAATATCTGAAACTAGAGATTTTGATCGCCAAGATAGAAAAGAATCGATAGAAAAAGAAAAAGATAAGAAAGAAATCCCAGAAAAGGTTACAGATATCAAAGAGAAAGAAAAGGTTGAAAAAGTGAAGGAAACAGAGGACAAAGATGGTAAAAAGGAAAAAGAAAAGGGGGATATAAAGAAAAATGATAAAGAGAAAAAGAAAAGAACAAAAGCTGAAAAGAAAGCAAGAAAAGAAGAAAAATTGAAAGCAAAACAAAAGAAACTTGAGGATAAGCTGGCCAAAGAAAAAATCAAATCTGAAGTTAAAAAGGAACCAATTATTAAAGAAGAAGAAATTAAAAAAGAACCAGAGGAACCAGTAGAAATTGAAGAGAAAAAAGAAACCAGGTGAAATTTCATATTAAGGAAAATGGCTATTTTGGATAGTTCAACAAAATGAATAACCGTTTTTTTTTGTATTGTGATGTTGGGTGGGCAGGAAAATGAGTACATAATTTATATTATCAACCTCTCCTTCTGATGAAAATAATAAACTAGCTTTTAATATTACAACTATAATTTTTCTTATGATTTTAATTGAATAAAATAATATTCTTTGGATATTTTCTCTTTTTATCAAATTTTTAAAATTGGTATCATATTTGCCATTTATGGCAGACATTTATTTTATTATATATGAGTGGAAATAAACTATGTTGTAAGAACTATCTGTAATTGATTTTATTATAATTTTAGGAAAAGAATCTTAAGTGAAGATAGGAGTAAATCATTATCTCCATCGCCAACGTCTAAACGAGCCAGAGATTCTTCTCCTGCTGTATCAGTTAAGAGTAGACATAGTGTAGGTACTATTGAAAGGGTCAAGGTCAAAGAAGAACCAGAGGTCAAAAGTGAAAAGTCAAAATCTAGGAATGTCGAATTAGACAAAGATACTATGAGTGAAAAGTCACATGGTTCTGAAAGGAGACCAGAAAGGAAACAGAAGGAAACTAGTGTATGTATTACTTAGTGTTAAATGGTTGATCAACAAGGCCATTCAATGATGAAATTAAGTGTTTTCATTGGTAGATCACTTGTCATTAATTAAAGGACCTGTGTGAGCTAATTCCCTTATTTAGCATAGGTATCTGTTTTCTTTTAACTTTTCACGTATTCATGATACCCAATGCAGAGGTGGATTTGAGGGGGGCACAGGCCCCCCTTTTTGGGAAAAAATTTGGTTGCTTATATGGGGAATCACTGAAGCTTGACTGGAGCGGGCCCCCTCTTAGGTCAGTCAGTGGGCCCCCACTTATGAAAATTTTTGATTCACCACTGCCGGATGCACATTCATGGAAAGTTAACACAAAATATCCTCATTTTGTAATGATTGTTGGACAAAATACATCGCCACCAACTACAATCTTCAACAGATCAAATGTTCAATTAACTTTAGGTGAATATAAATACCAAGACTTAGAATATTATGTTTCATTGTGCACAAAAAATAATATATAACAGTAATTGCTTTATTTTTGAATATGTGGTTATTAAGTTGATGACTTCTGTACATTGGTGTAAATGTCTGCTTCAGAAATTTTATTTAATTTCATGTAGGTTTCATATTGTTTTTGTTTTAAATTTTCAGCTATGAATTAGAAAAAAAATCTTAATCATCAACTTTCTGATGAAACTATTCTTTTTCACATTTAGTTTAATCATCATTACTGAAGCTGAATGTGTATTTCAAGTTGTGTGTTTTTGAAGTTTTAAAGTATTTTGCTCTCTTTTTTAGCCTGTCCCACCTGTTCCAGTAGAAGAGATAAAAGAACAGAAGAAAAAGAAAAGATCGAGATCCCCTGCAGGAGAGGAGGAATACAAGAGGAGGAGGACTGAGGAGAGAGATAGAGGTAAGGGGTATTACCAAGGAATACATAGATTTCTCTGGAATTTGTAGTAGTTATCTAATATTCTCAATCTGTATATATGTCGTGTACAGGTTATTATTTTGTACAGGTTATTACTTGTACAAACATTTTATACAAGTAATTACTTGTATGAAGCCATCATACAAGTTATTACCTGTACAAATAGAATTGCACAAGTAATTACTCGTACAATTTTTAATGAGAAAAAGATAATAACTTGTTCAAATCATTATATTTGATGTTCTCAAAAAATCGTTTCCCTTATGAATATTTTATTACTGAGACATAAAGGTATACACTTTCAACAAGCGTGTGCTTATTGAATAACAAATAGATAAGCAAAACTTAAAAAACAAATCAAAACTTTAGTGTCAAGATGGAAACAGTGTAGAAAAAAATATCAAGAAATAATCAACTCTAATAATTTGCTTTCATACGCGTAAGATAGTACAGAGAGAATATTTGTCATGTAAGGAAGCCAAATTCAGTTCTATAAAGACAGCACTTTAAATATATTTCTTATGACAGAATGGTGGTTGGAATGTACCAGTAATTGAAAAACACATTCGCAAAGGAGACATATTGTTTATATTGTGCAAGTGATGAACTTTACCATTTGATAAAAACAGTGCATGGCAAAAGATGATTAACATATTTAAAAGTTGTTACTCTGCGTTCGTCGTGTGTCTGAATTCTTCTTGCATTTCAAAAATAATTCAAATCTAAAAAGAAGATGTGATGTAATATCCAGTGAGACAACTCCCCACAAGAGCCCAAATGACACAGAACATGATAAGCATGTTAGCAGGATCCCAACCCTCCCCTTTACTGGGACAGTGATGTAACAATACAACATAAGAACGAACTATAAAAATCAGTTGAAAAGGGCTTAAGTCATTAGATGGACACAATCAGAAATACTTACATGTAACAGAGTGGACGGTCCCGGGTACTTGGATATCCCATACAACAACAAAAAAAACCCAACTAAGTACATAATACACATTTGAAAAAGAGAAAAGAAAACCAAACACAATATAAATTTTAAAAATACATACGCTCTATGATAAAAAAAAATAAAGAAACAAATAGATATTAAATACGAGAAAACAGTAAAAGAAAAATAATACCCGACAATTTAGAAAACAATCTCAGACTTACTAACTCAAAGAAAGGAGTTTTTCAATGACAAATTGTGTTTAAAGCAAAAGTAGAAGCACATACAAATCTTAGAAATAGTGTTGTACAAGTTATTATCTTTTTCTCAACTAAAATTGTACAAGTAATTACTGGTACAACTATATTTGTACAGGTATTATACAAGTAATTACTCATACAAAGTTTTTGTACAAGTAATAAACTGTACAAAACAATAAAATGTACACGACATATATATAAAAAAAAAGAAGATGTGGTATGATTGCCAATGAGACAACTCTCCACAAGAGACCAAAATGACACAGAAATTAACAACTATAGATCACAGTACGGCCTTCAACCATGAGCTAAGTCCATACATGGGACAAGCACATGTAACTAGTGTGACAGGGTTAAATATGTTAGTGGGATCCCAACCCTCCCCCTAAAACTGGAACAGTGATGTAACACTACAACATAAGAATGAACTATAAAAATCAGTTGAAAAAGGCTTAACTCATCAGATGGACAAAATACAAGTGGAGGTAGCCAGGTATATATGTCTGTATTAGATAATGGTGGACCTATTCTGTCTTGATAGAGGGGCATTAAGTTTTACCTTTGTCCATGTGTACATACACACGTACGTTTCAAAATTAGTTAAGGTTCTTTAACTTAGTTTGCTGTAACCAATTGTTATGAAACTTATACACAATAACACATAAAACACAGACAAAGTTTGAATTTGGGCTGGATCATTTTTGCTCTTCTTGAGTTTACAACATTATTTGCAAGCAGGGGCATCATCTGTGTCCATCTTTATCCTATGGACACATTCAGGATTCAGCATTTATTTGTATAAAAGAGTCAGGAGCCTGTTTGTGAATTTTCAATTTTTTCTTTTTACAACAGAAGCTTCTTTATTTTTTTTCTGTCACTATTTATGAAGTTGTGGAATAAAGATTATACAATTAGTTTCAAACAGCATGTTAACCCTGTCCTATTTTGTGACTTGTTTTTCTTCCTGACTAAAAGGGTAGTAATGGTTGTTTTGTTGCAACATTAGGCAGTTGGTTATAAGACACTGGTTTCTCTTTTTATCTGTAATATTCTTCATCAGAAATTCTATTTTTTTTTAACCTCATTGCATGTCAGCTGAGTTTGTTTGCCAATGGTTTACAAGGAAAATGACTGTGTATGATGGACTTATACAACATATCTATATTTTATTAAAATTTTCAGATTTTGAAGATTCCAAGCATAATATTATTACAATTTCAAAAATGTAGGAGGACGAAACACTATGTGTGACTAACAAAAGCTTGCATTCTGTCCTATGTCTGAAGCATGAACTCTGTTTTTTGCACCAACAACATTTAAAGTATTGTATCCATGCATTGTTAGAATAATTTAACAGTATTATTTTGTCATATATATTATTGTGTATATGATTGTTTTACAGTAAGAAAGTTGAGAGGAAGTGTTGACGAAGAAGGGGGAAGATATAGTAGTTTTTCAGATGATTCTGCAGATGTTATCCTTAAACAGGGAGAACCCCAGCAGGTTTGTTCACTTTTTAGTTTTATTTCAATAAGTTTCAGCTGGTGGTCATTGATACTTTAATTTATAATTGATAGACATCAATAAGTTACAACTTTTGAAAAAAATATTGTTCAATGTTACAAATTTGTCAATGTTTCAACTAAATAAGAGCAGCAAATGATTTGTAATGTAAAAAATCAGAGGTTTCAGCCAAATTGATTCTTTATTTTTAAAAAGGTTTCAATGAAAACAAGGTATTCATAAACTATATGTATTCAAAAAATTATATTTTAGCTACCAATATGCCACAATTTATTAGAAAATGTAGAATGAATAAATTTCTCCAGTTTACCATATCTTGAATAAAAGAAGTTTGATATAATATTATAATTGTGTAAATTATAGACTGGATCTGCGATTCCTGAACATGTTTTACGTGAGGGAGGTAGACGTAGAAGGAGTAGGAGCCGCAGTAGTTATGGTAGCAAACACAGTCTCCATGACAGCAAAGGCAGAAGGTCAGATGGCAGCAGATACAGAGATAGAAGGTCAAGGTCAAGAAGTCCACAGAGAGGTGGAGAGAGGGAGAGAAGAAGTAGAGGAGATAGTGAAAGAGACAGGGACCGTGACAGAGGAAGAGACAGGGATAGAGAGAGAGAACAAACCAGGTAATTTATAATGTAATCTTGTTAACAATGTAATGCCTTCTTCCATTATAAATGTTGAGCCCACTGGTCAACTCTTAGATATGAGAACTAAATATATGAATATATATTATCAATATGCAACTATAAAGATTTAAGTTAATTGTGGTGCAGCTTTAAATAGTTAAATAGAATTGAATTTTAAATGTAACTATCAATATAAAGATGGAACTGGTTGAGGAAGGGAAATTAATAGTCTGATTTTTGGCTGTATAACAGGGAAAGAGGTAACATATTTTATGTAATCAATTCATCAACTTCCAATGCAGGACCTTAAAAAAAACTTCACAGAAAGAATGCACATATAATGGTGTGAGACCACAATTAATTCGTAGTGCATAAATCTTTTAGAACATAAATGAAAATTAAAAATATTCCACCTGCACTTTCTCAATGAAATTTTTACAGTGTGTTGTACTACTTTAAGGACAAATTATATCAAAATTATAAAACTTCATCAGCTGTAACTCAAAATATGGATATTTTATGTTTATGGGGGTCTTGAAATGTTTTGACAGCTTGGGAAGTGCTAATTTTTAACCTTTTTCAGCTAGACCAAGTCACTACTTTCCTTTAAAATTCTGAACCCAAATTGTTTACAGGGTAATTTTACCCCTATCTTAAAATTTGAGGCATAAAACATGGAGCAATAAATTTTGAAGGGGTTTTAAAAATATTGGCAAGTAACCCACTGTCAACACTGGGGACTATATTTGTGGACAACGAAAATCAAGGGACGACAATTGTGGTCTCAGACCAAATGAAGCTGTACCTGTCATTATGGAATTTTCACCTTTTTTTCCAGACTTTCAAATTTTTCCATCTTTCAGCAAAATTTACAAAAGATGGTAACTATTTTATATTATGAAATCCT
This sequence comes from Mytilus trossulus, assembly GCF_036588685.1. Lineage (NCBI taxonomy): Eukaryota > Metazoa > Mollusca > Bivalvia > Mytilida > Mytilidae > Mytilus > Mytilus trossulus. Next base: position 82,059,921 of record NC_086375.1, read on the forward strand.
CCCTCCATTGTCAACCTAGATCTCAGACACAGATTGATTGCACACATACTGAAACTGTGCACCAGCTATTATTGAATAGCATGTCTGTTGATATGCTAATATAGTTAATTCATTTAAGAAATGTTATAAACCTTTGTTGCAAATCAGCTAATTTGAGTTGGAATTATTCCTAAGCTTACTTTTTCTTGCTTTGTTTTATTCAAAGTACTGATGCTTTTTTTTTTTAAAACATGTTCATACCATAAAAAAATAATAGGTGTTGTAAATTATTAGATTTGTATAGATCACATATCAACATCCTAAACCTGTTTTGCACTTCTATTGACTGCCAACTTCCTTGGATGCTGAAAAATTAAAAAAAATACTAATTCTATTTGTAATTTTCCAATGGAACATTTTATAGTGAAATCGAAACAACAAGCATCCTAGCTTAAGAATTCCAATTTGTTTACTGTGTTTATTTAAAAAGATTGATTAACAATAATAAGAATAATAAAAAGAAGATAAATTGTGGACTAAAATTTGATAGCCATATTAAATGTAAATGTCATTTGTAGGCCTAGGTCTGAATCTGACCCCCGAGGCCAAGGTAGAGAAGAACCAAGCAGCAGTAAGATTGATGTAAAAACAGAAGAAATAAAACCTGAAGTTAAAGAAGAATCTGGTGCAGGTTAGTCTCATAATTTGGGGACATTAATATTAAAGATGGTAAGTACCTTACAGTGGCGGCCCCAGAACTTTTCCTAAGGGGGGGCACTCCAGTCATGCTTCAGTGATTACCTATATACTGTAAATTCAGAAATTATTGCGTGCATTTATTATTGCGATTTTGTCAATTTCAATTTAAATGCAAGTTTAATTTTAACAATTTTTGGAATAGTCATGCTTTAATCAGCTTAAATATTACAAAATGCGAGTTTTAATTATTGCAATAATAAAAACCTCGCAATAATTTCTGAATTTACAGTAATCAACCCCCCTGGATCTGCCTATGCCTTATTATTCATGTCCTCTTATTAACACAAAAGGGTTAAATAGTAAACCTAGGTTTTTCTGAACATCATTTGATAAAATATTTAAGGAACATATTTTGAGTTGCAGCTATTTGATTTAAGTATTCACATTCTCCTGAAAAATTGCTTCTACGTCTGGCTTACTTATTTTAAGAGTCCCTTTCTTGGATGGAAAGTATAGTTTCTTAGTCATCAAATAAAGCTCCTCTACAATTACAGACAATTTGAAAGTGATTCAAGATTATTAGAAAAAAAAAAATTGCCGGGTAGTCATAAAACCCCCGTCTTTGAGCAAACAATGAACGAAGCTTACTTTGGTCATCATTAAGTTTACATTTTGAGGTCAATCTCTAATAAACTTATTATAATTTTCTGTTATACATATAGTAGTTCCTTGATTTTAAAGGCTTTCCACAAAATAAGCAATCATAATCAGTCAAGCAGCGTGTACTATTAGTTTAAACATATTTATTTATACTAACATGTTTACATACAATGCTTTGCTTTGTCATTTCAGAATCAGAAGATGACTTATCTTTAAGCTCAATTTCCAGTGATGAAGAATTTGAGGCAGATCATGATAAGAAGCATAGTAAGTTTGAGTCAAGACTAAGGGATATTGGTGTTGGAGCTTATATTATCAGATATTACTTTACAATCATGTGAATACCTCAACGGGTATAAGCTTTCTAAATGAATCAATTTTGTGTGATAGTCATGTCAATTTTTCTAAAGAATCAGTGATTTAAAACATTTTCAACCAGTTCCATCAGCTAGTTAAATTGTCTAAATAAATGAAAAGTGACATCAAACCTGTGCAGTTAAACCACTTAGCTTGTAATTTAAAGAGTCTTCCTCATAAACTATTTGATCCATACTGTAGTCAATATATTTTATAATTACAGTCAAATAAGACATATCTCTGTGATAACAGTTTATGACATATGTTGACGTGTTGATATTATTATTGAGTTGGGTTGATTTCTTATTGACCAATACATGGACATGAACTCCATATATTTATTTCATCAAATGTATACATACCTTTGTATGTACCCTTATAATACAGGTTCACTAAGCTCAAATATATAGGATGTAAAATGGGAGACACAATATTTTAGATATAGTCTTAAGAATATTGTACACCATTCAGAAACAAGTGTGCACAGAAAAAAACAATGATATAATGCTATTTTTCAGGTATAGATGCCCTAGATATTGACTGGGCAAGCTTACAACAAGATGTGAGGCCTAAACCTCCTGTCACAGGTTCTGCTCTCAACAGATTCAAAGCTAGTAATATTTTTGCCCAGATAGGTGTGTCCAAACAGTATGCTGGAGAAGAACTATTCAATAAAATACAAAATGAATGCATTAAACAGGAAGATAGCACAGGTAAGCAAAGAAAATTTGATGTCAAAATTTTAAACAAATTTTTTGGGATTAAGAAACATACTGCTGTTTAGAATGTGTTCACTTTGCACTAGGGCAGTCATAAACAAAAGCAAAGATTCAGAAAGAAACATTTAGGTCAACTTTGTTCTAGGGCAGTTGTAGATAGACCCAATGGTTCAAGAAAAAATATTTTATCTATTGTTACAGCCAACATTAAATTTTACTTTGACAGCTGCAATTGCATGCAATAGACACAGGGTGCCATGTAACCCTTTACAAACATTTATTTATTCAGCTGAGCGCAGAAGTTTTCATCTGTATATATGACGAGTTGGGGGTTTACTTTTTTACACAACATTGCATTTGAAGATATATATTTTATGCCTAATTTAGACAAATAAAAGAGTTTTACATTTTTAAAAGTTTATATTCTATAAATAGTTTAATTTTTATTTTATTACACAATGTGATTTATAAACTGATAATCAATTATAAATGGAAATGAGAATTTTTATCATTTTTTGTGAAATGAGTATATGTTTTATATATTTATATAACTAATAATTAGTGATTCAAGCACAGGATTATTTATTTGTGGAAAAGACGTATATTAAAATTTTTTTTTTATTTTTATGCTATTTTAATTTGTAAATATGTATTTGGTATAACATAGTGTCTTGTAAGTCAGTTTTTGGCTGGATATTGGTTATTTTATTATGTACGTATATTGTGTATGAATTATTTTTATTGCAATCTATATGTGACACTTTAATAAACAAATTATTTATATTGCTCATCAGTACCGATACCATGATATTACTAACTAGTGATGAAATACAACAATCATGGACATTAATTTGAATTTGTCTCTTTCAGATGTTAATACAACTGAAGAAAAGACAGAAGATGTTAAACCAGACAATAAATTTAGATTTAAAAGTGATATTGCTGTATTCCATGCCTCCATTACAAGTAAAAACCAACAAAGGAAGAACTTACTACGCAATATAGGACCATTTAGAAGAGCTTTATGTGCAAGGCGTGACCTTGAAATTAGACGTCAGCTGTGTAAAGTTGACAAGGTTAGTTGTTTAGATTTGAATTGTATGTTTTTTAATTTAAATTTTATATTCTACTTGACTTCGTTTTCTTTATAAAAATAGGAAAAAATCCAGTTAAAAATATTGAAAATTTGGTTGTGAAGCTCTTTTACACCAATGAAGTCAAGTCATTTTCCGACAATTGATTTCTTTTATTTCTAATAGAATAATAAAGTTAAATTTTTCAGATTGTTGATAAATTTATTTGGTTAATAATTGATTTTTACTTTTCAGACTATGGACCATATCCATTCCTATCCAGCTCAACCAATTGACCAAGAATTATACAAACTTAGTGTTCAATTATTTAGACAATCCTGTCCTGAAAAACCAGAACAAATCAAACAGGAAGTGACTAGTTCATAAAGGATGACAAATTATTATATATTCATAAACAATCATTTGAAAACATTAAATCATTTGTGCATCAGTAATCAGTGTGAATGTGGTATGATATCATTAAATATTTTATGGCATACTACATTCTTTCTGTTGTATAGAAATAGTATACCGGTATTCCATATGGCATTTCATTGCTCAGTCTTTTTATATTGGAAGTATCAACCAAATAGCATTAGGTCAATAAATACGGCATAACTGGACATTTTTGTGGTTATCTAATGTTTACAGTAAATCATGGTCAACAGCAGATTGCAAAAACTAAAACCTGCAAATAATTATGTCCAGAACAGCAGACCTTAATTTGAATTACTAATCATGTAGATCCAGTAATTTTCTTTAAGATTTATTGAAGTGATTAAATAGACTTTTCTCTTTATTGAAATATTAATGCTGTGTACTGTTTTGACATTTTATTTTGTTAAATAAAGTCTGTCTTTTATTATCTTATTTTATATGATTTATCTATGTTTAATAGTTATTAAGTCTCAATTTCTGGTTGATTGTTTATACTATCTTTATTCTTTGTAATGGTCCATTATGGCATTGTGGCATTCCAATAAAAGCATGTACAGGGAATATATTCCTTGGTTTTTTTTGGTAATGTTTGTAACAAATTACAAAAATGAGAATTGCAAGAAAAATGCACACATCAGTTACCCAAAGCACAAAATTTGTTTCTGCAAAAATATCCAGTTATACAGTATCTAAGTGCTTATTGGTGATTTGTATCAACAGTCAGTGTCATTTTTAACTCTCCGCATGACTGTTTTTAAACACTCAAATCTTATTTTTCATGGGCATTAATTCTGATAAATGTAGAAAATATGTTTTCTTTGATACTAGATTTCACTGTTTACAATTTTTTAGTACTATATGATATAAGAAGATGTGGTATGATTGCCAATAAGATAACATTCCACCAAAGTTCAAATAAAGTGGATGTAAGCAATTATAGCTGATACAAGCTGATCTGAAATTTGTGCATTGCTTTTATTTTCGCCGTTGCCTGAGTTATTGTACCATAATTATATTGAAAATGGTGGTAATTATTTCTTGATGGAATCATCCTACATTTCTACAAACACTATAATATGGGCTAGTTAGATAGTCATGGTAATCTTTCAAGAGTAACGACCTTGAATTGTCTCAAAATTTTAAATTATTGTTTATTGATAATGTTTGTTTGCTTTGAATTATGGAATTGCATTGGTAATATTACTTTCAACTGCAGTTCAAATTAAAAACTGCAAGTATAGCATTTATAGATTTTATAATCAGAGAACTCTTGATACTTTTTATTCAACAGTTAAAAAATAGTTGTATCTATTGGAAGACGTCAGTTTAAAAAAAAAAGTATGGTTGAAAGTTAGGTCCTGGTCCTTTAATACTGTGAAGTTTAGCTTCAGTAAAGCAACATCTATAGCACTTATCAAGAGAATCCCCCAAAAAATCCTTTCCAAAATTACATATCACTAAAATATGCTCACAAAGCTTGACTTTGATGTAATTCCTGAGAAAATGGGATGTCATTTCTTCATGGCCATTGTTTGTAAGAATATACAAGTATTTGGTTAACAGGCAGATGTTTGATAATTGAACCTTTTTTCTGACCCCTTTGAAGGCATTATTCTTCATGGTCGGAGGAAAACAAATCTTGGCTAGTACCTTATAGTTATTCTGTCACTACACTCCTTCTTGGGAACTCTTAGAAACAAAGAAGGTGGGCCAATAATCTCAAAAGAAAACTGTATTAAAGGTCAATTATTAGATATATATATATAAGAAGATGTGGTATGAGTGCCAATGAGACAACTCTCCATCCAAGTTATAATTTGTGTCTTCAACACAGAGCCTAGGCTCACACCAAACAGCAAGCTATAAAAGGACCCAAAATTACTTGTGTAAAACAAAACTAAGGGTCTAATCAATATAAAAAACAAAAGGAGAAATACTTGTGAACCCCAACAACAAACAATCTGAACATCATATTCCTGACTTGGGACAGGTGCAAACAAAAGCAGCAGGTTTTGACCATTAATGTTGATAAAGGAATTATCTTCTGATAGACTGGCAAAAATAACAAAGAAGACAACAGACAAATGCCATTATAAAACATCAAAACTCTGCTATCATATAAAAGGACATACAGGTACTCAATATGTAATTTCTCATCTAATAAACTAAAATGCATATCATGGTAAAGCATGCTCACATAACCTTTATTTCAAATTTCTAAAGTTCTTATCTTTATGTCCTGAGAAAACTGCCCTGAAAATGCCATACTTAGCTATTATGTATAAGTGTATATAAGAACGTGTATTCTATTCAGTGAACAGACAGTTGTTAATCGATGCATCTGTTAATGTGTCACATGGCATTGCATGCTCACATCAAGTTTGTTTCTAAATTTCAGAAGACTAATTTGTATTTCCTGAAAAGAGCCACAAATATTTCACACAACTGAAGATGGGATTGTCAAACATGATTTAATATTTTTCAGTAAACAAATATTAGATTGGAAGAGTGTATTTGTTGAGCCTGTAACTTTTATCACAGAAATCTTGACAAAGAGACAGTGATCCTGTCTTGCAGCTTTAACTAACTTCTTAAAAGCTAAATATTTTAGAAGGTGGAAGACCTGGATGCTTCATACTTTGTATATAGACGCATTATATTACAGAGTTTCTGTCTGTTACATGACCATTGTCCTGGACCTCATTTTCATGGTTGAGTGATACTTGAAAAAAAAAGTTGATTGTTTTAAATGTTAATTTCTCTTATTTTGGGTATAAGGATAACTTTATTTGGTATGTCCTCATGGCTTTCAGACAGTTTTCTCTTAACCTCGACTTCATTTCATGGATCAGTGAACAAGGTTAAGTTTTGGTGGTCAAGTCCATATCTCATTACTATAAGCAATAGGCCAACTAAATTTGTTCTATGGAAGGATTATAAGCTGAACAAGTCTGCCTGGCTTGACCTCATTTTCATGGTTCAGTTGTCAAAGTTAAGCTTTTGAGTTTTCATCAATTTTTTTCTAATACTATATTTTGTGTATTGTATGAAAAATGATATGATGTACATGTCAGTCTTGCAGGATTTATTTTACCTTGACCTCATTTTTACAGTTCATTGCTGAGTGTGAAGTTTTTATGTTTTGGTCTCTTTTTCTTAAAACTATAAGCAAGAGGTCAACTATATTTTTTGTATGGAAGGATTGTAAGCTGTACAATCTGCCAGGCATTGTTCATCTGACCTTGACCTAAATTTCATGTTTCATTAATCAAAGTTTAGTTTTTCTTGGTCAAGTCTGTTTCTTAGAAATAATAATAAGTAATTGGTCAACTATATTTAGTGTATTGAAGGATTGTAAGGTATATATGCATTTCTCCTTTAGTTCATATGACCTTGGCCTCATTTTTCTTGGATCATGTTTTATAGTTTATGTGATAGTTGTAGTAAAGCTTTATATTTAGAACTTTCAACAAAATAGCAATGGTTAGTAAAGAAGGTGAGATATTCCAGCGTGTTTATTGAATACCGTGGAAATATAAATCCGTAAGTACATCAGATCCCATAATATTTAACAAAGAATGTCATGTGATGCTACTATTTAATGTGTGTGAGCTAATTAGAAAAGATATGACCATGTAAATATCTTTCTGGTGGATAGTTGTCTTTTTGGCTATTATACCATATCTTCCTTTTTCTTAAAGTGAGCTAAAAAAGAAATGAATTATTTTTTTGGCTTTTTTATTTATAAAAACTAAAGACTTATTTACAAAACAGGACAAAACACAGATTAAATTATATGATTAAAATACATTAGTATAAAAGCTTTCAAGCTGAGCATTTAAAATGCTTCTTTGAACTGATATAATGCTACAAAAGAATATTGCATTTTTACAATGATTTATGAATAATTACAACTATGAATCAATGTCCTTGTAACGATTACATTACATTTTCAGGAAAAATTAGGTGTTTCTAACTTTCAATTTTTATCTTAGGAACTGAATATTAAATTTAATTTAAGGCAGGAAGGGATTATCTATCTTTAAAAGATATATCAAAACTAAATTAAACAATCCCCATAGACTATGCATGTTTTAAATTTTGTTCATTTTAATTCATTTGATTTGTTTTAGAGGTACATTGTAGTATAAACTGCCCATAGAAGTTAGGAATGCTATGCTAACCAACACTTAAGAAAAAATGAACTACATAATTTAAAATACATTATCATATACAAAATATTTTTGGTGATTATTTCTCTATAAAACTGTAAAATCAACAACAAATTACAAGTTGTGCATCATGTCCTTCACCAATACAGTAGAAATTAGTTACAAATCAGATATAAACCTTGGTTATACACTCATTTTAACAATGTATACAAAACATCTCAATTTAGTTAGTTATATCAATTTGAATACAGTTGTGTTGAAACATTTAAGGAACAACAATATGAGTATAATTCATAATCAATGATTGCATATTTTTCTTGACTTTTATTTTTCAAACAAAAATGTGTTTGTATCCAAAGGAAATTTGCTAGCACTATGGGGTCATAACCTAAATGTTCATGATCATAATTTCTCATTTGCTAAGCACATATCTTGATCTGTCTTTAAGACTCTTTTTTTAAAACTATTATATATGTTTAACACACCAGTAAGATAATATGGGTTTAATCTGTACAATGAGTACAATAAGTAAATATGACAATAATTCAGTGTAAAAAGTTACATAAAGCTATTTATTGTATGCTAGTACATTAACAATCAAAGCAAAACGATTTAGTAGGGTATTAAAAATATATTATGTCACAAATCTGTGCATATTTCCTGTTTAAATAAAGTAAAAATTAAAAAAAGAGATCTTGCTTTCAGTCACACATTTTTTTCAGTGAATTCAAGTGTTCCTCTTTATTTGTAGAAGTTAACTTCAGCTCTAAATAAGACAAATTATATTTTAGTAAGGTCATTTAAAGTGGCAGGTCCAGAAATTTTCAATAAGCTTTATTTTTGTTCATATATTTCATGTTTTCAGAAATCAAATAAAGGATGAGAAAATTTTAAACAAGTTATTTAAAAAGGAAATATACCATGTGACCATAAAACATGTTATAAGGAATGCATAACAACAAAAACTAATGTAAGTGAAGCACTTAATAAAGAAAACACAAATAAAAAAATCTAATCAACACAAAAACAAAATCTTAATATGGCACTGCTTATTAGTCAAGTGACAAAAACAATCATTTCTAATTCTTCTGTTCAAGTACATTTTGTAATTCACTTGTCACAACTGTCTCAATTTAAAATATGTTTAAATATTTCATCTCAATTTTACAATTAGTTATAAAAAATAATGAAAAGTTTCATTAATTTTTCCCAAACAAAGAAAATTCTAAAGGCATTAAAACTCTGATTGTCAATCCAAAATATCTTTTAATGAATACCCCCCACTTGAAAATAAATAGGTGTTTAAATGATATGAAGTCCAAAATAACTCTTTGAGTCTGCTTTGTCAAGAATATTTGGATCGCTGACTTTCACCATCAATTTGTCCTTCGCGTTGAAATTAAAGACGGCTCCAATATAACTTGTTGATTGTGTGCTGGAACCCTGGAATTTACAACGAGTGCGGCTGTTTTCCAACAATTTGTCTGGTTGTCCTGTTTGAGGAGTTTTATACAGGTAGTGGCAAAGACTTTTGGTCTGATCTTGTTTGGCAGCACTGAAGTCCAGTGTGACCTGGGAGTAGACGTAATAATATCCTGGTTTGTTGATTACAAACTCACCATCACTATAGGTGACGTTATCTTTGAAGTAGAGGCCTCTTTCATTTCCAGTCATCTTCCAGTGAACTTTATGGTTAACACCATCTATGAAACACAAAAAGAAATATGGTTAATTTAATGTCCCTATAAAGAGCACCAGATTTGCTGTCCTTTCCATTGTTCAACACCCTTCAGTTGCCTATTTTTGATTTCATCTATGTCATTTGAACTTTGATGGATAATTGTCTCATAAGTAATCCTACCACATTTCTTTTATTTTGAAAGTTGATTGATAATTTTGCAGATAATTTTTTTATGTTTAAGTGTTATTATTTCTTTTATAACAGGTCGAAAAATACTTTTATGCATCTGATTACATATTCAACTAAACTAGAGGCTCTAAAGAGCCTGTGTCGCTCACCTTAGTCTATGTGCATCATTCTTTTTTATTTCATGGTCTTATAAAATATTTTGGAACGTTAGGGTAACATAGCTACCAAAGCAGGTAACCAGTAAAATAACAGTGTAAAAATTGGGTTGTTTACTTCTGGTGATGATTATTTTCTTATATGCAATGAAATGTTGTGTGAAATTTTCACTGTATCACTGGAAAGGATTAAACTTTACACATGCAAAGTATTTCTTTGGTTGAAATAAAGGTAAATACTGTACAATTTTTTTAAAAGTACCAATTTAACAAAGACTAATAGGGAAAAATTAATGGTGGTATTACACCTATTTAGGGAAACTACATGTGCACTCGTGACCTTATTGTACTTTCATTTTTAAAAGTTATTAATAAACCAGTTCATACATTTTAAACATGGACTATTCGGAATGGATTGAGACACAGAAAGCACGTTTGAGGTAAAATTGCCTTGAAATGGGGGTTTACAGGTGTTTTCTAAGTCAAATGGGTGGACAGACAAAGCTGTATCTAGTTTACTGTGTTAAATTTTAAATTACCCTAACAGTTTTGTTTATACAACATGTGAATTTTTTATTTCAGTGTTCACATGTTCTGAAGAGCATTCTGTTGAAAAATCTTTTATGTGAATTGGTCTGCAGATGACACTTCAGCATTAAAGTAAGTATCAACTATCATCATGTTTTTGGGTTTTTTTTTGGCTGCAAAAGTTTACAATTTGCCTTTGTGCCGTCTACATTTTGCACAGACAATAAATCATCTAAACACTTATTTGCCCTGGATTTATACACATCAGAATCCAGTCTCACATACTTAAACTTTATAATTCTTACCAATTATTTTTTTTGTACCAGCATTCCAAGGGACATAACCCTTTTTAAAAACATTTTGAGGTATTTTGTATTACTCTTTCTCCCCATTTTATAATGTAAAATACAAAAAAGTGGACTCTTTGTGTAAATCTATTAGAAATATACTGTTATGAGTAAATAAATTTTTAAGACTTTGATACCAGTAACAATAAATGATTGACTGAAAGGGAACCGTTATTTGTCACACTAGGCGAACAGACTAAAAACTCGAGTTACACATAAGGGCTTCTAGAAACTTCCGTGTAGACTTAACATTTATAGAGACAGTTCTTTCAGCTAAAACACTTTAATTATTGATTTAACATTACATTTATTTCATTTTTGTGGGGAAATAATCACATTTGTTTTATTTTTTAGACAAAAGATATCAAATTTGGATGAAAAAGGAAGGAAGGAGGAAAAATGGACCAAAACAGACCAAAACAGACCTTCAAATGAACTCCAAAAGGTGCAATAAAATTGTTTATCATCTAAAAGTTGTCTTTTGTATTCTATTTAATTGTTTGAATGCATAGATCATGAGTTTTTGATCAGATATTAGCCAACACTGCAATTTATAATGATACACTGAAATTAGGATTTTTCGAAGAAATTAGACTGAAATTGCCGTAGGATATGGCCTTACATTATAGTGATTTTCTCTGAAACTATAGCTCTGACTGAGACAAAACTTGACAGTTATGCTTGAAATAACTTGCAATTGGAGGGAAAAAAATTACATTAAGTTTATTTGACATTTAGGTGTTCAGGGCAATAACTTCTTAAGGGGTCAATTGACCATTTTGATCATGTGACTTATTTGTAGGTCTTACTTTGCTGTACAATATTGCTGCTTACACTTTATATCTATCTGTAATTATAATCAAGATAACCAAAAACAGCAAAATTTCCTTAAAATGACCAATTTAGGTGCAGCAACCCAACAACAAGTTGCCTAATTGGTCTGAAAATATCAGGGGAGATTGACTTTGACCTAACAAACAAATTTATCCTGTCAGATTTGCTTTAAATGCTTTGGTTTTTGAGATTTTAGCCAAAAACTGCATTTTACCCTATGTTTAGCCATGTCGGCCATCTTGGTTCTCAGGCAGGGTCATCGGACACATTTATCAATCTATATACCCTAATAATGATTGTGGACAAGTTTGGTTAAATTAGTCTTAGTAGTTTAAGAGCAGAAGATTTTTGTACAAGATAACAAAAATTGACAAAAAATTGACAAAAATTTACTATAAAGGGCAATAACTCCTTTAGGGGTCAACTGACCATTTTGGTCATGTTGACTATTTAGTAGATCTTACTTTGCTGAACATTATTGCTGCTTACACTTTATATCTATCTATAATAATATTCAAGATAACCAAAAACAGCAAAATTTCCTTAAAATTACCAATTATGGGGCAGCAACCCAAAAATGGGTTGTTCGATTAATCTGAAAATTTCAGGACAGATAGATGTTGACCTGATTAACAATTTGACTCGTGTCAAATTTGCTCTAAATGCTTTGGTTTCAGAGTTATAAGCCAAAAACCGCATTTTACCACTATGTTCTATTTTTAGCCATGGCGGCTATCTTGGTTGGTTGACCAGGTCACCAGACACTTTTTTATATAGATACCCGAATGATGATTGTGGCCAAGTTTGATAAAATTTGGCCTGGTAGTTTCAGAGGAGAAGATTTTTGTAAAAGTTAACAACGACTGACGCAGGATGATGCCAGACGCCAAGTGATGGGAAAAGCTCACTTGGGCCAGGTGAGCTAAGAATATAATGTATATTCCCTGGCAACTTAGTGACAAGAGTGTGAATAATTTAAGCTACCATTACAAAGGATTTAAATTGATCAATCAGGAAACTGGAATTATCTAGCATAGGCTGTATTCAAGCATTTGAAATATTTGTGCACTTTTATTTTTGTGTTGTTATAAGATCATAGGACAGTACCTATTCACTGCTTACTATATTTCCCTAACTTACCTGGACTTGTATTTGCTATACCAGCTACCCTTCCTATAACTCTTGGTTCAAAGTCATCCACCTTACTGTTACAAGCTGCCTGAAGTTCCTGGGTGTTCATTGCTGTAAAATATTCTCATTATTAATCATTGTTGCAATACTGGTAAACATATAATATTCATTATGTGTGAATCTATGACTTTCATAACTTATTAATGTAAAATTGAACAGAGACAAAACCAGTAGCCAACCTTTTATTACTCTCTCAATATTGTTGTTAATAGTCATAATGTTGATGATCTTACTGCATCATTCCATTCAGTATTTCAAGTAAAATGTGTTTACACTTATTTTTGATAACATTTATAAATACATGTAATAATGTGTCTTGTCAAAAATACAGCACTGGACTAAGCATTAGATTTTTTTCCACATCAGTTTTATGCTTTTACAAAGATACATACCTGATGCTTTCATAGCATGCTTCCTTTCAACATACTGTAAAATAAAAATACAACTATTTATTATTTTTTAGAAGTGTATTTCTTTTTTACTAGTTTGTTATTGCATCATTCTGAAAGATAATAAGATAATATGGCTGACTTGAGGTCTTCAAATCTTGTGCTAACAATTAACAAACTGCCAAAAAAAGTTAATACATTGTACCTTGATCAGATGAGACACTTCAAACAACATCAATAATCATACAAGAACAGCAGCTTTATACACATGTTGAAAGATTTTTCATTGAACTCTGGAGGCTAGAAAAGTATATGGACTTTTACTTAGACATGTATTCAGATTGTATTACATTATTGCTTACCAATTCCATCAGTTTATCCAAGTTTTGACCCTCATCTGCACAACAAATCTCCTTTCCATTTTCATCTCTCTTAGAAAATTGCCTGAAATTGATTGGGTCATCATCAGGGTGGATGGATACCTCATCACAAGGCAGACAAAATGTCTTTGAAGGGTTGATTATCACTCTCTGGGATTTATCCTTCACAAAAAAGGCAATGATGAAAATCAAGATGGCCAGTAAGAAGACATTAAGGATCCCCAGGAGAATGGTCAGAGTTGTCTTCTTCATGTACTTTCCTCCTGATGACTCTTTTCCTTTATCTTTATCCTTAGTTGTTGGTAGCATTTTTTCTGCTTCCCCTCCTTGTGCAGTACCACTAGCTCCAGCGGTATCTTCCATTGTTGATATTCAGTGTTCTACACTACTAGTATCAAGTTCTACAATAGTAAACACTTATTGTAAGTGAAAGTTTAGTCATAGATTGACTTTATTTATACCTCTCTAAGACTCGTAAAAATGTCATGTCATGCAGGAAGATACAATTCAAATATATCTAAAACAATAATCTGATTTTTTAAATTTAACATGTTTAATAATATAAGTATGAAAAGCTTTATTTCTAAAGAATTCTTTATACCTCAACAGCTTTTTGTCTTAAGATTTCTGACTTTCAGCATGGATATATATTTTTTTATCTAAATACACACATACATGTAGCAGTTTCTGTAAATAGAAACTATTGGAGTCATTGTAAATGAAATGTAATGGTCTATATTGGATCTTTCATGACTTAGAAAAAGGAAGATATGGTGTGAGTGCCAATGAGACAACTCTCCATCCAAATAACAATTTATAAAAGTAAACCATTATATATTATAGGTCAATATAACCAATAAGTATAATACCAATTGATAATAGTTTTTCTAAATTTCAGTTTGATGTTGTATTTTGTACCCTGTTTTTGATTATTCCTATCACAAAAAAAAATTACACCAATTGATAATAGCTTTCCTAAATTTCAGTTTGATGTTGTGTTTTGTATACTGTCTTAAGGTCTTTCTTTGTTTTTGCCAAGGCATTGTCGAAGGTAGGACAGAAATTCACAGGACAAAAAGTTGCAGACAAAAAGTCACTGTGGTAGAGTCACAGACAAAAAGTCAGATCTATAAAATGTCACTATTCAGCTTTAAGATTGTTTCTTTCAACAAGAGAACACTTATTTAAAAATAAAACTTGTTGTACTTTTCATTAACTTGAGTATGTAAAGCAACTGTGTAAACAAAAGTTATATGAACAAAATTATGATAAAACAAGAATGTGTCCATAACCACATACATACATGAATACCCCACTCACACTATAATTTGCTATGTTCAGTGGACTGTAAAATTGGGATTAAAACTCATTTGACATTTAAATTAGAAAGATCAGATAATAGGAAATGTGTGTACTAAGTTTTATGTTGATTGGGCTTCAATGTCATCTAAAACTACTATCCCAAAAAATATATCAGAAAACTTCAGAATTTTTTTTACAAACATGACAAAAGTGAAAGTACATTTTTTTTTTAAGATATTCAAAGTCCCAGTTAATGTTTAGACAGCTCTTTCTATCAAATTTCTAGATTTAAATAGTTATTTCATAAAGTTATATAAGCACAACTTCAAACATTCCCCATTTCCATTCTCTTATTTATGTGAAATTTGACAACTGTGTGATATTGATTGAGTGTTCAACAATTACCTTATTTTTATTTTTCTTCTTGAAACCTAGTTGCAAATTTAGTTGATTTTAAGCTTAGGTATGCAGGATAAATTAACGATAGTCTCCAAACATAATTCTAAATTGCATCAAAACTTGACACTAAGTCTAAAACCGAAAGTCTGGATACGAAAACGAAAGTAGCTTTTTTTCAGTTAAGCATTTTTGAACAGTTTTGTTGATATCTATTAATAAATTAAATATACAATATATAAATAATAATCACCTGTATTACTTGTATGATATAACAACGTATCAATGGTTCTTCTAAAAGATTTCGATTGTTGGATTTTTTGGAAATTTGAGATTTGATCTACAGGTAGATTATGTCCCTTGATTACTGGAAATTGTAGTTTCGACACTAAATACGGTGAGAACACGTACAGAATACGAACAATAATGATTATCGCGCATATTAGTTTAGAGGACATAAAAGAGAACACCACAAAATATTGAAGCTTCAGTGGACGGATGAAATCAATATAACCAATAAAAAAAGAGAATAAAGGGATTAAGGAAACTGAGAGAAAAACCTAGAACTTGAATTATGTTGCATAGGCCTACTAGCATAAGCTATAGGAATGATGAGCAAAACAAAGTCATAATAAAGAAAAAGAGATTATCCTTCTAGTATAAAGTTATAGCTTAATTTATTGAAGATTTCAAACTATTGCATGCGCGGAGTATTTGAACAAAATTGTATATGAAAAAAATCTTTTAATTTGTCTGAGAATACTCGGCGGAAGAAAGTCAACACTAAGTGATTAAAAATATGTACATTGGTATTTATATATTTATATTTGTGGAGAACATGCAGTTGGTGACAACTGATCTCTATAGGTTTATTTTTTTTACATGCTACCACAATTTCTGGTAACATATTACATAGAGAATAATACATGGCAAAATCCGTATCATATGTCGTATCATCCCGAGACATCAATATCAGCCCAAGTGCCAAAAAATTTGTTGTAAAAACTTGATGTTCGTGACGTCACATACCAAACAATGATGTCATTCAAAAAATTGACCTATTTTTAGAAAAAAAAATCTTAAGCCAAAAAAAAACAAAAAAAAACTGACTTTAGTTTAAAAAAAAAAAAAAAAAAAAAAGGTATGCGATACGGGGTATGCGATACGGGGTATGCGATACGGGTTATGCGATACAGGGTAGGTGATACAGACTGGAAAAAAGAACCTTTATTAGATATACAAAATAGCTGTATTTTGTACTAAATATATGATAAATTGGTTTATCAAGTTGTTTGTAGAAAAATAACTATTTGATAGATCTTGATATTGTCTTTGAGGTGGATATTTGCCGAAATGATTTGGTATGTAATTTTCTTGTTCTAGAATCTGCTGGTATGAGAAGACTTTGTAGAACATAATTAGTCTGGTTTTGAGACGACGCTCAGTGAGTGAGAGCTATTGTAGATCGTTTAACATGGATCAGTCTAATTAAAATATTTTACGTTATACTACATATGAGCTCAAATGTAGTATAAGGTAATCAGAGATACACATTGAACGGTCCGCACGCCTCTGTTTCATTTTGAGCCTATTTTTGTATTCTGGTGTGTGTATCCCATTAACTACAGGCATATTCAAGTTTTAGTCTCACTATGGATTGGTATGCACCGTCACGGGATTTGATATTGGTGTTAGATACTTTTAGGTTTCTCTTCGGGAAGCCAAGAGATTTGTTTGCATTTGATATGATGTTGTCATAGTCATTGTTCCATTCTAAGTTTGACTATAAGGTTACGCACAGTTCCTTTAGTACACCTGATGTAACTGGTACTGCGTTTGATGTTATTGATGCTTGTGTACGGTCAGGTAGAAAAGCCTGAATCAATTTTAGAGTGTTATCTTGAATGCCATAGTATTTAAGTTTGTAGAGTAAAAGTTTGTGGAGTACTTTATCGAAGGCTTTGGCAAAATTCATAATAATAAGGTCTGTTTCTATATTGATCTATACTTCCTATTGAAGTTCTTATATAAATTGAACGAGTTATGATTCGCATGATCTCGATTTTCGGAAACCATGTTGGAGGCCGTAGAGTATAACATATGCCTCCAAATAGACCACGATGTTACTTGTCACAATGTGCAGTCCTTCAATTTACAACAAATATATAAGAGAGTGAAATTGGTCTATAATTTTCAGCCTTGTATCGTTCGACCTTTTTAAATGCTGGTGCAACAATTGCATGTTTTGATGCTTTTTCCTGTTTCCAGAGATTTGGTAAATATGGTGGTAAGGATAGGTGCGATTTGTTATTTTAGTTCTTTTAATACACGTCCATTGATGTTATCTGGACCATTTGCTTTGTTCTATCTATTTCCAGTATGCATTCCTTTGCTTTGTTTGTTTTAGTTTCTTGTAAATTTCGAAGGGTTTCCATTTCTGTTTTTATAACACTTTTTTTTCTGGTTAACGAGTTTCCTTAGCTTATTCAGTGTTTATCAAATGTAGTCAATGCTTATATGTGAACATTCTGTGAGGGACATTTGACTATTGATTTGAGAAGATAGTTTTTAAGGTATTCCATAGTGTATCTGCATCACCCGAGTCATACAAGTTATTGATGGTGTTAAGTTTTGTAGCACGATAATTTAAATGTTGTTCCAGTTGGCCTCTTTGTATTTAAGTATTTTTCTTGGTGTTTCTCTTTAAAGTCAGATGACTATTTCTACCTAAACTATATCGCGATCTGCTGAGGCGACAGGTGGTAGTGTGTTAAGTTTATTGATACTAGTTGGATTGTTTACTAAAATAAGATAAAAAAAATTATATTTACGTGTTGACTTGTCTGTGGCTTGGTGCAAGTTATGATTTGATATTATATCTAGTAACAGCTCTTGTTGTTTAGCATCTGGTTTGCCTAAGATGAATGCTGGTATTGACCAGTCTATGAGTCTAAGATTAAAGTCCAATCCTTACCATATATTTTTTGTTGTTGAATTATTTAGTCTATGCTAAGGAGATGCTAAGTTGTTCTGAAGATGTACCTTTATCCGATGGGTACGGGGCGCCGAATGGGACTCTTGTTGTTTTGTACTCAAAATTCAATTCTGTACGGACAAAAGTGACTTTTGTTCAACAAAAATTAGTTCAGTTTAACAAAATTTGTATCATACTACAAATTTGAAATTTTGTCATACAAAATTATCTATCAGCGGACAAAAGTCACTTTTGTCATGACAAAATTCATTTTTGTTACACAGACTTGACTTTTGTTACCTAATTTAAAAATTGGGCGACAAAAGTCAACTTTGTATTCAAATTAGTTAAGTTTGGTTTCTGTGAACTAATTTGCATACAAAATCGACTTTTGTTACACAAAATTGACTTTTGTGAGACAAAATTGACAAAATTGACTTTAGTCTCAACAAAATTGACTTTTGTGAGACAAAATTGACAAAATTGACTTTTGTCTAAACAAAATTGACAAAATTGACTTTTGTCTCAACAAAATTGACAAAATTGACTTTTGTATCAACAAAATTAACAAAATTGACTTTTGTCTCAACAAAATTGACAAAATTGACTTTTGTCTCAACAAAATTGACAAAATTGAATTTCGTCTCAACAAAATTGATTTTTGTCTCACGAAAGTCAATTTTGTCTCACGAAAGTAAATTTTGTCTCTTCAAAGTCAATTTTGTTGTTACAAAATTGAATTTTGTTGTTACAAAATTGAATTTTGTTGTTACAAAATTGAATTTTGTTGTTACAAAATTGAATTTTGTCTTCACAAAAATGAATTTTGTCGTCACAAAATTGACTTTTGTCTCAACAAAATTGACTTTTGTCTCAACAAAATTGACAAAATTGACTTTTGTCTCAACAAAATTGATTTTTGTCTCAACAAAATTGACAAAATTGACTTTTGTCTCAACAAAATTGACAAAATTGAATTTTGTCTCACAAAAGTCAATTTTGTCTCACAAAAGTCAATTTTGTCTCACAAAAGTCAATTTTGTCTCACAAAAGTCAATTTTGTCTCACAAAAGTCAATTTTGTCTCACAAAAGGTAATTTTGTCTCACAAAAGTCAATTTTGTCTGACAAAGTTGAATCTTACCTCACACAATTGACTTTTGTGATTTAATTTCCATATCAGGTAACAAAAGTCAATTTTGTATGCAAATATGTTTATATTTACATACCTTTTAGACAAAATTGACTTTTGTCATGACAAATATGAATTTTGTCTACAAAACTGAATTTTGTCATGACAAAAATGAATTTTGTCTACACAAATGAATTTTGTCATCACAAAATTGAAGTTCTCACAAAACAAGTCTGTAGCACATAGTTTTGTAAGACAAAAATGATTTTGTTATGACAGAATTTAATTTTGTACAAAACCACAAGAGTCCCATTCGGCGCCCCGTAATGGGGGTCGATAGTACGGGGCGCCGAATGGGACTCTTGTGGTTTTGTACTCAAAATTCAATTTTGTACGGACAAAAGTGACTTTTGTTCAACAAAAATTAGTTCAGTTTAACAAAATTTGTATCATACTACAAATTTAAAATTTTGTCATACAAAATTATCTATCAGCGGACAAAAGTCACTTTTGTCATGACAAAATTCAATTTTGTTACACAGACTTGACTTTTGTTACCTAATTTGAAAATTGAGCGACAAAAGTCAATTTTGTTTTCAAATTAGTTTAGTTTGGTTTCTGTAAACTAATTTGCATACAAAATCGACTTTTGTTACACAAAATTGAGTTTTGTTACACAAAATTGAGTTTTGTTACACAAAATTGAGTTTTGTTACACAAAATTGAGTTTTGTTACACAAAATTGAGTTTTGTTACACAAAATTGACTTTTGTTACACAAAATTGACTTTTGTTACACAAAATTTACTTTTGTGAGACAAAATTGACCAATGTGAGACAAAATTGACTTTTGTCTCAACAAAATTGAATTTTGTCTCAACAAAATTGACAAAATTGAATTTTGTCTCAACAAAATTGATTTTTGTCTCACGAAAGTCAATTTTATTTCACGAAAGTCAATTTTGTCTCATAAAAGTCAATTTTGTTGTTACAAAACTGAATTTTGTCGTCACAAAAATGAATTTTGTCGTCACAAAATTGACTTTTGTCTCAACAAAATTGACAAAAGTGAATTTTGTCTCAACAAAATTGACAAAATTGACTTTTGTCTCAACAAAAATGACAAAATTGAATTTTGTCTCAACAAAAATGACAAAATTGAATTGTGTCTCAACAAAAATGACAAAATTGAATTTTGTCTCACAAAACATCTTCGAATTTATAAATGAGTAAAAGAGGAACGAAAGATACCAAAGGGACAGTCAAACTCATAAATCTAAAATAAACTGACAACGCCATGGCTAAAAATAAAAAAGACAAACAGACAAACAATTGTACACATGACACAACATAGAAAACTAAAGAATAAACACGAACCCCACCAAAATCTAGGGGTGATCTCAAGTGCTCCGGAAGGGTAAGCATATCCTGCTCCACATGTGGCACCCGTCGTGTTTCTTATGTGATAAAAAATACGGTAAAAAGTCTAATTCGGTAGTTCACATTCATGAAAGGGAAGGGGATTGTAGGTACCACGTAAGGAACATATCCGATATCATTTGTGAACGGTTATTCCATAACGGTCAACCAACTCGTGATGGCGTCCGTAAAATTAACGAAGGGACGATTCCAACTTCACCATTTGAAACTCTTGGTTTAATAGCTTCCTTGTGAGTAGCAACCCTCTATCACAAAAATCATGTTAGGAAATGCAAGCACGGGAATATCGTATCAATTGGGAGATATATACCCCATATGCAGGTGCTGCTGGAAGGTTGCTACTTAGAAATGGAAAGTTCACAAGTGAAAAGCTGAAATCATCTCTTTTGTTGTAAAGTTTAGTTTTGAATCGACCCTCATTGTCTTTTTATAGATGTAAGTCAAGATATTAGGCAGACTTAACTGTATCTGTAGTATCCTTTATCTCTAGTTTGATGGGATAGATGCGTTCAACATAGTCACCAAATTTTTAATTATCTAGTGAAAGAACATCATATTTATAGCGGAAAGTAGAGTTAAAGGATATTGCTAACTTTTATTTTTCTTCCTAAGAAGTTCCTGCACGAAGTCCGCCTCATAATAATAAAGAAACAAGTCGGCAAGTAGAGGGGCACAGTTGGTTCCCATTGGAATGCCGACAGTCTGTTGAAAAACACGTCCTCCGACCGTAACAAATATGTTGTCAATCAAGAAATCAAGCATCTTGATAATATCAGTTTCAGAGTTTTTTTCTTTCAATCAGAGTGTTCTTTACAAAGTAGAATTTATCCCTCCCTAAGACAAGATACTTGTATCTCCGTGGGCCATTCTTTTTTGATGAAGCAAAGTAATAACAACTCTTTCAATTTGTCTTTTAGTTTGGAATGTGGAATACTTGTGTAAAGAGTAGAAAAGTCAAATGTTTTAATACTGTTACAAGATGAAAGATTGTATGTACTCTAAAAGAGTATCCACATCTGATTCCCGCCACCTCGTGAATAGACAGTTTCACAATAACTTTGAAGCCCGGCTTTGATTGCTGATTAAAAAGATGTTAATAATTTAGAAAGAGGTTTCGTGGAGCACTTGGAAGACCCAGCAATATACCTTTGTTTGTAAGGACACTTATGTAGTTTAGGTATCCAATACAATGATGGAAGATCCAGTTCATCATCTTTGGTTGAAATTCCAAAGGAACATAGAACAGACCTATGATTGTCCATGATTTCCTCTTTGGTTTGTGTCGTGAGGGTATATGTTGAGTTTTCAAGTGAATTGTCAATACCTAATTCGTTCATCAAGCAGTTAATGTAATGAGTTTTACATACAAAAACGATGTTGTTTGGGGCTTTATCTGTGGGGACAACAACATATTTGTCGTGGAGGTAGGATAGGTGTTTTGCAACATTTGGGCCTTTAAAGATTGACGTAGCATGGGCATTGATAGACCCATTCACTTTCTTAATTCTGATTTGTATCAACGACCTCACTGCCTTAATCCATTCGTATAGAGTGTCTACGTCGTCACCTGTAATAACGTGACCAGCAGGATTATATGTGAATTGGGAATTAGTACAAGTGCAATCAGGAGGTTTAGACTTGAAGTCGTCAATATCGAGATCCTGCAAAACGTGTTTGTAATTGAAAATTAATAGGTTTTGTATAGGTATAAGAAATGATTGGTACAGACTGGTCTTAAAAATAAGGAGGTATTTTCGATTGAACTAATTTGTGATGAAAGATATTGCCTAAGTTGACGCCATCGAAACCTTTGTTGGTAAAGGAAAGATTAAGGACAGCTCTTTACTCTTTTCATCTTTTCCAATGCGGACTGGTTTGAAAAGTCTGTGACTTGCAATATCCGAAATTATGGCTTCACGTTTTTATTGGTTTGAATGAGGGTTTGTAACAGTGGATTCCAAACATAAATTGAACAGAGAATGAGGTTTTGAAAGGGGTAATGAATAAAGTTTCGTGCTAATGTGATGAATACCTAACGGCTTTTGTATAAATGGCAGCAAGTCATTAATAGAGATATCATGCAGAGAAGGTGGTGTAAAATGAGGATGACCATGGCTGCGTCTACGTCGAGGAGTCGAGTTGAAAATATTCATCACATTCACCGAGTTACACGAATATGAGTGGCCGTTCATGTCATTTGCGCGATTATATACGCGTATATAATTTTCAACGCGTATATATACGCGTATATTGTGGTTTTCAACGCGTATATTGTGGTTTTCAACGCGTATATTGTGGTTTTCAACGCGTATATTATCGTTTTATACGCGTATATTGTTAAAATAAACACGTTTATACTTTATTCCAATTTATTTATCATATACGCGTTAATATACGCGTTATTTGCACAAATATACGCGTTAATATACGCGTTAATATACGCGTTATTTGTGTTAATATACGCGTATGAAATCATTATATACGCGTTAATAAACATTCGTTTGTCTTATTGTTTTAACCAATGAAAGCTGCGTTCTTAAACTGGTTTGCATGTGACAATTGTATAACGGTCCGTGTAACACTTATCAAATCAAAGTTTTAAAAAGTTTTGAAATTTTAGATTTTTGGAATTTTGATCCAAGTTTTAAAATATCAAAATTTCAAATTGTGTTAAAGCTTTGAAATTTTGAAATTTTAACCAAATTATTAAAATATCAAAATTCTTAATATCGTTTATAAATTTGATAGTTTAGAAATTTGATCAAACTTCTAAAATACTAAATCTAACGCGCAATTTTAATTATTTCACTTTTTGAAAGTTTGATTTTTCAAATGTTTGCTTAAAATATCAAAATAGAAAAGGGGCAATAAGAGGGATACCTGTAAAAAGCGAAAGGAAATAAAAGCGGAACGATAAGAAACAATATGAATTAAAAACATACTGATACTTAAAAGTTTATGTATGAAATAAAACGGACAGTTGTAAGCGGTGAAAAAATAATGACAAAATTAATATTTCTTCAAAGAAGATACCAGACGTACGGCTCTGATATTGACCATTTTACCTGCTGGTTTTTCTAGCACCCATATTTTTGGAGAAACAGGAGTAACAGTAAAAACTGAACAACTCGCAGTAGTTCATATAGTATGGTTATGTTGAGCATGTATATATACATTTTCTACTAAACTCTTAAGCAATAAAAAAGCCCAATACACGATGTATTACTTCTTTTGATTTCATTTTTTTTTCTGTTTTGCTTTACGACTTCTTACTTTCTGCAATCATGTTGGCTAAAGAATATGTCATTTCATGTACAGAATGAACGATCATCTTAAACGTTTTTATCTATTCTTTGTAAGTTGTTTGCCCTAAATATTCAGCTTTAAGCGTTCCGTAAGAAGGTTGGTCAAGAAAAGCGCTTCATGATACTGAATGCACGGTGTCCTAATTAAGGTTGTGCTAGTCCACAACGTGGGAGGTTTTTAATATAATCTTATTTACGCTGAAATTAAGACGGTACTAAGATCCAATATCACAAAATTGGAGCCAAGATATTGTTACAAGGTATCTACAACAACTCATCATAGATTGATACCAGGTTATAAATTTTGCCGCTTTTTGCGCCAGACGCGCGTTTCGTCTACAAAAGACTTATCATTGACACTCGAACCAAATTAAGTTAAAAAGGCAAATAAAGTCAAATGAAATTGAAAAGGCCAAATAAAGTAAACTTTTAAATCCAACGTATAGCTCTGGTTTTGTAAAAGTTGAAACCTTTCATATCATATATAAATGTATACCATAAACATTATTTTCACGAGCATTTATATTTATGTAATAGTTACCGCTGTACTACATTTAGCACCCAACTTTCATTCATGTTTATGTAATATTTGCCGCTGTACTACATTAAGCACCCATCTATCCAGTTGACATTTTGAAAGTTGAAAATTGTTTTCAAAAGTTTATATCAGCGATAAATAGTAATCTTTTGGGAAACCAATATTTAGATAGTCACTATTTTTTTACTTGATACTACCACTAGGGGCTTCGATAATGGTACACTAAAATTATTATGATCCTCAATTTGATGATATAATATTCTGTGCCAGCAGAGGACAAAAGAAAAATTCTCCATGCCTTTAATGTTAGATATGAACCAGATACGTTGATTAATAGCGATGAAAAACTTTTAAAAAAGTTAGCGCTTCGACAAAACAACCTTACCCCACTTTTAAATTTAAATGGTTGCTCCCTTAAAGACAACGTTTGGACTGGTTATCACACACGTAGCTCCATTATAGGTTCTAAATCAACCACTGTTTTATAATAGTAAACAAAAGCAATAGATTTTTTTGTATTAAAGGATATTGTTGTCCCGTATTTGAATTTTGTTATTTGGGTATTTTTAAGTTATCGTACGACAATCGACTTTGAGCAAACTAAAAGTTCACATGTACACCCAGTCATAATGGAGTGTGCAAAGAGAAGCCGCACTGTCAGCTGCATGATGATTTTTTTTTCCATTTTTGGCCGTACACCAATGTTGCTCTCGAAAAACCAGTCCAATGTAAAACGCTGAATTTTAAGTAAAGAATTCACCTACGGAACGCTGAAACTGAAATTTGAAATTCAAGAAAAATAAGAACGAAACAATTAAAGAGGTTTTTGACCAAAGTGAAGTTAAAACATATCTACTAGTAGTTTAATTGAGGTATCGAGCTGGCGTATGACAGTAACTGCTAGACTTATATATAGAAGTCCTTTGTTAGTTTATTATCATTGTCATATTGATTAGTTTCTTTTGTTTCCTATTCTGACACATTAAAGTGCGTTTTACTGTTCGTATTACTGTGTGTTTTTCATTCTTTATTGGCTAGAGGTATAGGGGGAGGGTTGTGATCTCACGAAACATATTAAACCCCGCTGCATTTGTGCGCCTGTCCCAATCCAGGAGCCTCTGTCCTTCTAAGTCTTGTATGATTTTGATTTTAGTTCATTGGTTATATTTCGGAGTTTAGTATTACGTCTATAATCACTGAACCAGTACACTTTTTGTCTAGGGGCCAGCTGAAACACGCATAGCACAACTTTCATTGCGACGCTATATATTAAGTATTCCTTCCGTATCATTTCTGGGAACTGAAATAAATCTTAAAAGGCAATATATGTTCATCAGGCAATCGATAAACATGAAGGAAAACGTTTTAAGTTGTATATGCGACCGAAGCGCTTTTTCTGGATCTACCTTCATCAGGAACGTCAAAAAGGCGAATAATGCTATTTGGTTAACTGCATGCGAGTTGGTCATTTTTCACTGGTACTTCTAAATGTTGGGCACTGGGAACACAAGATAGCTTTGAATTATTTATCTCAAACACTAACCTTATACATGTATAAGAGATTTAAATCAACGTAGTTGATTCCGGATTAAATAGGTTTAATTATATTTTTTTTGATAGATGCACAACCTTAAAATTTCAGGATACTGTTATCCCATGTGATGTCTAATATGTTTCATAAAAAAAAACCGACTTCTTCTTTTCATTATTTATTTTGTAATTAAGAATGTTTTGATATATTTCATGCTATTTATTTATAACTAAGAATAGTTCTTATCAGAGCCGTGTTTTTTTTTTGATAGATGCACAACCTTAAAATTTCAGGATACTGTTATCCCATGTGATGTCTAATATGTTTCATAAAAAAAAAACGACTTCTTCTTTTCATTATTTATTTTGTTATTAAGAATGTTTTGATATATTTCATGCTATTTATTTATAACTAAGAATAGTTCTTATCAGAGCCGTGTTTACATCAGTGTTTACAGGTACCGCTCTTGTCGCCCCTTTATATTTTTGATATTTTAAGCAAACATTTAAAAAATCAAACTTTCAAAAAGTGAAATTATCAAAATTGCACGTTATGTTTAGTATTTTAAAAGTTTGATCAAGTTTCTTAACTATCAAATTTATAAACGATATTTAGAATTTTGATATTTTAATAATTTGGTTAAAATTTCAAAATTTCAAAACTTTAACACAATTTGAAATTTTGATATTTTAAAACTTGGATCAAAATTCCAAAAATCTAAAATTTCAAAACTTTTTAAAACTTTGATTTGATAAGTGTTACACGGACCGTTATACAATTGTCACATGCAAACCAGTTTAAGAACGCAGCTTTCATTGGTTAAAACAATAAGACAAACGAATGTTTATTAACGCTTATATAATGATTTCATACGCGTATATTAACACAAATAACGCGTATATTAACGCGTATATTAACGCGTATATTTATGCAAATAACGCGTATATTAACGCGTATATGATAAATAAATTGGAATAAAGTATAAACGTGTTTATTTTAACAATATACGCGTATAAAACGATAATATACGCGTTGAAAACCACAATATACGCGTTGAAAACCACAATATACGCGTATATATACGCGTTGAAAATTATATACGCGTATATAATCGCGCAAATGACATGAACGGCCACTCATACACGAAGGACTAGATAGAATATCTATACCTATAGTAACTTGTCGCATGTCAATCAGCAGATTTTAACATTCCTTGAACATCACGACATGTGCAATATTTTGAGTATTTGTTTAGAATCATGTATGGGGTTGACAATTACCCTTCCAGAGCAGTGACATGAGATCACACGTTGTTTTGGTGGAGTACTTGTGTTGTTTATTCTTTAGTTTTCTATGTTGTGTCTGTCTGTTTTTATTTTTTATTTTTAGCCATGGCGTTGTCAGTTTATTTTCGATTTATGAGTTTGACTGTCCCTTTGGTATCTTCCGTCCCTCCATAAGCTATCTTCTTATGACCAATATGCATCCAAGGTAAGCAAGCTTTAATACTGTTTCATCATGTTTTCAGGTAATGTAAAAATGTAAAAAAAAATTACAATAACAAAAAGGGTAATTAGAATAAACAATATAAGTCCAGGAAAGACGGGCATGATATGTTAACATGAAATATCTACTACCTAAATCCATTAATTGGGAACACACCTTCAAAATACTGATGGATTCAGACGAAGTAAACGCTAGAAAGAAGACGTTTTTACTTATCATCTAATTATGTTCATCTTAACATAAAAAACACATTTGCAAAGTTTTAAATTTATATTCCTTCTAATAACGGAGAAAATCAAGTATTTGTAACTTTTTTGGTTGAATTCTCGAGTGGGTCGTGACGTATTAGCCCGATTTATTGAATTCTGGGAAAAAATAAAATCTGTTTAACTCTTATAGCTTATCGACAATATACGTAATTAAAAGCGCACAGCTGACGAATGGTCGTAGTTATTAACCATAATATACGAATGAACGAAAATGAATATGCATATACCGTTTTGTATTGATTGAATTAAACTCCTATAAAATTATCTCTAGTAAATGTTTTTGAATAAATTTAATAAATTATTGTTGAGATTTTATTCATAAAATATTTATTGAACATTTTTACTGATATTGAACTGAAAATATTTCAGTTCTATTTACCGTTATTGTTTTGATAATCATTTCAATGCAACTAATGTGTGAGCAGAGTGTGTATATTATTTTATAAAGGTCACTGTATATTTCTCGGCTTGAGGTCAATTCGTTTACCTTGTAGCTATTTAGCCGCAGGTGTGAGTTCAAGCGTACACAGGGGCGTATGACATTTGCGCCGATTTTGAAAATTTTCATTCTTTCATTTGCGCCGATTTCATTTTTTCATTTGCGCCGATTTTATATTTTCTCCTAATTGGATTTACAGGTAAGTTACAGGTAAGTTCTTACTTTTACATTGGCTGAGAACAAAGTATAAAGACAAATCAAGTTACAAATGCAGTTGGTAAATGGCTATCCCAATGTTTCGGGTTACCATGCATTCCTTTCCCTAAATGAAATCGATGACTGCTTCACGTTTGACATTGTCTGACGTTCCTTATGATAACAAATGTCATACATTCTTAGACAAGAACACATTCCATAACGGTCAACCAATTCGTGATGGCGTCCATACAATTAACAAAGGGATGATTTCAACTTCACCATTTGGAACTCTTGGTTTAATAGCTTCCTTGTGAGAAAATACGAACTCTAGAAATGCCCCGACCAGTACGCGTATGCCGGACAAAGAAAAGTTGGCCTTCGTTATCGACAATTACGCCAAATATAGAAGAGACGAAATCATAAGAAAGGAATATATTATTAGATGTGTTGCCTATACATACACGGCAAGAACAGTTTTATGATTTGAATGTATTTCGTTTTTATGGATTTGAATGCTGTACATAATTTTCAATTCGTCATGTTAGTATAAACAAAGTGCTTTTATCTTAGGTTTTTTACTTGTTGGTTTTAAGCAGGAGACAACAGTTATATACATGTTATGATTGACAATTCATAACATATGTACAACTGGCTAACGGAAGAGTTCTTGAATGACAGATGCAAAATAACATTACTGGGATGGAGAGTTGTCTCATTGGCACTCATACCACATCTTCAAATATCATTTCACCTGCAATTTACCTGTTATTTACCTGTAAAAAAATCGGCGCAAATGAAGAAAAAAATCGGCGCAAATGAAAGAAAAAATCGGCGCAAATGAAATGCAAATCGGCGCAAATGCAAAACGTATGTATAAATGTTGTAAACAGAAAGGATTAGAAAGAGTTTGATGTCACGATGTTAATACACTAAGATTTAACACACGATGAGAATAAAGATTCAATAATTAAATTGTGTAAATTAATTGAAAATAAAATACTGATTCGTAATTCCGAAAATGTATAAAAATAAAAGGAAACAATTTTTGATTACTTTCTTAGCGGCAATTGGCGTAAAGATTCAAATATTAAGTAAAAAATAGTAGTTTTAATCTTTAATAAAAACTAAATGCAATATGACCCAATTTGTTATAGAGTGGGGTGCTCATTTTCGCCACATCTTTTCATGTTTTCTTCAGTTTATGTTCAGGTCTTTATGTTTTTGAAGTATACTGATATTTCTAAATGAAGATAACTTCAAAAGCAACATATTCTTAGCCTGAAAACGTGTTTGTTTTGAGTAAAATCATCTGAAAAGTTGGATTAAAGGGTGTTTGAAATTTCCTAATTTTTTGTCAACGGGGGACACATATTCGCCGTTTTTACAAATCTATTCAAAATCATATAACCGCAGCTTTAAACAATATTTATCAAATAAATTTCATTATAGACGAATAGCAGACATTTGAAAGGTGTAAAAAAACTTAAATTTCGGGCAATCAGTCAAAGAATTACTAAGGAATGCTTCTTTGAAATCGTTTTTGTCATTCAGGAAATTTGCTGAAAATCGTTGTCCATTTTTCGGTCCTTTGCCGTAAGTACCGAAATTTAGTCTCATTTTCAAAAATAATCCTATTTGTTATAAAAATATAATTTAACGGCATATTTCTTCCATTTCAACCATCCTTTGAAGTTTTTACACCTCAAAATCATAAAACGGCGAAATTGTGTCCACGGCGAATATGAGCGCCCCACTCTACCATGATTGTACATCTGTTTGATACAAGGACTTATATAGACGTCCCTGGTTTGATATCATTGACTTTACCGGAATTTCTTAACTTGTATTCAAATCTGGCTGTGTTTAAATGCTAATAAAACTATTGCAATTTTAAAGTTTTTAAACCAGACTCAAGCTAGCGAACAATAAGCCAGCGAACAATAAGATGATTCAAGCTAGCGAACAATAAGCCAGCGAACAATAAGAAAACGCGCCAACATGATCATGCATAAAAACCGAAGACTTGCAATAACACCAAACGTACTTTTAAATATGATGACAAATAACTAAATATGATGACAAATAATTTCCAGTAGGAAGATGAAATGTAATTCCATTTTAACACATACAAAGTTTAATTATTTATTCGTGTATTAAATACAACTTTTTTTAAAGCCGGGAATCTAAAAAACGTTTTAGCTATTAACCCTTTCTCCTTTCTCTGTGATAAGGGATGGGTTATTATCTGTATAATAATAATAACAATTGATAACAACAGGTTACAATAAACTAGTGTAGCGATACAATTAGATCTTCAAGCTTATAGAAATTATTCGATTGACAGAAAACCTGATAACCATTATATTCACTTTTCGCCTAAGAACTAGCTAGTTCAGGTAATTATTCTAAAGTAAATAATCACTCTAGTAATTTATTTATTACATTCTTATAAGATAGCGAAAAGTGTAAGAACTACACACGTCAAATAGAACAAAAACGATTTGACATAAATAATTTGGTTAATCTAAACAAAAAATTATTTAGATTCAAGCCTATGTAAAATAACTATAATCCGTAAACATTTCCCTACGGCAAAGTCCCGGATGGGGTAGGGTGACCCTACCATCCCCTTTCTTTCCTTCATAAAATTTTCCCTACGGCAAAACTTATTTGCTCACAAGTTACAAATGATAGGCACTTGCCCAAGGTTGCCTGTGCACAAAAACTCAGGTGGATAAAGCTATGAAACTTTTTATTTTGAGGTCCAAAGTTGGGGTCGAGTGACCCTACCATCCCCCTTATTTAATTCATAGCAAAGTCCCTACGGCAAAGCTTTTGTCCACACTAGGTACACTCGATAGGCAATTGCCTAAGATTGGCTGGAACCAAAGACCCAGGTGGGTAAAGTTTCGTAACTTTTCTTTTAAGGTCCAAAGTTGGGGTCAGGTGACCCTACCATCCCCCTTAATTAATTCATAGCAAAGTCCCTACGGCAAAGCTTTTGTCCACACTAGGTACACTCGATAGGCAATTGCCTAAGCTTGCCTGGACTCAAAGATCCAAGTGGGTAAAGTTACGGAACTTTTTATTTTGAGGTCCAAAGTTTGGGTCGGGTGACCCTACCATCCCCTTTATTTAATTCATAGCAAAGTCCCTACGGCAAAGCTTTTGTCCACACTAGGTAAAATCGATAGGCAATTGCCTAAGCTTGCCTGGACCCAAAGACCCAGGTGGGTAAAGTTACGGAACTTTTTTTTTCGAGGTCCAAAGTTGGGGTCGGGTGACCCTACCATCCCCCTTATTTAATTCATAGCAAAGTCCCTACGGCAAAGCTTTTGTTCACACTAGGTAAACTCGATAGGCAATTGCCTAAGCTTGCCTGGACCCAAAGACCCAGGTGGGTAAAGTTACGGAACTTTTATTTTGAGGTCCACAGTTGGGGTCGGGTGACCCTACCATCCCCTTTATTTAATTCATAGCAAAGTCCCTACGGCAAATCTTTTGTCCAGACTAGATACACTCGATAGGCAATTGTCTAAGCTTGCCTGGACCCAAAGACCCAGGTGGGTAAAGTTACGGAACTTTGTTTTGTTGAGTTTCATAGCTGGGGTCGGGTGACCCTACCATCCCGCTTATTTAATTCATAGCAAAGTCCCTACGGCAAAGCTTTTGTCAACACTAGGTACACTCGATAGGCAATTGCCTAAGCTTGCCTGGACCCAAAGACCCAGGTGGGTAAAGTTACGGAACTTTTTTTTTTTGGTCCAAAGTTGGGGTCGGGTGACCCTACCACCCCCCTTATTTAATTCATAGCAAAGTCCCTACGGCAAAGCTTTTGTCCACACTAGATACACTCGATAGGCAATTGCCTAAGTTTGCCTGGACTCAAAGATCCAGGTGGGTAAAGTTATGGAACTTTATTTCTTGAGGTCCAAAGTTGGGGTCGGGTTACCCTACCATCCCCCTTATTTCATTCATAGCAAAGTCCCTACGGCAAAACTTTTGTCCACACTAGGTACACTCGATAGGCAATTGCCTAAGCTTGCCTGGACCCAAAGACCCAGGTGGGTAAAGTTACGGAACTTTTTTTTTAGGTCCAAAGTTGGGGTCGGGTGACCCTACCATCCCCCTTATTTAATTCATAGCAAAGTCCCTACGGCAAAGCTTTTGTCCACACTAGATACACTCGATAGGCAATTGCCTAAGCTTGCCTGGAGTCAAAGATCCAGGTGGGTAAAGTTATGGAACTTTTTTTCTTGAGGTCCAAAGTTGGGGTCGGGTCACCCTACCATCCCCCTTATTTAATTCATAGCAAAGTTCCTATGGCAAAGCTTTTGTCCACACTAGGTACACTCGATAGGCAATTGCCTAAGCTTGCCTGGACCCAAAGACCCAGGTGGGTTAAGTTACGGAACTTTTTTTTTTAGGTCCAAAGTTGAGGTCGGGTGACCCTACCATCCCCCTTATTTAAATCATAGCAAAGTCCCTACGGCAAAGCTTTTGTCCACACTAGATACACTCGATAGGCAATTGCCTAAGCTTGCCTGGACTCAAAGATCCAGGTGGGTAAAGTTATGGAACTTTTTTTCTTGAGGTCCAAAGTTGGGGTCGGGTGATCCTACCATCCCCCTTATTTAATTCATCGCAAAGTCCCTACGGCAAAGCTTTTGTCCACACTAGGTACACTCGATAGGCAATTGCCTAAGCTTGCCTGGTCACAAAGACCCAGGTGGGTAAAGTTACGGAACTTTTTTTTTAGGTCCAAAGTTGGGGTCGGGTGACCCTACCATCCCCCTTATTTAATTCATAGCAAAGTCCCTACGGCAAAGCTTTTGTCCACACAAGATACACTCGATAGGCAATTGCCTAAGCTTGCGTGGACTCAAAGACCCAGGTGTGTAAAGTTATGGAACTTTTTTTCTTGAGGTCCAAAGTTGGGGTCGGGTGATCCTACCATCCCCTTTATTTAATTCATAGCAAAGTCCCTACGGCAAAGCTTTTGTCCACACTAGGTACACTCGATAGGCAATTGCCTAAGCTTGCCTGGACCCAAAGACCCAGGTGGGTAAAGTTACGAAACTTTTATTTTGAGGTCCAAAGTTGGGGTCGGGTGACCCTACCACCCCTTTATTTAATTCATAGTAAAGTCCCTACGGCAAAGCTTATGTTAACACTAGGTACACTCGATAGGCAATTGCCTAAGCTTGCCTGGACCCAAAGACCCAGGTGGGTAAAGTTACGGAACTTTTTATTTTGAGGTCCAAAGTTTGGGTCGGGTGACCCTACCATCCCCTTTATTTAATTCATAGCAAAGTCCCTACGGCAAAACTTTTGTCCAGACTAGATACACTCGATAGGCAATTGTCTAAGCTTGCCTGGACCTAAAGACCCAGGTGGGTAAAGTTACGGAACTTTTTTTTGTTGAGTTTCATAGCTGGGGTCGGGTGACCCTACCATCCCGCTTATTTAATTCATAGCAAAGTCCCTACGGCAAAGCTTTTGTCAACACTAGGTACACTCGATAGGCAATTGCCTATGCTTGCCTGGACCCAAAGACCCAGGTGGGTAAAGTTACGGAACTTTTTTTTTTTGGTCCAAAGTTGGGGTAGGATGACCCTACCATCCCCCTTATTTAATTCATAGCAAAGTCCCTACGGCAAAGCTTTTGTCCACACTAGGTACACTCGATAGGCAATTGCCTAAGCTTGCCTGGACACAAAGACCAAGGTGGGTAAAGTTACGGAACTTTTTTTTTAGGTCCAAAGTTGGGGTCGGGTGACCCTACCATCCCCCTTATTTAATTCATAGCAAAGTCCCTACGGCAAAGCTTTTGTCCACACACGATACACTCGATAGGCAATTGCCTAAGCTTGCCTAGACTCAAAGACCCAGGTGTGTAAAGTTATGGAACTTTTTTTTTTAGGTCCAAAGTAAGGGTCGGGATATTCTACCATCCCCTTTATTTAATTCATAGCAAAGTCCCTACGGCAAAGCTTTTGTCCACACTAGTACACTCGATAGGCAATTGCCTAAGCTTGCCTGGACCCAAAGACACAGGTGGTTAAAGTTACGGAACTTTTTATTGTGAGGTCCAAAGTTGGGGTCGGGTGACCCTACCACCCCCCTTATTTAATGCATAGCAAAGTCCCTACGGCAAAGCTTTTGTTCACACTAGGTACACTCGATAGGCAATTGCCTAAGCTTGCCTGGACCCAAAGACCCAGGTGGGTTAAGTTACGGAACTTTTTTTTTTAGGTCCAAAGTTGAGGTCGGGTGACCCTACCATCCCCCTTATTTAAATCATAGCAAAGTCCCTACGGCAAAGCTTTTGTCCACACTAGATACACTCGATAGGCCATTGCCTAAGCTTGCCTGGACTCAAAGATCCAGGTGGGTAAAGTTATGGAACTTTTTTTCTTGAGGTCCAAAGTTGGGGTCGGGTGATCCTACCATCCCCCTTATTTAATTCATCGCAAAGTCCCTACGGCAAAGCTTTTGTCCACACTAGGTACACTCGATAGGCAATTGCCTAAGCTTGCCTGGTCACAAAGACCCAGGTGGGTAAAGTTACGGAACTTTTTTTTTAGGTCCAAAGTTGGGGTCGGGTGACCCTACCATCCCCCTTATTTAATTCATAGCAAAGTCCCTACGGCAAAGCTTTTGTCCACACAAGATACACTCGATAGGCAATTGCCTGAGCTTGCGTGGACTCAAAGACCCAGGTGTGTAAAGTTATGGAACTTTTTTTCTTGAGGTCCAAAGTTGGGGTCGGGTGATCCTACCATCCCCTTTATTTAATTCATAGCAAAGTCCCTACGGCAAAGCTTTTGTCCACACTAGGTACACTCGATAGGCAATTGCCTAAGCTTGCCTGGACCCAAAGACCCAGGTGGGTAAAGTTACGAAACTTTTATTTTGAGGTCCAAAGTTGGGGTCGGGTGACCCTACCACCCCTTTATTTAATTCATAGTAAAGTCCCTACGGCAAAGCTTATGTTAACACTAGGTACACTCGATAGGCAATTGCCTAAGCTTGCCTGGACCCAAAGACCCAGGTGGATAAAGTTACGAAACTTTTTATTTTGAGGTCCAAAGTTTGGGTCGGGTGACCCTACCATCCCCTTTATTTAATTCATAGCAAAGTCCCTACGGCAAAACTTTTGTCCAGACTAGATACACTCGATAGGCAATTGTCTAAGCTTGCCTGGACCTAAAGACCCAGGTGGGTAAAGTTACGGAACTTTTTTTTGTTGAGTTTCATAGCTGGGGTCGGGTGACCCTACCATCCCGCTTATTTAATTCATAGCAAAGTCCCTACGGCAAAGCTTTTGTCAACACTAGGTACACTCGATAGGCAATTGCCTATGCTTGCCTGGACCCAAAGACCCAGGTGGGTAAAGTTACGGAACTTTTTTTTTTTGGTCCAAAGTTGGGGTAGGATGACCCTACCATCCCCCTTATTTAATTCATAGCAAAGTCCCTACGGCAAAGCTTTTGTCCACACTAGGTACACTCGATAGGCAATTGCCTAAGCTTGCCTGGACACAAAGACCAAGGTGGGTAAAGTTACGGAACTTTTTTTTTAGGTCCAAAGTTGGGGTCGGGTGACCCTACCATCCCCCTTATTTAATTCATAGCAAAGTCCCTACGGCAAAGCTTTTGTCCACACAAGATACACTCGATAGGCAATTGCCTAAGCTTGCCTAGACTCAAAGACCCAGGTGTGTAAAGTTATGGAACTTTTTTTTTTAGGTCCAAAGTAAGGGTCGGGATATTCTACCATCCCCTTTATTTAATTCATAGCAAAGTCCCTACGGCAAAGCTTTTGTCCACACTAGTACACTCGATAGGCAATTGCCTAAGCTTGCCTGGACCCAAAGACCCAGGTGGTTAAAGTTACGGAACTTTTTATTGTGAGGTCCAAAGTTGGGGTCGGGTGACCCTACCACCCCCTTATTTAATGCATAGCAAAGTCCCTACGGCAAAGCTTTTGTTCACACTAGGTACACTCGATAGGCAATTGCCTAAGCTTGCCTGGACCCAAAGACCCAGGTGGGTAAAGTTACGGAACTTTTTTTTTTGAGGTCCAAAGTTGGGGTCGGGTGACCCTACCATCCCCTTTATTTAATTCATAGCAAAGTCCCTACGGCAAAGCTTTTGTCTAGATTAGGTACACTCGATAGGCAATTGCCTAGCTTGCCTGGATCCAAAGATCCAGGTGGGTAAAGTTATGGAACTTTTTTTCTTGAGGTCCAAAGTTGGGGTCGGGTGACCCTACCATCCCCCTTATTTAATTCATAGCAAAGTCCCTACGGCAAAGCTTTTGTCCACACAAGATACACTCGATAGGCAATTGCCTAAGCTTGCCTGGACTCAAAGACCCAGGTGTGTAAAGTTATGGAACTTTTTTTTTAGGTCCAAAGTTTGGGTTGGGTGATTCTACCATCCCTTTTATTTAATTCATAGCAAAGTCCCTACGGCAAAGCTTTTGTCCACACTAGGTACACTCGATAGGCAATTGCCTAAGCTTGCCTGGACCCAAAGACCCAGGTGGGTAAAATTACGGAACTTTTTTTTTGTAGTTTCATAGTTGGGGTCGGGTGACCCTACCATCCCCCTTATTTAATTCATAGCAAAGTCCCTACGGCAAAGCTTTTGTCCACACTAGGTACCGTCGATAGGCAGTTGTCTAAGCTTGCTTGGACCCAAAAATCAAGGTGGGTAAAGTTACGAAACTTTTTTTTTTAGTTTCATAGTTGGGGTCGGATGACCCTACCATCCCCTTATTTAATTCATAGCAAAGTCCCTACGGCAAAGCTTTTGTCCACACTAGGTACACTCGATAGGCAATTGCCTAAGGTTGCCTGGACCATAAGAACAAGGTGGGTAAAGTTACGGAACTTTTTATTGTGAGGTCCAAAGTTTGGGTCGGGTGACCCTACCATTCCCCTTATTTAATTCATAGCAAAGTCCCTACGGCAAAGCTTTTGTCCACACTAGGAACACTCGATAGGATATTGCCTAAAGTTGCCTGGACCCAAAGACCCAGGTGGGTAAAAATTCTGATTTTTTTTTTTTGAGGTCCAAAGTTGGGGTAGGGTGACCCTACTATCCCCCTTAATTCTAAAAAAAAAATTTCCGACGGCAAATCATTTGTCCCATAAGGAATTATTAATAGGCACTTGCCTAAGGTTGCCTGAACTTAAAGACCCAGGTGGGTAAAGTTACGGAACTTTTTTTTGTTGAGTTTCATAGCTGGGGTCGGGTGACCCTACCATCCCGCTTATTTAATTCATAGCAAAGTCCCTACGGCAAAACTTTTGTCAACACTAGGTACACTCGATAGGCAATTGCCTATGCTTGCCTGGACCCAAAGACCCAGGTGGGTAAAGTTACGGAACTTTTTTTTTTTTGGTCCAAAGTTGGGGTAGGATGACCCTACCATCCCCCTTATTTAACTCATAGCAAAGTCCCTACGGCAAAGCTTTTGTCCACACTAGGTACACTCGATAGGCAATTGCCTAAGCTTGCCTGGACACAAAGACCCAGGTGGGTAAAGTTACGGAACTTTTTTTTTAGGTCCAAAGTTGGGGTCGGGTGACCCTACCATCCCACTTATTTAATTCATAGCAAAGTCCCTACGGCAAAGCTTTTGTCCACACAAGATACACTCGATAGGCAATTGCCTAAGCTTGCCTGGACTCAAAGACCCAGGTGTGTAAAGTTATGGAACTTTTTTTTTAGGTCCAAAGTTGGGGTCGGGTGATTCTACCATCCCCTTTATTTAATTCATAGCAAAGTCCCTACGGCAAAGCTTTTGTCCACACTAGGTACACTCGATAGGCAATTGCCTAAGCTTGCCTGGACCCAAAGACCCAGGTGGATAAAGTTACGGAACTTTTTATTTTGAGGTCCAAAGTTGGGGTCGGGTGACCCTACCACCCCCCTTATTTAATGCATAGCAAAGTCCCTACGGCAAAGCTTTTGTCCACACTAGGTACACTCGATAGGCAATTGCCTAAGCTTGCCTGGACCCAAAGACCCAGGTGGGTAAAGTTACGGAACTTTTTATTTTGAGGTCCAAAGTTGGGGTCGGGTGACCCTACCACCCCCCTTATTTAATGCATAGCAAAGTCCCTACGGCAAAGCTTTTGTTCACACTAAGTACACTCGATAGGCAATTGCCTAAGCTTGCCTGGACCCAAAGACCCAGGTGGGTAAAGTTACGGAACTTTTTTTTTGAGGTCCAAAGTTGGGGTCCGGTGACCCTACCATCCCCTTTATTTAATTCATAGCAAAGTCCCTACGGCAAAGCTTTTGTCTAGACTAGGTTCACTCGATAGGCAATTGCCTAAGCTTGCCTGGACCCAAAGATCCAGGTTGGTAAAGTTATGGAACTTTTTTTCTTGAGGTCCAAAGTTGGGGTCGGGTGACCCTACCATCCCCCTCATTTAATTCATAGCAAAGTCCCTACGGCAAAGCTTTTGTCCACACTAGGTACACTCGATAGGCAATTGCCTAAGGTTGCCTGGACCATAAGAACAAGGTGGGTAAAGTTACGGAACTTTTTATTGTGAGGTCCAAAGTTTGGGTCGGGTGACCCTACCATTCCCCTTATTTAATTCATAGCAAAGTCCCTACGGCAAAGCTTTTGTCCACACTAGGAACACTCGATAGGATATTGCCTAAAGTTGCCTGGACCCAAAGACCCAGGTGGGTAAAAATTCTGATTTTTTTTTTTTGAGGTCCAAAGTTGGGGTAGGGTGACCCTACTATCCCCCTTAATTCTAAAAAAAAAATTTCCGACGGCAAATCATTTGTCCCATAAGGAATTATTAATAGGCACTTGCCTAAGGTTGCCTGAACTTAAAGACCCAGGTGGGTAAAGTTACGGAACTTTTTTTTGTTGAGTTTCATAGCTGGGGTCGGGTGACCCTACCATCCCGCTTATTTAATTCATAGCAAAGTCCCTACGGCAAAGCTTTTGTCAACACTAGGTACACTCGATAGGCAATTGCCTATGCTTGCCTGGACCCAAAGACCCAGGTGGGTAAAGTTACGGAACTTTTTTTTTTTGGTCCAAAGTTGGGGTAGGATGACCCTACCATCCCCCTTATTTAACTCATAGCAAAGTCCCTACGGCAAAGCTTTTGTCCACACTAGGTACACTCGATAGGCAATTGCCTAAGCTTGCCTGGACACAAAGACCCAGGTGGGTAAAGTTACGGAACTTTTTTTTTAGGTCCAAAGTTGGGGTCGGGTGACCCTACCATCCCACTTATTTAATTCATAGCAAAGTCCCTACGGCAAAGCTTTTGTCCACACAAGATACACTCGATAGGCAATTGCCTAAGCTTGCCTGGACTCAAAGACCCAGGTGTGTAAAGTTATGGAACTTTTTTTTTAGGTCCAAAGTTGGGGTCGGGTGATTCTACCATCCCCTTTATTTAATTCATAGCAAAGTCCCTACGGCAAAGCTTTTGTCCACACTAGGTACACTCGATAGGCAATTGCCTAAGCTTGCCTGGACCCAAAGACCCAGGTGGATAAAGTTACGGAACTTTTTATTTTGAGGTCCAAAGTTGGGGTCGGGTGACCCTACCACCCCCCTTATTTAATTCATAGCAAAGTCCCTACGGCAAAGCTTTTGTCCACACTAGGTACACTCGATAGGCAATTGCCTAAGCTTGCCTGGACCCAAAGACCCAGGTGGGTAAAGTTACGGAACTTTTTATTTTGAGGTCCAAAGTTGGGGTCGGGTGACCCTACCACCCCCCTTATTTAATGCATAGCAAAGTCCCTACGGCAGAGCTTTTGTTCACACTAAGTACACTCGATAGGCAATTGCCTAAGCTTGCCTGGACCCAAAGACCCAGGTGGGTAAAGTTACGGAACTTTTTTTTTGAGGTCAAAAGTTGGGGTCCGGTGACCCTACCATCCCCTTTATTTAATTCATAGCAAAGTCCCTACGGCAAAGCTTTTGTCTAGACTAGGTACACTCGATAGGCAATTGCCTAAGCTTGCCTGGACCCAAAGATCCAGGTTGGTAAAGTTATGGAACTTTTTTTCTTGAGGTCCAAAGTTGGGGTCGGGTGACCCTACCATCCCCCTCATTTAATTCATAGCAAAGTCCCTACGGCAAAGCTTTTGTCCACACAAGATACACTCGATAGGCAATTGCCTAAGCTTGCCTGGACCCAAAGACCCAGGTGGGTAAAATTACGGAACTTTTTTTTTGTAGTTTCATAGTTGGGGTCGGGTGACCCTACCATCCCCCTTATTTAATTCATATTAAAGTCCCTACGGCAAAGCTTTTGTCCACACTAGGTACACTCGATAGGCAGTTGTCTAAGCTTGCTTGGACCCAAAAATCAAGGTGGGTAAAGTTACGCAACTTTTTTTTTTAGTTTCATATTTGGGGTCGGATGACCCTACCATCCACCTTATTTAATTCATAGCAAAGTCCCTACGGCAAAGCTTTTGTCCACACTAGGTACACTCGATAGGCAATTGCCTAAGCTTGCCTGGACCATAAGAACAAGGTGGGTAAAGTTACGGAACTTTTTATTGTGAGGTCCAAAGTTGGGGTCGGGTGACCCTACCATTCCCCTTATTTAATTCATAGCAAAGTCCCTACGGCAAAGCTTTTGTCCACACTAGGAACACTCGATAGGATATTGCCTAAAGTTGCCTGGACCCAAAGACCCAGGTGGGTAAAAATTCTGATTTTTTTTTTTGGAGGTCCAAAGTTGGGGTAGGGTGACCCTACTATGCCCCTTAATTCTAAAAAAAAAATTCCCGACGGCAAATCATTTGTCCCATAAGGAATTATTAATAGGCACTTGCCTTAGGTTGCCTGAACCTAAAGACCCAGGTGGGTACAGTTACGGAACTTTTTTAATTGAGGCCCAAAGTTGGGGTAGGGTGACCTATCCCATTTCTTTAATTCATAAAAAAATCCCTACGGCCCAGCTTTTTTCCCAAGGTGGGTAAAGTTACGGTACCTTTTTTTTGGTCCAAAGTTGGGGTAGGATGACTCTACCATCCTTCTTCTTTCCTTCATTAAGTTTTTCCTAAGGCAATTCTTTTTTTGCCCACTACGTACAAATGATAGGCACTTGCCTAAGGTTGCCTCGGCCCAAATACCCAGGTGGTTAAAGTTACGGAACTTTTTTTAAAGGTCCAAAGTTTGGTTAGGGTGACCCTACTAGCCCATTTATTTAATTCAAAAAAAAGCTAGATACAATTGATTTGCACTTTTCCAAGATTGCCTGGCCTCAAAGAACCAGGTAGGTAAAGTTAATGATTTTTTTTAATTAAGGTCCAAAGTTGGGGT
Organism: Mytilus trossulus; assembly: GCF_036588685.1. Lineage (NCBI taxonomy): Eukaryota > Metazoa > Mollusca > Bivalvia > Mytilida > Mytilidae > Mytilus > Mytilus trossulus. The sequence continues at coordinate 82,102,075 of NC_086375.1, forward strand.
AGGGTTACCCTACCATCCCCCTTTCATTATTCATAAAACAATTCACTACGGTAAAGCTGTTGTCCCCAATAGGTAAAATTGATAGGCACTTGCCTAAGGTTGCCTGGGTTCAAGGACTCAGGTGGGTAAAGTTACTGAACTTTTTTTTAAGTCCAGTTTGGGGGTCGGGTGACCTTACCACCTCCCTTCTTTAATTCATAGCAAAGTCACTTTGGCAAAGCTTCTGTCCACACTAGGAACACTAGATAGGCTCTTGCCTAATGTTGCATGAACGCAAAGACCCCAGTTGGTATAGTGATGGAAATTTTTTAATTAAGGTCCAACTTTTGGGTATGGTGACCCTACCACCTCCCTTCTTTAATTCATATAAAAATCCCTATGGCAAAGATTTAATTTCTGAAAATAAATCTGTATGCGAAAACGCTCCGAACTACATCAGATACTGATACAATTTAAGGCACAAAGTTGTCCTTATTAGATGATGCATTTGAGTCTATCATATCCAAGATGTACCAATAAAGCAATATAGGCAATATAGGCAATGTTGACATGATATCGTATCGATATTGATGTTTGCCTCAAACATCCATGACACAAAAAGACATACCCAGATGTAAATATCAACAATGTCGACATGATAGGAAATTTTCATAAGACATCTATGACAAACTCTGACATACCAGATGTCGATATCGACGATTTCGACATAGTCGAATCGATTTCGATTTGATATCGAAGCTAGCTCTATACATCCATCACATAACCATAATTCGATATTGCAAGAATGCTAGAACTTTGAAGATCCATCAAAGTGGAATGAAATGTGTACCACCACATTCTGGCAATCGACGCACAGTGATATCTAGTCAGACCATTCAGAAAGCAAATCACAGTGATCATAACCTCCATGCGAACTAGGGTTAGGATAAGACACATATCAGCTTACAGAGATAGAACACCTCACGGAAGGAGACGAGATCAACCTGATAAAACCAACAGTCAGAAGAGAAATGTAACAGCCAAGGAAGGAAAATATTAAGTAGTCAACTAGTGCAGACACAGTGATATGGAAAGCTTTCGATGATGATCTCGAAAACATCTTAAAAGCAATATTAGCAGGAAAAGGTAAGAGCAGTGACGTCCATTATTTACTTCGTAGGAAAGGAGAGATTTTGGGTTGATTACATCTGGGAAAAGAGAAAGAACACAACTTCAGAGTAACTGCAGACAGTAGAAGAAAAAGGAACTGAGAGTGGACTTCAGAAGGTTAAAGAAGAGGTATAGAGATGCTATGGAGAAGGAAAGGTAACAACAGTTTAGAAAGGAAACCTGGGAAAATTTAAAACACTAACAAGAGCAAAAACACATATACTGGTAACATACAGAAAGAAAGGGGCAAAGGAAAGAGTTCAATTCACAGCACAACCTTTTCTGCATATGAAGAGATTATTTGGAGCAAGAGGATCTGGTTTATTGGGAAACTCAAAGGATGAAGTCGAAGAACACCAAAGAAAGTCACAAAGTGATGAAAGCCGGGAGGAAGATCTGGAAGAATGTGAGAAACTGGCAACACCAGAGAAACCAATACAACTATTTGCAATTGATGAGTCAGAACTGAAGTTTAACGAAGTGCAGGATGTTTTGAAGAAAGCAAGAGCAGCATCAGTACCAGGGCCATATAGTATTCAGTATCGGGTACAAGAAATGTCCCAAGCTAACCTGCAGACGATAGTGGCAGTCTTTGAGAGTAGTTTGGGGAAGAAGAAAGATGATAGATGTATGGCATTAAACAGATGGATGTTTTATTCCGAAGGGAGATAACTCCATAAAAGTTAAGCTGTTTAGAACCATCTCTTTACTGAACATCGAGGGTAAAATCCTACAAGTTTTAGCAAAGAACAACAAGGTTTCTGCTAAGTAATGAATGCATAGACTTATCGGTTTAGAAATGAGACATGCCAGAGGTATCCGGATGTATTGAACATACTAGTGTTTTGACACAGATCTTAAGAGAATCAAAGGAGAAGAAAAGCGACTTTGGCTATATCTTGCTTATGCGTACGGATTCGTTCATCACAAGCTGGTAAATTTGACATTGAAGAGGTACTTTGTGCCAACCACAACAGGACAATGCTGCAGGAATATTTTGATCACAAAGAGAAGTATTTACAGTAGGAGATTTCAACACAGCTTGGCCGAGACTATGAGAAGGAATATTAACGGGATGTACATTGTCCTAATATTGTTTGCAGCAGCTGTGAATCTTCATTATGAAGTCAGTGGAAAAACCAAGAAGAGGACCATTAATGTCACCAGGTAGAAGACAACCACCAATAAGAGCATTTATAGATGACATGACTGTTACAGCAAACCCAAAAATAGAGGGAAAATGGACCTTACAGGAGTTGGCAGGAATGATAAGTTGGACAACAATGAAATTCAAACCCAGTAAATTCAAGAAGTTGATTTATGAGTTAAGGCAAAATGAGAGATGAAACTTTCGAATTAGCTGGGAAATTCTACCAACAGTTGGAGATAAAATGCTTTGGTAAAAGTTTGACACCAGTAGACAGAAAAACCACCATATAAATACAAAGGCAGCTGGTAAAGGTAGATTGGCTGCAGAAGACAGACCAAAGTCTCTGCCAGGAAGAAACAAAGCTTGGATGTATCAACATGTTGTCTTGTCAAGAACACTATGGCCGTTCTTGGTATATGAGTTTTCCGTGTCCAAAGTTGTGACGTTGGTTTGGCGTAATAAGAAGTGTCAGCAGCGTTGACTTATACAATGCAGTGACTAAACAGCAATTACCACTCACTTAATGCGTGGACTTAAGAGTTTAAAGTTACAAAAACACGACAGGTCCTGATGTAGAGGAACAGCAAAGATGCCAAAGTTAGAGGAGCCAAAGTGAAGATCCGGACAAGAAGAAAGCAGGAAGCAGGAAGTTCGACAGATAAAACAATAGAGCAGGAATAGCAAGGCGGAAGTCATGAAGCAGCAAGGTATATGGTTTATTTGGCAAGGAACTAGAAGCGGGGCCTTTTGCCTGGAGCGATATTTGGAGTATAGAGGGATACCGTTTCAGCTTCAATCTGAGATCAGTGTATGATGTAATACCAAGTCCATCGAATCCCTATGTATAGGGGTTTATAGAAGATTCAATGTGCACCTTTTGCAAAGACGAACCAGCATATCTACAACATGTGTTGTCGTCATCTTGTCAAGTGGCACTGAAAATTTGTAAGAAACACATGGAGACATGATATAGTGCACTGAACACATTAGCAGCGAGGTTGTACTTCATCAGGAGGAAGAAGAAAAAGGTAAAAATAACACATCACTTTTGAGAGCATGTCAGCACACCTGAAGGCCATGGGATCCATGCAAGAGCCACAGACTGGAAGTTTACTACAGATATCCAGCAATGTATGAGCTTTCTTGCAGCAATAGCAGCAACATCGATAAGACCAGATATGGTTTTATGGTCACAGAGAACTGTTTAGACAGTCTTGCTGGAACTGACAGTCCTTTGTGAAGAAAGGATGTATGAGGTACACGAAAAGAAAAGGGTAAAATTCCAGCAGCTTGTATCAAATTGCCAACAGCAGGGATGGAGAACTTGGTGCTTTGCTATTGAAGAAGTGTGCAGGGGGCTTTGCGGAATAGACAATATGACAAGCTCTCAGAACCTTAGGATTGGGAGGAGCAGATAGTGAGAAGTTTATTTCAGAATTGTATAGACAAGTGGAAGTGTCATCATAGTGAAGATAGGGGAGAGAGATGAGATCTGTAAAAGTGGCAATTAGAGATATTAAATGATTTGATGACATTTAGTGGAAATAATGAACTAATGATAGAAGAGAGCTCTGGTGAAAGCATCTTTCAGTGACAGTGCAAAAGTTACATCAGCTGACATATCGGGTTCAGCGTAGGCCATCCAGTTTCAGAGTCAAACTGAGCCGGCACACCTCTGGAGGTTGGTATTGAATAGCGCCGAAACAGCTGATGATGGAGGCTGCACCTGATAGTCCCCTGATAAAGGAACTGGATCATCATTGTTACGATCTTTACAAGGTTAAAAAATATATGATTCTTGAATTGCATTTTGTTGATAGACATTATTAGATTAGTTTAAAACTTCAAGGAGATCGTGCTTTGCAAGATGTTTGCAATTCTTTCTAAGTATCATGAATCAAGAATAGTAAAACTGTGGACCAAATATGTCATAAGGATCAACATCCAAACAACTACTAGATTCCTTCTACAACTCTGCAATATTAAACAGCGCGATAAATTCACGCAGATGTATGCTTGTTTTCTGCTTGTTCTTTTTATTTCACATACCTTATTAGCATCATCTTTGTGTTTATTTTTACTTTTTGAAACATTAACTATGTTTAATGTCAAGATGTTTCCTGTTGTAGTAGATTTTTTCTGATTAGGTATTTTCGAATGCTGAAGTTGCGAGATGAACTAGACAAAATCTACACTTGCATAAAATGTTTTGTGAAGTGAGCATATTAAGGACGTTCGCTTGTCATTCTTTGGAAGTTTTGTCAGAATTTCTGGTTTTATCCATTTGAATGTACTATCACATTTTGCTCATTGATCCCCATTTTTCTTTTTATAAATCTTTAACATGTATCATTATAAGCCATCTGTAAAAGTCTTATAAAATCGTTGTTATCTTTAACAGCTTTAGAGAACAATGATAAAGCTATGACAAGCCAAGAGAAAACATATTCCCGCTAAAATTTCAATGGCTAATATCTCGAAAGAAGCACATTGACCTTCATTCTATTTTTGCTCTTTTGGTTCCTTTGTCAATCTCCTATCAATATATACTAGTGTTATGAAAAGCTTGTTATTTTGAAACCAAGTAACGAACCTCCTTAAGACGAGAATTCTTTTCACATTAATATACGAACTTAGCGAAACAAACATTCTGATTTTAAATCAATGTTGTTTATAGTAACAGTTGTTTGATTCTTTGCATTGCCGAACATTATGTTTCCAATTTGGAAATATAAAACAGAATATGTGATATGATTGCAAAAGAGACAACTCTCCACAAGAGACCAAATGACAAAATAAATAACAACTATAGGTCACCGTACGGCCTTTAATTAAGCACATCCAATTACACCTAGTCAGCTCTAAAAGGCCCCGAAATGACAATGTAAAAAAAATCAAAAGAGAAAACTAACAGCCTAATTTATGTACAAAAAATTAACGAAAAAACTAATTTTGAAACACAAGAACAAACGACAATTACTGAATTACAGGCTCCTGTCGTGGGACAGGTACATCCATACAGAATGTGGCGGGGTTAAACATTTAAGCGGGATCCCAACCCTAACTAACCTGGGACATTGGTATAACAGTACAATATAACAACGAACTATCAAAATCATTTGAACAAGCTTAACTCATCAGATGGATAAAAATACAAATACTGAAAATACAATTGGACGTGGCCTGGTACTTGTACATCCTAAAAACAAGAAAAGACACTGAGTACATACCTTATAGTACTCGCAGTTACGTATACTGACTGTTAGTTCAAAGCCACTAGCAACTAATGAAAAAAATCATGCATCTGAGACTAACTTATCAATCAGTACACATCCAACATCCAATGGATTTAGTGTAAAAACGTCATAAACAGTTAGAGAAAAAACATGACCTTGTGTTATGACGATACAGGTATCGACAGATCGTAGATCTATGAATTGGTATATATATATAACATAATAGTAATATTTAGTTTGCTTTTAACTTACTGATAATAAAATCGATATTGATACCCATGAAAACAATATACAGTGTTGATTTGGTAACTTTTTAAAACAAGTTTATTTGACGGATCGATAAGTATACCAGGATCGTTTCTAAATTTCCGGGAACGGTAAACAATATTTCCGTAAAAATGAGGATGTTCTTTTCCGTTTGAAATAAATTTCTACAGTACAACAAAGCTATTTATCTAGGGAAGAATTAAGTATAGGTTTTAAGTAATTTGGTAAAGAAATCACTGGCTTAATAATTTTACCAGTAATACATAAATGGCAAGTTTTTAAACATGTTCTGTTGTTGTTCCCTACTACTGTATTTAAAAAAAAATGTTTATGTCACATGAATCTACAGTTCCATACTATAAAAGAAAAACAAATTAGTATTATCAGTTTCACTAACAACATGTTTTTTTCAGTAACAAGAATGCTTAATCAAATATACGGGGTTATTAGGCTAGCTTAGTGGAAAATAATAGTCTAAAGTAATATTATCATGATTATGTATTAATAAATTCACATTCACTATCATATCTAACCTGCTCTACAGGGTCAGTGTGAGCTTTTCAAAAAAATTGATGTCTGTCGTTTGTAATCCGTAGTCGTCCGCCGCCGACATTCGTTTACTTTTACAAAAGACTTTCCTCAAAAATAAATCGCTCATTAAGATCTACTTAGTATTTATTGTCGTCAGTTGACTGTTTATATTGTGCTGATACATTTCTGTGTTATGTTAATGCATCTAAAGTGTAAACGGTGTTCCTATATATTATTTATCAACTTTCCAACTAAATTATGCAATGTTGTGTGAAATGGCTTTCCCTACGAAAGAAGGGGGATGGTAGGGTCACCCTACCCCAACTTTGGACCTCAAAAAAAAAAGTTCCGTAACTTTACCCACCTGGGTATTTGGGTCCAGGCAACCTTAGGCAAGTGCCTATCATTTGTACCTAGTGGGCGAAAAAGCTTTGCCGTAGGGAAAATTTTATGAACGAAAGAAGGGGGATGGTAGGGTCACCCTACCCCAACTTTGGACCTCAAAAAAAAAAGTTCCGTAACTTTACCCACCTGGGTATTTGGGTCCAGGCAACCTTAGGCAAGTGCCTATCATTTGTACCTAGTGGGCGAAAAAGCTTTGCCGTAGGGAAAATTTTATGAACGAAAGAAGGGGGATGGTAGGGTCACCCTACCCCAACTTTGGACCTCAAAAAAAAAAGTTCCGTAACTTTACCCACCTGGGTATTTGGGTCCAGGCAACCTTAGGCAAGTGCCTATCATTTGTACCTAGTGGGCGAAAAAGCTTTGCCGTAGGGAAAATTTTATGAACGAAAGAAGGGGGATGGTAGGGTCACCCTACCCCAACTTTGGACCTCAAAAAAAAAAGTTCCGTAACTTTACCCACCTGGGTATTTGGGTCCAGGCAACCTTAGGCAAGTGCCTATCATTTGTACCTAGTGGGCGAAAAAGCTTTGCCGTAGGGAAAATTTTATGAACGAAAGAAGGGGGATGGTAGGGTCACCCTACCCCAACTTTGGACCTCAAAAAAAAAAGTTCCGTAACTTTACCCACCTGGGTATTTGGGTCCAGGCAACCTTAGGCAAGTGCCTATCATTTGTACCTAGTGGGCGAAAAAGCTTTGCCGTAGGGAAAATTTTATGAACGAAAGAAGGGGGATGGTAGGGTCACCCTACCCCAACTTTGGACCTCAAAAAAAAAAGTTCCGTAACTTTACCCACCTGGGTATTTGGGTCCAGGCAACCTTAGGCAAGTGCCTATCATTTGTACCTAGTGGGCGAAAAAGCTTTGCGGTAGGGAAAATTTTATGAACGAAAGAAGGGGGACGGTAGGGTCACCCTACCCCAACTTTGGACCTCAAAAAAAAAAGTTCCGTAACTTTACCCACCTGGGTATTTGGGTCCAGGCAACCTTAGGCAAGTGCCTATCATTTGTACCTAGTGGGCGAAAAAGCTTTGCCGTAGGGAAAATTTTATGAACGAAAGAAGGGGGATGGTAGGGTCACCCTACCCCAACTTTGGACCTCAAAAAAAAAGTTCCGTAACTTTACCCACCTGGGTATTTGGGTCCAGGCAACCTTAGGCAAGTGCCTATCATTTGTACCTAGTGGGCGAAAAAGCTTTGCCGTAGGGAAAATTTTATGAACGAAAGAAGGGGGATGGTAGGGTCACCCTACCCCAACTTTGGACCTCAAAAAAAAAAGTTCCGTAACTTTACCCACCTGGGTATTTGGGTCCAGGCAACCTTAGGCAAGTGCCTATCATTTGTACCTAGTGGGCGAAAAAGCTTTGCCGTAGGGAAAATTTTATGAACGAAAGAAGGGGGATGGTAGGGTCACCCTACCCCAACTTTGGACCTCAAAAAAAAAAGTTCCGTAACTTTACCCACCTGGGTATTTGGGTCCAGGCAACCTTAGGCAAGTGCCTATCATTTGTACCTAGTGGGCGAAAAAGCTTTGCCGTAGGGAAAATTTTATGAACGAAAGAAGGGGGATGGTAGGGTCACCCTACCCCAACTTTGGACCTAAAAAAAAAAAGTTCCGTAACTTTACCCACCTGGGTATTTGGGTCCAGGCAACCTTAGGCAAGTGCCTATCATTTGTACCTAGTGGGCGAAAAAGCTTTGCCGTAGGGAAAATTTTATGAACGAAAGAAGGGGGATGGTAGGGTCACCCTACCCCAACTTTGGACCTCAAAAAAAAAAGTTCCGTAACTTTACCCACCTGGGTATTTGGGTCCAGGCAACCTTAGGCAAGTGCCTATCATTTGTACCTAGTCGGCGAAAAAGCTTTGCCGTAGGGAAAATTTTATGAACGAAAGAAGGGGGATGGTAGGGTCACCCTACCCCAACTTTGGACCTCAAAAAAAAAAGTTCCGTAACTTTACCCACCTGGGTATTTGGGTCCAGGCAACCTTAGGCAAGTGCCTATCATTTGTACCTAGTGGGCGAAAAAGCTTTGCCGTAGGGAAAATTTTATGAACGAAAGAAGGGGGATGGTAGGGTCACCCTACCCCAACTTTGGACCTCAAAAAAAAAAGTTCCGTAACTTTACCCACCTGGGTATTTGGGTCCAGGCAACCTTAGGCAAGTGCCTATCATTTGTACCTAGTGGGCGAAAAAGCTTTGCCGTAGGGAAAATTTTATGAACGAAAGAAGGGGGATGGTAGGGTCACCCTACCCCAACTTTGGACCTCAAAAAAAAAAGTTCCGTAACTTTACCCACCTGGGTATTTGGGTCCAGGCAACCTTAGGCAAGTGCCTATCATTTGTACCTAGTGGGCGAAAAAGCTTTGCCGTAGGGAAAATTTTATGAACGAAAGAAGGGGGATGGTAGGGTCACCCTACCCCAACTTTGGACCTCAAAAAAAAAAGTTCCGTAACTTTACCCACCTGGGTATTTGGGTCCAGGCAACCTTAGGCAAGTGCCTATCATTTGTACCTAGTGGGCGAAAAAGCTTTGCCGTAGGGAAAATTTTATGAACGAAAGAAGGGGGATGGTAGGGTCACCCTACCCCAACTTTGGACCTCAAAAAAAAAAGTTCCGTAACTTTACCCACCTGGGTATTTGGGTCCAGGCAACCTTAGGCAAGTGCCTATCATTTGTACCTAGTGGGCGAAAAAGCTTTGCCGTAGGGAAAATTTTATGAACGAAAGAAGGGGGATGGTAGGGTCACCCTACCCCAACTTTGGACCTCAAAAAAAAAAGTTCCGTAACTTTACCCACCTGGGTATTTGGGTCCAGGCAACCTTAGGCAAGTGCCTATCATTTGTACCTAGTGGGCGAAAAAGCTTTGCCGTAGGGAAAATTTTATGAACGAAAGAAGGGGGATGGTAGGGTCACCCTACCCCAACTTTGGACCTCAAAAAAAAAAGTTCCGTAACTTTACCCACCTGGGTGTTTGGGTCCAGGCAACCTTAGGCAAGTGCCTATCATTTGTACCTAGTGGGCGAAAAAGCTTTGCCGTAGGGAAAATTTTATGAACGAAAGAAGGGGGATGGTAGGGTCACCCTACCCCAACTTTGGACCTCAAAAAAAAAAGTTCCGTAACTTTACCCACCTGGGTATTTGGGTCCAGGCAACCTTAGGCAAGTGCCTATCATTTGTACCTAGTGGGCGAAAAAGCTTTGCCGTAGGGAAAATTTTATGAACGAAAGAAGGGGGATGGTAGGGTCACCCTACCCCAACTTTGGACCTCAAAAAAAAAAGTTCCGTAACTTTACCCACCTGGGTATTTGGGTCCAGGCAACCTTAGGCAAGTGCCTATCATTTGTACCTAGTGGGCGAAAAAGCTTTGCCGTAGGGAAAATTTTATGAACGAAAGAAGGGGGATGGTAGGGTCACCCTACCCCAACTTTGGACCTCAAAAAAAAAAGTTCCGTAACTTTACCCACCTGGGTATTTGGGTCCAGGCAACCTTAGGCAAGTGCCTATCATTTGTACCTAGTGGGCGAAAAAGCTTTGCCGTAGGGAAAATTTTATGAACGAAAGAAGGGGGATGGTAGGGTCACCCTACCCCAACTTTGGACCTCAAAAAAAAAAGTTCCGTAACTTTACCCACCTGGGTATTTGGGTCCAGGCAACCTTAGGCAAGTGCCTATCATTTGTACCTAGTGGGCGAAAAAGCTTTGCCGTAGGGAAAATTTTATGAACGAAAGAAGGGGGATGGTAGGGTCACCCTACCCCAACTTTGGACCTCAAAAAAAAAAGTTCCGTAACTTTACCCACCTGGGTATTTGGGTCCAGGCAACCTTAGGCAAGTGCCTATCATTTGTACCTAGTGGGCGAAAAAGCTTTGCCGTAGGGAAAATTTTATGAACGAAAGAAGGGGGATGGTAGGGTCACCCTACCCCAACTTTGGACCTAAAAAAAAAAGTTCCGTAACTTTACCCACCTGGGTATTTGGGTCCAGGCAACCTTAGGCAAGTGCCTATCATTTGTACCTAGTGGGCGAAAAAGCTTTGCCGTAGGGAAAATTTTATGAACGAAAAAAAAATTCCGTAACTTTACCCACCTGGATCTTTGGGTCCAGTCAAGCTTAGGCAATTGCCTATCGAGTGTACCTAGTGTGGTTAAAAGCTTTGTCGTAGGGACTTGGCTATGAATTAAAGAAGGGGGAGGGTAGGGTCACCCGACCCCAACTTTTGGACCTCCGAAGAAAAAAAAATCCGTTACTTTACCCACCTGGATCTTTAGGCCCAGGCAAGCTTAAGCAATTGCCTATCGAGTGTACCTAGTGTGGTTAAAAGCTTTGCCGTAGGGACTTGGCTATGAATTAAAGAAGGGGGAGGGTAGGCTCACCCGACCCCAACTTTGGACCTCCGAAAAAAAAATTCCGTAACTTTACCCACCTGGATCTTGTGGCCCAGGCAAGCTTAGGCAATTGCCTATCGAGTGTACCTAGTGTGCCAACTTTGGACCTACGAAATGTTTACGGATTATAGTTATTCTATATAGGCTTGAATCTAAATAATTGTTAGTTTTGATTTACCAAAATATTTATGTCAAATCGTTTTCGTTCTATTTGACGGACGTGTGTAGTATTTCTTATAAGAATGTAATAAATAAATTGCTAGTGACTACTAGTATTTACTTTTGAATAATTACCTGGCCTCACGGTCATAAAACTTTCGAGCATGATTTTTGTACTCAAACTCGAAAATCAGCCAATCAAATTGCTGGATTTCATGTTTCGAGCATGATTTTTGTGCTCAGAGCACTGAGCAAAGTGTTATGACTTCAAGGCCTGAACTAGCTAGTTCTTAGGCGAAAAGTGACTACAATGGTTATCAGCTTTACTTTTCAATCGAATAATTTCCATAAACTTGAAGATCTAATTGTATCTCTACACTAGTTTATTGTAATCTGTTGTTATCAATTGCTATTATCCCTTATCAGAGAGAACGGAGAAAGGGTTAATAGCTAAAACGTATTTTTAGATTCCCGGCTTCAAAAAAAGTTGTATTTACAGTTGTAATACACGAATAAATAATTAAACTTTGTATGTGTTAAAATGGAATATTATTATTACATTTCATCTTCCTACTGGAAATTATTTGTCATCATATTTATTTATTTGTCATCATATTTATAAGTCCGTTTGGTGTTATTGCAAGTCTTCGGTTTGTAGGCATGACCATGTTGGCGCGTTTTCTTATTGTTCGCTGGCTTTTTGTTCGCTAGCTTGATTCATCTTATTGTTCGCTGGCTTATTGTTCGCTAGCTTGAGTCTGGTAGTTTTTAATTGACAAAAAAATACAACATACATGATTTTTTTTTTAGTTTCTTTTTAACATTTTATTCTTACATAATTAAATCATTTGACAATCATTTACACGAACCTTTTGTGAAAAAATACCAATTACCTAAGGTAAGGCATTATTTTTTTAAGGATTTTTGAGGATTTTTTTTTATTCTATGATAATATTTGTGTAATGTTGAACATGATAGCCGTCATTAATCCAAATAAGTAATACAGTAGTTGTAATAAAAGTTATATTTTAGTCCTGCATAACTGATATTGACGAATTTAGAATAGTTCGTCCATACATCGTTGTTTTTAAAACAATCATTATTAGTATACATGTAAGTTTCCTGACGTATAAGAGCCATTGAGGATGAGCTCCGGAGAAAGCAGACTAGTAGCGTTTCGTTAGTTTGTTTGTTGGGAAAGGAGAGGAAATGCAACCGCTTGTACAGATAGACGACATAATTACCATACAAGCATTTATAGTCAACACAATCAGAAACAGTTCCCATCGTTAGACGGGGAGTATGAAGGCTTTCAAGAATGAACAAGTGTCATGTCTAACTCGAACAGTTAGAAAACAGACTATCGACATCGACCGCTTGTTCTTGATATTTGAAATTGTATGCATATATACGCATACGTTTATGATAGTGATGAGTTCTTGTGTCTGACAAAAACTAAATTCCTTCATGGTTATATCTTGCCATACGTTTATATTGGTTTGTAAGGTAATTACTCAAAATCGTTATTTGAAAATCCTGTTTGTGAGATGTATATTCATTTCAATACAGAAATTTCGTCTATATATTTCACAAGTGTATAACACGGAGAAGCTCTGAAGGTCCATTACTCCCATTTTGTTTGGGTGTGAACCATCGATGTTGACAGCAATATCAAAGAATAAGATGATGATGGTAGAAAGAACTATGGGCGTCATGTGGCAAATATTACATGCATATCGGACAATGAGTTGTCAATCTGTATGAAAAGATTTCCAATTCAACCATATTATTGAGAAGGAATGTTTACATGCTATACTCTCGTACTAGTATTACAGGGTTCTTGTGGCGTTCACCTTAGACACACATCTTTTTAACGATGTTTAAAAAAAAGACAGAACCAATTTAATGTCATATTTCCCTATTTTTAAAAATAACTAAAAGTCTTTCATCTGAGAAGAATACCCCTATTTAGCGGACAAGTAATTTATTCTTTTTTCTGTTATTGAATACCAAGAAGAAAAAAAATCCCGAAATTAATTTGAAACTTTGATACTCAAAAGTTTCCCAGCAAAATATTCACATCCCTTCGGGATAATTAGTGTTCGTCCAGTGGCATATATAACAATTGTGATGACGAATTCCTTCCTTTGTTCGAGAACAATCTTATTGAAATATAAATCTGTGATTTTACTATGTCCACAACTTCAATGAACCAAAGCTAAATTAAACATCGACCTGTTAGTCCATCAGCTGGTAGGGCGAAAATTCAGTTCTGTGTTACACCCCAGGGTACCGCAATTTTTTGGTATAAATTGAAAGAGTAATATCTGAAGAATATTTTAAGAGGTGTTAGACTTTTGAAAAAGTGTCCAAAAGGGGTTTAAAGGGGACTTATTTCAGGGTATATCAGGAACATATATATTAACTGTTCCCAGGGTATATCAACAATTTTGTTTTTCACATTTTTACAGAAAAATGTAAAAAAAACAGGTATTCAGTACTATACTTTTTATCAAATGGAACACATCATATTTTATTAAAACGCAGGCTAATTTTTAATAAATTTTTAAATCGTAGAGGACCAAGAAAAAAGGGGGAGGGTCAATTTCCAAAAGTCATGATTTTGAATGAAAAGAAGCATACGTACTAATTTTCTTGATAAAATGGTATATTTTTTCACATTGAAACATACAGCATAAAGTATATAAAGGCTGTTGAATAAAAATTTAAAGTTAAGAAACAATAACATAGAATCAACGACAAACACAAACATAAGCAACCAGAAATGCACGATTCTGTCACAAATTTATCCATCGCATTCATGAAATAACTCACATATTAAAACACACAAAACTGTCAGGGTTTCTAAATTTCTATTTTGTTTTAATTTAACAACCGCATCACCACATTTTTAAGGTCACACAGAAGGTCAATCCATAGAATCGTTTAAGTTTGGTCACCTGCATCAACCGAATTATCATTATCATCTTTTCCATCATCGTTAGCAATATCAACGATTTGATAATGCTTATATCTATAAGCTTTCGAGCATTAACATACAGCTTTCTGTTCAGGATAAACCTTGTTGAACACATGAACATTTTTTTTTTGGCACAACCAGCTTTACATGAACAGCACATCAGAATTACAAAAGCATCTAACGCTGGTGGTTGGTCTAGAAAATTGATACTGATCAAAGCGCTCTAAACAATCCAACCATTGTTTGGCATCAGACAAGTGTTGTGTTTAAGAGCAGATTAAGTCTTCGTCTGAAAGTTGGCTTGTTTAATGTGCTTTAGCATTGCATCTTTTGCATTTCAAAACGTTTTGATCTTTATTTATCGATATTTTTAATTTCGTAGCCATATATAGAACACAACAACCTCTCGAGTGTTTTGACAACTCTTCGCCAACCTCTTCCAAGGTTTCATCAAGATGGAATAGACCTTCTGAAAACTCAACATAACGTGTTAAAAAGCCGAATGCTTTGCTTTTTTCTTTACCAGACAAAACACTTACTGAATCACTACCTGTATTGGCGCGAAATCCGGGCAGTTTTCTACAAACATTCTCACCAAATTTGCACACATTGATTGCACATTTAATAATCTGCATTTGGGGGATGCATCTGTCGGACTTACAATCATGTTAGAATTGATATGCAACTGTGAAAATAGTAAGCCAATAACTCCACAACAGTGTCACAAGGTTTTTTAGCAATGGAGTCGTAACCTTTGTCATTTGCATGTTTTTGCATTTTATTAAGAAACATTTTTTTTATCGGCTTCTTCCTGTTTGATTATAAGCTCAAACCATTCTACGCTATTTCATTTTCAACATATATTTTGTGGCACATACTTCCATGTGATACAAATAAATCAATACATTCAAGTGTAAATCTATAGGATGGATTCTTTACTCTTTTAAAACAAAAGAATTCAACAAAAGCAACTTTGTTTCCCCCAACTAACAAAATTTTCTTCCATTCCCAAGAACACGATTGTGACTGATGGTTTAGAACTTATCGTAATGATTTGCCCTTCCAAGGACCTGCCGTTCTAATTTCGTTATGAATATTGTGCGATACTATTCAGTGACAAAATCAATGAGGGACCCTTTTTGAAACTAAAAGGATGGTTTTTAAAATAACAATTGCCAAATCGAAAAAACTGCTTGGTATCCTAGTAATTGTTTGAAAAACTGCCATGTCATCAAATATCCACATGCTTTCCTAAGGAATGAGCCTTTTATAAAAGACCACTCAGAACAGGTTTAATTTTTCATTACAAGTGTACAATCAAAGTTTGCAAGAGACATTTGAAGAGGACCTAAATCAAACTGGAGAACCTATCGCATAACCAACTATCTTGTCTGGGCTATGACAAGCAGGCGACATTTTTTTTCATCTGCTCTCAATGTTTTGTTGTTCTTATCAGCCATTAATTGCTTGCCTTTTATTTCCTTTTTTAAAAATGTAAGCAATGATTTTCGTTTGAGTGTTTTGAAGATATCGGTTGACTTTTGAATAAGCCGCTCCGTAATGAAAATTTCTGAAGCAAATTTTCCCTTTTCATACGCGTTAAGAAGGTCGCACATAAATTCCGAAGAAGCAACAGAACCCTAGAACAAGCCATTTTATTGCTCAGATGTTATAATGGAATTGTCCAGCTCTGCAGTGTCTGAAACAATTTCAAAACATCAGATTCGTCTCGCTTCATTCGAGTTTTTCTGTTCCATTGTTAACCATTCCTACCAAGTCTCGACATTTTTATTATATTGAAGCTCTTTCATGTGCATTTAGCAACCAACGATTATCAGAATCTTTATTTAAACTGAAACCAACAAAGCCATCTTAGAGAGTAAAAAGTATTGCCAAACCCCACAACTGACTTTTTGACGTTCGTTCAAAGCGTTGTTTGTCGATTGAATGACTTAACAATCTTAAGTCAATCACTTCATAGCTACAACACAAAATGTTATCAACCACACCTTTATTGAGTTCGATAGAGTGCACCTTTTCTGAACGCAAACAAAATCACCTTAATTTGTATTTTTTTCATAAATATTTCGTTACACATTCACTTTATAAAATAATTTGTCTCACAAAAACATCATAAATCGACAATTAAATGTTTTTGTCAGTTGCAAATTGATAATGCGTATGTGTGAATACATTGTACATGTTGTATACTGAATCAAAGACGGTAATTTGATGATTTCCGGTATTTCACGAGTATTTGCACGTACATATATGTTATCAAATAATTCATATTTTAGACAATATATACATACTGCAAATGATTTAAACATTGCATAATGATTAATTCTCAAGTTTAATTAGCTAAAACGGGTAATTGTATAACGCATTTCTTTATGAAAGGTGAAAATATGCCTTAATTTGAACCCAAAAAATCGGATTGTTTGTAATGTAAAAAACATTTCATTTTAAACAAAAAATCTTCCGAGTTACATTTAATATGATAAGTTTTGTATCTCTTTTAATTGTTAAAACATATACTTTATTTTTTTTTAATCGCTTTAAATTAAAAAACTTAATTACAAATTACTTAGTCGTGATTGCTAAATGAGGGGACCATTGAAAGGGACGTTTTTAATCCTCTTTTGGACACTTTTTTTTTAGTCTAACACCTTGTATTTTATCAATAAGATAATGAAGTTGAATTATATCAAAAAAAATCGCGGTACCCTGGAGTGTAACACAAACTCCTTAACTAGCGCGCTTTTGAGAACTAGCTGATGGACTATGTATGCAAATCAAATTGGTTCTCTTCTTCTTCTGGTATACAATAGTCTATCGACATTCGATGATTACATACTGTTGGCATACGTGGACCAGTCTATTTACAACACTTTTACCCCTATTTATTTAAAATATATGTTTTTTTTCTTTTGTTCAATGTATACATGATTACATGTATATATTTTAAATTGCGCTATAGTTCCGTAACTTTCTATCCAGTCGTATAAACGAATCGTCGGCAAGTGCGTACATTTTTTTAAATCAATATTTCTGGTATGTTCCAATATGTCTTTCACTTTTGACAATGAGTATATATTACATTTTCCCATTATACATCTGATAGTTCAAAATGGAAAGTTAAAAGTTATCAGCCGTGTACACTGATCAATACCTGCAGAAGCCGTGAAACGATGCGTGAACTTGCAAGCCCGACAGGAAATCACTTGAATACCTGGACGTGTCACCTCACACCCCTCACAATACCTTTGGAAGTAATACCTTTTGTTCAATGTATACATGATTACATGTATATATTTTAAATTGCGCTATAGTTCCGTAACTTTCTATCCAGTCGTATAAACGAATCGTCGGCAAGTGCGTACATTTTTTTAAATCAATATTTCTGGTATGTTCCAATATGTCTTTCACTTTTGACAATGAGTATATATTACATTTTCCCATTATACATCTGATAGTTCAAAATGGAAAGTTAAAAGTTATCAGCCGTGTACACTGATCAATACCTGCAGAAGTGAAACGATGCGTGAACTTGCAAGCCCGACAGGAAATCACTTGAATACCTGGACGTGTCACCTCACACCCCTCACAATACCTTTGGAAGTAATACCTTTAGCCATGCTGGTGATCAGAAGAGGAAAAACCAAAATTTATTTGAAAACAGTTTATTACTATAAAGAATTATGAACAAATTAGATTTTCGAAAACAATTTTCACGGAACGCTTATTTATGATTTCAACTTTGACTTTTCACCTCATTCCAATATCAAGTTTAAAAACAACAGACCATGGTAATTTAAAGAATATTTTCCGTATCAAGTTAGTTAGTCGGATAAACAACCGTACGATTGACAAGATATCGACACGCAATTACGACTACATCGGTTACTGTAGTTTTATTTCTTTGTGGTTTATAGACATATCATTTCATTAATCGGGGAAAGAAGACAAAATGGCGGATAGCAGAGAATTAACGGTACGTCTAAACACCGCTCAGGACCTCCTGAGTGCACTCAGGGCATACAAAGTGCACTCAGGACATGAAATCTATGTTTTAGTGGGCGGTGAAGGTATGCATTCGATAGATAATTTTATTCTTCATCTTATAGTTTTGGTTTCGATAAAATCAATTTTATATTTAAGAAGTTATTTGAGTTTTCATCGGCACGCGCCATTTTTATGAAATATGTCAGGCATGACCGATGATTATATTGAATACCAATTATCATGTTGATTAGGTCGTTTGATCTTTAATAATTAGATGTGATTAGTGATGGATCTAACCTCATACATGTCAGCTTGGCAAACAAGCAAAACCAAGACGTCTTTTGAAAAATATAAAAGAAGATATATTGTTTTGTTTGTTATAATTGAAGCCAGTTGAGAAATAAGAGAAATCTACATAAAGTTGGGAAATTTTCATTCAATTCGTCTCATTTGAAAACGTTCAAAAATATAGATAAAATTTATTGCAAAATGTGGCGTCTTTGGGGATCAAAACCCCGTTTCAACTACGAGGAGTGTTTCCAGAGATTGAGAAAGGTATATTAACTTAATAGATAAAAATATATCGTAAACATTTTCTTTGTACAGATTTTCGAATTTTATAAAAAGAAAAATCAATACTGAAAAGTGTTAGTTATATTCTTAATTCAAAAATCAAGATGAATAATTCTTTCGTATTTTCATATCTCTAGATATACTCCAATAGACTTTTTAATGGTATTGTTCCATAGTGAAAAAAACCGGAATATATTATTTACTTTTAAGCTTATAGTTAATAAAAAAAAAGTGGCGGAAAAGTTTTAGTTTTATTCTTTGATAGTTCAAAATTTAAGATGAATAATTCTTTCGTATTTTCATATCTCTAGATATACTACAATAGCTTTTAATTGCACGGTTCCATAGTAAAAAAAGAATAAAAGAATATGTGATACACCTTTTCATGTATAATTTATTTCAAAGCTAACAGTTACAATTACGAATAGTAGCGTTGACTCTTTTTTAAATTGGTATCATTGTGTTTTTTAATAATTTAATATTTATATATATGCATGTGTGTGTGTGTGTTTTCTCTATTTTCTTGTCGTTAAGATTCAAACAAAATTTAATTTTGTAAGATTTATTCCCCTATTGAAACTCATTCTTGTCCAGTAATAAATTCCTTGAACGAGGTTAAAAAGGGAAATAAATTTACTTTTCATGAAGTTAAATAGTTTTGTATATAGAGCCCGTTTTTAAGTATAGAAACCGTACTGACCAAAATAAATTTTTCAAACAATAAGAATCTCATTAAGTTAGATTATATTTCTCATTTTTATCGGACTTGTCCAGTAATTTAATTCCCGAGTAATACGAATGTTTAAACAAATCCGCATTTAGTAAGATTTTATTTCTCATTTTAATCGTTCTTGTCCAGTAATACAAGCCTTGAACGAATTTCAATGTGAAAATAAATTCTGAAAAATGAATTTGTCTCCGATTTTTGATAATCATCATATTTGGGTATTGTTTCTAAACAATTCAGCCTCGCAATTCTTGTCAGTTTACTGTCCTAAATAAGTTCTATCGTATATGTGTATTGTTTATTGAGAATAAAATTTGATATTTAGTAAACATTGTTTTTGTTTATTAAGTTGATATGGAGAGAAAGAAAAAAATAACAAAGAAAAACAAAAATAGAACTTGTTACAGATTTTTGTATTTTCTTTAATCATAAACTGCAGAATACAAAAAAAAAACAAATTTAGCCGTCAAAATGAAATATAAACTGAAAAAGAACATCGAATGGGTTATCTTATTTTTTTCCCCCCATAAACATACAATTCACTATGTTCACAGTGCATAATTTAAATTTAACTACATTAAACAATCTCAACTATTTTAAACACAACATTGTACTAACAAAACAATTAACAAACACCAATAAAGATAATCCAATTAATTTTGTTGATTGGATAATTCACGGCTCAGTAGTTATGTAATCAGTGACACGTGCCCTCATTATTTAAAAAAAATTAACATATCTATCTAAGTTCGATTTCAAATTCTACCAAAATTTAATTCTTATATAAGCAGCATGTAACGAATATATACATACATCCTGTGTGCAAATGCGATGACTATAAAGGGTCCTGAGTGCACTTTGTATGTCCTGAGTGCACTCAGGAGGTCCTGAGCGGTGTTTAGACGTACCCGAGAATTAATACTCTAAATATAAAATCGATGGTGATCACTTATCTAGCGAAATAAAACTTTAATATCTATGAATTTGAGCATTTTTATACAGAATGAACATAATATCAATTTTTGATTTTTTTGCGAAGTTTCCCCTCTTTCCAAATGGATTAAGGGTATGAGTTTGTCCTACCTCCATGACTGCCGACTATGCTGTTTTCCCCACAGATAAAGCCCAAAACAACATCGTTTTTGTGTGTAAATCTCATTACATAAACTGTTTGATAAATGAATTAGGTATTGACAATAAACTTGGAAACTCAACCTATGCGCCACGACACTTACTGAAGAGGAAATCCTGGATAAGCATAGGTCTGTTTTATGTTCCTTTGTAATTTCAACCAAAGATTATAAACTGGATCTTCCATCACTACATTTGATACCTGAACTTCATAAGTTTCCTACTGCTGGGTTTTCCAAGTGTTCCACGAAACCTCTTTCTAAATTATTAACATCAATTTTATCAACAATCAAAGCCGGGCTCTTGTGAAACTGCCTATTCTAGAGGTGGAGTGAAACAGACGTGGATACTAAAAAGTTCCAAAGATCTTTTAGAGTACATACAATCTAAGAATCTCTCATCTTGTATTAAAAGATTTGACATTTTTTTTTACAATTTACACACTTATTCCCCATTCCGAACTAAACGAGACATTGAATGACTTGGTTTGTTTGGCTCATTTAAAAGAATGGCAAACGTAGATACAAGTATCTTGTAGTAGAGAGGGACAAATCCTACTTTGTAAAAACTCCCTCTGATTCAAACCAAAAAATCTTTGAAACTGACATTATCAAGATGCTTGATTTCTTGTTAAAAACATATTTGTCACGTTTGGATGACGTGTTTTTGACAAACTATCGGCATTCCCATGGGAAGCAACTGTATCCCTCTTGCCGACTTATTTCTTTATTCTTAAGAGGCCGACTTCATACAGGAACTTGTTCAGAAGAAAGACAAGAAGTAAGCAATATCCTGTGACTTTAGTTTCCGCTATAAAGATGATGTTCTCTCACTAAATAAGTCAAAATTTGATGGCTATGTTGTACGCATATATCCCATCGAACATATTCAAGACGATAAAGGACAGAAGAGGTGATTTCAGATTCCCAATTGTGAACTTTCCATTTCTATGAAGCAATTTTCCAGCAGCGTCAGCATACAGATTATATACCTTCAAATTTATACGATATTCCTTGGCTTGTATTTCCTTCATATAGGTTTACTGTTCTTAAGAAGCTATTAAACAAAGAGTTCCAAATAGTGCATTTGAAATAATCCCTTTTTGAATTTTACGGACGCCATCACAAGTTGTTAGAATATTCGTTTTGCAAATTATTTCGGATATGTTACTCATGTCGTAACTACAATCACGCTCCCTTTTTATGTATGCAACCTACAGAATTAGACTTTTTACTGGGTTTGTAAAAACATGAGCAACATGTGGAGAAGAATCTGCTTACCCTTACGGAATACTTGAGATCACCCCCATTTTTTATGTGGGGTTTGTTTTGCTTAGTCTTTAGTTTGTCAGTTTATTTTCAGTCTAAGTAAAACATGCCACCAAAAAAAACTAAAAGATGAAATCAAGATATTTTAAGTATAAACAGTTCTTGCTCTTATGCTGGCACCATTGACAGATACGAAAGATGGGTTTCATGTCGTGTTGACAAGGCAGGTATGCTAATCTGGCTGTGGTCAAAACAGATTTAATACAAGTAATGCATCTTAACTAGATTTCAGATTGAATATATCGAGATTGAAGAAATTTTGTTAAAGACATTTCAACAACATCTTGCCGACTTCGAATTTATTTACATCTCTTGACCATTGATGATGGTACGAAATTGGGAATATCAATAAGCCTGTCTATAAGGTAACTAACATGTTGGATGAAGCTAAGTCTACCAATTTTTATGTTTTAAAGTTGAACAGATTATTTATTACTCTCCTGATTATTATTACCAAAACTGTTTGATGAAGATTGTCAAGCTATGTTATTGACTTTTTCTTTTCAGCTGGACCCCCAAGATCTAGCTCAACCATCCATCTTGTACCTACATTTTGGCCCAACCAGCCATCTTGTACCTATGTATGAAAAAGATTGACCTAGCTAATGCACAGCCTATCATACCCCAAAACGGCAACACAATATCTCCTATCACATGGATGTTGTAGGCAAATAATAATTTGGGTGAACATATTTTGTAGTTTATTTCTTTATTAGGGAAATGTTAAAATCAAGGAAACTAATAAGATGTCCTAAATATAGGATATTAAGGAATCAATTTAGAATATAGGATATTAAGGAATCAATTTAGAATATAGGATATTAAGGAATCAATTTATAAATCAAAACTGAAATGACTAAGCAAAATAACTTTATTGATTTTCATATTGATATTGATTATAAAACTATAACCATGCATAACAAATTATGTTGGTTCAAAATATGAAAACTATATAAATATGGTTTAACAACATGGTCCTAAATATTGAACTATTAATCAGCTGTATATAATACTGCTTTAACTTATGGTCTTACTCTGATGCCCTTACAAACAACTGAAACAATGTTCATCTTTTAAACTGTTCTGTATAACTATGTTCTCTGTATATCTATCACAAATATTTTGCCATCCCTGATGGTTCATGTGACTAGTTAACATAAAATAACATGATGACTTGTAAATAAAAAAAAAAGAAATATATCTGTCATAAAGGAGGAAGCCAAAAAAATATGCATTCAATCTCTGAAAACCATCTAAAATTTGATATGTTATAACCTTCTACAATCTAATTTTTCACTTTTTACAAAAGTCTCTATTAGTTATCAATGGTACCAGGATTACAATTTGGTATGCCAGACGCGCTAAATTATTCTCAAATTTCTAAACATGGGTTATCTTTAACAGAAAAAAACAAAAATACCTCCTGAACAGTATTTGATAAAAAAAAAATCAACAACTTTTGTATTCAGTGCATGTACATTTCAAGTAGTTTGTTTGTCTACTTTCTAATGGTAAGATGTATTAGTGAAAAGGTAGATATGAACAACACAACTACAAAATAGTTTGATATTCTATAATCAAGAACTAGATCAAAGAAAATTTATTATACTTATTTCAATGTTTTCTCTATATAAAGACATTACGTAAAGAACTGATTAATTTTAAAAAGATTTTCATGAAAATGACCGTATTATTTAGATACTGTATTTCATTGATCAGTCTTCACTAGTATTGTGAATGTCACTTGATAGGGTTGAGGTATAACAAAACAGTTCTACTAATTCTTGATCAATTGTAATTACACCCACAAACTGTAAGTAAATGTCAGCCTTAGCCTTAGGGCAACACTTCTGTTTTCTTGTCTAACTAAACAACTGTTGATCTAAAACCATGTCTAACTAAACAACTGTTGATCTAAAACCCAGTCAATAACTGTATATATACTGATGTACATACAAACCATCTTTGATTTATATCGTGAAAAAGGGATATATTTCAATGTGGTTTATTACCAACCTTTCAATTATACCAGGAATCCTTTTTTTTTAGATATATTTAGGGAATAATAAGTCAACGGTTGTTAATCTGTAAACACACCTCTCATCCTTGTATTCAAAATAAACAAATAACTTGTACATATTGTATAAATGCTACTCTAAGTGTAAATTACATAGCAAATGACAAATAAATATCACAGAAACTCATATGCATTTGATCAAAACTGCAGAACGTACATCACTCTTTCAGAATCAACAGAAAAACTCCTCATTACCCTCCATCCCAGAAACAGAAGTATGGAGATAAAACTTTACCCTATATTATTTTCATATTGCACATAATTATACTTTCTTTTGTAAAACAAAGATCAATAAGATTCTGAATACAACAATTTAGTTTTAAAATTCTTTCATGAACACCTGACAAATGAACAGTATAATTTACCTTGGAAGGACAAACAATAATAAGATTGAAGTGAAACTTAACCATTTTAAATGAAAGAGGAAAGATATGGATTGGTTATAAGTGAACCTTCTTCACATTTTCCTTTACTTTAGAAAAAAAAAAATTACATTGTTAAATTCACCAGATAATAAGATTTAAAAATTATGAAAAAGTCTAGCTGTAGCTTATGAACAAACATAAAAACAATGTACAGATAATATAAAGCATAAAACATAAATTCTGCAAAAATGTTTAACTAATAAAACTTCCTAAAGCTGGACACAAGTCATGAAAAATATATACGACTAGATGAGATCTTAATCCTATCTACAGAATTAAACTAATACAAACAAGAATGTGTCCTAAGTACAGGGATGCCCCACTCGCACTATCATTTTCCATGTTCAATGGACCGTGAAATTGGGTAGAAAATCTAATTTGGCATTAAAATTAGAAAGATCATATCATAAGCAACAAGTGTACTAAGTTTCAAGTTGATTGGACTTCAGCTTCATCAAAAACTACCTTGACCAAAAACTTTAACCTGAAACTCGCACTTTCATTTTCTATGTTCAGTGAACCGTGAAATTGGGTAGAAAATCTAATTTGGCATTAAAATTAGAAAGATCATATCATAAGCAACAAGTGTACTAAGTTTCAAGTTGATTGGACTTCAGCTTCATCAAAAACTACCTTGACCAAAAACTTTAACCTGAAACTCGCACTTTCATTTTCTATGTTCAGTGAACCGTGAAATTGGGGTCAAATGTCTAATTTGGCTTTAAAATTAGAAAGATCATATCATAAGCAACAAGTGTACAAAGTTTCAAATTGATTGGACTTCAGCTTTATCAAAAACTACCTTGACCAAAAACTTTAACCTGGAGCAGGACAAAGGAACGGACGAACGAACGGACGAACGACCGACCGGAGGCACAGACCAGAAAACATAATGCCCCTCTACTATCGTAGGTGGGGCATAAAAATCTAAACAGGCTATCCATTGAAGTCCACAAAAGTATAAATTACATGTTGAAATTGGTTATCTGTTAGTTATTAAAAATAAAGTAAATCATAATTAACTACATGTGTACTGTATATAAGAAAAGTTGCACATTTTTTAACATTGGGAAAATCACTACAAAATAATTTTGGCAAAAAATAAATAAATGTGCACTCCAAATTTTTATACCCATAATTATATATTCCTTTGATGATACATGGACATTGTGATAAAGAGAGTCTGATGTTGTTTTTATGATTTTCATACAAAAGTGAAATGAACACTAATATAGGATGTTTAGCAACTGTTAATTTTTTATTCACATGGAGTGTTTCAAAAATATGAACATGTCAGAACTACTTTTCAAAATTTTAGAAATATTTTAACCATAAACCTTTTTTTTTTTATTTGAGGAAAATGTGATATGCACATTTAATTATATTGCTGAATAACTTTATAACAGAAAGTTCATGGCAAAGTTCTTAGTAAGGAATATGGACTTTGCACTCACTAATTCTATTTGTGAAAACAACCTGCTTCATTATTTTCAAGTTGGAACTTTTTTACTGTAGATATGCATAAATGCAAGTTCTCCCTAAGGCTGATTCCTCATTATATTCTATAGTCAACACATTAAGAAAGAAAAGCGCTTTGATTTAATTTTTTGGCCAAAGCATAGCTTTTCATAAAAAACACCCCACCATAATGTAGTTAAGTCATGTTTTAACAATATTTTATGTACCATGACAACCAGTCTTAACGTACACTTGTTGATTTGCAAGCCTTAAAATTGTTCTTTCTTTCATTAAATTGTTAAATATTTTATGTCTTGTCATGCCTACTACATGTACTAGGCAGAATACATTTCACTGAGCTTTAGAGCTTGTGGTAAATTGTGAAGACTGGGCAACATAAAAATATATATATGAAACTAAATGCTAGTTGTGAAATACAATGTGCATTGACTGTGCATTATAAGATTAAAAATAATAACCATCTTGCACACTTTTGCAATCATAGAAACTCATAAGACAATGTATCATATCATGTTATATCAACAATAAAATCTTATCTGCACGTGCAGCAGTCTGCTAGAACTTCCCTACTGGCAAGAAACTAATAGTTTTTTTTCATTTCTGTGTAAACTTGACTTAACATTGACAAGACATTTTCACAGATAGATACATGTACAAATGGAATGTCTGTGAGGATAACACAATTAGTCTCCCACCTTATACATATGGAGGGAGAAACTATACTTTTACTTACACATACATACTTATTGATAACAAATGTATTAAAAATTCAGCACCTAATACATGACTATGATATGAAAAAAAATGAAGTTTTAAATGATGTATTTTTTTTTGGTGACTTATATTCTTCTAGCTGAAATGCCTTAATCTTAATGACACTGACCTTGCTTAAACCTCAACTCAAGCTGTGATAATTCACATGTCTTTTCTCATTAATCTTCAAACAATTATTAAAACCACAAGAAATGAGTTCAAACTTAATACAATTGTAGAAGAAATCATGATCATTTGTAAGGATCAAAGGCCAGCAGCTAATGCCCACAGAATCCAGTGTCTAAGAAACAGATACTTGATTTTCTTGGCTCAAGTCATTATTCTGAATAAAGATCAGCTAATATGAGGGCCTCAGGGAAGATTAGCTTTATAGCTAACTGTGTAACCCTCTTTAAATAAAGAATTATTATTATTATTATTAATACCATAGAAATGCATATTCTCATTATTCACAATGCCACATAGATCTGAATGACTGTGTTGAGATTTCTTGTTGAACTTGAAAATGAAATCTTTTAACTATAAACATATGGAGCAACAGAATGAATACCCGTTTCACCAATTGAGAAAATTTATGCTCTTTCATTATCGATTACTTCAAAAATAAATATTTTCATACATAAATGCATACATCTACCAACATAAAATACTAGTAGCATTCTTCTATAACTATTGTACTATTTTATCTATATTAGTTTATAACTACCGAGTCATGGTATTTTATTTACTTATTTATGCTATTTCCTATCAAATAAAACTGACTCTGATATTGACAGTGAAATCTTATTATCAGCAAAGAACAGGTTAAAAGTATACAAAGTAATAAGAGTTATATTCATCCCTCAGAAATAAGTTAAAAATATAGTGTTCAACAGACAAAACTCCCTGTCACAACCAAGCATCAATCACACCTGGAATCATCCTCAATACATCCATACACTAAACAATACCATCATCATGTCAATGCTTTACCATTAGTTATACGAATGTAGGGCCAAACTTTTTTCCAGTACTGAAAATAAAGAATGCCTAATGTTACATTGGATTACAACACTTTAATAGTTACTCTAGATTAAAAATTATAGATGTTTTCATCAATACAAAAATAAATGTGATGAAATCAGGTTCAGAATAACAAAAACTTGCATTAAAAATTTCAGTAGAGATTTCACACTTTTGTTAGAAGTTATAATAAATGGAAGCATTAATTTACAGGACTTTATCCCTTTATTTGCTTGAGAATGCAAAACAAAAAGATTTTTTACCTTCCTATGTCACAATCTTTACTTAATTACACAAGTCGAAACAACAATTTGATAAGGAAAACTTAAGTTAGAGAATAGAGATTTGTAAAGGGGGATAACACTAGAACCTTTGTAGTGGCACCACCTAAATTTAAACTGGACCTATGTTTAGATGTTATAAGCATTGTG
Source organism: Mytilus trossulus (assembly GCF_036588685.1). NCBI lineage: Eukaryota > Metazoa > Mollusca > Bivalvia > Mytilida > Mytilidae > Mytilus > Mytilus trossulus. Next base: position 82,130,288 of record NC_086375.1, read on the forward strand.
TATACTGTTGATTCATTTGTTTTCGTGGGTACCAATTTTCGTGGACTACAGAAAACTTGCATGTTTGTGGATATTTAATTTCGTGGTTTTGCCAAAGTCTGCATATAAGCCTATAGAAATTTTGTTATACGTTGAACATTTAATTTCATGGTTCACTTGTAACCACAAAAGCCACGAAAATTGGTATCCAACAAATAATAATGAATCCACAGTATGATTCATAACATTTGGTTGAGGCAAACTAAAGTTGGAAGAGGGAAACGAAAAATGAAGCCAGTTTTCCATTTGTAAAGGGAGATAACATTAGAAAGGCAAAAGTGAGGCCACCCAAATTCAAAATTAATCTGTGTTTTGTGGTAATAAGCATAGTGTATATAATTCAAAACATTTGGTTGTGGCAAACTCAAGTTAGAGAATGGAAATAAATTTCAGGATTAACGGATGTACAGAAGGACAAGGGTAAAACTTAATGCTTCCTCCATTACAGTGGGAGCATGAAAACAATCAAGATAATAAAACACAAAACTATTATTAAAAACAAGAATGTGTTCAAAGTACATGGATGCCCCACTTAATCATTTTCCATGTTCCATGGACTGTGAAATAGGGTAAAAATCTAATTTGGTATTAAAATTAGAAAGATTATACTATAGGGAACATGTGTACTAAGTTTCAAGTTGATTTGACTTCGATTTCATCAAAAACTACCTTGACCAAAACTTTAACATGAAACTCCCACTTTCATTTTCAATGTAAGTGGACCTAATCATAAGCAACAAAATACTAAGTTTCAAGTTAATTTGACTTCAATTTCATCAAAAACTACCTTGACCAAAAACTTTAACCTGAAACTCCCACTTTCATTTTCTATGTTAAGTGGACCGTGAAATTGGGGTCAAAAGTCTAATTTGGCTTTAAAATTAGAAAGATCATATCAAAAGCAACAAGTGTACTAAGTTTCAAGTTGATTGGACTTCAGCTTCATCAAAAACTTTAACTTGAAAATCCCACTTTCATTTTCTATGTTCAATGGACCGTGATATTGGGGCCAAAAGTCTAATTTTGCTTAAAAAATAGGGAGATCATATCATAAGCAACAAGTGTACTAAGTTTTAAGTTGATTGGACTACAGCTTCATCAAAAACTACCTTGACCAAAAACTTTAACCGGGAGCGGGATGAACAAACAACGGGACGGACGGACGGAGGGAAGAATGAATGGAGCCTTAGACCAGAAAACATAATGCCCCTCTACTATCGTAGGTGGGGCATAAAAAGAGAGTACAATATCCATACTCTAACTTCTAAGCAGTCAACAAGTATAAAATATGTACACATCTATTACATTTGGTCTTATTAGAAATCATACCACATCTTTTTAAAATTATATTGAGAATTCTTCACAATAATGATGATAGAAATGAAATAATAATGTAACAACAAGGCTATTCATGGGTCTTTTATACAATTAACGTTATAAACATACCTTTATTTCTGGTTTATTTCCTAATACTAAAGATCTTAAATATGCACTGAAAAATAAAAATGTAAGTCTTTGATATTTGTTCAATGTATGGTGCCCTATAGTTGTTAATTTCTGTGTTATTTTGGTCTCTTGTGGACAGTTGTCTCATTAACAATCATACCACATCTTCTTTTTTATATATACAAATAATTTGATTTATCAAAAGAAACATATAAGATTTAAATAAAACGATGGTCTGCACAGAAATAAAATCATTTTTTTTTTAAAACTTGTGAGTGTATCTCTTTGGTACTATAACTAGATGGTGTATTTGTAGAGAGGTATAACACAACCATGACTTACACGTATAATTTAGTTATAAATTTCTACTAGGATAAATGAAAGAAATGTGTTATTTCTAGAAACAGAAAAAAATATAATCTTTACCATCGAGAAATCAAAAGCTACACTGAATCTTATTGACTTCAGAAAATAAAGTGTCTGACAATCTGATAAATAAATTTCAGTTCCTGATTTTCATATATCCAGCATGAGTAATTCCCAAAATATTTGGTTTATTAATATTCACTATCTTAAATGTCTAGGGTCCCCTAAAATGAATTTTGATTTCCAAATAAATCCATGTGATTTCCAAATAAATCCATATATATATTTTCCTAAAATGTGAACATGTGGTACCACTGGTATTGGTAAATTTAGAGAATCTCATACAGACACAATATGACTATGAAATGGTTTCATTGTTTAGTACTAATTTTCATGGACTTCAGCTGTAATACCACCAAAAACAGACAGGTCACATACAATAACATACAAAAAAGGGTTAAAAAAGATATTCCCTTGAATTTGACAGTTTTAGTAAATCAAAAATATAGTTCATAGCAATAAAGAAATTCTTGTTCATTAACATATATCTTGAGTGTTTAAAATACCATCTTCTTTAACTTAATCTTCTTTAACTTGAACTTTGAGGTTACATGGTTTCTTAAGTTTGTACACAGAAATAAAAGGGTGACTTCCAGTGATGGTTATTATCTTATATGCAATTTAATGTTATGTGAAGTTTTGCTGTAGAACTGGGCAAAATAAAACTTTACTCATGCCAAGTTTTCCTTTATTTGACATGATACATAGATAAATTCTGCACAGTTTTTTTAAAACTGAAAATTTAACAAAGACTATAAAACAATGGTGGTATTATGTCTTGCTGAACTAGGAATTTCAGATTTTAAAACTAGTATATAAATTTCATAAAGACTTGAAAATATCATAGGATTACCTATACAATACAGATAGATATGTTCCTGTTCCTGCTAGAAGATGCCACCATGCATGTAATTCAAATATTGGTGCAAAAGGTCCCAATACTTCACTTCTCCATAATCTGAAAGAAGATTAAATTAATTTACATATATGTCTGATCAATTGATAGGTGCGTAGTGTCCAATGTGTGACTAACATAAAAGACATTTCTAGACTTTGGTGGTAGTTTGGGGAGATCAGTGATTGCAGTTTTGGGAATGAGGTACTGAATGGTGAAACTAACTTAATCTATGTATAATATTAGTAACAATAATATTTATTAAACTTCATTTCAAAATGCCAGATTTTGATTGTTTCATACAAGGGAGACAATTCACTTTATCCAATGGCTCAGGGAGAGATAATTTTTTGAATTCCTTAAAGGGGTAAACTCAGTAAATAAATATACGTCATCAGGGACCGCCCATTTAGGGGAGAGCTTTCTGTCTAAAAGTGAAGTCATGAGCTCTTCTGATTTGTAGATAATGGTTGTAATAAATATTTTTTGGTAGATGGATCAAAACTAGAGTTGAAAAAAAAAAAAAAAAAAATGCAGAATGTACTAATTTTTTTCCCCACAGGGTTGAAAAGTAATTGGGGTCAGTATAGGAATTCAGTGTGAATCTACATTGTTTGTAAACAAGGCCATGTGGATGCCAAAAAATGCCGCATGAACCTATGTTTTTATTGTTGCAAAAGATAGGGCTACATTTGTACTTTCATGAATGATGTATGAAAGTTTTTAATTTCTAAAGGTAAATCAGGTATAAATTTATTTCCACACATAGATTAGCATTAAAGTCAATTGGAGATTTTTTACTGAATTTACCCCTTCATGCAGACCTATCAAAAAAAGATAATTCAAATGACGAGGAATTTTAAAATTTATATCAAGGATTCTAAAGACAAAGCTTAAGTTTTACATTTTTCATCACCATAAATAAAAAAACAACATTTTCTTTGCCTTTTTTTAATAACTATAACATTGTTTTGTACATGACGTCATTGATTATTACTTTCAGTTTAATTTAAGTGACAAAAAGAACCAGAAACTTCAGTAAAATGATTAATATAAATAACACATAGCTGATAGGGTGGTAGAGTAGATTGTAACCCCTTGAAAAAACATTGTCAACTTTGCCTTTGCCGCATTTGACAATGTTTTCTTGGGGTAATAATCTGCTCTATCACCCTCTTTGCTATGTGTTATTTATATAACTTTTCAACTATTTGTATGTGTACAAGTGATAATAGGTATGTGTGATAATCATTTTAATGTGGACTATGAGTATATCACATGTGTATCTATAATTTGTATTTGATATATTAATAATGAGTATTGTTGCTGTATATCATACTTGTTTTTCCTTCATTGTTTTGAACATAAATCGGGTCGTAAGTTTCACGTTTGTGTTGTTTAACATTTGTAATTTCATTGCATTATATATCTTGTTGTATGATATGGGTTTTGCTCAAATTGATAAATTTTGATCCAATGATATTTTACTTACTTAAGGCCTCCACAAAAGTTTTGATCTATCTCCCATAGAAAAAATCCAAAAGCATATGTAACTGTGGCAAATATAAAAATGTTTCTAGCTTCTCTATACTTCCTAAAACAGAAAACATATATAAGTTAAAAATATATTGCTATGATATAGTGTGTATCAAATTATAAACAAGTGAAACTGTGAGCTACTGCTCACTGATGATACCCCTGTCGCAAGTGTTCTGTAAACAGGAAGTTGTTGAGTGATAAATCTGAAAACGCATCACACAGTATAGCTTACTTATATAAACCCTGACACCAAATTTCAGTAATCCTTGTATTGTAGTTCCTGAGTAAAATGTTACAAAAAATTTTCAACTTGGCCATCATGTGCAAAATCATACAAGTGTTCGGTAAACAGGGAATTGTCAAGTGATGAATCTGAAAACGCATCTTCATAGAAACTACTATACAAGGATTTCTGAAATTTAGTTTCAGGGTTTATGTAAGTTAGCTAAACTGTGTGATGCATTTTTTTGGTGTTGTCTTACCATTTTGAAATTTCTATTAAATATATGATAGGTACAGAGGTAAGCATACTTGTACATGCTTGTACAGTTGTACAGTTACCGGTATATACTCAGGAGTGTTTTTTCATAGGTTTTTCTTTGCATACTAGCTTAAATATGGGTGATTTTGTTTTAAAGGTTTTTCAATGCATCAAAGGTTTTCATTCTGCATGTTAGGTAAAGAATCTTATATATATTATTATACAGTTATAAGTGTGGACTGTTTTTATTTCTAGTTAGTTCAGGTAAACATTTTCTAAGTGATGTGTGAAGTGTTCTTTAGAAATTTTGAGATAATTCAAAAACCTCAAAACAAATGTTCCAATGTCCTTTCATTTTTGGCCTGTTAAGGATATTTATGTTTAATGCTTCACAGATTATTTTTACCTATAGCTCACCTAAAATTATTACAGCATACAACACTCATTGCTACTACAACAAAACCATATGATAACTGAAATATAAAGTTAAAATAGCAGTTAGTTTTATGGGTGTAAATCTTGGTTTTACTGTCACAAAATATCCAAAGCCTAGTTAACTGACTATGCAAGGTACATGGATTGTGGAATTAAGATCTACAGTTTATATCGTCAAAACTAAGTATAGCTTCTGTCCTGTGTGAGACTAGGCTCTGTGTTGAAGACCGTACTTTGACCTATAATGGTTTACTTTTACAAAATGTGACTTGGATGGAGAGTTGTTTCATTGACACTCATACCACATCTTCTTATATCTATTACAAGTTTATCCCCATTTTCTATTAAATTACCTATAAATAGGTTTTGTGGAACACCTTTTCAATCTATTTAACAAAGATAGCAAATCACCAAAACAAGCCACTTATAATCAAGAACTGATTTATTTTAATATTCATCAGTATTTGCCTACAAACCTCTTGATTTTATTCCTGTATTCTTTTAAAAATTTAATTTATATTACATTTATGTTTCATAAGACTCTGTTATCTTGATTGGCATTTTTTTAGTATGAAGATCTTCCACACTACATACAAGATGTACTTTGGAGTATGGTCAATGCTTTTACATTCCAATAAAAGTATAAAAAGAAGCATTCAATTCTTATACAGTTTTAGAATAAATACCTTACCTGAAAAAATAGCACATGCTTTGTAAGCAAATAAACCTGAAAAATATAATATCAAATTATTTAGAGCTCCTATTGTTTATCCTTTATCAATCCTAGGAATTATTGAATAAGGAAATAACCTTGATAGACAAAATCACTGTCAAGAGTAAAGTTTTGGTTGACACTTTTAAAATAAATATCTATTCATATAAACATTTTAACTGTAAGTAGCTGAGCAAAAGCAACAAAATATTTTGAAAGCTTTAGGCACATAAGTTTAAGTAAGATTTGGCAAACAGTTCTCTGATCCACAAACACATTGCTTGCACTAAAATTTGACAAAACTTCAATTGCCAAACCATTCAATATTGGTACACTCAGGAAACTACACATTTGTGACTTTTTATCAATTAATTATTTTTTTTTGCATGAAACCAGGCATAAATTGATGGGAATTGTGTCACATTTGTCATGAAAATAAAACATAACAAGAATGTGTCCCCAGTACGCAGATGCCCCATCCGCACTATCATTTTCTATGTTCAGTGGATCGTGAATATGGAGGAAAATCTCTAATTTGGCATTAAAATTAGAAAGATCATATCATAATGAACATTGGTACTAAGTTTCAAGTTAATTGGACTTCAACTTCATCAAAAACTACCTTGACCAAAAACTTTATCCTGAAGCGGGACAGAAGAAGGACGAACAGACGGACAAATGAATGGATGCACAGACCAAAAATCATAATGCCCATAACTGGGACATCAAAATAATTTTTTACATTTTCATAGTGAATGAATTGATGAATCTATGAAAAACGGAAGAAATAGAAGAGCGCTCTTGGCTTTGATAACCTAGGCAGCTAAAAAGTTTTCCTTTGACAAACAGAGATGAACTGTTCATAGGTTATCAAATAACAAGAGTGTACAAACTGCAATGTCTTATCTGCTTTACAGATCATGATTGAATTTTGTTGAAAAACTTAGAAACTCAGCCCGACAGAGACGTACACACTAAATAATTTGAGAAAAGAACTTAACCATGAAAATATTATACTGTGGATTCATTCATTTTCTTGGGGACATATTTTTGTGGTTTTACCAAAGTGTGCATACATTTGAATTCTTGGGTCCTGGGTAACCATGAAATCCGGGAAAAATTGGTATCCAACGATTAATAATGAATTTAGAATACCATGAGTACTGCAATTTGAACTATGAAAATGAGGTCAAGGTCAGACAAACTGCAAGACATAAATGTACATTGACAACTGAACTATGAAAGGGTCAATTGCAGATGAACTTTGCCAGACAGACATGTATAGCCGGCAATCATTCCGTGCTCAGCAAATAGTTGATGCTTATGATCATTTTCTATGTTCAGTGGACCATGAAATTGTGGTCAAAACTCTAATTTGGGATTAAAATTAGAAAGATAATATCATAAGAAACATACATGTGTATTAAGTTTCAAGTTGATTGGACTTCATCTTCATCAAAGCTACCTTGACGAAAAACTTAAACCTGAAGTGAGACAGACAGATAGCTGAGGGACACACAGACAGAAAAAACATAATGCTCATATATTGGGTATAAAGAACAAGAATAGTATAAATGGTTAGGCAAGTGTCTATGTATTTAAAAAGAATAGGTCCAGCCTAACTAAGGGTATATAGCAGTTGGATTTTAATCATCCCATCCAGTTAATCGCCCCTGACATTACATTTGTTTATCTAATTATTATTCATAGCATACAATGACGTTAAGTTGATCACTAACCCTCTTTCCAGTCTACTCCTACATCATTGAAACATGTAGTATATATTGTGAAGCACAAAGTAACAATCAAATCTAACAAAAAGTTAAGGTTAATTAAAATTCCAAATGACACAGCAAAACAAGCATTATTCATGTTAATAAGAAGGAAAATTTGTTTTCAAATAAGACAACAAGGAGTCAATTGAAATGATAAAAAAAACATTTTTACTGAGGATTTTAAAATATTGATGTGAAATATGAAAAGATATAACAGTGGCATACATGTAAAAATGGCTTTGATGTGGTCCCATTATAACTAATAAAGGGCTGCGCTTTAGTGCATGATACGCCGGTTGCTCTTTAAATTTGTCTTTTATGCTTTAAATGAATTTATATGACCAACTAGAAATAGTGTGAGCCCTGTCAAATACCCCCCTCCAAATAATAAATAAAAATGCACAAAAAAATTGGCACTATTAAGGTCAATAGATATAAACAATTTATCAAAGTTGCATAAAATTTTGTGAAAGTGTTAGTTATTGTCCCAAAATTGGAAAATCCCCCCTTTTTTAAGCATAAAAATTCATAACACAGAAATGTAAAATCTGAAATTTTAAAAAAATTGAAAGGGAGCTTATATCAATAGGTATAAACAATTCACCAAAGTTTCATGGACATTGGTGAAAGCCTTTTTGAGTTATTGTCGGAAGTGTTAAAAATCCCCCTTTTTGTATGAATAAAGCCCCATAAATCCAAAACTTAAAATCTGAAATTTATAAAAATTGAAAGGGAGCTTACATCAATAGATATAAACAATTCACCAAAGTGTCATGGACATTGGTGAAAGCCTTTTTGAGTTATTGTCCGAAGTGTTGAAAATCCCCCCTTTTTTATGAATAAAGCCCCATAAATCCAAAACTTAAAATCTGAAATTAAAAAAAAACGAAAGGGAGCTTACGTCAATATATATAAACAATTCACCAAAGTTTCATGGAAATTGGTGAAAGTGTTTTTGAGTTATTGTCCGAAGTGTGGACGACAGACGGAAAACAGTATACCATAATACGTCCCGTCTAAAAGACGAAGGGCGTATAAAAAGCAAATCAGATAACTTTTGACAATAAAAAGGTGGCCCGAGTGTTTTTTGAACAGTATGAGTAATTTACTGATATGATACTTACTATAGTAACAATTAAACAATACAATGTTAAAATTATCTTCAATGGTATATTTTCATGGTTGCGAGGTTTCTCTACTTCTAAACTGAAAGAAGCAATATGGATTATAAGCAAGCATTAAAAATTTTAAAATTATAAATAAAATTAAGACTCTCAAAGGCTTGTATCACTCCCCTGACATCTATACATTATACTGACTTCTGTGATTTCAAAAGGAGTACCTAAGGGCTATTCCATTTAAACATAGCTCGTACCCACGGACGGCAAAGAAAAAAATTCTATCCCTGGCTGTTGTCTGAAATAAATTGCTTCTATCCAGGTTCGTGTATTAATAAAAAAATGCATCTCTACATGGATATTGTTAGCTTGAATGAAAATGCTTCTCTGGGGGGGGGGGGCTGTTTTAGGAGTGTTTTTTTTTTGTGCGTTTGTATGACAATTTTAGCTAAACCAAAACATCTGACATCCGAATCAGTTTACCGCTTTGAACCACGTGTATACGCAGGAATCCAGGTTTAGTTCAAAGCGCATTTGCGACCGGGATCGAAGTAGAAGAGAACCAGATGCTCCGCAGGGCGTAGCTTTATACGACCGCAGAGGTTGAACCCTGAACGGTTGGGGCAAGTATGGACACAACATTCAAGCTGGATTCAGCTCTAAATTTGGATTGTGATTAAATAGTTGACACAGCATAGGTTTCTGACACAGAATGAATGTGTTCTAATGAACTTAAGATTTTTGTTTTCTCTAAGAGCAATTCACTATGCTGTTGAATATTAATCCTCGCAAAAAAAAGTTTGAAGAAATTTTCTTTTTATTTATGAAATTTCAAATGAGAAAAATTGAACCCAATTTTTTTAATCACATCCCCCTTTCCCTTATTCCAAAACTAATCTCAATTAAAATTTCTAATGGAGTTTGCAACAATAACTACTCATTTAAATACATCATAAAATATTAAGATGTAAAAAAACTGCTTGTTATCACTGAATGGTAAAGATTATTTTAATTTATCAGTTGGTAGTAAAAAGTGAATATACATTGTATATTATATATAACAAAGATTTAAGTTGATTCTGGACAAAGAAAGATAACTCCAATTAAAAAAAAATCTTGCTATTTCACAATATTTTGCAATTAGATATTTCTTGCTTACTATTCTGGACAAAGAAAGATAACTCTAATTAAAAAAAAAATTTGATATTTCACAATATTGTGCAATCAGATATTTCTTCCCATTGCACAATACTGTGCAATTGAAAAGTCTTGCTATTGAACAATACTGTGAAATTGAAGATTTCTTGCTATTGTGCAATACCATACAATGGAAAATTTCTTGCTATTGCACAATACTTAAAATATAATAATTTTATATCCTGATTTGGACCAACTTGAAAACTGGGCCCATAATCAAAAATCTAAGTACATGTTTGGATTCAGCATATCAAAGAACCCCAAAATTTCAATTTTTGTTAAAATCAAACTAAGTTTTATTTTGGACCCTTTGGACTTTATTGTAGACCAATATGAAAACATGACCAAAAATGAAGAATCTACATACACAGTTAGATTTGGCATATCAAAGAACCCCATTTATTCAATTTTTGATGAAATCAAACAAAGTTAAATTTTGGACCCCGATTTGGACCAACTTGAAAACTGGGCCAATAATCAAGAATCTAAGTACATTTTTAGATTCAGCATATCAAAGAACCCAACCGATTCATTTATTGTCAAAATCAAACTAAGTTTAATTTTGGACCCTTTGGACCTTAATGTAGACCAATTTGAAAACGGGACCAAAAATTAAGAATCTATATACACAGTTAGATTCGGCATATCAAAGAACCCCAATTATTCAATTTTGATGAAATCAAACAAAGTTTAATTTTGGACCCTTTGGGCCCCTTATTCCTAAACTGTTGGGACCAAAACTCCCAAAATCAACACCAACCTTCCTTTTATGGTCATAAACCTTGTGTTTAAATTTCATAGATTTCTTTTTACTTATACCAACGTTATGGTGCGAAAACCAAGAAAAATGCTTATTTGGGCCCTTTTTGGCCCCTAATTCCTAAACTATTGGGACCTTAACTCCCAAAATCAATACCAACCTTCCTTTTGTGGTCAGAAACATTGTGTTTAAATTTCATTGATTTCTATTCACTTAAACTAACGTTATTGTGCGAAAACCAAGAATAATGCTTATTTGGGCCCTTTTTGGCCCCTAATTCCTAAACTGTTTAAACCAAAACTCCCAAAATCAATCCCAACCTTTCTTTTGTGGTCATAAACCTTGTGTCAAAATTTCATAGATTTCTATTAACTTAAACAAAAGTTATAGTGCGAAAACCAAGAAAATGCTTATTTGGGCCCTTTTTGGCCCCTAATTCCTAAAATGTTGGGACCAAAACTCCCAAAATCAATACCAACCTTCTTTTTGTGGTCATAAACCTTGTGTAAAAATTTCATAGATTTCTATTCACTTTTACTAAAGTTAGAGTGCGAAAACTAAAAGTATTCGGACGCCGCCGCCGCCAACGACGACGACGACGACGACGCAGACGATGACGCCAACATGATAGCAATATACGACGAAAATTTTTCAAATTTTGCGGTCGTATAAAAAGGCAACCGGATACGGAAAAGAAACGAAAAAAATCCGGAAATCGTAAAAAAATTTTTTTCAATAAAAATTTTACAGTCGGGAGGCTCTCAATCGGCTCAGTCAGGCTACTGCAAACAAACATATTTTTTTTTAAATTTTGGCCTTACAGGTATCATTTGTTGCAACAAAATGATAAATAATAAAATATTTACTTCATATTTGTTGGACACACATCATGGTCATTATTATACTGAAGTGCAACGCTCTCAGACCTGTTATTAACACAAAAGTACCTAGCAACCATATACTTTCAGACTAAGTATGTTAGTAGCAATCTACAGGCAATTTGGTTTCAAAAAAATAAATGCAAATTTTGATAAGGTCACCCTGCCGACCGTCCTTCAGACCCTCGACTCAAAAGTTTTTAAAGCTGATGTGGGAAAAAATAATTTGTATACCTGACCTACCGACCGTTTTTTCTGAAGGAAAAAAAATAATTGTAAGTCCCTCAATCTTTTTATTGCCCCAAAAGAAAACAACGCTAATTTTAAACTCGAGGCTTATTTTTAGAATGTACTGGAAAGTGGAATCTTCTTGGCTAATTATATATGCGGGAGCTGTAGTTATTTTCGTTTGTCAGTGTTTGAACATGGCAACACAACACGTCCTATTCAATGTTCAACGCGGAAAGTGTGACCATTTCGCGGAGAAAAAATATTTCTGAATTTTACAGAAAGTAACACACAAGAAAGTGTCCTGCCAGGTACAGTGTATATATATATATATATTTGTCTATCTGTAGGTTTGGGATGATGTTTGGTTCATGTTCCTATAAATGAATCTGCCACACATCTTCTCAATTTCTTTCTCTGACAATCCCAAACTTTTGGTCCTGAAATAGGGGAATTGGGTTTAAAAAGCTAATTTCCTAGGCGAAGTGCTGCCCAAATTTTTGTTAGGTTTGGACTTAGTTTTTTTTTCAGGGGTATTTTTAAAGGGGGTGAACAAAAAGTTATTTCAGGGGGATTTTAAAAGGGGTAAACTAAAAGTTATCTCGGGGAGATTTTTAAAGTGGGAAATCAATCTCTTTCTATTAAATCCCAAACTTTTGTCTGTTAACTGGAAAATGAGTTTTATATATAACTTAAGCTTATTTCTAAGGGGAAGTGCTGCCCTTTTTTAGGGTTTGATTTAGCTTTTATAGCTTGCTGTATTATATTTCAGTTGCTGCATCAAGGACGCATGAGCTCTATACTTTTCACTTTGTCTATGTCTATCTGTCCGTCAACTATTTTTGTCAAGCTAAAAGTCAAAAATTCTATACATGAAATGTTATGTTTACATTGTTGTTAATATATAAAAAAAAAAAAAAAAAAAAAAAAAAAAATGCCTACCTACCGTCCCTTCAAAATTTCAAGGGGGTGATCGGAAACACAACATTATTATTTTTAGGCCTAAATTTCCTGCAACATTCCATGATTTTTTATTTAACACAAATATACGTAGCAATCTCTCTGATTTTCAAGGTCAAAGTTCAATTTACACATTCACAGCTGCTTCAGTTTTATATGATTGTGAACTGTGCAAGTAGAAATTTTAAGATGCATAACTTTAAGATCTCTTTAATATTGAAAGACTGCCTTAATACTGATTAAAAGTTCAAGTTATCAATATTTATTATCAAACCCCAGTGTGCTTGCCAGGGGTGGACCAGGATGTCTTTTAACAAATGTGTGCTCCCACAGTCCCACCCCTCCACTATTTTTTTTTCTTTTTTAGCCCATTTTCCCTATTTTTAGGCCTAGAAGCCATCAGCCTTCCATTGCCCCCAACATCAAATCATTGATCAATCTCTGATTGCAACCAGGGGTATGTGATTTTAACAAACAACTCAATTAAATCCAATCATGATGTGCAAACAGTTGCATAAATTCATTGAACAAGTGATAACAAAAATATACAGGTATACATGGAGTATTTGAACAGAATACTTTGTATTGCCTTACAAAAAAAATGACAAAATAATTTTACAAAATGAATTTTAAGATATCAAGATAAAATAATAATATAGTGAACTTGTACCCTTGACTTTCACACAATTCTGACAGTGTTTTATGCCATTCCACATCCCAGAAACATAGGTACATACAGATTATATAACAAAACAACATGATATACCCAGCAAAGTTCTGACAGTGATTGTTGTAAAAAAAACCTTTCTCATCTCAAAATTAAATTAATTTTGATACCCTCCAATTTTGCCTTTACAAAAAAAATTTAAGAATTTTAAATTTGCTTCTGTTGGTGGTTGTAAATTATATAGAAAAAAAATTGCTTCTGTAGGAGGTGTCTGCATGTAAAAAAAAACCCACTTCTATTGGTGGTGGTGGAACAGAAAAAAACACTTCTCTACCATTGCCGAACTTGAAAAATATCACTTCTATGGGGGGTACCTTGAAATTTCAGGTGCCTTCCTTGGGGTTGAGCTATGTTTAAATGGAATAGCCCTAAAGTAAAAGACAGGAACTCAAAATGCAGAATTGTTTTGTTTTCTAAAATAGAGTTGAAAAGGCTTTAAAACAAAAAATAAGCTTTGAAAGTTGTATTTCAACTGTTAAAGTTTTTAATTTATGGAACCACTATCAAGAACCTGTACCTTGATAATGGCTTGATTGGACCAGTGGGATTTTTCGAAAACGAGTTTTGGATGCTCAAGTGATGGCAATAGTTAACATAACATGTTTTTCTCTATAAGTTGAAATGTCTTGTTTAGACATACTTATATACTTACGTAGAATCATGTTTTTAGTTTTTAAAAAAAAGCAGGAATTCTGTGTGCAGAAATAATGGCATGTGCTAAAATCACAGTATTATTTGTTAGATCAGTTTGATAACAAAAACATCTTTATACAATTTCGTTGTTTCAAAACTTACTTTGACAATATCTTTTCAGAGTTCATATGTTTCTACAACAGACAACATTTCATTTGAACTAGTTGTCTTTTGTCATATCTAGTTTTTTTGTTTCATAGGGAGGGTGTTGATTTAAAATCTTTGATTCTGACAGTTTCTGATGATTTTATTCACAAATTTTTATAGACTCAGGAAAATGAAGTTTTTTAGGTATTGTATAGACAGCCTATAAATATAAGGATGGTTTATTGGCCTCTAGAATTAGGACTAGATGTCTTTTGGTTATTAGTGTTGTTAGGTAGCTGTCATTCACTTAATCTCACATTTACTTTTATCCATAGTTAATAAGTTTATATGCTCCACTACAATCATCAATACAAATACCAGTTGTATATTGAAAACTTGAAGGTTTAATGCTCAGCTATTGCTGTTCACACCCTTGTCATTTTGATAGATAATTTCTTCTTTCAGTAACTGTACTGCATTACTATACAGCTTTCAAACATAATTTTTAGAAAACGTTTAAGAATTATTTAAATAAAATCGAGAATAAAATAGCAAATGAATTAATGATATGAGTATGTTCATTAATTTTCCGGCCTATAAATATTCAATAAGGTTTTAAGTAGGTAATCATCAGTCAAAAAATGTTAAGGAGTTGATAACACATAATAAATACCATCTGTTAATAATCCGGTTAAACCATTAAGTTCTCAAGTCCTAAAACTGGATCAAGATTTCACAGAATATTACATAATATGACATGAATAAATTCTGTATATAATAAAGTTGTCTACCTATAACTACCTGGTAATAGACATTGATAACACTCTCATATTATATATATCACCACTTTATATATCAATTAAACAACTTGTCATAATGGACACTCTCTTTAATAGTTTTAATGTAAACAATGATATTGGTTTCTCTATTAGATTTTCATGTTTTAATGGTTTATGGTGTTATATCTGTAGTGAAGGACAAATTGTTTACCCTAACCAAGGACCTTATCGACACACATAATAGTTCAAGCTAGTTTTGCAATTTGCAAATTTTCAATAACAAATACTCCTTTTAATATCCATGTTTCTAAATAATACATACTGTGAATAAATCAGAAATGCTGATCCATAAATCATTGGCAGTTCATCGAAAAGCTGAAAAATTAAATATAATATTTGAAAGAACATATAATATATATAATTCTATAACAATTCACATCAACATTATCATAAATATATATTATTTTCATGTTTGACATACAAATATATATATAAAGAAATCTAAAAACTAAAAAACAGTTTATATAAAAACTTCAGTTTTATTTTAAGTTCCATGAATTTCTTATATCAAACCTAAGTAAAATGCAGACTTATAACATCTATAATAATTTTAATACTTGAGTAAGAAATTCATCCTTAAATGTGTTCTATGTTAGGTTGATGTCTCCTTAACACATATGCAGGACCAACTGAAATAACTTAATAGTTATCAAAGGTACCAGGATTATAATTTTGTACACCAGATGCACGTTTCGTCTACATAAGACCAATCAGTGACGATCATATTAAAATATTTATAAAGCCAAGTACTGTTGACACAACAGTCAGCAAAGCTAGCATTTCAAAACTGTTAATAATCTTGATCTTTATACTTTTCATGTCAATCTTGACCCAATTGTAGTTTAACCTAGCTTTAAATCAAAACTGCCATTTTTTTCTACTTAGAAACTGACATTTTTCTGTTCAGTCACGATTTCTTAAACTGATAGTCAAAATTCATGCTAGAAATGACAGCTTACATTTGTGTATGACATTTTTATAAAAAAGTCAACGGGTATATATTTAAATGTTTATCCTTACCTGCATACTATATAATAGTGTCATATGAAAGCACCAGGATCCAAGACCAACGGCTGAAACAAACATTCAAAATGTCATATCAAATATGGAAATACTTAAATGTGCACATGTTTACACCGTTTGAGATAAGTCCTACATGAATGTACAATAAAGCATTTTTAGGGACTTTCTGGTGCTGCGAGACATCCCTAACCACCAACAGGCTTATAGACATCAGAAAATCTAGTTCTGTTGAATACATCATTGATTGTTAGCTGAATAAAGGTCTTATACAAAGTCAAAACTAAAGATTCTGGTGACAAAAGAATGCGTTAAGAGGAGAACTGTGTTATACATATAAAGCAAAGTGTTGGGGACAGTGTTATCTGTAAACACAATTACATCCTTAACAGTTCCTTATATTCTCAATGTGTATAATCAGTGTTAGTACCTATAGCCATTTCAAGAATCCTGCATAACAATTTGAAGCAAGTTATTTCCCCTGTTGGGCTTTTATACTTAGACCTGCTATATGGTAATACATCTCAATAAAGAGGCACCAATTTGTGAGCTTTTAATCCCTAGTGATTAAAAGGTTGATTGATTGATGGTTGCTTAATGTCCAGTGGCAAATATTTCATGCATGTTCAGGACGAAAACAAGTTAATAATAAATATAAGAGGTAGGTCTTGTAATAGAAACCCTTCAAGTGATTAAAAGAAATTTGATATAAATAAAGACATTGTTAATGTTTTTATCTTCCAGAATACTTACAATCAAGCTACACTTATATGAAGATGGACATATTTGTAAATATAGAACAACATTGTTTTCTATCACATTCTCAATATAAAGAAATTATTTTTTCTTAATAATTTTTTTTATTCTTTTTTTTTAATATGGATTTCTATCTTTTTTTAAAAATTAGTCAGATCTTCATGTACATGTAAGAGGAGGAAGTGACATCACACAGATAAATATAACATTACTGCTAATTGACAATTTATTAGACCAAATAGTACATAATACTATATAAATCAGTGACACATAACATCCATAAACTGGATAATAACATGTAATAACTGTCCTATAATTAGTATGTCATACATCTTCATGTTGTACAAACATTACGAGAAAAAGATTTGTAAATCTTACTGCAAAAATATCATGTCTTTTAAATAAATACATGTATATAATACAATGTATTAAATGTGGTTGATAACAGAATAATCATAATTTTTAAATTATGAACAAGGTGTATCAATGCAATTTTAACCTTTCCATGTATATATTGGTAATTAAAGGATACAAAAAAAAAATTTAAGTTCATTTTTCTCAAGATGACTTAAAAAATCCAATCTGTGTGTACAATTTGTATTAAAAATGATTTAAAGGGTGAAAATTACAATCACAATATTGTTTGGTTGAACTACAGTATTAGTCTGGTTTTTTTTTAAAAGTTTCATAATAGAAAAATCTTAAAACTATTATATTTCCCATTATTTGAGAATACCTACTTAATACTGATCCATTGCACCATTTGTATCTGACATTTGAGAATACCTACTTAATACTGATCCATTGCACCATTTGTATCTGTCATCCATGTGATCAATGAAGGCAAAATACAGAGCAGCCACTGAGGGTATGATGAATATGAAATTACTAATGGTGTTCCCTGAAAATATAAAAATAACTTACTCTTAATCTTCAGGCCTGTAGCCAGGAATTTCCAAGGGGGAGTTCGTTGGACTCACAAACTTGACTTTAACAGTCACAATTTGAACAGAACATTGACTTTATCTGTGCTTATTTGTTTTCAAGGGGGAGGGGGGGGTCATCCGAAACCCCTGAGGCTACAGGTATGATCTTACTTGATTTATATTTTACTGCTTTACAGACTCATCATTCATTAAATCATCATTAGGGAACTTGTGACAATGAGGTCAAGGTCAAATAAACCCTGGTGTCAGACAGACATGTGAACCTTACAATCATTCTGTACACCAAATATAGTTAACTTGTTGCTTTAAGTACATTATATCTAAGAATCAGATTAAAAAATATGATCAAGGCTCATATAAAGATTAGATTATCAATACTGATCAGAATTTGTAATTATAAATTACAATAATTATAATGATACAAAAAGGTTTAAATTCTCATATATTTATTTACTTATTTGTGAACTCTCTGATAATATCATTATAAACTTCAGATGTTATATTCTACCAAGGATTTGAATAGCTACTATACTAATCCTTGATTTTTATAACAAAATTTCATTTAGATTTTATCTGTAATTATTTAATATCTTACAATTTGATCACATCTGTATTATCAGTGTCCTTCATCCCAACAGATGATTTTAGCAGACCATGGAAACATTACTACATTGACATAAAGTATTTATATAGCCAGACATACAAAAACGCAACCATTTTACAGAATAATTCTTGATGTGTAAATAACTACACCATGTCTCTTTTTATTTCAGAAAAAGTTATAAAAAAGACTTATTCTTGATAAAAAAGATTTAATATATAACTATAAGTGTTCAGAATTTCCCAATATTTCTATCAATTTCATACATGCATAATCATATCCAGTAATTATGTTGAAGTAATATTTTTTGTAATAACTATATGAAATGTTCTTATTTGAGTTAAGAAACAGATTAGTATAGTAAGTTAACAGCTTGTTTCCTGATTCTATTTATTATTCAGTGGCATTAATATGTAACAGTAATGTTATTCCAAATTGTGTTTCTCAATTAACTTCAATTTAATCCATCAAATGTCTTTACTTTATAAAAATGAAAATGACAAAAAAAAAGAATTTAGAAAGAGGAGAAATATAAATTCTTACATTGGTACCAGTGGCTTATCGGAATTATCCAATCGAGATAGTTAAATTATCAATTTTAAAGTCCGAGCCGCCTTGGCCAGGACTTTAAAATTTATAATTTAACTATCGAGATTGGATAAATCTGATAATTCACGAGTAACTATGTAAGAATTTGTTTCTCTAATGATTAAAACATACATTTTCTTTTTTTGTCAACCGAATATCCCCTTCGAGTACCTTTCACATTGCACGAAGTTGTCAATTTCATTAACACCTGTTATAGCATAATTTGATTCATTCCTGTTAGCTAAAAAGGTCATGACCCTTACAATCATCCAATGATCTTCTGAGATCACCGGCAACCACACATTGATTAATTTTTTTTTATACAATGGGTTCGGAAAGGGATAAATTTACATAGAACTTAGTTGGCCAGGAAAGTGTCACCTCAAACTTCCAGCATGAGAGAATGTATGTGAAATAAAAAATAAACAGCTGCGCCATGAGTGCATGATACGCCCGACGTCTTATGTGGAAGTTATATGCAATAATCATAAATAGTTTCTGAGAAAGTTTTAAGCAATAGCCAATAACCATATATAGTTTTTGAGACATGGCAGGAAATCCCCCACCCTGGTTTTTTTTTACAAAAAACTAAATATCACTAAAATAAAATTTTGAATCAAAACCAAAAAGTATAAAGATCTTTAGATTAATATAACAAAGAAGTGTGTAAAGTTTTAAGCAATAATCATAAATTATTTTTGAGATACGGCACGACATGTAAAAAAAACCTCCCCTGTTTAACAAAATACTCAATAACTCAAAAATAAAATTTCGAATCATCACCAAAAAGTATACAGATCTTTAGATCAATATATAACAAAGAAGTGTGTAAAGTTTTAAGCAATAATCATAAATTGTTATAGAGATACGGCACAACATGTAAAAAAAACCTCCCCCTTTTTTTTTACAAAATACTCAATCACTAAAAAATGAAATTTTGAATCATCATCAAAAAGTATACAGATCTTAAGTTTAATATAACAAAGACATGTGTAAAGTTTGTAGCAATAATCATAAATCGATTTTGAGATAGGGCGCGACATGTAAAAAAAACATCCCCCTTTTTTACAAAATACTCAATAACTCAAAAATGAAATTTTGAATCATCACCAAAAAGTATACAGATATTAAGATTAATATAACTAAGAAGTGTTTAAAGTTTTAAGCCATAATCAAGAATCGTTTTTGAGATACAGTGCGACATGTGAAAAAAACCACACCCCTGTTTAAGATACAATGTGCCGTAACTCAAAAAGTTTTAATCTTATTTTCACCAAAAAGTATAGATAGATAGATAGATAGATAGATACTTTATTCTCTCAAAACTAGATACAAGTTTACAGAGAAACATACAATATAAACACAGACACAATAGTTAAGGTAACAAATACAGTTAATATGATGACATACATGTTTTAAAAGTAAGATGTATAATTAATGATATAAGAAGGAAAAATGATCGGTAAGATGCTTATGCGATTACATTTACATGGAGGGACAAACTTTTTTATTAATACACTTAATAAATAAACACAGCTTCCTTAAGACAGATTGTTTTTTACTATTAAATAATGAGCAAAATGAAATTATATTTGGATTATTTGAAAACTTGATTTGTAGAAATACTTGTCTTTCGTTCTTCAAATGCGAACAGCAAAACAAATAATGAAATTCGTCGCCTATCTCACCGGAACTACACAACGAACATGTTCTTTCATTTCGGGCAATGTTTTGCCATCTTCCCTTTTCTATAGGTAACGAATGGTTACCTGCTCTGAATTTACATAATGTAAACAAATGTTTATCTTCAAGAATATTCAAGTAATTCTCAAACTCCAATGTTATTTTGAACAGTCGATAGTTAATGCATTTTGGTGAGTCTTGTATTGAAGAGTACCACGTCTGCTTGTATTGGTCGATTAGCCTCATTTTGATGCTCTGATTCAGCCACTTTGAGAAATGTCCATTTTGTTGTAGAAAAATATTTGAAAACCCGCTCCTGTTAAGAATATTTTGAACATACTTGATCCATTTAATGCCTTGATTTTTCACACAGTGTTGGTAATATGCAGTCTTGTAAATTAATGAAGACAGTTTGTTTACGTCTGAACATAGTTTGCACCAGAACGAAATAGTTCGGCATTTTATGCTAATGTCAAGTGGGTATCTACCCGTTTCACCATACACAATTATGCTTGGTGTTGATTTTTTCAAGTGCAAAATATGTTTTAAAAATTTCAGGTGAACTTGTTCGATGACATCATTTTTCTCAGATCCCCAGACTTCACATCCATACAGAAGGATAGGTTTAACTATTTTGTCGAACAGATCAATTTGGCATTTTATTGAAAGGTTAAATAAACGGCTTTTTTGTATAACACCATACATGGCTTTCGTTGCTTTTTCTGCAATTTTTTTCTTTGCTTTTGTAAATGTTCCTGTCCTGGCAAGATTTATACCCAAATAGTTGAACTCGTTTACTATGTCTAGATGGTTTCCTTTATACAAGAAATGTACGTTACTCGGTGGTCTTCCCTTTGAAAATATCATAACTTTTGTTTTTGCCACATTTACTTTTAATTTCCAAATATCACAGTATTCACTAAATATATCTAATTGGTTTTGAAGATCGTCTTTATTCTCTGACATAAGGACGGTGTCATCAGCATAAAGTAGTATGAATAATTTTAGGTACACATTTAGATCATTTTCCAAACATTCAGATATGGACGATAAGCCATTAATATTTTTGCTATTCAAATAATCTGTTAAATCATTTATATATAAAGAAAATAATAGTGGTGATAGGTTTTCACCCTGTCTAACGCCTATATTGCAAGAGAAAAATATTGAAGTTTCATTGTTATATATGTTATCCGTGATTTGATGTGATTTGATGCCATTGTACATATTTAATATCACATTAAACATTTTACCATTGATGTCATTCAAGTTCATTTTATACCAGAGTCCATTTCTCCAGACAGTATCGAATGCCTTTGCGAAGTCGATGAAAGCGCAGAACAGTTTTTTTCTCCGGTTTTTCATCATTTCAAAAAGACAATGTAATATGAATAAATTATCAGTGGTGGAGTAATTTTTCCTAAATCCGCTCTGGTTATTATGAAGTATAGAAAAAGTTTCAATAAAAGTGGATAATCTTTCATTTAAGACAGACATGAATAATTTCCCAAAACAGCTCAAGATCGTTATTGGTCTAAAGTTATTCGGATCCTCCACATCTCCTTTATTTTTGTACATCGGATTTATATTTCCAAGGAGCCAGCTTTCCGGTATAATTCCAGTATTAAAAATTATATTAAACAATTTCACATATATATTTATCATTTTATCAGCTGTTGATTTTATGTATTCATTAATAATAAGGTCATCGCCACTAGCTTTATTGTTTTTAAGCTTCTTTATACATTTCAATATCTCTTCTGCTGTAATTACATCATTAATAATTTCGTTCGACTCTTTCTGTACATCGGTATCATCATGATCATTTTGTTGTGTGTTTCCATTTGCATCGTTGCTTGTTGTCTCGTTTAATTCCTTAAAGAAGTCATATAAGATTTGTATAGGTATATTTGGTTGTTTTTGTTTATGTCCACCATTCAGTAATTTCCAATATTCCTTTGGGTTTTTTGTTTTCATATTTTTCATTTTATTTCTCATTTCGATCCTATATTTTTTAATACATTTGTTTAAGATCTTTTTATATTCTTTTTCGCTTTGGTTTTTAATTCTTTTATTTTCTTCGGATTTACACAGTCTGTATAATCTTTGAGTGCGCCTCGTCTTTTTTCTTTTATGCCTGCATTCGTTGTCAAACCATGGTTTATTCGATTTCTCTTTTTGCGCATTGTAGGTTCTTTTATCAGATTTATCAATTTTTGGATTGTAAGTTCCAAACGTTTGTTTTGCTGCGTTGACAAATACATCACCAATATTCTTTACAGTATCATTAATAATATTTAAGTTAACATGGGCATGTGTCAGTAGATCCAAAGCATTATCAATAGTTTCAATTTTTGCAAGATCCAAGTATTCATTAAATGCATCCGCTTGGGCTAAATTCCACTTCTTAATCTGTTCTTTTTTTGGTTGGATATCCGTTCGAGTATTACATGCATTACAATACAGATGCATGTTGTAGTGTTGATGTTTATAGAAATGTCCAAAGGACAGTGGGCGTCAGAATATAAATTACTAAAATGTAGTACATCAGAGTTTGAAATAATATTAAGGAGGTCTGGGGTTGCTAAAAAATAATCAACGGTAGCTGCATTTTTGCAGATCATACAGATCATTTGACCATCATAAGAAACAACTATATTAAGTTTCATGAAATTTGGATAAGTCGTTCTCTGCCAGACAGACAGACGGACACCGGACATTTGTATACCATAATACGTCCCGTCTTTGACGAACGAATAAAAACATGATAAAAATAAGAAAAGTAACTACATGACTAGTAAAGCCAATATATAATCTAAATGTCATAGTGTAATTATATCCAGCTTCAGTGAACTTGGTTAAATATCTAACTTAATACAGCTGAGGAAATAATTGACTTGATAAATAATTAAGACAAACTTCACAGTGTGTGATTGGTGTAAAGTACATTATTGTGTAATTCCCTGAGGGTATAAAATGTCAACATAGAATACAGAATCTAGGAAGTATAAAATAAACAAAGGATTTATTACAGTTTAGGTTACTTTGATTATGTCACTAATACAGATAAATAGTATGCAGCTTATCATGGAAAGATAAGATATCAAATACAATATATATATTGAAAAGAAAGCTTTTTACATGTACATTTGTTGATGTGTTTATTTTTCGTCCATATTATTAATAAACCAGAACAATAGTACATGTATGTTTAAACATGTAAATAATTGTTGACCATGCAGTTAAAGGACAGTTATTGTAATGTCTTTCTTCATAAAACTGTGTTTACTTATTGTTTTAGCTGAATAATCCTGAATATATTTTTATATTTTATCTAGTGACTCTGTTGCTGTAACCTTGCAACTTTTAACTAATGCTTTTCAAATTCTTATATGTTGTTACTGATGCTAACATCATGTAAGTTAAGTTCCAAATGAATGGTTTTCAACTTTTGTGTTCAGGAGATATAGTCTCTCATAATGGAGCTAAGAAAACACTGATTTTTAGGGTGCAAAATTAATGCATTGTAACTTATGGACTGCCTAAATAGTGCTTTTCGCATTTCAATATGTTGTAGCTCAATACTGAAGATAAAAGGGTTGCCATTCAGGTGTTATTGTTCTTGATTCATTGGTATAAATTAACTGTTTTAAAAACAGAAGTCAACTTTCGAGTCATTTCAAAATGACTGTGTTTTGTGAAAATATTTGGATGCTTGTTCTGTATCAGCACTTGAGAACTGTTCAACCATAGATATACATGTAATAGCGCCTTTGTATCTATGGTTCAACCTATCAAAGACAATTTAATGCATGGAACCTTGATTTTCAATTGCAAAAACTGCCCATATGGAACTTGATCTCTTTTTTCATGAATAACAACATATTAAATTTTGATAAGTTTAGTTGAATAACTGTTAACTAATTGTGCAGAAAACACTTAAAAAGTGTTTTTCAATAAGTCAAGGATCATAACTCATAAACAACAAAAGAAGAAATCACCAATATGACATTTTACCTCCATCATGTCCATTTTAAAAACTTGTCTTCAATAACAACATCTTAAAAAGCTTTAGTTGAATGGTTTTCATGTCAATGCACTCCTGACAAAACATGGGTCATTGATGTTCATTTTTACAACATGAAATCAATAGCTGGATTTCTGTTGGAAACCCATTTAAATTTCTAAGTTCAAATAAACGTTAGGACTATGCATATCATCCATAATGTTAAACTAAATACTAAATCAGTAAATGGATCACTGATTCAATTAAGTTTTATTTAATTATATATAATTACTTTGCATTTCATCAAAGAGGTACTGTCTTCAATTATAAGAAAAAAATATAGATTTGAAAGCTTACTATTTGCTTATCCAATCACTTTACTGCCTTTGATTCAAGAATAAAAAGGATGTCTTATCAATTAAATCGAATTGGTTATTCATTTGTAAATGCTTATGCCTATTTTGTTTCTACTTTTCAGTTTCATGATTTTCTTTGTAAGCTTGACAACGGACCATTTTTCAATTTGCAATTCAGCAGCAGCAACATTTTTATGCTGAACAGTAATTTCATTTGTATGTTCATTTATGTTGTATTAACCAAGTAAACCGACTACTGGACACAAGAACATACTGGACTTGAGGATATTGATCTCATTGTAAAACAAATGATGTATTTGAAATATGTCTCATAAAAAAACCAGACATACCTGTTGGGCATCATACTGCATTTCTTCTATATAAAGAATATTGTATTACTCTAAATAAAAGGTTCTCACTGGAATATTTTGGAGGTTACTCTAGGGACTTTATCACTTGCTGAAATTGTGAGTCCCATCAGAGTATAATGACATGGTACAGTTACTCATAGAGTTAAGAACTGAACCATCTTTCATGTCTTTTCTAGAATTTTTTTTCATATTTAACACTCAAAAAGACTTTAAAATTGTTATTTACTGCTTTCACTAGGCATGCAGCATTATAGAGTAAGATCAACTACTGGTCTGCTTGGAATCAGAATAAAGTTTTCAAGAAGTTTGACAATTGTCTTTCTATGGGCATTTTCAAAATTCAATAATCAAAAACTTCTAACTACCATGGGGGGCATGGGGGTCTCATCTCATGTGGGGTTCTGATCCCGGATCCCGCTTACTGTTTTGTCAGATTCCTGTATCCTGCTTATACTATGTACCTAATGAGTGATAAAAATATAAGCTTTCAATAGGGCTCTTCACGGTTAGTTCGGCCATATTAGATAGGGGGCAAAAATAAGGGAAAACATCATAGAAACAGAGCAGTTGCTTGGAAACACACATAGGATTTCCTATACTTTCATACTATTTCCACCTCTTTCTAAAAAATCTGCCCCCTATCCAACATTGCTGAACTAACCGTGAAGAGCCGTATTTACATACATTCATAGCACAAATATTTAGGTAAAGGACTAAATTTTGCCTAAACACACCATGACTGAAATACCATCAGGAAAAAGACATGTACAAATTTATATTCATGAAATTCTTCATTTTCAATACTGAAAACTGACATGTAAAATACATTGTCATTGATCAAATATTAATAAAACTTACAAAATTCGGCAATATATGTTGTAACACTATAGTTGTCCTCACACCAATCTATTGTGGCAGTTGGAATGCCCCAAAATCCACTGGCGAATCTTGGAGCCATCACGTCGAATTCCTATGGGGTTTGCCTTGATTTTCTTTGCCTTTTCAAGACCTATTTAAGGGCTTTTGAATGTGTCTTACTGTAAATAAAACAAGAAATCAGCACCGTTTCCTATACTTGTCATACTATATAAAATTTCGTCCTGGTAAGTGACCATTTGACTGCGTAATTTCTGGTAAATTGCTTTGATTTGTTTTGGTAGCAGACAACATTAACAACAGGAAGTTCGTTTAGTAGACTAAGCTCCTGTTTGGTGACGGAAAGATATACGGAAAATTATTGTGAAAGAAAAAAAATCAAACAAGTGCTAATTTAAAAGAGGCGACAGACAGGCTTTTGGAAATGTGGGATGAAAGAGAGAAACACAATTGGGATGTGGGATATGGGTGATATAAAAAGGTGTGGTCTAGGGTAAAAGAGAGAAGAGAACGTGGGAAGTGGTAAAATATCACGGTACAAAATAAAAAGCTGGGTTTTAGAAATGAAAATAAATAAAGCAAATATGTTGGCCAAATTGTATATATTATAAAATAAGAAGGAAATAGAAGTAAAACACAAAAATACAGAGGCGGAGCCATGATTTGTATACGTTAGGTGCAGAGAGGTAGTATGTCGAAAAAATACAAGCTAACCTTCTTCTTCCTTTATAGTACAGGCCTCCCAGGGGAGTATTATCGTACTGTTTTATGTACATGTTCGATGTGAGAACAACAAATGTGCGGTAAGTGCGGATTATCTACAGTGAAAACGGTGATTTTTAAAATAACGATAAAAACAAGGTTGTACATCTATCGAAACTGGACCACTTGCACACCCCTTTTGAACGATTCAAGGGTTGTGCAGCTTACTATGTGTTGTGGCAGTCCATTCCAGATTCTGATGGTATCTGGGAAAAACGAGTGACGATAAACTTGAGTCCTGGCATAAGGAATGAGAAATCGTTCATTGTGTCCTCTTACTGTTGATATTACTGGCTGTAAATTTGTTCCTAAACCAGTTTAAAAGTATGATCAACAACTGGAATGGCAACTCATGCAGGTGTGGCTCCTGCAGATCTTAATACCTTTATTTTATTTTGTGTTAAATGTTTGTTCCATGCAGCTCACATATCCAACTAAGTTAGACATCACGTGACTTTTGTGACGTATTATAGCCGCCATTTTGTATTATATTTCCCCATGTAAAATGCATATAACTTCAATAAAGTTTAATTTTCTCATAAACCTGATCCGTTTTCTTACTTTTGCAAATCAATCCTTGATATTCAAACATATTTCTATCAAACAATGTTGGTCCTAACAGTTTAATTTTTGATTAAAATCGGTCAAATCGACATCGTAAAACATGCACATTTTTAATGTAACCCGACTTAAAATAAAATTTCTTATCTTTGCACTTTTTCTCGTCATTTCTCCGTTGACTCAATGCTAAATTACTGATACCCATGTCTACTTTTAAAACAAATACAGAAATTCTGTAAATAAAACACAAACTTTGCAAATCGATCAAGTATATTCAAACATATAGCTGGCGAAAAACACTACTTAAAACAGTTTAATTTCAGGGCAAATTCGGTCAATCATCGATTCAAAAAAGGGAATTTTCCGAGAATTTTCAAAATGGCGGCTGATGCATCAAATCAATGATTTCTGTAGTAAGACTTTCCTAGATTATATCTAATTTTTCATAAAGAATCTCTGATGTGTCTGTTATTTTCCTTTAGTGATATTTCGATATCATTGATTTCAAAATTTCTTAATAATTTTTTTTATTTTAAGTGTGACACGGGAACATTTATTTTGACAGATATTCATCCAGGAGATACTCTTACTAGAAAATAGTTTACAATATCTATAATAAAAAAAAATGTTCTTCTTTTTTTTTAAATGTTTTTTAAGTTTTCTGTATATTTGATTTTTCTTTAGAAATATATTATACATTCCTTTAAGAACAAAAAAAATATTTTCATCCTAAGAGAAAATAAAAAAAACGATGTCCAATTATAATAGATAAATATTCTATACCTTTACATTCATTGACCGAACAGGTGAAATCTAACTTGGGTTAAATGTGGTGTCTTCCTCGAATGCCAACATTTTGAATGTTACATATTCCTTGAATGCCAACAAAAATATTTCAATAGATGTTTAGATAATAACAATAGGTGTTTTTATAACTATTCAAATGTTTTTTTTTTAAGTATTGGACAATTAAAAATAATTAACGAACTTGAGAAAGTTGCAACATTTTATCACTTTTGAATAAGACAAATAGTAGATTTGAGGGTTATTTAAAAAAAAAACCCAGGAAAATGAGCACATTTTATTACTTTTTCTTAAAAATATACTTTGGGAATTGAAATATTTATTTACGTAAGACATCAGAGACGAAAGAGTCGAATGTAAAGAAAATTTAAAACATTTATATTACTTTTAATAAATTTATTAGTTAATATGAACTTACAATTAAAAAGGTTGTAATATCATTATCCAATAAAATGAACAAATGAATGAAATATAACGTAGATACAAAGTTTCAAGAATTCCATCAAGTATTATTGTGGAGCCTTCGACTTTAGTCGAAAATGCGAGTCTAAGCGATCCTACATTCCGTCGTCGGCGTCGTCGTCGGCGGCGTCAACAAATATTCACTCTGTGGTTAAAGTTTTTGAAATAAAACTCGTGGATTCGTGTATTCGTTTGTTACTCAGAGATTCAAGTAAATAATCAAAACCATTGGATTTGAAGTATGACTGATTAGGAAGTTAGTTGTTGTTTGTCATGTTAAATTCTATAATAGAAGTCCTTTATTGTTGATGTATTAGTAGTACTATAGACAGTTGGAGAGACAAATTTTCAATTACATACACTTTTTCTGTGTTATAGATTGTGTACCTGATTGCAAGGATGATCCACAAGGTGAAGCATACTTTCCAGACAAAAATGACTGTACTCAGTTTTACCAATGTTCGAATGGACAACTTGTTTCTCAATCCTGCTCACCATCAACATACTGGTCAACTAGCGAGTGCACATGTGTTCATTTTGATGATGAAATTTGTAATAGAGACACTAACAGATTCTTAAGTCCTCTTTTGTCTATCGAAAAATGCACCAATGCATCGCTTGTGTAGAATTAAAATTATTAGAAAAGAACATATCCAAAACTATGGGTTATTTTTTTTGTGAATACCAATTTTCTTAAGTTACCATAATGATTATGCTCGAGTCCCTGCATTAGACACATGACGGTATGTGAAAGCATTTAAGTCCACAGTCCTAGGGCATCGGTTTTCTATGCATGTGGCACCTTAAAATTCAAAAGTACGTTTTAAAGCAAATATAAATATTTAACAAAATTTGTAAATACATTTAAGTGAGAAGACGAAATAAGCCGATATTTTAATGCTTCTTATATAACTTTGTAGTTGTAAAGATATATTAAACAAGATATTACCTACCAATTACGTAGATAGTATAGTAGAAGAAAAAGAAGGTGTTTTGTTCTATTAAATGGACCCATAAGTAGCATAGTACAACGTAAGACATAAATGAGTCAATAACAAAAATAAATGGTATATTCAAATTAGGATTTGGACTGATGCCGAAATATTCCACAGAATTAATGACATATTCATAATTGAATGGTATTTATAGGAGAAATTGAAGTTCTAATCAGTTAAATCTTCTATAACATAAAATAATAGACTGTATCTTACTTTTCGTTTTGATACTAGATATATATGCCTGCTAGAATAAAATTTGATTAAATAAGGGAGATTACACATACACTAGGGTTCATCTGGATGATGGTATTCCAGTTGTATATGAGTGCTGACTGAATATATTATACTTTGGATTCTGAGATTCTTTTCCAAGAAGGAAAATGTTTTAACTCATATCACATATATTTATTGTTATTTCTTTTTTGTAGATTTGTTTATAACTGTTATAATGATTTTATTTTATTACATGTACATTTTGTAGATTTGTTTATAACTGTTATAATGATTTTATTTTATTACATGTACATGTTAATGGTTATTATCACATAGATCAAGAAGAGATGTCGCCTAAATTTTTCAATAAAACCAAAAAAAATATATGTTTCTCGAATTTAAGCCGGAAAAAAAATTTCGCAACCAAGACGAACATAGCAATTTTCTTAAGAGCGACATAGTAAGAAGTATTTTAAGAAAGAAACAATCTTCGT
The DNA here is from genome assembly GCF_036588685.1 of Mytilus trossulus. Taxonomy (NCBI): domain Eukaryota; kingdom Metazoa; phylum Mollusca; class Bivalvia; order Mytilida; family Mytilidae; genus Mytilus; species Mytilus trossulus. Next base: position 82,161,021 of record NC_086375.1, read on the forward strand.
TTGTGAAACAGATATTTTAGACTATAAGAGGCATCCAAGATTGCTAGTGGAATATTCGAAAAGATAAGGGAGACCATTTGAAGATAAAAACTAAATCCCAACGATATATATTGCATCACTAAGCCATATTTGTCTTGATTTTTATATTCTGGTCCTTGCGACGACATGTAGTGATCACTTTCATAAGTTTTTAACAGCTCGTTTCTGTGCATGTTGTAATGTCGTTTTCTTTTGTTGCACTTCAGTGTCCTGTTGTTTCGTTGTTTTCCTCATATAGTTGTTGTGATGCCCTCAGTTTTATTTTTTTTATTTTGTAACCCTTATTTGTTTTCTCTCAATCGATTTATGACTTTTGCACAGCGGTATACTACTGTTACCTTTATTAAATAGAGAGCTTTCGGTGTCATGAAAAATACCTAAAAATAAACAAACAAAAATACCTTCCGAAGGAAATCCAAAATGGAAAGTCCCTAATCATAAATATATCAAAAATAAATAGCCCAAACACATCAACCGAATGGTTAGTAAATGCCATTTAAAATTTTATTGACAACGATGTGTTAAAGATGATACGAATCACCAAGAACAAATCTTGACAATTCAGCAGACCACGTCGGCAACCAAACTCCAACGAAAATCAGGCGTTCAAACTACAACGAAGACCACAACATCTAGAAATTCTGATTTGATAATGGCACAAAATGTGGTAGGGTTTAAACAGTATTGCGTGCGCTGACATCTACTTTGTGTTTGCTTATGCAGACCATCACATTTCAAACCAATGAATTCCATTATCTTAAATTACTTAGAATCAAACCGTTGCTTAATTCCTTCATAGACATAATAGAACATAAAAGTAAAAGCAAAAAAATAAAAAATAAATATTTACCTTGTCGATAACCATAAATTAGCATTGCACATGGTTTTCCTTTTCTCACACTGTGTATGATGCATTGCGCTATATCAGTTGGAGGTGTACTGCATGCTATATTTAGTCTTATAAAACGGTCTATTTTGTTATAGTAATTGGACTTTTAACTAGTTTGCATTATAATCTGCAAGTACTCTAAATATAGCACTTTGTGTCTTTTGTTAGATATGTTTTGTGCAAAGTGCTAAAATATGTACATTAATTTAATTTTCACGTGTATCTAATTGGGCACAATGTGTGACATCCTATTATCTCATAAGAATTTATGTTTATTGATTTCATCTGATTCCTTTCCTTTGGATATAGGTTTATCACTTTGTTATCTGTGTCATGAAGAACATTCTTCGAATCTTTGCAGAAATAATGCCGGCAAATTTTGTTTTAAATTGATTAATATGTTGCCGTCTACTATAATTAGTTATCAAAGGTACAAGGATTATAATTTAGTACGCCAGACGCGCGTTTCGTCTACATAAGACTCATCAGTGACGCTCATATCAAAATATTCATAAAGCCAAACAAGTACAAAGTTGAAGAGCATTGAAGATCCGAAATTCCCAAAAGTTGTGCCAAATACGGCTAAGGAAATCTATGCCTGGGATAAGAAGATCCTTAGTTTTTCGAAAATTCAAAGTTTTGTAACAGGTCTACTGGACTGGTGATACCCTCGGGGACGAAACGTCAACCAGCAGTAGCATCGACCCAGTGGTGTAAATAGGTACCAGGATTATGATTTAGTACGCCAGACGCGCGTTTCGTCTACATAAGACTCATCAGTAACGCTCATATCAAAATATTCATAAAGCCAAACAAGTACAAAGTTGAAGAGCATTGAGGATCCAAAATTCCAAAAAGTTGTGCCAAATACGGCTAAGGAAATCTATGCCTGGGATAAGAAAATCCTTAGTTTTTCGAAAATTCAAAGTTTTGTAACAGGAAATTTATTAAAATGACCACATTATTGATATTCATGTCAACACCGAAGTGTATATACTATAAGTCTGTATACTGATTTTGACTGTTGCCCTCTACTATATGTTCTTATGGTGATTGTTAATGTTGCCCTCTACTGTCTATACGTCTTTATACCGTTTGTGACTGTTGTACTCTTCTGAACGTCATTATGGTGTTTGTTTCTGTTGCCCTCTGATTAATGTCTTTGTAGGTTTTTATTGAAGTTGAAGTTTAGTCTTTCTGTTGTTTCGTTGTTTTCCTCTTATATGTTACGTGTTTCGATTTTAGTTTGTAAGCCAGATTTGTTTTCTTTTACTCGATTTATGACTTTTGAACAGCGGTAAACTGATGTTGCTTTTATGATTTATGTTCTTTGTTTCTGCTGTCCTCTACAATATGTCTTAGTATTGTTTCATTCTGTTTCCCTCTACTATATGTCTTCATGTTGTTTGTTTCTTTTTACCTTTTTACCTTTATTATATGTCTTCATGTTCTTTGCTTCTGTTTCCCTCTATTATATGTCTTCATGTTCTTTGTTTCTTTTTTCCTCTTTTATATGTCTTCATGTTCTTTGCATCTTTTTCCCTCTATTATATGTCTTCATGTTCTTTGCTTCTGTTTCCCTCTAATATATGTCTTCATGTTCTTTGTTTCTTTTTTCCTCTTTTATATGTCTTCATGTTCTTTGTTTCTTTTTTCCTCTTTTATATGTCTTCATGTTCTTTGCTTCTTTTTCCCTCTATTATATGTCTTCATGTTCTTTGTTTCTTTTTTCCTCTTTTATATGTCTTCATGTTCTTTGCTTCTTTTTCCCTCTATTATATGTCTTCATGTTCTTTGCTTCTGTTTCCCTCTAATATATGTCTTCATGTTCTTTGTTTCTTTTTTCCTCTTTTATATGTCTTCATGTTCTTTGTTTCTTTTTTCCTCTTTTATATGTCTTCATGTTCTTTGCTTCTTTTTCCCTCTATTATATGTCTTCATGTTCTTTGCTTCTGTTTCCCTCTAATATATGTCTTCATGTTCTTTGTTTCTTTTTTCCTCTTTTATATGTCTTCATGTTCTTTGCTTCTTTTTCCCTCTATTATATGTCTTCATGTTCTTTGCTTCTGTTTCCCTCTAATATATGTCTTCATCTTCTTTGTTTCTTTTTTCCTCTTTTATATGTCTTCATGTTCTTTGCTTCTTTTTCCCTCTATTATATGTCTTCATGTTCTTTGCTTCTGTTTCCCTCTAATATATGTCTTCATGTTCTTTGTTTCTTTTTTCCTCTTTTATATGTCTTCATGTTCTTTGCTTCTCTTTCCCTCTATTATATGTCTTCATGTTCTTTGCTTCTGTTTCCCTCTAATATATGTCTTTATTTTGTTTGCCTCTGTTGTCCTCTAATATCTGTCTTCATGTTGTTTTTTCCTGTTGCCTGTTTCGATATGTCTTTATGTTGTTTGCCTCTGTTGTCCTCTAATATCTGTCTTCATGTTGTTTTTTCCTGTTGCCTGTTTCGATATGTCTTTATGTTGTTTGCCTCTGTTGTCCTCTAATATCTGTCTTCATGTTGTTTTTTCCTGTTGCCTGTTTCGATATGTCTTTATGTTGTTTGCCTCTGTTGCCCTCTAATATCTGTCTTCATGTTGTTTTTTCCTGTTGCCTGTTTCGATATGTCTTTATGTTGTTTGCCTCTGTTGTCCTCTAATATCTGTCTTCATGTTGTTTTTTCCTGTTGCCTGTTTCGATATGTCTTTATGTTGTTTGTTTCTGTTGACCGCTACGATATGTCTTTATTTTGTTTGCCTCTGTTGTCCTCTAATATCTGTCTTCATGTTGTTTTTTTCTGTTGCCTTCTACGATATGTCTTTATGTTGTTTGCCTCTGTTGTCCTCTACGATATGTCTTTATATTGTTTGCTTATATTGGCATCATCTGTATATATGCATGTCTTCATGTTGTTTGTTTTGATATGTAAACTAGTTGGGTTTTTTTTCAAATTTAGGGGAACTCGGTTTCTTTTCACTTACTTCGGTAAATTACCAAAAGTTACAGAAATAGAGGTATGACTATTTTACTCGTTGATGAAGACTGTACTTTATCTGACTATAACTGTTTCACTCCACGCTATGTGCACTCTGTTGGATAGTTGTCTCATTTCAGATACCAGTACTTTAGAATAGCAGTGATAAGTTTCCAAAACAAGAGGCTCTAAAGAGCCTGTGTCGCTCACCTTGGTATATGTGAATTAAACAAAGGAAGCAGACAGTTCATGACAAAATTGTGTTTAGGTGATTGTGATTTGTTTGTACATCTTACTTTACTGAACATTCTTGCTGCTTACAATTATCTCAATCTATAATGAACTTGTCCGTTTAGTTTCAGTGGAAAATATTAGTAAAAATTTACAAATTTTATGAAAATTGTTAAAAATTGATTATAAAGGACAATAACTTCTTAGGGGGTCAATTGACCATTTTGGTCATTTTGACTTATTTTTGAGTCTTAAATTGCTGTACATTATTGCTGTTTACAGTTTATCTCTATCTATAATAATATTCAAGATAATAACCCAAAACAGCAAAATTTCCTTAAAATTACCAATTTAGGGGCAGCAACCTAACAACAAGTTGACCGATTCATCTAAAAATTTCAGGGCAGATAGATCTTGACCATATAAACAATTTTATCCATTGTCAGAGTTGCTCTAAATGCTTTGGTTTTTGAGTAATAACCAAAAACTGCATTTAACCTCCATGTTCTATTTTTAGCAGTGGCGGCCATCTTGGTTGGTTGGTCGGGTAAAAAAACACAATTTTTAAACTAGATACATCAATGATGATTGTGGCCAAGTTTGGATTAATTTGGCCCGGTAGTTTCAGAGGAGAAGATTTTCGTAAAAGATCATGGAGATTTACGAAAAAAGGTTAAAAATTGACTATAAAAAGCAATAACTCCTAAAGGGGTCAACTGACCATTTTAGTCATGTTGACTTATTTGTAAATCTTCCTTTGCTGAACATTATTGCTGTTTACAGTTTATCTCCATCTATAATAATATTCAAGATAATAACCAAAAACTGAGTAAAATTTCCTTAAAATTACCAATTTAGGGGCAGCAACCCAACAATGGGTTGTCTGATTCATCTAAAAATTTCAGGGCAGATAGATCTTGACCAGATAAACAATTTTACACCCATGTCAGATTTGCTCTAAATGCTTTGGTTTTTGAGTTATAAGCCAAAACCTGCATTTTACCCCTATGTTCTATTTTTAGCCATGGCGGCCATCTTGGTTGGTTGGCCGGTTAAAAAAACACAAATTTTAAACTAGATACATCAGTGATGATTGTGGCCAAGTTTGGATTAATTTGGCCTGGTAGTTTCAGAGGAGAAGATTTTTGTAAAAAATCATGGAGATTTACGAAAAAAGGTTAAAAATTGACTATAAAGGGCAATAACTCCTAAAGGGGTCAACTGACCATTTTGGTCATGTTGACTTATTTGTAAATCTTACTTTGTTGAACATTATTGCTGTTTACAGTTTATCTCCATCTATAATAATTTTCAAGATAATAACCAAAAACAGTAAAATTTCCTTAAAATTACCAATTTAGGGGCAGCAACCCAACAATGGGTTGTCTGATTCATCTAAAAATTTCAGGGCAGATAGATCTTGACCAGATAAACAATTTTACCCCATCAGATTTGCTCTAAATGCTTTGGTTTTTGAGTTATAAGCCAAAAACTGCATTTTACCCCTATGTTCTATTTTTAGCCATGGCGGCCATCTTGGTTGGTTGACCGGGTAACAAAACACAAATTTTAAACTAGATACATCAATGATGATTGTGGCCAAGTTTGGCTTCATTTGGCCCAGTAGTTTCAGAGGAGAAGATTTTTGTAAAAGTTAACGCCGGACGACGGACGACGGACGCCGGACGACGGACGCCAAGTGATGAGAAAAGCTCACTTGGCTCTTCGGGCCCGGTGAGCTAAAAAAGGAAATAACAAATCACATATTATTAACCAATGAATTGCAGTTACTGAAAGCAAGCTCAATATGCTAATACAAAATAAGGCATCATGTTGCCTACAGTAACCAACATACCGTATAGTCAGCTGCAAAAGGTGTCGACATGACTAATGCGAAACAATTCAAACGAGAAAATACATTGGCTAGATGTATGACAAAACTATAAACGAAAAACAAATATGACAGACAACCTCTGAATCACAGACTCCTAACTTGGGAACAGGTGCATTAACCATGTGGTGGGGATTAAACATGTTTGTGATATATCGATCCACAGGATTTAATGTAAACAGTCTGAGAAAAGTAGGACCTTGTACATTACCAACATAATATAGGTACATAATACCGATAGAATGTAGAATCATTAGGTTTTATAACAATACACATATTTTTTTACTAAATAATCAAGCACACCAATTTTAGAACTGATAAAAACAATACACAAATATCTTACTCAATGTAAAATGGACATCCTTAATTTAAGAAAACGTGTATTTAAAGGATCAATGAGTTAAACAATTTAAATCTGCAGATAAGATATCCTCTAGACTTGATATGAATATTGTACTTCATAACAGATCTTATATGTAGCAACGTCATAAATAGAACAGGAAGAAAATTATATGAGGGTTTATTTTTCATTGACAATGTCACAAAAACACACTAACACTTAAGAAAAATAGAACAAGATAAAAGTTTCAGCATTGTCTCAAGCTTAATAAACAAATTTACCATAAAAAAAAAAACATCTATGTTGTGGTGTCTAACCACGGTCCGTGGACAGGGATATGGTTTGGCATCAGCAAACTTGTTTTGTTTAATTCCGCCACATCTGTCTGTGTCTGACACAAGCTAAAGTCTCTCAATACCATACTCAAAAATGATGTCAAGGTAGAGCCGAATATTCCGTCCCTAAATTTTCTCTTCAAAACGGAGTTCGTCTCAGGAACATTTGAGCTAGAAGTCCGATGCGTTAACCACTACACCATGTCTCCTCTATTATGGAAGTGTGAACTTGATACCTCAATTTAAAGAGAGGAAATATGTTGGCCAATTTTTAATACGCATATCCCTGCTATTACAGTTTGTCATTAATGATTATTTATGTTTATTGACATTATTTATGTTTATTGACATTATTTATGTTTATTGACATTATTTATGTTTATTGACATTATTTATGTTTATTGACATCCTAAAACATTGCAAGCACCTACATATCAAACCAACTGAGAATTATCATCGTGACCTGGGTTGATCTACGATCGAAAGGAAAATAAACAATACGAAAGGGAAAGATCACGGCCCCGTTTATCATGCAAGTTTTGTTCTGGACATAACCAATTTAAATCGTATTGCATGTCAGTTTCTATTAAAAAGATTGATAATCAATGGGTTCAAGTAGATAAAAATATTTAGACATGGTCAAGTTTCCATGTCACGGTTTCTTTTTCCAAAGATTTTTATATTGTTTTCAAAAATAATTGCTGTTGCTAATTCAAATCATTGTACTAAAAGAATCATGATATATGAGTGCTATTAACAGCTGACCCCTAGTGACAACAAATTTGAATGCATTTTTCGGGGGGGGGGGGGGGGGGGCGCAAACCCCTTCAGGTTCTACTGAACGTCATTATGGTGTTTGTTTCTGTTGCCCTCTGATTAATGTCTTTGTAGGTTTTTATTGAAGTTGAAGTTTAGTCTTTCTGTTGTTTCGTTGTTTTCCTCTTATATGTTACGTGTTTCGATTTTAGTTTGTAAGCCAGATTTGTTTTCTTTTACTCGATTTATGACTTTTGAACAGCGGTAAACTGATGTTGCTTTTATGATTTATGTTCTTTGTTTCTGCTGTCCTCTACAATATGTCTTAGTGATTCTACATTCTATCGGTATTATGTACCTAGATTATGTTGGTAATGTACAAGGTCATACTTTTCTCAGACTGTTTACATTAAATCCTGTGGATCGATATATCACAAACATGTTTAATCCCCACCACATGGTTAATGCACCTGTTCCCAAGTTAGGAGTCTGTGATTCAGAGGTTGTCTGTCATATTTGTTTTTCGTTTATAGTTTTGTCATACATCTAGCCAATGTATTTTCTCGTTTGAATTGTTTCGCATTAGTCATGTCGACACCTTTTGCAGCTGACTATACGGTATGTTGGTTACTGTAGGCAACATGATGCCTTATTTTGTATTAGCATATTGAGCTTGCTTTCAGTAACTGCAATTCATTGGTTAATAATATGTGATTTGTTATTTCCTTTTTAAGCTCACCGGGCCCGAAGAGCCAAGTGAGCTTTTCTCATCACTTGGCGTCCGTCGTCCGGCGTCCGTCGTCCGTCGTCCGTCGTCCGGCGTCCGTCGTCCGTCGTCCGTCGTCCGGCGTTAACTTTTACAAAAATCTTCTCCTCTGAAACTACTGGGCCAAATGAAGCCAAACTTGGCCACAATCATCATTGATGTATCTAGTTTAAAATTTGTGTTTTGTTACCCGGTCAACCAACCAAGATGGCCGCCATGGCTACAAATAGAACATAGGGGTAAAATGCAGTTTTTGGCTTATAACTCAAAAACCAAAGCATTTAGAGCAAATCTGACATGGGGGTAAAATTGTTTATCTGGTCAAGATCTATCTGCCCTGAAATTTTTAGATGAATCAGACAACCCATTGTTGGGTTGCTGCCCCTAAATTGGTAATTTTAAGGAAATTTTACTCAGTTTTTGGTTATTATCTTGAATATTATTATAGATGGAGATAAACTGTAAACAGCAATAATGTTCAACAAAGTAAGATTTACAAATAAGTCAACATGACCAAAATGGTCAGTTGACCCCTTTAGGAGTTATTGCCCTTTATAGTCAATTTTTAACCTTTTTTCGTAAATCTCCATGATTTTTTACAAAAATCTTCTCCTCTGAAACTACCAGGCCAAATTAATCCAAACTTGGCCACAATCATCACTGATGTATCTAGTTTAAAATTTGTGTTTTTTTAACCGGCCAACCAACCAAGATGGCCGCCATGGCTAAAAATAGAACATAGGGGTAAAATGCAGGTTTTGGCTTATAACTCAAAAACCAAAGCATTTAGAGCAAATCTGACATGGGGGTAAAATTGTTTATCTGGTCAAGATCTATCTGCCCTGAAATTTTTAGATGAATCAGACAACCCATTGTTGGGTTGCTGCCCCTAAATTGGTAATTTTAAGGAAATTTTACTCAGTTTTTGGTTATTATCTTGAATATTATTATAGATGGAGATAAACTGTAAACAGCAATAATGTTCAGCAAAGGAAGATTCACAAATAAGTCAACATGACTAAAATGGTCAGTTGACCCCTTTAGGAGTTATTGCTTTTTATAGTCAATTTTTAACCTTTTTTCGTAAATCTCCATGATCTTTTACGAAATCTTCTCCTCTGAAACTACCGGGCCAAATTAATCCAAACTTGGCCACAATCATCATTGATGTATCTAGTTTAAAAATTGTGTTTTTTTACCTGACCAACCAACCAAGATGGCCGCCACTGCTAAAAATAGAACATGGAGGTTAAATGCAGTTTTTGGTTATTACTCAAAAACCAAAGCATTTAGAGCAACTCTGACAATGGATAAAATTGTTTATATGGTCAAGATCTATCTGCCCTGAAATTTTTAGATGAATCGGACAACTTGTTGTTAGGTTGCTGCCCCTAAATTGGTAATTTTAAGGAAATTTTGCTGTTTTGGGTTATTATCTTGAATATTATTATAGATAGAGATAAACTGTAAACAGCAATAATGTACAGCAATTTAAGACTCAAAAATAAGTCAAAATGACCAAAATGGTCAATTGACCCCCTAAGAAGTTATTGTCCTTTATAATCAATTTTTAACAATTTTCATAAAATTTGTAAATTTTTACTAATATTTTCCACTGAAACTAAACGGACAAGTTCATTATAGATTGAGATAATTGTAAGCAGCAAGAATGTTCAGTAAAGTAAGATGTACAAACAAATCACAATCACCTAAACACAATTTTGTCATGAACTGTCTGCTTCCTTTGTTTAATTCACATATACCAAGGTGAGCGACACAGGCTCTTTAGAGCCTCTTGTTTTGGAAACTTATCACTGCTATTCTAAAGTACTGGTATCTGAAATGAGACAACTATCCAACAGAGTGCACATAGCGTGGAGTGAAACAGTTATAGTCAGATAAAGTACAGTCTTCATCAACGAGTAAAATAGTCATACCTCTATTTCTGTAACTTTTGGTAATTTACCGAAGTAAGTGAAAAGAAACCGAGTTCCCCTAAATTTGAAAAAAACCCCAACTAGTTTACATATCAAAACAAACAACATGAAGACATGCATATATACAGATGATGCCAATATAAGCAAACAATATAAAGACATATCGTAGAGGACAACAGAGGCAAACAACATAAAGACATATCGTAGAAGGCAACAGAAAAAAACAACATGAAGACAGATATTAGAGGACAACAGAGGCAAACAAAATAAAGACATATCGTAGCGGTCAACAGAAACAAACAACATAAAGACATATCGAAACAGGCAACAGGAAAAAACAACATGAAGACAGATATTAGAGGACAACAGAGGCAAACAACATAAAGACATATCGAAACAGGCAACAGGAAAAAAACAACATGAAGACAGATATTAGAGGGCAACAGAGGCAAACAACATAAAGACATATCGAAACAGGCAACAGGAAAAAACAAAATGAAGACATATATTAGAGGACAACAGAGGCAAACAACATAAAGACATATCGAAACAGGCAACAGGAAAAAACAACATGAAGACAGATATTAGAGGACAACAGAGGCAAACAACATAAAGACATATCGAAACAGGCAACAGGAAAAAACAACATGAAGACAGGTATTAGAGGACAACAGAGGCAAACAAAATAAAGACATATATTAGAGGGAAACAGAAGCAAAGAACATGAAGACATATAATAGAGGGAAAAAGAAGCAAAGAACATGAAGACATATAAAAGAGGAAAAAAGAAACAAAGAACATGAAGACATATATTAGAGGGAAACAGAAGCAAAGAACATGAAGACATATAATAGAGGGAAAAAGAAGCAAAGAACATGAAGACATATAAAAGAGGAAAAAAGAAACAAAGAACATGAAGACATATATTAGAGGGAAACAGAAGCAAAGAACATGAAGACATATAATAGAGGGAAAAAGAAGCAAAGAACATGAAGACATATAAAAGAGGAAAAAAGAAACAAAGAACATGAAGACATATAAAAGAGGAAAAAAGAAACAAAGAACATGAAGACATATATTAGAGGGAAACAGAAGCAAAGAACATGAAGACCTATAATAGAGGGAAAAAGAAGCAAAGAACATGAAGACATATAAAAGAGGAAAAAAGAAACAAAGAACATGAAGACATATAATAGAGGGAAAAAGAAGCAAAGAACATGAAGACATATAAAAGAGGAAAAAAGAAACAAAGAACATGAAGACATATAAAAGAGGAAAAAAGAAACAAAGAACATGAAGACATATATTAGAGGGAAACAGAAGCAAAGAACATGAAGACATATAATAGAGGGAAAAAGAAGCAAAGAACATGAAGACATATAAAAGAGGAAAAAAGAAACAAAGAACATGAAGACATATAATAAAGGTAAAAAGAAACAAACAACATGAAGACATATAGTAGAGGGAAACAGAATGAAACAATACTAAGACATATTGTAGAGGACAGCAGAAACAAAGAACATAAATCATAAAAGCAACATCAGTTTACCGCTGTTCAAAAGTCATAAATCGAGTAAAAGAAAACAAATCTGGCTTACAAACTAAAATCGAAACACGTAACATATAAGAGGAAAACAACGAAACAACAGAAAGACTAAACTTCAACTTCAATAAAAACCTACAAAGACATTAATCAGAGGGCAATAGAAACAAACACCATAATGACGTTCAGTAGAGTACAACAGTCACAAACGGTATAAAGACGTATAGACAGTAGAGGGCAACATTAACAATCACCATAAGAACATATAGTAGAGGGCAACAGTCAAAATCAGTATACAGACTTATAGTATATACACTTCGGTGTTGACATGAATATCAATAATGTGGTCATTTTAATAAATTTCCTGTTACAAAACTTTGAATTTTCGAAAAACTAAGGATTTTCTTATCCCAGGCATAGATTTCCTTAGCCGTATTTGGCACAACTTTTTGGAATTTTGGATCCTCAATGCTCTTCAACTTTGTACTTGTTTGGCTTTATGAATATTTTGATATGAGCGTTACTGATGAGTCTTATGTAGACGAAACGCGCGTCTGGCGTACTAAATCATAATCCTGGTACCTATTTACACCACTGGGTCGATGCTACTGCTGGTTGACGTTTCGTCCCCGAGGGTATCACCAGTCCAGTAGACCTGTTACAAAACTTTGAATTTTCGAAAAACTAAGGATCTTCTTATCCCAGGCATAGATTTCCTTAGCCGTATTTGGCACAACTTTTGGGAATTTCGGATCTTCAATGCTCTTCAACTTTGTACTTGTTTGGCTTTATGAATATTTTGATATGAGCGTCACTGATGAGTCTTATGTAGACGAAACGCGCGTCTGGCGTACTAAATTATAATCCTTGTACCTTTGATAACTAATTATAGTAGACGGCAACATATTAATCAATTTAAAACAAAATTTGCCGGCATTATTTCTGCAAAGATTCGAAGAATGTTCTTCATGACACAGATAACAAAGTGATAAACCTATATCCAAAGGAAAGGAATCAGATGAAATCAATAAACATAAATTCTTATGAGATAATAGGATGTCACACATTGTGCCCAATTAGATACACGTGAAAATTAAATTAATGTACATATTTTAGCACTTTGCACAAAACATATCTAACAAAAGACACAAAGTGCTATATTTAGAGTACTTGCAGATTATAATGCAAACTAGTTAAAAGTCCAATTACTATAACAAAATAGACCGTTTTATAAGACTAAATATAGCATGCAGTACACCTCCAACTGATATAGCGCAATGCATCATACACAGTGTGAGAAAAGGAAAACCATGTGCAATGCTAATTTATGATTATCGACAAGGTAAATATTTATTTTTTATTTTTTTGCTTTTACTTTTATGTTCTATTATGTCTATGAAGGAATTAAGCAACGGTTTGATTCTAAGTAATTTAAGATAATGGAATTCATTGGTTTGAAATGTGATGGTCTGCATAAGCAAACACAAAGTAGATGTCAGCGCACGCAATACTGTTTAAACCCTACCACATTTTGTGCCATTATCAAATCAGAATTTCTAGATGTTGTGGTCTTCGTTGTAGTTTGAACGCCTGATTTTCGTTGGAGTTTGGTTGCCGACGTGGTCTGCTGAATTGTCAAGATTTGTTTTTGGTGATTCGTATCATCTTTAACACATCGTTGTCAATAAAATTTTAAATGGCATTTACTAACCATTCGGTTGATGTGTTTGGGCTATTTATTTTTGATATATTTATGATTAGGGACTTTCCATTTTGGATTTCCTTCGGAAGGTATTTTTGTTTGTTTATTTTTAGGTATTTTCCATGACACCGAAAGCTCTCTATTTAATAAAGGTAACAGTAGTATACCGCTGTGCAAAAGTCATAAATCGATTGAGAGAAAACAAATAAGGGTTACAAAATAAAAAAAATAAAACTGAGGGCATCACAACAACTATATGAGGAAAACAACGAAACAACAGGACACTGAAGTGCAACAAAAGAAAACGACATTACAACATGCACAGAAACGAGCTGTTAAAAACTTATGAAAGTGATCACTACATGTCGTCGCAAGGACCAGAATATAAAAATCAAGACAAATATGGCTTAGTGATGCAATATATATCGTTGGGATTTAGTTTTTATCTTCAAATGGTCTCCCTTATCTTTTCGAATATTCCACTAGCAATCTTGGATGCCTCTTATAGTCTAAAATATCTGTTTCACAAACGAAGATTGTTTCTTTCTTAAAATACTTCTTACTATGTCGCTCTTAAGAAAATTGCTATGTTCGTCTTGGTTGCGAAATTTTTTTTCCGGCTTAAATTCGAGAAACATATATTTTTTTTGGTTTTATTGAAAAATTTAGGCGACATCTCTTCTTGATCTATGTGATAATAATCATTAACATGTACATGTAATAAAATAAAATCATTATAACAGTTATAAACAAATCTACAAAAAAGAAATAACAATAAATATATGTGATATGAGTTAAAACATTTTCCTTCTTGGAAAAGAATCTCAGAATCCAAAGTATAATATATTCAGTCAGCACTCATATACAACTGGAATACCATCATCCAGATGAACCCTAGTGTATGTGTAATCTCCCTTATTTAATCAAATTTTATTCTAGCAGGCATATATATCTAGTATCAAAACGAAAAGTAAGATACAGTCTATTATTTTATGTTATAGAAGATTTAACTGATTAGAACTTCAATTTCTCCTATAAATACCATTCAATTATGAATATGTCATTAATTCTGTGGAATATTTCGGCATCAGTCCAAATCCTCCTTTGAATATACCATTTATTTTTGTTATTGACTCATTTATGTCTTACGTTGAACTATGCTACTTTTAATAGAACAAAAAAAATCTTCTTTTTCTTCTACTATACTATCTACGTAATTGGTAGGTAATATCTTGTTTAATATATCTTTACAATTATCAAAATTACATAAGAAGCATTAAAATATCGTCTTATTTCGTTTTCTCACTTAAATGTATTTACAAATTATGTTAAATATTTATATTTGCTCGAACACTCACATTAGAATTTTAAGGTGCCACATTCATGGAAAACCGATGCCCTAGGACTGTGGACTTTAATGCTTTCACTTATCTCCATATGTCCAATGCAAGGACTCGTACATAATCATTATGGTAACTTACAAAGAAAAATGAACCATAGTATTGGATACATTCTTTTCTAATAATTAACTACACAAGCGATGCATTGGTGCATTTTTCGATAGACAAAAGAGGAATTAAGAATTTGTTAGTATCTCTATTACACATTTTATCATCAAAATGAACACATGTGCACTCGCTAGTTGACCAGTATGTTGATGGTGAGCAGGATTGAGAAACAAGTTGTCCATTTGAACATTGGTAAAACTGAGTACAGTCATTTTTGTCTGGAAAGTATGCTTCACCTTGTGGATCATCCTTGCAATCAGGTACACAATCTATAAAACAGAAAATGTGGATGTAATCGAAAATTTGTTTCTCCAACTGTCTATAGTACTACTAATACATCAACAATAAAGGACTTCTATTATAGAATTTAACATGACAAACAACAACTAACTTCCGAATCAGTCATACTTCAAATCCAATGGTTTTGATTATTTACTTGAATCTCTGAGTAACAAACGAATACACGAATCCACGAGTTTTATTTAGAATTGCATATTCTGACATTTTGTCAGCTTATCGTGAAATTCCTAGAATAAGACATAACGGGAGTGTTTTACCTTTTAGTACTCGTCTTATCTTTGTATAAAAAAACTACATATCCTCCCTCCCCCCAAAAAAACATTTTTTTTAAAGTCCTTGCGTTATCGATGTCAAAAATTAACTTTACAACATATTAGCACAGACCCGACTTAAATATTTCTGTATAAGGCAATTGTCGGTCCATAGTAAGCAGAGGTTGAACATGATTAATGTAATACATACCACCTTCGCATACAGGTATACGGGTCGTTGATGTAAGGTTAGCAGCAAGTTCCGAATCTGTTATTAGTGGAACACATGATATAGTCGTATTTCCAGAAAACCACGATGCACCAAGTATCGCGTCAACTGAAACTGTTGTGCCACTTTGCTGATCATTGTTGCTACATACATTTATGTTAGGTATCATACGTGACGAATTCCCATCGTTCACAAACAAGGCCAAAGAGCTGGCCATGCAAGTTTTTATCATTTCACAATGAATATGAATGTTGTCATCAATTCGTGTGACACTGTGTTGTAGCTGTGGGTCTATTATGAAAAACAGAAAATATAAAAGCTTGTTTTAAAAAATAATTTGAGAAAACATTAAGACAATAGCTTAAGTTATAGATACAGTGGATAAGCGTTGATTCATGAAAAACAAAACATCCGCCCTCCGGTCTCAGGGTTTCTATTTTAAGAATCAACGCTTATACATTTTATCTATATGACATAACCTATCGACGATTTACTTCGAAACCAATCATATTCCGATGACACCTCAGTTCGTTCATAAATTAAGACGGAGTAGTTCAAATCTGATTAATTGAAAAGACAGAGACAAAATCAAGGTAAAACATAACGATGGAGCCCCAGATGCCAAATGAACATATGCTCCAATCACTTTAGGGTGAGAAATACAGGCAAAGTTTAGATGTTTTTGTAGTGTCCTATATTTGGCTTTAGTTAAACCTGAACACCTATTTGGAGGGGGGATTGTGCTTCATTTTCATATGATGAAGACATTAGCTGGCATATCAGTAACTGCTGGTAGTCTTTTGTTCATTTATGTATCATAGTAATTGTGCGTACTTTTTTTTTTACATTGAATTTGGACGTCTTTACACTGAGTTTTACTGTACGCATTGATAATGTGTGTTTATAATATATGAAGATGTGGTATGAGTGTCAATGAGACAACTCTCCATCATAGTTACAATTTAAAAAAGTAAACCATTATAGGTCAAGGTACGGCCTTCAACACGGAGCCTTGGCTTACACCGAACAGCAAGCCTTGCAATTGTTTATTCTTTATTTGCTCGATAAATATGGAAGGATTGATATATCACAAAACATGTTTACCCTGCTGCATTTTTGCGCTGGTCCCTAGTCTGCAGCCTCTGTCCTGTTTAGTTTATTTATATGTTTTTGAGTTTATTATGATGTCCATTTTCATTGAACTAGTACACATTTTTTGTTATCGAGCCAACTGAAGTCCGCCTTCGGGTGAGGAATTTTCTTGCTGTGTTGAATATCCATTAGTGGCCTTCAGCTGTTTTCTGTTATTAATTCGGATATTTACCTCTTTGACGCATTTTCTATTTCTATTTTTAGTTAAATCCATTCTTTTATTTTGTATAGTATGTTGAAAATCAATTGTAATGATCCCTCTACGCCATTGCAGCAACTGTGAAGAAATTGTTTTAAAATTGTGATATTTAAAAAAAGTATTTGTGGATCACTTGCTGTTATTATTACTTGTATGCATACCTTTTAAACTGATTTCAAATTTATTAGATGTAACATTTCCATCATCATATTCTATGGAAATTTCGTATTTTCCAATACTATCACATGTTGCTTTCCCCATCATGAAACGCAATTTTTGGTGAGGTCTTGAAGAGTTCAAGTTGACTATCCAATCCCCATTTCTTTGCATAAATGTATCAGATGACACATTGAATAAAAAACCTTGAAGTGCACTCACGTATTGAGAGGACAACTGCTTGACATGAATACTTGACGGGCTACCAGTTAATTTCTGTGTATAAGGAATACACATTTGTTCTCCAACGGTTACAGTAGATACATCATTTTCGCATTTATCTAAAACGACAATAACATATTTATAACAGTTGATATGACCAGCACTTCCACTAAAAAAGAGAGAAAAATAGTACAACCTTGAATGAATCCTTACCATATAGAAAAAATGAAAAAGACAGGTGACTCGATCGTGTATCAACCGTATAAAAATGTTTTAGTAGTAGTCAATGTTATTCGATGAATATAAAGTCCCAACAAAAAGCCTAAACTAGTTTGTAAAACATAATAAAAAACAATATGAAACAACTGTAGGTACAACGTAACAGCAAACAAACAGGAAGCTGAAAGAACTCTACAAATCTTCAAAACAATATACAGGGATTTCAATATTGATTTTGATGAACATATTTTTGTATTGTATTTTCATACTTGCTCTTTTGATTTAAATCAACCATAACAAGTTATTATATAATCCCCTCCTTTTCCTTTTTATTATGAAAGTCACTAAAAATAAAATTGCCTATAAGTCGACATAAAACACAAAGCCCCAAACAGGAGAAAACAGACTATTTAACTCATTAAATTGTAACAATTTTAAAACATTTTTTTTTGTTTTGAGTTGGAACCACGAAAGGTGGATTACCATTGTTCGGAGCGCTTCGGATAAAGGTGTTTGAGGACCAAGAATATATAAGTAATTAAGAACATAACAATGTAAGGTGAACTGAAGTCCTGAATTCTATAAATTGAAACAATCAATTCCATTTCTAAAGCGTATGTATGACACATAAACAATGATATAAGCTTATATATATATAAGCAGACGTAAAACATGTAAAACATGTAATGTTATCATTAAATGATAGACAATAAGCATTTTTGAACATGCGACAATATCAAAACATTGCAGAAATTAATGAACAATGGAAAAATAAAGATAAGTCAATTATTCCGGATAAAATCAAAATAATTGAAATTGATAGTCTTAGAGAACATGATCAAGAAGCGTTAATTCGGGCTAATCTTGACCTTTTTCGTTGAACAACAAATATGTCCCTTCTACAAGAAAGACAGTCACGATATGAGGAACACTACAAATCGATGAAATGACGAAGCAATGTTGACCGAAATCTCAAAACGAAATTCGGGCCAAATAGAAATAAAACCTAAAGAACTATGGCAACAAGACACTTCGAGAGAGGAAAAATATTTTGCAGGGAATAAATCTGTTTCCACCCCCCTCCGAAAAAGGTCGTAATAATGGACAACGAATATTACAAAGATAAAAACTAGAAAAAAATAAAGACACGCAGTTTTACAAGGAGGATAAAGGAATATGGATAACACCATTTTGAGAAAAATAAAACAGTTGATTAAAAAATATCCTGATTCATTTACCTGAAAGAAAAAGATACCTGTGTTACTTTATAATTCAAGATAGTGATTACTAGGGATTAACCAAAATACACAAAATACACAAAAGCATGGAAATACAAACTGGTTTGTGTCTTAAGTACACGAATGCAACATCTGCCTTATCATTTTCTATGTCCAGTGGACTGTGAAATTGAAGTAAAAACTCTAATTTTGGATTAAATTTAGAAAGATCATATCATTGGGAACAACTTCACTAAAAACGTCGACTAAATCATTGGTCAAAAACATTTTAACCTGAAGCCGGACAGATAAACAAACGAACGGACGCACAGACCAGCAAATAATGCCCATACATGGGGCATAAAAAGAGTCCTAGGACAAAATAGAGAATATATCAAAGGGTATCAACCGACTGATTTAAAACTCCGCCCAATAGTGGCGGGACCACAATCGTCTATTCATAGATTTACTTCTTATACCCCTCAGCTCGATGATTCCGAGTTATGTCTGTGACGATATAAAATTCTTTAATTTTATACTTAGCACTGTATTTAAGGTTGCAATTTTAATAAGCTTTGACAAACTTATACACAAGTATTCCACATGATTTATACAATAAAGCGGTTCAAATCTGGATGGAAAAAGAAAGAAAATGGTTGTTACACTACTGGAAAATGTAATACTACCGTTTTCCCTTTAAGTGTATATATGTAATGAAAAAAACTTACCCGGAAAATCATCTATAATAATAGTTGGAGTATCGTTTAAACCTGAATTAGAAACAAAGATACCACCGACATGAGAAAAAAGCCAAGTTGTATCAGACGTCAATGTATTCGTAATTAAAGTCATGTTATATTGATAATTCAGCTTTTAAAGCATTTCAGTATATCAAACGCTTTAACTGCTAGCATTTAAAAACCTCTCGGTCAACAGTATTTAATGATGTATAAAATGAACATTTAGTATTAGGCGGGAATCAAAATTCCAAGAAGTTGATAAAGGAAATAAAAAATATATTAGATATACCTTCAAAAGTTAATGAAAGTTACAAGTAAAATACTTTTAACAGCATATACAATAATACACAATCCACTTGGAAATAATTGAGACATTCATAACAGCAAATAATCTATTGAATAACGCACCATAGTACCCTGAAAATACTTATTTAGTTAAAGATAGTTTTATATTCTATACTGTTCTTTGTCTTTTTGGATCTTTTTTTTTTTACCATGGTGTGGTCAGTTTGTTTTCGACTTGTGAGTTTTATTAAGATGAGGTATCTTTCGTCTCTCTTTTAACACTATAACACATGGGATTGGTGCAGCAACAAAAAAAGATATAGCTAGATATAACCAAGTTATAAATATGAATCCTAGAAAACGCTAGTACTTTAAAGTTGAGAACTGTTCCAAATGAAAAAATCTTAATGAAAATCAACAATAAATGATTTGATGTGGACGACGTATTTAATCTATTCTATAAACCGGCTATCATTTAAGACGTCAAAGATAATAGATGATAATTCGATTAAACTTATGTCCCACGCTTAGCACATGGCTTTTCCTGTCTTTGTTGCGATTCTTACGGATCAATCGTGTACAAATCTCTATTGTTGCAACATTTTTTGTGTGTTTCGACATTGTGCTTTTATAGCTAGTCCAGTTCATGGTTTGTTTCATTGAAAATTGATAGAAGAATCGTCGTCTGGCTATCGCTTCCAAATTTATATCAACTCAAATTTAAGAGATATATTTAACAATATTAAAAGGGACTATTAAAATTCGGCCTATATTGATTTTCTTGTTGCCGGTTAAGTATCGTGACCTTTAAAAGCAGTTTAAAAAAGTATTATACTTTAAAACCTCGTTCACACCTTACCGGATAGCACGAACGGACGACTAATGGATGACAATAAATGTTGTCCGTTGACAAAAAAAAGTTATCCGTTGGGAGTCCGTTGATGTCCTGACCGAATAAAACGAACGTGTAACGAATCCCTAACGGACACACACCGAACATGCATCGTAAGAGAAACGGAAACGTACCGGATAGAACGGATGTCGAACTTACATCCAACGGACTAGTTCCGCATAATACGGACACCTAACGGAAGCGTACCGGATAAAACGGATGACCAAGATATACGGAAAAATTAAAGGCGACAATAATTATACATGTAAATCGCATTAATACGCAAAATGTTTCTGTGTAAATGGTTTTGGTTTGTTCTTAAAAATGCCGCATAAGGACAATGTCTGGCCTGAATAAGAGCTGCTGGATTGTGCAGACGTGCCATTACTCTAAGACCGATTATGAATAATAAGAATGAATCTTAAGAAATCTGACATACCAATAATTGTCATTTCTGACGCAAAATTTCAATTGGCATTTATCCGTTTCAGATCCGTTCATCATCCGTTTTATCCGTTATACGTCCGATAGAAGTCCGTTTCTAATTCATTCAACATCCGTTTTATCCGCTAAACTTGCGGTAAAAGTCCGTTGGTAAAATTATCTTTCAGACCTTAAACGAATGTATAACGGATACGTAACGGATACAAAACGGACACCAAACGGACGAGTACCGTACAAAACGGACGCCTAACGGACGTCAACGGACTTTTTATCCGTTGGACGTCCGTTCAAAGTTTTGAACATGCTAAAAAAAAATCATCCGGATAGAACGGACGTCGACGGATAAAACGTACACTTAATGAACCTGCAACGTATATGGACGGACGTCTAACAGATAAGAACAGACGTTTAACAACGGACATGAACGGATTGAAAAAGAGTTATCCGTTAGGCGTCCGTTCGAGCTATCCGGTAAGGTGTTACCGAGGCTTTAGATTCTTAATACACATAACAGAAAAATTATGATACTTTTTTATAGCAATATAAAAAAAATAGTTTATGTACTTTCATGCATTGACCTAAACTTCGTAGTGTTCGAAATACTGCGGATTTTCCTTAGTTTCGTATTGTATTTTACCTTTACATTTTGTATTTGAGTTCACTGACGAGTCTTTTGTAGTCGAAACGTGCATCTGGTGTACGAAACAATAAGTCTAGTATATTTGATGAGTTTTTAAAGACGACAGTTTTTTTTATACAGTTATTTTCTTTAAATACCTGCGATCTTTTGATCGTTAAAGAACTTTGCCAAACCACCGGATATACCACCGATTACAATCACAAGAACCAAGAACCAAAGGCATTTCTGAAATCAAAACAAAACACAAATACTAAAACAGCGCGTCTGGCGTAAATATAAAATTTTAATCTGGTATCTATGAGTTTATTGGTCCTTAAAAATATGATAAAAAAAGAACATGAAGTTGAAAATGATAATAGACCGAATTTGCAATTAAATGTGATTGTGATATTCTTCTTCCAGATTTTAAATACCTAAAATATAAATGAGAGTAAATAAAAAGAAATCTATTCAAAGTTAATATACAGTTTATACATCATGAAACAATTATAAAAAATCAACTTGGAATGGGATTTAGTCTTATGTAGACGAAACGCGCGTCTGGCGTACTAAATTATAATCCTTGTACCTTTGATAACTATTTACACCACTGGGTCGATGCCACTGCTGGTGGACTTTTCGTCCCCGAGGGTATCACCAACCATGAAGTCAGCACTTCGGTGTTGACAAAAATATCAATAATGTGGTCATTTTTATAAATCTACTGTTTACAAAACTTTTAATTTTTCGAAAAACTAAGAATTTTCTTATCTCAGGAATAGATTACCATAGCCGTATTTGGCACAACTTTTGGGAATTTCGGATCCTCAAAGCTCTTCAACTTCGTACTTGTTTGGCTTCATAAATATTTTGATATGAGTGTCACTGATGAGTCTTATGTAGACGAAACGCGCGTCTGGCGTACGAAATTATAATCCTGGTTCCTTTGATAACTATTATTTTAAAACCAGTTGTTGACATGCTACGGCTTATGTTATTCTCATATATGTGATGATGGCATGATACTTAACCCATAAACGGTGGAGTTGAACTTTTTATTTATATAATGAAGACATAATCTTTAAATAAGTTGAAGTGCGGTTTGAAGCTGGCATGTCAGTAACGGCTAGTTGTCTGCTCTTTAGCCGGGCTGTTGGCTTTTGGACATATTCCTCTTTTTCATTCTCATTTTTATTCCGAAATACCACACAGTCCTTTCTTAAAAAACATAAGCTTTAAAAGATCACTCATGATATATGATATTCTTCAACTTTAGTTACCATTTTCAACCTCTAATGGTTACACTACAAATATTAAACCATTTCAAATTGTTATAGTCTGCATTTCTTTTTATAATTTTTAAAGTTAAATCTTTCAAATGATCATTGTACTTTTTTCGTGGTTTATATGATCTTGGTTTTCCCCGATTCCCATCTATATACCACAAAGATTCAAAACATTTGTTGTTGCTTAGATGCTAATAATTAGATCAAAAAATGAAAAGACATGATGGGTATTTAATTTTTTTTTACATATCCAATAAAACAGATGGATCGGTGATAGTGACTTGCAATATATAATAACTTCTGTTGTCTACTTTTGACCAGCTTAAACTGGCTCGACCATTGAAGGGCGGTATTATGAAGATATACCAATAAGTTCTGTTCTTAATACGAAAAAAATCGAAAAATTGAAGATCTTTTAAACCGGTTTATAATTTTGTATCATGTTTTGGAAGATAATTGTTCAAGTATTATTATTCAAGAATATTTAACCATGTATTTGTTGGTACATAAACAAAAAAGTACCAGTTTAACTTTTTTTTTAAATTTTATCTGAAAAAAAACAAACCCTCCAAGCATTGTGATACATAGACACATTACTTGTTTTTAATGCAATTATTAATATTAGATTTTTTAATAACAACTAAAGCTCAAAAGTTAGGTAGGCTAATTTTATGTATAAACACATATACATTATATATGACATTATCTACTATATCATACTCATCTTTCATCACTCTGGAATAGATTACAATGAATATGTTGAAAATAGGCAATGATGGCATCAACCTTTTCCTCTTGCCACATGCATCACTGTTAATACTATGATGTTGAACATGAGTGACACCAGGAAAGGTCAACAGAGATCACGGACAGATAATGGTCAGACAGGGCATGTTGGACAGAATTACAGAATATATAACAATACGTTACAAACATGCGATTATTTCATACATTATTTACCGTTGTGATTTTAAAAAGAAATCCATTACTTTGTTACTTGAAGCACCACTTTACAATTTTGAATATTCCTAACAGCTTTTTACAATTCTGTCCTAAATCTAGGAATTGTCGAAGGAAACAAATATCGTGCTAAATTTTTAATAATACTTAAAAAAAACTTATAAATAATGCATACAAAACAGGCACACAATTAAGAAGGTCTTCTGTTACAAAATTATAATAGTTTTGTGGATGATGCACGCAGACAAACTGGTATGATCCCGAATTTATCCATTTTCGATATTATTTCTGTTGTTTTATACATTGAATTTCAGTTTTCCCTCTACATATTTAAGTTGTGAAACAATGGGAGACATTTACGAAGGAGTAATTCAATTATTCAGTGGATGATTGTTATGGTATCGTCAAAATCGGTGCGTGAGGATAGGATCCTGTTATGAGCATCCCCTTGTCCCTATCCGTTGTTATCATAAATCCTAGATTTTTCGATATACATGATATATATCACTTGTACGTACCATATATATACCAATATATAATATTTTGACTCTACGTATGCATGTTTACTATCAATGTGAAACTCGACTACAGAGCGAAAATCAAGATGTAAATATAACATACCTTTCTGTATTTAAACATATTTTTTTCTTGATTCTGAAAAACAAGGAAACATACTTGCAACGTATATAATTAATATTGGGACATTGAGACAGATAGATTAGACCGTTGATTTTCCCGTTTGAATGGTTTTACACTAGTAATTTTGAGGCCCTTTATAGCTTGTTGTTCGGTGTGAGCCAAGGCTCCGTGTTGAAGGCCGTACTTTAACCTATAATGGTTTAATTTTTAAATTGTTATTTGGATGGAGAGTTGTCTCATTGGCACTCACACCACATCTTCCTATATCTATCATCTTATGAATTTAATATCAACAAATATCGGTTACCATGCAACCGTCAACAATAAAAAAAAACACACAAAAAACTTGTGAAGAGTTTTGTATAATGTACTCCTTATACATTTACAATCAAGGTCATCTATACTTAACTACTAAAGTTGTCCGTTTATAATTTTTTTCAAATATTAAGAAACTAAGGTTTCAATTTCCTGAGGTAAAAATGACTTTACATGAATTTGACTATTTATTTCAGGTATTTTTGAAATATAGCTCTTCAACTGTTTCGGTACTTATACATTTTCGGATTTCAAATGTTTGGTTTGAGCGTCCACAATGAAGGTATAAATCCGGGAAAGCGCTTCGGACGTTTATTAAATGTGATGTTTTCAATTTTATCTCGTACAAGAGATTGCGCATTTGTCGAAGTTGTGAACCAGCTATTTTGCAACTGCCTAAGGGATTTTATTTAATTTGTTTTGTACACTTAGAAAAACCTTAAATTTTTTAAAATATAAATATTAAAACACACTCGCTATACACACCCGCTGTGGCTGAAATGGTTGTATACTCCTTCTGACGATGAAATTTGTAAAGTTCATAAATATCAATATTTGCTTATTTTAGTGTTTACATGGTTGATAAATTATAAAATAATAAAAATACAGGAGTATACAGGAATATAAAGAAAATTCAAAACAAAAAGTTCCTTTTCAAGGACAAAATCTAATCCCAGAACACATCACACGAATTGGAAACAACTGTCATATTCATGACTTGGTACAGGATTTTCCGTCTGTTGAAAGGAGTGGATTAAACCTGGTTTTATAGCTAACTTAATCTCTCATTTGTTTGACAGTCGCATACTTGACAACAAAATGTGAACAAAACAAACATATTACAAGGTCATGTATTGTCATTAATAGTCAGACTACAGCCACTGCGATTCCAAAAAGTTACAAGGCGTCTTATTTGAGAATTTAAATGAAGGGTCTTTTTGTAAGGTCATGGGTCAAATCAAGTTTTGGGAACTCTTTTTTCATGTTCAGTGAAATAAAGAAACGTTAACCTATTTCTGAACGATTGACTGATGATTTATGTTTTATCACACTTCCAGCACTATTTGATTTATAGTGAATATCGAATTTTATTAATTAAGGAAGTCAGAGTACTTGGAGAGAATACGTGTCCAAGTAGTATTATTATATTCAAATAACAAAAGAGCTGCAAGAGGAGTGACGAACTTTTGTTTCCGGAACTTTCGTTAATCACCTATAACATAACATGTTTTCTTTTTATTGTGACTTATTTGTATTTTTCTATAAGCTTTAAATGTAAGACATTTTTTTCTGTTAAACTAGCCCAGCTTTTATGCTTGATTGACTTTTGCCATTTTTTTAAACTCTATTTTATCAACGTATACCTTGACATAAGTAACATTTTATATAAACAAATGATTGAAAATATTGCAAACACACGATGAAGAAGCTCTTGTATGTGACATTTTATAGTTACTTAGATTCAAAACACTTACGTCAGACAATAGTTTGTATCTTATAATGATTCACATGTACACCAGGAAGCGTTGACTGTGTGCATATTTTAAGAATGAGGCACTGTCAACGCTTTTACACTCTGATGAAGTTACAAAAAGAAGCATTCAATTCTTAGATGCATCATACGAAAAAAAGGTCAAA
Organism: Mytilus trossulus; assembly: GCF_036588685.1. NCBI lineage: Eukaryota > Metazoa > Mollusca > Bivalvia > Mytilida > Mytilidae > Mytilus > Mytilus trossulus. The sequence continues at coordinate 82,187,686 of NC_086375.1, forward strand.
CAAGTTTATTTTATTCTTGAACTTGCATATGAAGCCACAAAATCTGCAACACGGAAAACTATGGAGAGGTGTTTGAGAAAACAGACGGCACTACAACATTTTGCTTTTTCTTGCTGGAAATAGATTATAGTTTGGGTTTCTTCCGTGCAACACATCAGTTGGTGTTTACCATTACCTAAACATTGTGGTATTTCAGGTCGTTTTTATCCGCTTTAAAATCACCGCCCAGTGTCAAACAAAGCTGACAACCCGCATGTGGCATTTACACAATTTAAACACAAATAAAACTCACATATCTGGATATAGGATCGGGTATATCAGGTCTACTTATAATCCCGCTTGGTCTCATGTCAGGAATTGTGAAAATCTGAAATAATTAATATGAAATTAAACAGAAAGATATTTTTATTCGGGTTGATTTGAAATGAATAGGTTTTTTTTCAAACTTCTGTGTGAATTTGATATGATCCATCAATTATATTGTTAGAATTTTTGCAAATATGATTTTAATTAAACTGAATTGCATAAGTTGCAATAAAATATCGTGATTTCTCAGTTACCATCAACCATTACTATATTTTACATAGTGTAATAGATATTCCGTTACGTCTAATAACTAAATTTGTTGTAAAGTGTTTTACAAAATAGAGCAATACAAAACGAATTTAGAACTTGTTAACAAAATGTATGTTGCATGCGTTTTCAATTTATCTAGAATCATATTTAGGGTAATAAAAGTTTTAGTTTCAATCTACTCATTGATGAATAGTTCATTTGTTACTCCAATTCATGAATAATAGTATTGTAAAATGTTTTTCCGTATTCGAACTCTTGAATTAGTGATTAGTGATACATTATTGCTACTAACAATTCTTATTCAGCAGGATATCTAGTTTGTTTGGACATTCCTTTCCAAAATAGATCAAAATACATATTTGCAATGTGGTATTCATAAATACATTTAAAACACACTTTTAGACAACAAGCTTCCCATGATACATTGTGTTTTGAAGACCTATCTATCCTCATGATGTCTGACTATATCTGTTTACATAGTTTCCCTATAATTGCAATATCCATTCGTTCAAGTTGACAAAACCAAAGTCAATTATACGATTCTAAACCTTGCAATTGTCTTTAAATAGTTAGGAAAGTTTGAATTACCTTAATGAGACTTTGACAGAAATAAAGATGAATTGTAAAAAAGGAGCGCCACTTCACAATCTGAAGCTATTGAAGTCACATAATGTTATGCTCGATGGTACAGTTGGTCAACTACCGGTTAAGAAGTTAAAGTGCTCAAATATTGTTTATGTTTTACACTTACTTTTGTTAACGACAATTAACATTTATTGGCATATAACATTGCTATAATATTTAGGAGATGACATACCCCCTTACCGTTTTTGTAATCTTACTCGTGAAGAAAACAAAATATATCTTAATCACTGTCTATCCCGTTAATCATAACAAATTTATAACTTGTATGTGCTTTTTAATATGCAAATAATATAATTACATTTATGATGAATAAGTATCAAGTAGTAAACAAGGTACCTTACATATAGCAGTTTGAACACATTCACTGTGTAGTGCATATCAAATGAAATGACTAATTAGGCAACAGTAGTATACCACTGTTCAAAATTCATAAATCGATTGAGAAAAAAACAAATCCGGGCTACAAACTAAAACTGAGGGAAATGTATCAAATATAAGAGAACTACGACACATCAGAGACACAACACCGAAATGTAAAACACACACACACACATACACAGAGAAACGAACTATAATGTATTAATGGCCATTTCAATGACTTGGTGCAGGGCATTTGCACCTGTTTTTTTGGCATACCAAACCTTCTGTTGTAATGGCAGTGTTAATCATAACATTAAAATGACAACGTACCACGACAGGGTTACAATAAAAATCAGATAAATGGGAGAAAATATAGGACAGAGAAACAAACAAATAATAGCCATCAAAAGATAACAGGTTAACACATATTTGTATACGCCAAACGCGCGCTACGTCAACACAAAACCATGCTCAGATGTAAAAAGTTTGAAAGCAATGACATCTACAAAGTTGAAGGTCGCCGATGACCAAAAGTTCCAAAAAGTTGTGAGGCCATTATTATCTGCCTAGGACAAAAACATCATTATTATCAAGAATAAAACATAATTTTGCAAACAGTAAATTTTATAAAATGACTACTAGTATACAATAGATATACATGATTAAACTGAAGTTGTGACTAGCTATATGATAAAAACGAATACATAACAAAATCAAGGCCCTGTTAGCCACAGTCAATGCAACGCCCAAAGTGACGTCACATTTAAATTTCTAAAACGTGTTTCAAAAATTAAGAAAGAATTTAGATGAAATTCAAGATTAGAATTGTATGACTTATCTAACTTATATTAATAACAGTGAAAATAACAATAATAATACTAATTAATATTTAATTGTAGTAGTAATTAGAAAATAAATTGTATTATCTAGCTTTGTGGGTGTTTCTTCTGATCAAACTGCAAATCAAATATATTGTGTAAATTTCGTTGATCCAAAATTAGATCTACCAAATGAACTGGATGAGAAGCATTGCAAATTAAGTATCTATCTTTATATGTAATTGGTTACAGTTGCTTAATTTTTTTTTCTCAATTTGTTTTACAACAGTATTCTTACCGAGTCCCAACTGTCTCCTGGAATATCATCAAAACCAGAATAATTCTGTCCTGTTTCCTCATTTTGATGGTTGTTATGCGTAGTATTTCGATTAGTAGGTCCAATGTCTTCTTGAACCTATTAAGCAAAATATGTGTTATGATGAATAAATAAATGATCACTTCATTAAAAGATCCATTAAAAAAAAAAAAGTGGCAAGATTATTTTCTATATATAGAAAGTCCCTTGCCAAATAGCAAAACCTTTTGCTCACACATATGAAACAAAAAAAAACCCAACAACATAAGTCTTATTCTTGACTTCAGACATGCATTTTCGTTGCAAATATCTTGTCGCATACATATCAAAGGGGTAAGGGTGTCAGGATTGATCGCAAGGAAGCCTGGACAGGGTATTCTTTTTGGCAATCCAGACTCATCGAGGTGTGTCATACGACAAGAAATACATTACAATATGCATTTAATATCTGACTTGTATATAGCCAAAATAACATTTTTTAGCAAATATTTGCAAGATGTGTATCCTAGTTTACCCACCACATTAAAGTGGGATATTCTTTTATGATGTGTTCAGGTTTTTAATACGCCCTACAGCTCATTAATTAGGTGAAATAAACTCTCTTAATCAAAATTTAGATTAGAAATATTTATCTAGACACAACGAAAATATTACTGTATCTATATGAAGCAAGACACAAACGAATTGTTACCGCTGTGTATGATGTAATTGTGTATAATATATGGTCCTATGGTAAAATGTGTATAGTAATATGGTGTAAGGGGAATGGTGTATTGGTGTAACGTGCGATAGGAAATTGTTTGAATGATGGTATACGACGTTTAAAACTAGGCAACTGATTTTTTATTTTATACATTAATTTTCAATATTGTGATCAAATTAGTTTTTTGAAAACAAATACATAATTTTGTAATCACACGCTTTCTTTGAATATAAATTGCATTACTGTGTACGGTGTATGTTTAAGATGTCTGGTTCAAAGGTGTTACGTGTATGGTGTAATGGTACAAGGAACAGAGGGTATAATGTAATAATGTATGATGAATGGTGTAATGGTGTATGCGTGGTATGGTGTTAGTGTGACGTTAACACAACCCAATGACTGTACAAGTCACCTTTTAAGTGATTTATTGTACCATCAAGCTAGAAAGAGGGATGCTATGTTTTTAAGACGTTTTTTTTTTTTTTTTATCTTTATACATAATTATTTTAACACACTCGCAATACACACCGTCTGTTGTTGAAATGGTTGTATATCCCTTCTGTCAGTGAAATTAGGAAAGTCCTGAAATAACAATATTTGCATATTTTCATGTTCATATAGATGCTACAAAATAAAATAACGAAAAAAAACGATATCAAAGGAAAACTCAAAACGAAAAGTCCCTTTACAAATGACACAACCAAAATCCTAAACACATCAAACGAATGGAAAACAATTGGCATACACCTGACTTAGTACAGGACTATCGATTTAACCAGGTTAAGCTAAGGATTTTCTTATCCCAGGAATATATCACCTAAGTCGTATTTGGCACAACGTTTTGGAATTTTGTGTCCTCATTTGTCTTCAACTTTGTATTTGTTTGGCGTTACAACTTGCTTGATCTGAGCGTCACTGATGAGTCTTATGTAGACAAAACGAGTGTCTGGCGTATTAAATTATATTCCTGGTACCTTTAATAACTATAAATAGCTGGCCTAACCTCTTAATTATATGACAGTTGCATACAATTCAATTTAATTGACAAAAGAATGTAAAAAAACCAAACAGATATAATAGGTAAATATGCCAAAAATAGGGGACAACATTGTCTTAAACACTATATCAACAAACAATTATGGCAACAAGTAAAAATAATAAGATACAGACATGTCCAATATGCAAAAAATAAAATACCAGTATACAAAAATATATCATAGCACAATAACACAATGATAGGATATATAGGTATCGAGCCACGCCAAAAGGGTTTTACCAAAAATGGACTAAACAGTAAAGGTTTATTATTTACAAAGACAAATAAAAGAACACTACAACACGTTATCAAAATGATAAACTACGTCAGTTACTAAGATTTGTGCTTCAAGACCATAATATATTAATTGTGAAATTGATACGGAATACTTATGAACAAGGTATTGGTATTTTAGAATGAATAGTTTTAGAAAAAGGGCGAGATGTTCTTTGACATTAGCCTGGTTAGACACTGGTGACGTTTTTAAGGTCTGAATAACAGCTGCAATCTGTTTAGAAACGAGTTAGAAAATGAACATTATATATGCAGGTAAAGATTCTCTATTGTTACCAAAGTGAGGAAGACTAAAATAATTAAAAACGTATGGCTTTAAATGAGAGGATATGATAAGGCCAGTGTTTAGTCCAATGTATACGAAAAATATTAATTAAGAAATTAATTCCTACTTAGGATCATGCTTCTATTTTGATATATTTAAAGTGTTGATGTTTGGTTTTTATATTTCCATTTTTTTGTCTTCACATGTCTTTATTAAAGATGTCTTAAAATGACTCATAACGTCAGATAATTATTTTTCTTAAAATGGCTCATATTAACAACAGGAAGACTCTTTCCATGAAGTAAGGATGGCCCTGAAAAGGGCCGTTTGTGAAGCTATTATTGGCACTGTTGGAGTTCAAATCGTTGTTTCGTCGTCATTCCGTGGACGTCTGGCCATTCACTTTGTTTACAAACGTCAGTGACGTTGTTTTGATTGAGAATTACACGTGTAAACATTGAACGGCTCAATTTCATCGGTAAATAAAAGAGTAATTCATTGCACAATATCAATATCAATTCGATATTCTTTTCATTTTGACAAAAATTAAAACAAACCCGATTTGTTCATATTGATTCTGTATAAGCCTTCCTGTAGTTGGTTTTGTTCTCTGTCAGCTATTGATGGTTAGTTCAAGTCATTGGTTAATAAATGTGTCATAACCTAGTTATTTGCATTTTAATCCTGCATTATGTCCTCAAACAGTGGTATTGGCTCTCGGTTACGCACGGTTTATCTTGACAAAATACGACTTACCTCGACCCAATATGATTGTACTTGAGGAACATAATACAGGATTAATATGAAAACAACTATTTAGTAGACATGTTACGAAAAGGTATATTCACGACGCTGAGGTTGACAATTTACACTTTAAATGTGGGGACTGTGTCACAACACTAAAGAGATTACCTGTGTATACTTTGTATTTTATTTAAAAAATGCATTGATCCTTTCGCAGGCAGTTCCGTATGGAACGAATATTCAATTACATTTATACGATTAGAAATAAAATACTTTCCATTATACTTTTAAGTAACTATAATAATACTGCAAAAAGTGTTGAAGGCCGTACATTGACCTATAATGATTCTTTTTTAAATTGTTATTCGGATGGAAAGTTGTCTCATCGGCACTCACACCACATCTTCCTATATCTACAGAATCCATAAATTACGGACAAATTCATCATAAATAATTTCGTCATGATGCGCCTGATACTGTTTTGACCATAAACAGTTTTTGTCCAGCTATCGTGAAACCATACATAGTTTGGCAAAGTTATTGATATCTTAAAACTTTAACCACATACTGAACCTACATATACACAGTTATAATTAAAAAAAAAAGCAAACCACATTTCGAATCTAAGTACTTAAGGAATTGCTTTAAAAAAGGAAAGCGAGTATAGGAATCGCAATAGATTTAGACTTTGACAGAAAATGAAAAAATATATAATTATGACACAAATTTTGTCATTTTTATTCGAAATAAGAAGCAATTGAAGAAAGACTTAGAAGGTTGATGTACTGTTAACCAATTCTTCTAATGATATCTAGATGAAAACATTATGTTTTACCAAATTCAAGTGTACGCCCGGGCGTTTTGACGTAAACGTAGCTACGCGCATGCAATATCAAAAGTTTCAGCTCATTTTGTATTTTCTGTATAATAGTTTGTGATTGATTGATTGTTGATTGCTTAACGTTCAGCGGCAAATATGTCATGTATGTTTAGAACAAGAAGAGGTTTGTGTAAAATATGACTCGCTACTCTTCGGTTGAACAACCCTGCAGAGTTTCAAAAGCATCGCATAATGTCTTAAGTTTTCATTTATATCTTAAAACCACCTTATGCAGATATTTTGTATTTCATAAATTCCTAAAACATTTGTGGAAATTCGCCAACCGTTTCATAAGAAAATGAGAATATGAAAAAAAAAGTGACACCGATGACCGATGGGTCTTTCCTGCTAGGAGTTTCTCTAAAACAAATATGTTTATTTTTTTTAAAATTAAATCTGTTGAATGTGTACCTATTACTACCCTACGGAGGTACCAGTTGTTATTTTCAGGGAGAGGGGGACTAGGATTAAATCTGAAAAAGGCAGGACGGGAGTTTTGAGTTAAGAAAAGGCGGAATGAGTAACTTGGCAAAAAAAACCTAAAATTTAACTTGCTTACTATGTATAGTATTATCAATCTAGAATTGAATGAACTTGTATAACCCTCAGCCCCCCCCCCCCCCACCTTTTCTAGACCACCCACTCCTACGCACGTACAGTAACACCTTTTATGTCTTATGACAGGTTTTAGCCAGCAATGATATCACAAAAGCAATTGTCGTATAAGATGTTAAATACATAATGATGTTCTAGGAAAATGTAATTTGAACTAACCAAGACGCACAGGATTTAAATTTTACCTATTTAAATCTATAATCAATGTTTTGACACCGTCCCCAAATTTTAAGTCTAATTTGTCAGCCTCAGCGTCGAGAATATACCTTTTCGTAACAAGTCTAATAAAACGTCAATAGAAGTTGCACATAATGTAAATGAGTGAAATTCGCTTAATAGACAAAATAAAATACAGATTGATTCCGCAATGAGGCATAACATTAAGAATTCATTTTCAAATTAGGAAGAATATTAATTGATTTGTTACAACATTTTGATATGGTCTGAGCTTTAACCTTTCTCGTTATTAATTGCCCCTATACAAAGCAAATTAAACTCACATATCTGTGTGTTGGAACGTGTATACCAGGTCTCAGCATAAACCCACTTGATGTTACGTCAGCCATTGTGAAAACCTAGAATAAATGATATGAAATAACACAGAAAAATATTGATATTCTTGATTGTATTACAAGTTTTGTTTTAAAAATTTCTGTGTGATTTTGTTTTGATTTGCCATACCTTTATCTCAACTCTTGCAAGGATGATATAAATAAAACCTAATTGCATTATTTGCAATTACAAATAGTGATTTCTCTTACCCTCTTCCATAACTATATTTTCATAGCGCTATATATATTCTCAAACGTCTAACACAGTATTTATTGAAAGGTGGTTTACAAACATGGGTAATTAAAACTAATCGCGAAATTTAATGTAAAAGAATATTAGGAACATTTCTCGTGACTCCATCTCATGGTTTCATAGTCCATTTGCTAATCCCGTTTGTGAATTATTGTTTAAGGTTTTATATATTCGAATTCTTGGATAAGTGATTCATCCTATAAATATTGATAGTAATTCGATTCAGCAAGATATTATGTTTACTTCGACATCCTCTCCAAATAAATAAAAATAAATATGATTAATGTGGTATTAATTAATACATTTTAGACACAATTTTTGTCAACATGCTTCCTTTGTATAGAACAACTTAAACTTGTTATTAACAGCTACATTGTGCCCTGTGCCATGATGCCATGCATTTCTATCCTCAGGATGTCTGACTATATCTGTTAACACATTTTCCCTATAATCGTAATATCCATTCGATTAAGTTGATACAACCAAAGTCAATTATACAATTGTAAACTGTGCAATTTTCTAATCTACTTAGCTGAAAAATTAAATAACCTCAACGATACTTTTACTTAAAGACCTAAAAAACCAAATACAAGAATTTCAGATAGAAAAGTATCGTGACACGGCTTATAGTAATGTGAATTCACACTCAAATATAAGAGAAAACAAACGACACAACAGAAATTCAACGTTAAAATGTATCACACACAGAAACGAACTATAATATAACAATGACCATATGCATGACTTGGTACAGGACATTATTAAAGACAAAATAGTGGGTTGAACCTGGTTTTGTGGCATTTGATAATAAATATAAAACTTGTATGTGCTTTTTAATATACAAAAAAATAGAATTACCTTTAATTTATAATGAATAAGTATCATTGCTCAGTGTGTCTGTGATGTTTCTTGTGTACTATTATTTTTCTAATTGTCTTTTTCATTGTTAGCGATGGCGTTGTCAGTTTATTTTCGATTTATGAGTTTAACTGTTCCTCTGGTATCTTTTGCTCATCTTTTATTTAACTAGATACCTTACATATAGCATTTTGAACACATTCACTGAGTAGTGCATATCAAATGAAATGACTTAAGAATTGCAAATTACAGTATCTATCGTTATACATTATTGATTACAGTTGCTTGAATTTTTTTTCCGATTTGGTTAACAACAGTATCAATTACCGAGTCCCAACTGTCTTCTTGAATATTCTGAACACCAAAATACGTGTTTCCTCCTTCCTCATTCTGATAGTTGGTTTGCATAGTATTTTGATTAGTAGTTTCGATTTCTGCTTGAACCTATGAAGCAAAATATGTGTTATGATAAATACCAGAAATAGTCCAGTCAATCTAGCATGAATTTTACCCTAACCTTAAGGTACTTGCAACAGAAGATTTTCAAGTTTTAATCTTAAGCATTATACCCTTGATATAAAAGTCCCATAAAATCTCCTGAGGAAGAATAAAAAAATTACGATTGAAAATTCCTATGGAGATTTGCATTGAAAAGTCAGATAACTGTGCAAAAAGGCAGAAATATCAATAAAAGTTAATACAAAATTATATCTTTACCACTTCTATTCAACAGAATGTATTGATTATTGATATTTGAGTTGTCTATAGAAAATCACAAACAACTCTATAGGTGTTTCCATATCTTTTATCAAGCTACAATCTAGATTTCGTAATTCATTAGTTGACCATTTACCGAATTTTTCAACATGTCAAGGTAAAGAATCTCAAATTTAATAAAAACAATTAAGCATATATTCTTCTTTATGTGGTTTAAAGTTTCTTTCAACAGGTAAGATGCTGAAAAAATATAAAATACAGTTATAAACAATACCAAATTTTCACATTATTTTTTGAAAATGGTCACCAAGCCACAAATTTGCAATTTCTTTTATGACAATTGCACCCCCAAAAAAATAAAAATACCTACAACACTTTGGTTTTGTACATTTCATGAGCAGAAAATTATTTATTATAGTCAAATACGAACTTATAACCCCATCAAAGTATCCTACTTTACATAAATTTAAAGAAAATCAACCAAAAACTGACCCAAAAAAGACTCATTTTTGCGGAGTGCTCTCCCCTTCCAATGTTAATTCCCATAGGAAATTAAAAGTGCTGATTTTGAGTTTTCCCCAAGTTAGATTATATGGGACTTTTTTCTGTGTATATTTGGGGCTTAATGCTTAAGATTAGAACTAACACATTTTCTGTTGCAATTAGTTTGAGGTTAAAACTTAGTTTGACTCGACTAAACATGAATAAAATGCTATGCCTTCATTAAATGTTTCATGTGGCCATATTCTTGACTTCAGACATGCGTTTTTGTTGTATACACACCAAAAGGGGGTTGGTTGTCAGGATGTTTCAAAAGGAAGCCAGTACGTGTCTTTCTTTTGGACAATCCAGACACCTCGAGGTGTGTCATACGGCAAGAAAAACATTTTAATATGCATTGTCTGACTAGTTTATCGCAAAAACAAAAGTATTTTACAAAATATTTTCAAGATTTGTATCCTATTTTACCCACCATACTAAAGATGAATATTATTTTATAATGTGTTCAGATTTTAATACGCTCTACAGCTCATTAATAATGTGAAATAAAACACACTAATTGATTTAAATCTAAATTTAAGATTAGAAATATTTATCTAGACACAACGAAAATATTAATGTATCTTCATGAAGCAAGACACATTGTTACCGCCGATTTGAAGTGCCAAGTTTACCAAACACAAAACTAAATTACTGCCCTTGTACGTCATTGGCGTGTAGGGCAGTTACACAGATAAACCACTTTTATCGGTCATTGTCAATTTTCTGTTGTGTGCCCCATGTCTGTTGATTTATACTAGACTCTACCTCTATAGTTCTTCTCCATGTCATTTGGTCATCCTCTCTTTCTTTTACCTTCTGAGATTCAGTGGAGTGCTGCCTGTGTGATAGCCTCCTAGGCTTTCCGTATGACATGCCCTATCCACCTTCATCGTTTTCTCATTATAGTTGTGGCTATATCTTGTTGTTTGCATCTGTTGAAAAGGTACTCGTTTGAAAATTTTTGTTGCTTGAAGATTCCCAGAATCCTTCTCAAACATTTGGTATAGAATAAAGCAACAGTAGTATACATCAGTTCGAATCTCATAAATCTATAGAAAACAACTAATCCGGGTTACAAACGAAAACTAAGGGAAACTCATTAAATATAAGAGGAAAACAACGACACAACATAGAAAATCAGACTGCTTATTTTGGTCGTGTTCAGTCATCCTTCAACATTCTGAACCATACAAAAGTACAGGTAAAACATAGCTGCTGTAAAGTTTGAGTGTGGTTTGGATGGCATACTGACCAGATCTCCATACAGCCTGCATGTTGTAGAGGCCTGACCTTGCCTTTGATAGTCGTCTTTTGATGTCCTATTCTGCTCCGTCGTTGGTAGTAAGAGTACTGCCAAGGTATGTAAAGGTATCAAGATGTGATAATGTTTTTCAGGCTATAAGTCGTCGGCAAAATCAAGGTCTTCTAAAGTGGTGAAGGTGCCCATCATAACGTTACGACAAAAGAGCTGATTTCAGCTTCCAAATTGTGAACTTTCCATTTCTATGTAGCAACATTCCAGCAGCGACTGCATACGTCTCCAAATTGATACAATATTCCTAGGCTTGTATTTCCTATTATGATTTCCTTGATAGAGGTTTGCTACTCACAAGGAAGCTATTAAATCAAGAGTTCCAAATGGTGAAGTTGAAATCATCCCTTCGAAAATTTAACGGACGCCATCACGAGTTGGTTCGTTATGGAATAACAGTTTTCTTTCATTCGGCTAGTATACCGTATATAGATGTAAATAATTAAGAGATGAACGAATATAAAATGTAATCGGGAGTCATGTACATGTTGCCCGCAAAAAAAAGGAGAATATGTATACATGAAGGCCGAAGTTTGATTTCCAATTCAGTGTGAATCAATAAGATTTTCAAAATTCTACACACTAATGTGTTAGATTTGGCTTAGTTCACAAGTGTTATGAAGAGTTTTACATTATTAAACTCTTCTCACATGTGTCCTTTTATTTATAGATATATTAACAAAACTTGGCTTCACAATATTTGTTTTGAAAGTTTTAATTTGCGTCATGATGATTTGTGGTACTTCAGTCTAATAAACAGAAGGAAGGATTATTTCTTCTATAAACGTATCAAAGATAGAAAGTAAACCTCAATTTGACAACAACACATATGAGCTATCAAAGAATTTGATTTTTATATGAATTATAGTTTACATTCTAATCAGGAAAAATTACTTTAAATTCATCATTATTTTGTGCTCTAGTTCATTGTAAACTTGTATTGTCTTGGTTGATTCTTCAAAAGTATGGATACAAAAGTCAATATGGTGTTATAATCTTGACCACTATATGATTATCATTGCCTATAATTACTTTAAACTTTCTATATGATTTGGTTTATAGAAGTGTTATTTACCGAGTCCAAACTGTCTCCTGGCATGGTTTGAAACGGTCCACTATCTGTAAAACACCGACGTTCCATTAAACCATCCCAATTTTTAGAATATCCAGTAATTCGACGAGTAGCTTCATTTTCTTCTCCAGTCTATAAAGCACAATATGAGTTGGGAGTAAAAAATAAAAAACTTAAATATAAAGTATAAAATCTATAAAAGATAAATTACAAATTAAAAAATGACATAGATTTTTTCAATATTTATTAGAAATATGTGTTCGATATAATTATATCGGGTACAACAGTTTTTTAGGAATACATACTTTTTAATATAAAAAATTAAAAACTATTTCAAAATCCACAAAATCTGCATCGAAGATTGTTTCATATATATTTTCTTGGGAGAAACACACCAGGTTTATTTGGACCTCTTATATAGAGACTTTTCTGGGTGTCATTAAACATCTCAATTTTTAAAAGGTGTAATACCACCATTGATTTTCCCCTATGAGTCTTTGTTCAATTTGCACTTTTCAAAAAATTGTGCAGAATTTATCTTTGTTCCAAATAAGGAAATACTTGGCAGGAGTAAAGTTTTATCCTGTCCAGTTCTATAGAAAAAGTTTCACCTAACATTTCATTGCATATAAGAAAATAACCATCATTGGAAGTTAACCAATCAAATTTCTCCCCTTATTCTATCTGTGTACAAGGTTTAGTCACCATGTAATTGCAAGATTACAAAATTTTCTATAGAAATCACAAATAAAAAATAATGGTTTTATGAAATACCCAAGACATATGTTTATGACACAGAAATAGTTTTACTGCAATAAAATGTAGGATTAATTACCTACAACGGTCAAATTCAAGGGAATATTTTTTTAGACCTACTTTCGTATGCAACCGGATGTGACGTACCATGATTTGGTGGTATTACACCTAAAGGATTCTCTGATTTTCTTAAATCTAGCCCAATATTCCAAAGGGAAACTTGGTTTTGAAGAATATCTTATTTTCAGAAGGTTTATGAATGCATACGCATACTCTAAAAAAAGAGTTTAAATATGTTATAAAGAGTTTTACATTATTAAACTCTTCTCAACAGTGTCCTTTTATTTTATAGATATATTAACAAAACTTGGCTTTACAATATTTGTTTTGAAAGATTTAATTTGCGTTATGACGACTTGTGGTACTTCAGTCAAATAAACAGAAGGAATGATTGTTTCTTCTATAAACGTATCAAAGATGGAATATTAAAAAGTTAACCCCCATTTGACAACAACACATATGAGCTATCAAAGAATTTGATTTTTATGTAAATTATAGTTTGCATTTTAATCAGGGCAAATGACTTTAAATTCATCATTGTTTTGTGCTCTAGTTCATTGTAAATTTGTATTGTTGGTTGATTCTTCAAAAGTATGGATACAAAAGTCAATATGGTGTTATAATCTTGACCACTATATGATTATCATTGCCTATAGTGACTTTAAACTTTCTATATGATTTGGTTTATAGAAGTGTTATTTACCGAGTCCAAACTGTCTCCTGGCATGGTTTGAAACGGTCCACTATCTGTAAAACACCGACGTTCCATTAAACCATCCCAATTTTTAGAATATCCAGTAATTCGACGAGAAGCTTCATTTTCTTCTCCAGTCTATAAAACACAATATGAGTTGGAAGTAAAAACCAAACTCTTAAATATATAGTATAATTTCTATAGACGATAAATTACAAATAAAAAAATGACATACATTTTTTCTGTATTTATTAGAATTATGTGTACGATATAATTATATCGGGTACACCAGTTTTTTTGAGGAACTCATACTTTTTAATGTAAAGAAATTATAGATAGTTCAAAAGCCACACAATCTACATTATAGATTGTTTCATATATATTTTCTTTAAAGAAACACACCAGCTTCATTTGGTCCTCTTATATAGAGACTTATTTTTGTATCATGACGCATCTCAATTTTTAAGGATTTTTTTCTGGTTTTCTTTAATCTAGCCCAATGTTCTACAGGGAAACTTGGTTATGAAGAATATCTTATTTTCAGAAGTTTTATGAATACATACGCATACTCTCAAAAGAACCCATTTTATGAAGAGTTTTACATTATTAAACTCTTCTCACAAATGTCCCTTTATTCTATAGATATATTAACAAAACTTGTCTTCACAATTTTTGTTTTGAACGTTTTAATTTGCGTTATATTATTATTATCTATCAAAGAATTTGATTTTTATGTAAATTATAGTTTGCATTTTAAGAAGGGAAAACGACTTTACATTCATCATTATTTTGTGCTTTAGATCATTGTTAATTGGCATCATCTTGGTTGATTCTTTGAAAGAATGACATAGCATTCTGGAATAAAAAACCTGCATATAGTGCAGAGAAAATGATGGATTACACTTGTTTTTATAACCAGATAAATTTTTCACCTGTATGGAAGTGGCATAGAAATTGGTAATGTTGACAACAACGTTTAAGCGAAACTTACAGACATAATAGGTTGAAATGACACAAATATGGAAACAACAGTCAATATGGTGTTATAATATTGATCACTATAAGATTATCATTGCCTACAATTACGATATACTTTCTATTCGATTTAGTTGATAATAGTATTATTTACCGAGTTAAAGCTGTTTTCTGGAATGGTTTGAAACGGTCCACTATCTGTAAAACCACGATGTTCCATTGTCTCATTTCTATTTCTAGAATACCCAGTAATTCGACTAGAAGCTTCATTTTCGTCTCCAGTCTATAAAGCACAATATGTGATGGCGATAAAAAACTAAAAATTTAAATACATAGGGCAACTTCTATAGAAGATAAATTTCATTCTATAAATTGTCATTTTCGCCATGGCGTTGTCAGTTTATTTTCGAGTTTCGAGTTAGACTGTCCCTATAGTATCTTCCGTCCCTCTTTTACAAATTAAAGTTGCATAAATGTTTTTCTATATCTATAACAAATATGAGTACGATAAAATGATATTGGGTACAACAGTGTTTTTAGGGACAACTTGATTTTTAAAAGTGAAGAAATTGTAAATAGTATGAAATAGTTATCAAAGGTACCAGGATTATAAAGCCACAAATAATGGGAGATGTTATGGAAATAATTGTGAAAATCGTGATACAAGCATGAAATTTGGTAGAAAGGTTGACTAAACGAAACAAAAAACAATCAGCTGCTGGCCATGAACAATTTTCATTTTTTCAAGATGGCCACTGCGTACGTTGAAAATGGCATTATATCCCATTTGCTACATTTCGGTGATCCTTTGAAAGCTGTGTTATAGGTAAAATCCAAAGTAAGTTCTGATAAAACGTAAATTACAGTTCCTAAAGTATGATGAAAGAATATTAAAATGACAAAAAAGCGACTTCCGGTTCCAAAAAGGCGGCAAAATTGTTGAAGAAGGCTACATATCGTAAATTCTTTAATAGCTGTGTTGTAGGTAAAATCCAATGTAAGTTTGTATAAACGTAGATTACTGTTCCTAAAGTACGACGAAACTATTTTTTTTCATTTTCTTCTAATTAACAAGAAATATCACTGACATTGTAAAGTTCAAATAACTAGTTTGGTTAGAAAAAGCAGGTTGCATTTCTTGAAATTATTTTTGCCAATTCCCAAAACCGTACAAGGGTGGCTAGAACGTTTGCGTTTACAATTTTTAACACGACTTGATTTTTCTTATCCGAATTTCAAAAGTTCCTGAAACGAGGGTGCAACGGCAGCCAACGAAGTCCATTGTGGTTTCCAACTGATATTGTTTGTGTTTGTGTTTTTTCTTTCTTCCAAACCCAGTGCTCATGACTTGGTACGAGTACCTGTCGAATGCATAAATCAGATTTAGCCCACCTTGATATTCTTCTCTTTTGATGTGCTCCGGAAGAGAACAACTGGTAGGCGGAAAAGCATCATAAGGTTGCTGCTTCCTGACAAATGATTCAAATCGTTCCTTGTTAACATTAAGTGTTAATGTTGCCGCACCTGAAGCAAGCAAATGCTTCTATGATGTCCATGTCTGTGTCTTCATACTAAATTAAAGCGAGCAAAACATCCGTTACATCTGGAAATACTTCCCATGTCTGCCAAGCTTATCTCTGCACTTTCCCACCAGATGATTACACAGTGTCACATTCAAAGAATTCATGGAAGGAAAGAATAGCAGCTGCTCGAGGACAAAACACATCTGATATGGTATATACATGAAACTATCGAAAGTATGCCCTCAAAAACTTTTCCACACCTTATACAAAGGAAGTTTCAATCCCTAGTACTACTACATCTGTGTCGGAATTACTGAAAATTACTAATATTTTTTGCACGTAGTTGCCTGGAATAAACCAACAACAATAATTTATGCGTCAGAATTTGGATCAGTTGATGGCACATCGCACAATGTTTCAAGTATATCCATTTGCTGCGATTTTACAACACTGTTTAAAGTGACACCCTTAGACAAAGACAGAGGAGTAATTTGGTTTTCGTATAGCAGAATCTTCCAAATCAAACTGTCTACTCTGAGAAGAAATGAAAAGTCTAGAAAAGATCGTAATCACTTTTCCTGTTCTTCAGCTTTGTATTTTGACAAAGACATTTCCAGTTTCATTTTACGGCTATAATAGGAAATGGTTCTCTTTTATCTGGTTTTAAAAGCATATTTTCCTTCGATTTGCATTTGTTTCAAAAGATCTTCGTATTGTTTGAACCCAATATCTTCGAGTTTATTTACATATCTCAACTGCCTCGGAGTCAACAATTTTCTTAAAAGAGTCAACTTTGTACAAATCAGACGAATGTTCTAGGAAAGAGTAAAATCAGAAAATGGATTTTTAAAACTCTTTCATCACTTTAGACAGCCTTTGGTGCTTTTCTAATTCGAACATAATTTATAACAAACCTTTCTTCGAGTGTCCGTTGATAAAATTTTAAAATATAAGAAAGTAGGTTTTCAGCCCCCCTCTGTCAATATATGTATTTGCCTATATTTATTGGTCTGTTTTGGTCGATTAGCTCTTAAACTGTTAAGGATATTATACATTCGTTACTACTTTTGAAAAACAGCAGCTGTACTTCGATACAGATTTCATCGTAACAGCTTTGCTTAACGATAATTGTCCTGATTTAACTATTCAATTGAACGAAAGACATTCATTTGCATATCTAGTACCAAAGTATCATTGTATGCGATAGTAATATGTCGTCTATATGCTTTTAAGTAATCGATGTTAAAAACATAATAATCTAGAGCATTAAACGATTATTAATAATACCAAAGTATGTGCTGATACTCGTTTTAATAATAAATATCTTCTCAACAAACTTGAAGCATTACTGTGTGTAAAAAAGAGTTTTCATTAAAACAAGTACCCCATATAGATAAACATTTGAGCCTCAGTCACACCTTAACGGATAGCTCGAACAGATGCCTAACGAATAACTTTTTTTCAATCCGTTAGACGTCCGTTTTTATCCGTTAGACGTCCGTCCATATCCGTTGCATGTCTGTTTAGCGTACGTTTTATCAGTTGACGTCCGTTCTGACCGATGGAAAATTTTGAGCATGTTCAAAACTTTGAACCGACGTTTAACGGATGAGATATTCGTTGAACGTCTGGTAGGCGTCCGTTTTGTACGGAGATCGTCCGTTTCGATTCCGTTTTGTATCCGTTACTTGTCCGTTATAAATCTGTTGTAGGTCTGGCAGATAAAGTCACCAACGGACTTCTACCGGTCGTTTAACGGATAAAACAGATGTTGAACGAATGTGAAACGTACTTCTACCCGACTTATAACGGATAAAACGGATGATGAATGGATCTGAAACGGATAAATTTAAAAAAGAAGATGTGGTATGATTGTCAATGAGACAACTCTCCACAAGAGACTAAAATGACACAGAAATTAACAATTATAGATAACCGAACGGCCTTCAACAAAGAGCTAAGCCCATACCCTATAGTCATCTATAAAGGGCCCCGAAATAACAATGTAAAAAAATGAAACGAGAAAGCGGCCTTACTTATAATTTGTTTAACGAAAACAAATATGTTACACATGAACAAACGACAACCACTAAACTACAGGCTCCTGACTTGGAATAGGCACATACATACAAAATGTAGTAGGGATCCCAACCCTCCACCTAACCAGGGACAGTGGTATAACAGTGCAAAATAAGGACAAACTATAAAAATCAGTTGAAAAAGGCTTAACTCATAAGATGGACAAAAATAATACCAATTGAAAATTTCGCGTCAGGAATGCGGCTCATTAATTCTTATTATTCATAATCGATCTTAGCTAGAGTAAGGGTACGTCTTCACAATCACGCAGCTTTTATTTAGGCCAGACAATGCCATTTTGTAGATTTGAAGAACAAACCAAAACCAGTTACACAGAAACATTTTGAATATTTATACGATTTACATGTATTATTATTGTCGCCTTTTCCCCCCGTATATCTTTTTGTCCGTTTTATGCGGTACTCGTCCGTTGAATGTACGTTCGACATCCGTTCTGTCCGGTACGTTTCCGTTTCTCGTCCGTTGTATATCCAGTGTTTGTCCGTAATGCATTCGTTACTGGTCCGTTTCATTTGGTCATTACATCAACGGACTCCCAACGGATAACAATTTTGTCAACGGACAACTTTTATTTTCAACCGTTAGGCGTCTGTTCGTGCTATCTGGTAAGGTGTGACCGATGCTTAACAGACCGTATGTAAGAAAACATGTCGGACACTCAAGAAAAATTATCATAAGAATAAATGCTGTAAAATGGATACCATATATTTCATGCATTGGTAAGGTTTTAACCGCCTACAAATACACGAGAAATCAAGGCGGTTTAGACAATTGAAAGAAGGAGATAAAGTCGCTTCGTTGAAGACCTATTGGTGGCCTTCGACTGTTGTCTGCTCGTTGGTCAGACAATGCCTTTACCAAGTCATTTGTAATCGTTTGATGTGTTTTACCTTTTGATTTCATTTCATTAAGGACTTTTCGTTTTGAATATTCCTCGGAATTTTGTATTTTTGTGCTTTTGTGATTTTACTTTTTATTGCTCATCTTTATGTGAATATAACAAGGAGCAATACATTTCACTTCATCGGTTTGTGCATAACTTTGTTATATCTTTTGTTAGGTTAAAGGCATATGTAAGTCGATCAATATCAGTAAGTACTTCGGCTGAGGTTTTTGAGTAACATAAAAGTTAGTTTTCTGATTTTCATTGTTAAGAAAATAAAGGGGGAGAGACAAGATGTTTAAGATTATATTCTTTGCCTTATTTTTTTAAACACAAAAAGCTTTACTAAAACATAAGTAAATAACAATTTTAACTGAAGACAGGTACTTTCTATATCTGGCGTCTTGTGTTTAAAGACATGGGCAATTTATTTATTGTGAATAACATAATGAAGATTTACTGAAAGATTAGTTTATTAATAAAAAGAAGAATGCACCAATATTTCACATTTGTGATGTATCTATTATAAACTTATCAAATACTATCATAACACTTACTGTCATTGAGCCTGGTCTATTTTCTGTTCTTACCCCCTCTCCAAATTCAGCATATGGAGATGATTCGTTACTGCCATTACTTCCATTTAACCTTTCAAAAACAATATAATTCTAATCAATATATTATTTAAATAACATCTCATACATATAATTTTACAGTCCAATCACAAAGGAAACATAAAAACTTCAACAAAAACAACATGTATATTAAGACCACGTAGTTGAGAGGGTGATAAAGCAGATTGTTAGTCTGAGAACAATGCCAATTGTGACGTTTTATTTCGTGTATTATAATGAATGTTTTGTCGGTATTTTCTTTTAAATGTTAAGGTAAAAGTAATGATGATTATAAAAGGTACCAGACTGATACCCTCTTTTAGACACGACCCGTCACATCAAAACTTTGAAATTACAAATAATTCCATTGATTTCACTCCGTCACAAGAATCTATCATTCATGACACAATGGGGGAACACATGGCTTTTAAAATTAAGGAAAAGATTTGGGAGGGAAATTTTATATAGCTTCATTCTCTTTTGAGAACGCAAAAAGGAATTTGAGAGGTTGACGTGGACGTTTTGATATTAAAACGGGGGAACATTATCATTGAAAAACATCGTTGGGTGTTAATTTGTCTATGAATGAATGGACTTCAGCATTCATAATTTTATGAGTGTCTACATTAAAAAATCAGCACACGGTTACAGGAATAGTTATATGGCTATATAAGATTAGCGGCAAAGAGGTCAGAAAACTGGGCCACTTATGATGAGCAATTTAGGCTTAAAATATAAAAGAATCTAAATTGATCTTGGGAAAATATACATGGTGGATATTGATTGTTACACATCACATATCACACAGTACAAAACAGTGTATCAGTGCAATCACAGGGTTATAGAACAAATAAAAAGATCCGCTAATATGATGATTATTAATTCCTAACTGTCAGTATTAGTTTTAAGCCAATTAAACTATAATTAAGTGATAATGTATAATATAAACATAAAAATCTTTAAAATTGAGAATGGAAATGGGGAATGTGTCAAATAGACAACAGCCCGACCATAGAAAAAAAAACAACAGCAGACGGTCACCAACATGTCTTCAATGTAACGAGAAATTCCCGCAACAGGAGGCGTCCTTCAGCTGGACCCTAAATAAATATATATTCTAGTTCAGTAATAATGAACGCCATACTTAACTCCAAAATATACACAATAACTAAAGTTAAAATAATACAAGACTAACAAAGGCCAGAGGCTCCTGACTTGGGACAGTCGCGAAAATGCGGCGGGGTTAAACATGTTTGTGAGATCACAACCTCCCCCTATACCTGTAGCCAATGTAGGGAAGTAAACGCATAGCAATACGCACATTAAAATTCAGTTCAAG
Organism: Mytilus trossulus; assembly: GCF_036588685.1. Classification (NCBI taxonomy): domain Eukaryota; kingdom Metazoa; phylum Mollusca; class Bivalvia; order Mytilida; family Mytilidae; genus Mytilus; species Mytilus trossulus. The sequence goes on from NC_086375.1 coordinate 82,209,188, forward strand.
AGAAGTCCGAGTCTGATGTCAGAAGATGTAACCAAAGAAAATAAACAAAATGACAATAATACATAAATAACAACAGACTACTAACAATAAACTGACAAGCCAGCTCCAGACTTCAATTGAACTGACTGAAAGATTATGATTTAATCATATGAAAATCAGCCACAATCCTTCCCGTTAGGGGGTTTAGTATCATACCATCATAACATATTGAGAAAAACATAACCCGTGTCATGCCAACAACTGGTTTTTGAATAAATATATTTAGTTCCGATGCAAAGACCCTGTAAGTGAATCAATATTAACGCCAAAATATGAAATCTTTAATGACCTGACACCAGTATCGTAACTATATCACTTCTTAATTCAAAGGTTTTGTTGGTTTTTGAGGTGAATACTGACACCTTTGTGCTTTATAAAGAACAATTCAATAAAAGATTGATGTGAAGTATCTGAACGTATAAGAAGTCTGCATGTTGAGCTATATTTACGAATGATGTCCTTAGTTCCCCTTTTAATTTAGAAGATCGAGATAAACAAGAGTAATCTCTAGTGAATGAAAGTAATAAATGCAATTCGCACTCCTTGCTTGGGCCATGACAAGTTCTACAATTTGCAGGTTTGGAAAATGTGGTTAGTGGTAACGGTATGGTCTACAGATGGGTAACTCTAAGACCTCCTCCACCTCATCTTATAGAGGGGATAGCCATTGTGTATAGGTAATCGGTAGTCATCCTGGCGCCTCATCAAAATATTATAGAAAACTCTGTAGCCAAAGAAATGCCACAACGTAAAAATGTATATTCTAGTCAAGAAAATGTAAGTACAAGTTGGTGTAATAAAACGAATGTTTAATTCAAAGGATTGTTTTTGTATAAGTTGTAAAAGTTATAAATGAAAAACATATGATGGAACCTCTACACAAATAAGTATAATATACAGAAAGTCTGTAGTATTTTAATATTGGTATTTGTGAACTATAATAAACAACAAAGAGAGACAACGCTAGATTAATTTTTAATCACTTTGTGATTAAAGGAGTGACATCAACATAGTTTAGAAAATACGTCAACAACTCTTGATTGATGTTCTTTATCTCATTGTTATTCGTTCAGTATTGATATGGGGTCTTCTTCTATGAGTATTGCAATTATATATATATATATACAACTCGTCTAAACATCAACCCAACAATGTTAGATCTGTAAATTTGTTTCGCAAATATTTGGTTCTTCCCTCGCCGGGATTCGAACCCATGCTAGTGTGATATCGTGACACCAAATCGCCTGCACTGCAGCCGTCCCGCTAGACCACAATATATATATGCGTATCGTGACTGGGATGCACTACCATTTTAGAAGCTGGTTAATAAACAACAACTGATGGAACAATATTTAAAGATACAGTCATTGTAATTTACCCCTGGTACTTCCTTTTCATATCTTTTTTTGAATTTTTAATCTATAAAATACTTATATTCATTTGACTCTTCAATCTGATATTGTGATTCCTATAAAACTGCAATTTTATGAAGCGTGTGTGTATAAGTAATTATTCTGCTTGCACAATAATTAAAACAAACACTTTTAACTTTGCACGACTCACCCATCAACAAGTTTATAATTTGTATGCATGTGTCCGGCTTCATGTTCAGCCTAAAATAAAATAAATATATTTGATTATGGTAATACTTTCTTTTGAAGAAAAAAATGAAACCTGAACAAGCACATTTTTAGTTCTTTGCACGACATAAACAAATCTCTTCCGTCTATAAAATGGATCGGAAAATTATATTTGATTATCAAACAAGAAAATTGATTTTGTTTTTGTATAGAGGATGTTCTCCTTTTCTTCTCTAATTGTTTGTTTGCCTTTTTAAACTTTACTTTTTATGTTTTACCAATGAATGCAATATTATAAGTTTCTAAAAGGGCCAGAGTCTACTTGCTTTTCCAAAGTTTTACGAGGGGTTGGTGTTGCTCAGTCTTTTTTTGTTGTATCTTTTGGTTTGTGTATTGTTTTTTTGTAGCTATGGCAATATCAGTTTATTTTCGACTTGTAAGTTTGACTGTCTCCTTATTATTATTTGCCTCTCTTTTGATACTTTTTTCTTAATTCTGCAAGAGGTCAATAAAGCCTTTTGTTCTGTTTTATTTTGCAAAAAGAGAATCATTTGTGTCGTTTATAGTTTGTAAAACCTTTAATCATATTTTATGAAGCTAATTTAAAGCAGTACAATGTCTTACACTTTCACTTTAAACATCGATATTGTATACTTAGCTAGACTTTATTGTCCCTAACCCATCTGATTTTGCTCTTTTTTTTTTTTTACCAAGAAAATGTTTTAATTTAAATGCAGTTGTGACTTCATCTGCAATTTTATTGGTCAATGATTGTAACCAAATATAGCGCGAAATAAATTACGAACAGCTAACGATTTAAATTAACAAAATAATCTATTAGACCAGTGTGTCTTCCTAATTGTCCAACATTTTTTAAACTACAGGGAAAATATAATGAAAATTGGTTATTCCGATTGTCCCGAAAAAAAAATCCGAGTTCTGTTGGTCCCGTATGAAAAGTTCTGATATTTGTTTTAGGTAGAAGATAATGGACTGGTTCAAAAACCTCATACTAAAATTTTTAACAGTAGAAAACCAAGTTTCCCATTGATGCTCAAGATTTTTTTAAACTGAAATTATATCTTAAAACATTAGTATTAATCTATAAAATTGTTTATAGAAAAGAAAGAAGATGGAGTATCATTGCCAATAAGGCAATTCTTCACAAGACAAAGGTATCGTACAGTATTAAAATATAACCAAAACCTCTACCGCGTACGGGTTTATTGACCACATTTGTTTTTGATAAGAGAATGAAACATTCCGGAGTAACGAATAATTTCCTTTTTAAAAAAACTTTTGTAGTAATAGATATTATGTTATAGCTGACTATGCGGTATGGGCTTTGCTAATTGTTGAAGGCCGTACGGTGACCTGTAGTTGTAAATGTTTGTGTCATTTTGGTCTTTTGTGAATAGTTGTCTCATAGGCAATCATACCACATCTTCTTTTTTATATTGTTGAATAGATACTATTATGAATATGAATAAAATACTCAGTGTAAAGTGGTAAAAACTTTGTGTAACAGTTATTAATTTATTCTACATCAAGTTTTATTGTCGAACAGCAAAAATTGCAATAGAGAATCTAATTTAAAAAAAGTCATACCGCATAGTCATCTATAAAAGACCCTGAAATGTCTAATGTAAAACAATTCAAATGAGAAAACTAATGGCCTGATACGTAAATGTACAAACTAATGACTGAAAAACAAACAGGATATACACCAACGAAAAACAGGCTAGTTGCTTACAGAATGTGGCAAGGGTTAAATTAGTGTAGACGCACCAAGCCACTCCTAACCTAGAACAGTGGTGTAATAATACAAGAAAATAACAAACAATCAATATCAGTTGAAAAGGTTAAACCTGTTAGATGGATACAAAACAGAAACACAGAGTGGATGTGACAGGGTATTTATACATTCCAACATAAAAAAATCACTCATTACAGATATAAAAGTTACGGACAGTTATTTAAAAGTCAATTACAACCAATAAAACAAATCTTGACCTAAATGTGAATCAGTGAACCTCCAACAACCTATTACTTGTCTGTAGTCTAGATATTTGTATTCATAAGGATTAACACTATTTCGCATGAACTTAACATTTAAGTAGTCGTTGCTTGTTTAAACTGATTATAGACTGTCTCTAAAAAAAAAGTCCAAATTAAGATTCAAACTCATTAGTCGAAACAAACTCCCAAAAAACGAAAAACGACGAAAAGACAAATCTCGGTACAAAAACTAAAGATTGATAACACGAATACAAGTTAATAAAAATAAAATTGATAATTGAAAAAAAAAAGAATTTGTTAAAGAGATAAAACCCAGCCAAAAAATCCGTCAACAGCCGAAGGCCACAAACGGGGTTCAACGTGTTCTTTGATATATCATTTCCCACCTTTACAGCTAACGTGGAATAAAGAAATACATAGAAATACGCACAGTAAAACTCAGTTTAAAAGAAGTCAGAGTTCGATGTCAGAATAGGTATTAAAAGAAAATAAGCAAATGACAATGATAACTAAATAAACAAAGGACTACTATTAGATTTTCTGCCTTCTCTGTCACTGTGTATTCCAGTGGTAGGGTTAAATATTATTAATTTTTTACTCAAATGAGAAATTAAACAAGAGTCTGTCACAACGACACCAAACCGGATTTATTAACATTTATTTGTGTCCTGGCAATATCACAAGAACCATTACTGATGATTGGTGAAAGTGAAAATCGTCAATATCAAATTTGACCTCTATTTTGTCATCAGTATCAACATATTAAAATTTGAAAAGCTTAAATTGAATGGTTCGTGAGTAAATGCAACAACGTGAATGGAAACACCATTTTACGATCTTTCAACAGTAAAAATCAAAATCGTCATTATTGAACTTGACCTCCATTTAGTCATCAGTAACAACATATTAAATTTGGTAAGCCTTGGGAAGTTATGCGTAAATGCACAGCCACGACTTGAAACGCCATTTTACGATCTTTCAAGAACCATAACTACTGAACGGTAAAGTCAAAATCATCATTATTGAACTTGACCTCCATTTTGTCATCAGTAACAAAGTATTAGAATTTGAAAAGCTTTGGATGAATGGTTCGTGAGAAAATGCACGGACACGACTGGAAACACCATTTTTCAATCTTTCAAGAGCCATAACTCCTGAACGGAAAAAGTCCAAATCGTCATTATTGAACTTAACCTCCATTTAGTCATCAGTAACAACATTTTAAAATTTCAAAAGGTTTGGTTGAACGGTTCATGAGTAAATGCAAGGACAACATTTGATTGCCGCTCGCCCGGCCGCCCGCCGAGCATACTCAAATCAATAACCGACATTTTTGTCACAAAAATTCGGTTAAAAATGGAAGAATCCACACATCCAAACAAAATGAATAGTTCGACTGAATCAACCTTTGGTAAGCTCGAATACAATATTCAAATCATAATCTGCATAACCACTTTCTATTATTTTAAAAAATACTCCTTTTGTGAAGTTTCAACATAAGAGCATGAATTGCTAACTTTTAATATTACTTTCTGGTGTATGTTAATTGCTTTACAAATCCTTAAAAAAAGAAAGATTATTATCCAGTCTATTTGTAGAGGGGGGGGGGGAAGGGGGTCCCCATAACAGCAAAACAGTGAATTAATTTGGTGAAAAACAGATAACAAGGAATTGAAAAGGGACAATAACAGATAACAGTAAATGAAGTATGAAAATAAATCTGTCCTGGACCAATCCAGTAGATGACTCGTAGATCTTAGTATATAACTTGTGATATGGACCTAGAAAATTTAATTTGTGTAAACAAGACGTTTCAGGCAGTTCTGCCTTGGTCGATTTTTTTCCGTAACTTGTACAATAAGTTATAGTATGGATGTTGCATTTTTCTGAACGAAATTACTAGTTTCTGATTTTGATATACGTATATTTTTAATCTAGGACATTTGAGGGATCAATTTTTAATTGATTAAGGTTTTTTTAATTTTATTTTTGAAAGTAGTGCAGCCAGTGACACTTTATTATTTCTTTGATTTTTAGATTTTTTATTTCTGAAAAGCAATATATATATATATGTTTGTGGCACAACATCCTGTCCACAAGTTAACAATTTTTTTTTTCTGTGACGTATTAAATTTATAATAAGATCCATTTTGTTACAACCTGTGATCAATTTTATTTGGCAATCGCCAATGGCAGTCAGCAGGGTTAAAGAACATCAGTTGTTCGACCTGTTAGTCAAATGCGTTTTGTTTAAATATACTTTTTTCACTCTTTTGGTCTTTTGGAAAATGTTGTTTGTGCTGTTTTTAGACCCTTCTACAACGAAATTTGTTTGACATGCACACGTATAAAAATTGCGGTTTTTATCCAACGCAGTCATAGGTTTGAACGTAGTTTTCAATTTAGACTCGTATATATATATATATATACTTTACAAGTAATAAAAAAACATTGATGCACAATATATTTTTGTATTTAATGACCTCATGATAAAACTTACTTGTAAAATACAAAAATACCCAGATCAGTGGAGACAGGACATGTAACTGACACACGCATGTCAGTTATGCATGTTATGGTTTTGACCTATAGAAAATTTGGATGACACCATGTGAAACACCAATCATGCATCTTATGTGAAATTATAGAAGCTGTAGGATTTTTAAAAGGGTATTTGTCGAAAAATAAAACTGAAGACACACCTTTATTTGCATCAATGGTTACTGAGCTTTAATTTTCGCCATGTGAAGCAGTTAAAAACTATCATTGGTGGTCAGGGTTCTCTTTCATGTAAATGAAAAGAGAGGATTGATTGATTGATTGTTTGTTGCTTAACGTCCAGTATCAAATATTTTGTGCATATTCAGGACGAGAACAAGTTCACAATAAATACAATGAAAAGAGAGGAAGTAGCACTTAAAATATAAATGCTAAAAGAAAAAGATGGTGTATAATTCCTAACGCCATAATTCAAACCCACACCACTTAGTAATGTAAAACAATTCAAAGGAGAAAATTAACTGTCTAATTTATCCACAAAACAGTGAACGAGAAACTTAGTAACACAGTTACAAACTACAACCACTGAATACAGGCTCCTGACTTGGAAATAGGCACATACAGAATGTGCCAACTTAATAAAATTGAGAATGGAAATCGGGAATGTATCAAAGAGACAACAACCCGACCATAGAAAAAACAACAGTAGAAGGTCACCAACAGGTCTTCAATGTAACGAGAAATTCCTGCACCTGGAGGCTTTCTTCAGCTGGCCCATAAACAAATATATAATAGTTCAGTGATAATGAACGCCATACTAATTTCCAAATTGTACACAAGAAACTAAAATTAAGCATGCTGGTTGGTGTCCAATCCTCCCTTAATCAAGGACAGTGGTGTAATAGTACAGCATTAAGATTATTATGTGGTCATTGAATAAAAAATTCGACATGTATAGGGTGTACCAATGCTTTTTTTCATAACAAAATCCTTACTATAAGTTATTCTACAAGTAATAAGTGAATTATAATTTGTACAAAATGCTACATGTTCACAGACAACGGAATTTATTACGAAGGATGATAATAATATATACTGGAATGGTCCTGGGTTCAATTGATTTTAATATATTATGTGATGAATGTTACTGAAATTCTTCTGCAAATACAGGGCCAACCGATATTACCAGTAGAAAGACCCCAATCGATATACATTGTAAGAAGATGTGGTAAGCATTCCAATGAGACTATTATCCATTCAACTGTTCAAATCACAATTTTCAATTATCTTCAATTTCTACGGAAGATTGGCTGTCAAAATGCTAACAGTCCAATTTTCAATAACAGTTAACAGCAAATAGATTCTCACAATAACAGATAACAAAATAGATAATAGTCCTATAACAGCTAACAAAGAATAAGACAGTAACAGCTAACAGTAAATATATTTTCAGAATAACAGATAACAAAGAATTAAAATGCCCCATAACAGCATTACAGTTAAACCCCTTGCCCTCCCTTTGTAATTATTTTAAGAAGACGTTTTCTAACAACAGGTATATTACAAAGATAGTTTGCTCTCAAGGAATAATACAGATTTTGATAATGACTTTCCTATTTGTATAATAAGTTCTGCATCTTTTTTTAATAAATTACTTTTTAATACGACATTTCTCTCTATCTGTCATTTTACGAATGATACTTTTCCATTGCATGAGGTTTTTTCACACTGTTTTACCTCGATGAAATATATATCTTTCAAAACACATAAAAACCGGAGTTCAAATGTGTATGAAAGGTTTAAAAAAAAGTTCCGGAGTATGAGAAGAAAATTAAATTCATACATAATTAATTTTAGATGTTGATTTTTCAAATCATCTCACCATTCTGTTTGCGGATTAAGCAATGTATGTCAAATATTCATAATAAACCTATATTGACAATTTGAAAACTGTTCACAGTACAGTAAGTTTAAATTTGTAAATTTTGATTTGTATGTTTAATCAAATTTAAAAAAAAAAAAAAAAACCCATTTTAAACATATATATCAATGAAAGATTTATCCTATAAGAATTTCAAAAATGATACATGTCTTCAATGTAAACAAATACATACTGTTTGAAACGATGAATGATATACGATCATATATAATAACTTACGTTGTGACGTTTCCTTTTACTTGTCTTTGACTGTAGAGGAAACAAAAGTTACAATATTTTAAAATCATTTAAAATAAAAAAATATTTTCTTCATTTACAGTATATCATTTTATATTTTCTTCTTCTCTTTTCCTACACTTTAGGATAAATTAAGTGCAAACGTTATATGTGTTAAAAAATTCCCCAGTGGAAATACGGATAAAAAAACAGACTCTACTCACAGAATCATCTTTAGTTTGGTCTATTACTATTTGTGTGTTTCCCCTCTCATATTTTACTTCTTCACCAGTGAGGTCTTTAATCTACAAAATTGAACACTAACACCGTATAAGATTAACATTAACAATAGCTCTACGACAACACGGAAAAGTATGTAAAACAAAACCTTCCTTGAAACCATATAAACTTTGAATTATGATGCAATGCGGGACAAATTGCCATTCCGAAACTGGCAAATATGAATTTGTTGTTTTACAAGGAAACAAACGGGTTTTGTCCAAGTAGAAGTTAATTGGAAAAAATAATATGTTCATATGTTCCAACATATCACTGTTGTCACTACAGATGAATAAAAGTACAATTCTTATAGGAATATTCAAAGTTTCCATCAGAAAATTTAAAGATCATGCGTAAAAGTACTTTTCCCATTGGAATTTTAAAGATACCATCAATTTACCAAGATAACATTGGTCAATAGTTTGATTCCATGGAAAGTCCAAATAAGGTAAAACTTGTTCCCATGTAAATGCCTATTGTTCCTATGGAACATATTTTTCCCTGGTTGTCCTTTCCATAGGAATGATTCCTTTTCCCTTTATCTTTTTTGAAAGTTGTTAAAGAGCTATGAAATATCTTAACAAACTGACGGAATTATTTGAAAAAAAATGTAGTTAAACGAAACATAAGGTATTTCTATTATTCTTTAACACTGTTTATCAGAGAGATCGAATAACCTGATGTCAGTAACTTAACATATATATACAACAAAAAGTCATAAGGAACCAATTATTCTCTGGTCTGTATAAAGGGCAACCCAACAGAACATGACGAACAGTCCCAATAATGCAACCATGAACTTAAGATTGGTCAGAAATTTAATTGACGAGGCCGGGATAAGGTACAGGTAATTGATGTTTCAAACTAACAAATGTAAAGATTTCAATAAAAGATGACAAATTAAAAAAAAAAGTAATTTAATTGACCCTGAACAAGTCTTGTTTCAAGAAAAAATAGGAGCATCTTTATCAATTTAGTACAAGATTCATTTTTTATTATAATGCTACCTTCTTTTATGAATAATATAATTCATACAATAATTCATACAATATATATTAAGTAATTTTCTCAGATTTTGTTTTATCTTTTTATTTATTTACATACAGTTTAAAGTGCAAAAAAAACTCCAAAAGTAAAAACTACCTTTACTGTTTCAATGACAGATCAGGTTTTAAAACTACGGAGATAATTCAAGAAGACTTTACACTTAACATTATCGAGCCATTCGAATCAGATGTAGATAAGGCATCTTACACTGCCTAAACCACGACGACTTTGTCAGCATAGGATTGGGAAGGGAATCCAGTATATCACATAGTTCAACTTTACTATTGATCGCTGGTTAAACTAAAAGATTCTCCAAGCTGGTAATTATAACAGAGGTAGAGGTAGGCAATTAGACATGACCTCTATAATTGCATGTAGCAGTTATGCCCCTTGAAAAGTATGAGTTTGTCACCTTAAAGTGGGGAGGGAACTCAGTATGTCACATAGTTCAATTGACTATTCTTGGCTGGTCAAACTAACCGATTCTCCTCGTTGATAATTATATAAGAGGTAGAGGAAGAAGCACTTATTCCCTAGGCCCGTATTAGTTTATCTGCATAGGGTACGGGTTCATCGGTATCTCACAAAGTCAAAAATAAGCATTGCCGGCTGAACAAAACTAAGGGATTCTCCACGTAGGAATCTAAACCTAATGTAGAGGTAGGCATGGCCTCTAAAATGACATGAACTTATGTCCGAGACCAACGCCTACCTCTAACTTTGGTATCATAGCAAACATTGATAAATGTATAGTTTGGCATGCCGGCAAAAAATAATTTCGACTTCGAGTATGGCAGTCGTTATCAACTAGTTCGTTTATATATTGTTGGCGTTTGGTCTTGTTAGACCTCATTGTTCCTGTTTTTTCCCTTTAAGATTGATATGTTTCCCTCGGTGTAAGTTTGTTACCCGGATCTGTTTACTTTTAAACTTTTTAATAATTTGCTGACAACCTGGTTCGTGTCTAGGTCATATGTGCTTTGAGCCATTTTTATAGGTAATGCTTATCCTAGCCCACGTAATGATCCAATTGTTTGGCTAACCGGCAATAGTTAATTTTGACATTGTGATATACCACAAAACTCCCCTTACCCTTTGATGAAAAACTCAATCGAATTTTGATCATAAGTGCTATACACCAGGCAACTGTTCAGAATACAAAAATAAGTCTTTCCAACCGAAACGATATGTTTTGATTTGAAATTATCAAACTTATGTTTACCACACACAAGTTTGAAATAAGGGATTTACTTCCTTACTTCTGGTCATAAAAACTGTCAATTTTGGTATAATATGATTGCTTACTTGACACTTGATCCCAAAAATGTATTCGTTTATTTAATTATTGATTGAATAAGTACCTAAAAAATCTGCTTCATGTTAACACAAGGGAGCTACTGGTTAGCTATTGCAAGGTCATATGGTGATAAAGCGGTGTACGTTTCAACACTTATAAACTGTTCTATATCATTTACAAAGCAGGCGCATTGATAACATAAACAAAACAATTGTTCAGACAGCAATTGAAGGCCTATTCAAATTAAATTGAAAAAGAATATACGCTGCAGTTTACTTAAATCTATTGTGTGTTATCATATGTTTCTTAAAACTGATTAAAGAAAAATATATTCTCTATATAATTTTGTCTGAATCATCGGAGATAACTTGTAATGTTTGGTTAAGCAATTGTTAATTTCAATGTTTTACGCCAGCTTTAATCACAATGATAACAAAAATACATGGTTTCAGGATAACTTTGCTTAAAACAATGGAGATGAATTTGTAACTTCCGGTACTATCTTATAGATTACTTCACACGGATTCCAAAAATATTGTTTAAGGTTATTTTAAATTAGATCACTGCAGAAAATGACTACTTCTGTTTTAAAAAAGTCACTTACGACCTACTTTTTCAACACCCCATAGCGTTATTCTAATTAAACACCTTATTAATGCAAAGGTCAAAATCTTGAACATCAAATTTACCTTTGACCTTGACCTTAATGTCAATACCATCCCACACATATCTCAAATCAAAAGATATAAGACGATCACTATATATGATTGATGATTTATATCATGTTATAGCTAATTCTAAATTTAAGAGGACTTCATTGGAAGAGCCAAAATATGCAAAAATATAAATGTATAATATGACCTTGATCTTATTTTCAAAAGTATTATGATTCTTTGGGAATTATCTTTTTCTAACAGTTGGATAAAGAAAATTTTTATTGTATTTTTCATAAATGATCTAAACAAAGAAAATGGAGAATTTTGAGAAAATTATTTGAAACCTCAATATAGAAACAACTTTCCTATACTCTTACGGACTAATGTATATGTTACAGTGAATTTGTAAAGTCAGAGAGTTTGTCAAATCCCTGATATTTTAAAGATTTTGTTTATTCACTCAACTGGTTACTTATTTTATAAAATCAGATTTTGACTAAGGTTTTGTTTTACAAAACCAATCAAATACTTATGATGTTTTACAGATTGAATTCAGTGAATTTTAGATAAAAAACATAAATCTTTTTAATCTAAAATTAAAAAAAAACACCCTCTACTTCAGTTACAGACAACAATTTTGTTTTGTGTTAGGATTTATTACATTGGTCATATCTCAAATACTTTTTTTACATGCATAAGTGATAAAGCTTCAAAAACGTGTCTATATATTTTTTTTTATATTCTTTAGATTAATATCAAATTAAAAGTTGATAGTTGTTTGATATAGATGTGCAGTTTTTCAGTATTAAAATGTTATAAAAGAAATGTTAAAAACTATTGTAGTCATCAGATTAAGGTAACAATTCATGTCTTGAAGACATTTACAACATACAAAACTCTATTTAAACATGACATTTTGTGAGGGTCATACAAAAGAAACACGCTTGAACCCACCGATTCCCTGTTTTAAGTCCATTAGCTGTATGAAATGATAATTCCATATATGTTCGACAAGCAGTTAAACAGTATCCCATTTATGATGAATATGTTTTGTTTGGTATGTGGATGTTCTGAAAACATCCACCTAACAGACAAAACATGTGAACAAAAAAGTTTTTCTGCCGAATAGATGGGCAATTGTCTAACAGTTGATGAATATCGCTTAAAGTATATTTAGAGTGTGCAGCCAGTTGATAGCATGACATCTACAATAAGTGCATGCTTTAATTTCACTATATTTGAGTTCGGGAAAGAAATTATTTTGCGCTTTTGTAGATTTTAGAAAAGCTTTTGAAACAGTGTGGAGGGTTAGACTATGGCAAAAAATTATAATTGTGACTGTTTATTTAATGCATCATGTAAATATAACGGAATTCGATGAGACTGTTATTAAAGTGAGAGGGTTAGCGCTATAGAACCAGGTTTAATCCACCATTTTCTACATTTGAAAATGCCTGTACCAAGTCAGGAATATGACAGTTCTTGTCCATTCGTTTTTGATGCGTTTTGTTATTTGATTTTGCCATGTGATTATGGACTTTCCTAATTGATTTTCCTCTGAGTTCAGTATTTTTGTGAGTTTACTTTTTAATATATAACATTGGTGGGAAAATGTTTGAAGTTATATTGAGCATGTATACGGATATTAAGTCTCGTGTTAAAAATGAAGAACTAACAGATTTTTTCAAGTGTTATGTAGGTGTAAGACAGGGAGAAAAAATGTCACCTTTTCTCTTTGCCTTATACCTGAATGATTTAGAGAAATATGTGGATGAAAACTCTGTGGAAGGTCTAAAATTTATGGAAACTCACTGTGAATGTATCAAAAACTAAGATTGCATTTTTTTCAAAGAGAAAGTTTAATATGAATGTTACTTTTAAACTATGTAATGAAATTATTGAAATTAAAAATTCATATGTATATCTTGATCTGCTGTTTAATTACAACGGAAACCTCTTTCAAGCTCTAAAAAAGTGGAAGACCAAGCTAAAAAAGCAGTTTATGCTCTTTACAAGAAGATACAAAATATATCACTCCCGATTGATTTACAGTTAAAAGTATTTGATGCATTGGTGGTTCCTATTTTGATCTATTCTTCGGAAATATTGGGGTTTGAAAATAAAAATATTTCTATAAAAATTACATCTACAGTTTTGTAAGCGGATTTTGGGGTTGCAATCCTCTACGCCAAATTTAATGGTGTATGGAGAACTAAAAGATTTCCACTTGAACTGCAGATCAAGTTAGAAATGGTATGTTTTTTGGCACAAGCTTGCAACAAATAATAAAAAGATTATCAGGTAAACTGTTCAAGTTACTTTGGTACATGCATGAGCATGGAGGTTATAATTTCAGATGGTTTAACTTTGTAAAATCTGTGTTTAATGAGTGTGGATTTTGCGAAATATATAATATTCCGGAGCCAAATGATTATAATTATATTAAAACTAATATGAGGCAGCATCTCCAGGACCAGTATATTCAAAAATGGTTCTCTGATAAAAACAACTCATCAAGAATGGAATTTTATTTACACTTTAAAATAAGAGTTTCGATTAGAATCATACCTTTTAAAATTAAGGCGGGGTCATAAAGTAAATATATGTAAATTAAGGATATGTAATACAAAGTTTCCGATTGAAACAGGAAAATGGAGAAATGTACCACGAAATGAGAGAATTTGTCCACTTTGTAAAGCTGGTCTTGGAGATGTGTACCACTATATATGTATATGTACCAATTGTGAAGTTCAAGATTTAAGAGGGAAAATGCATGCCTCCTTAATATCAAAAATATCCAAATATTAAAAAAGTAGTGGGCATGCTTAAATATTGTAATAACGTGTTTCTAAGCTGTCAATTTTTATTCAAAAGGTAGAAAAGATGTTTGTCTGATTTTAAAATTGCAATGAACAAGTATTTCTTTCTGAAGATGTATAATTTAAAAATATATACTGTATGTATTATGAAATATGTTGTGATTTATATTGTGTATAATATGCTCCTGTTACGCAATCTTCTTCTTCAATAAGCTATGAAACAATATAATGTGTGAACATTTTTGTTTATATAGCAATTGAATTATATATTTGGTAATTTACATATCGTATGATAATATTACATTGTTCATATTGTTATATTGCAGGATGCGTAATTAATGAATATAGTTCGTTTGTTCATATGGTTAGTATTTAAAGTATGCCAACTTTTTTTTTGTCTTCAATCTAAATTCAACTCGATTTCAGAAAAACCTTAAATATGAGCGAAAAGGAATAAACGTTACTTACATCTGAACATGATTGACACCTAAAATATAAATAAAAGAGAGTATTATTAGATGCAGAAAAAAACCGCTATAATGGAAAATGTTGTTTAAAGTTTGAAATTTCCATGATGTTCATAGTTTGAAATTTCCATGATGTTCATAGTTTGAAATTTCCATGATATTCATAGAAAAGATCAATATCTTGATAGACGATGATCATCTGGCGAATTCGTTTCAATACGATGAACAGACAATATGAACATAAATATCTCTGAATAACTACAGCCCGTAATAGATTAGTGATCGAATTCGCGTTTCTTTACCGTTAGAATAAGTTACGTTACCGACAAACTTATTTCAGAAGTGACATAATTTAATTTTCTACATCGACAAAACATTTCATGTCCAACGTGTAAGTTTTCATTGTTTAAGTCGAAGTTTTTTTTAACACAGTATATTCTTTATATCGTCTATAATCTGTATACTTTCGTTTCCATCAAAAGGGAAATATAGCTTACGTTTATATACAACAAGAACGAATTGCACTGTACATGCTGTAGTTTATACATTATTTCTTTGAAAGTTGTTATAAAGAATTATTTGCATCACTGTATCCAGGTTCATTTAATTTTAGAAATCACCGATTATTGCTAGTGCGAATCGATTTCATGTTTACTGCCACAGAAACAATGACTGCGACTCAGATGAATAAATCATGAATTCATAATGAATAGCATAAATACTCATTGATTGAATGGCATTGATCATGACTTTATCGGGGTCGCATCCATTGTTTCTACAATAAACATGACCTCATCGATTAGGTCAATGTAGATCTCATATACTGCTTGCACAGTGAATATTTATGGGATTTAACACTGTAATAGTTTTTCTTTCGTCTGATACAGAATACCCCATATCTTTTCTTTTTCATATCTATCTGTTTAGTATGTACCCGTGATTATGTCAATCATACATTGTTGCAATACCGACATGCTTGTACTTTGTTCAAGGAAAAATTTATATAAATTTCCTTCGAATTGAAGCAAAAATACAAATGTACCCTTTAACATTTGAAATGTTTAAGACAAATTTGCTCCATATCTTAAGTTAATGACGAATATTTGAAATTTAAACCTCTATTAGATGTGATGTACGACATTTCATTTTATCATTGGTAATGATCCATATCTGACAGAGAAGAAATATTCATAATTGTCAAAAAATTTTCGTAAATATTTTAAGATACCACTAATCGTTCCAAAAATCAAGACAACAACGACAAACAGGGAAAAATATGAAAATGAAAAGATATAACTTAAGTGTTAGCATGTTCAGGGAGACGGCACTCAATTTAAAAGAAAAATAATTGATGTTTTAACTTTTAAGGAACTGTAGAGGTCTCCATAGGTTTCCAACAAGGGTAGAATTCAAAACCTTGAATATGAAAGCCTCGAAATCCATGATACTTTTTCTGTGCGGTAGTTATATCCACAAAATCCAATCATGTACACGACATATAATACATGTATATTCATACATGTATATTTAGATATTGGGAATTCATTTTTGTTTCCAGTAAGAATTATAAGGTTATGTTTAAGTTGCACATTTGTAAATTGTCTTCCTAAAGACCAGCAAAAATAAATAGCACAAGTTCCCGTAGTCATAGAAAAAGTCGTATAATTTACGTTATCGAACACAAATCAGAAATACGGAATATTATATGTGAATGGTTAGGAAATCCGTTTCCCCTACATGTTTTAAAGTCAAAGAAAAATGTTTTCCCTGATACAAACGTTTTGAGAACCAGCTTTGTGTAACCTATAGACAAATTCGACTTTATATAAGGAAGTTAATATGTTCACTCTGATTTGAAATGATCTTTTATAACTTTTTTTTTAGTAATTGAGAACCTATGTTGTTTATGGGTAATAGGTGAAATATTGCATGATCCCTCAAAATGACAGCAAGCGCAGTTTGAAAAAGTTTGAAAATAATGGAAATAAATGTTCTTGGAGTGTATCAAATTCTTTCGACGTTTTAGCTAACTACTTGCTTTTGTTGATCCTTTTGACTAGTTTGTAAGTTTTGACTTAATTCGGTTTACATTTCTTACTCGGTTAACAATTTGAAATTTCCACTCCTTATATGACACTTCCACACAATCTTATCAACCAAAAGCTTGCCTATCGAATTAAATGTCCGTTTGAAAAATCTGTTTACCCATTTCTTTGCTGCACCTCATAAAAAAAGAAAATGTAATTGCTAATATGAAAACTCTTCAAAAGAAACCATTAATGACGCTCGAATAAAAAAAAATATAAAGGCTAATCGAGTGCAAGATTGAAGAGCACTGAGAACCCAAATTCTGAAAGGTTATGTCGAATACCGCTTAGATAGTTTATTCCGTGGGTCGACAATACATGTTTATTTCGAAAAGTTTTTGAAAAAAGTTTTGTTAACAAATGTTTTAAAATATAAACCACTAATAATATACAGATTCATTTGATATAACATTTAATTGTAAAAAGCATAAAATCAGGTTTAAATTTTGATACTTCTGATTTGAAAAAAATCAGTTAGGTCAAATTTATAAGTTTATTTGCACTGATTCCAAAATCTATTGTTACTAGGCTATAAAACTGACAATAACTTCAAAATTGACTATCTCCAATTTAAAAAAAAGTCACTATCAGCTGAAGTTTCAAAGATTTACGTCTCTAAACCTAATGCAAAAGAAAATGGCTATTCCTAAACCCGTATAAAACAACTGCAAGACAAGACAATACAATTTGTTACAACCTAGGCAAATAAAGGCAAAAGTAGTATACCGCTGTTCAAAACTCATAAATCCATGGACAAAAAACAAAATCGGGGTAACAAACTAAAACCGAGGGAAACGCATTAAGTATAAGAGGAGAACAACGACATAACACCGAAACGTAACACACACAGAAACGGACCGAGCATCAGACAAAACACCACGAGAATAACAAATATAACATGAAAACCAAATACATGAATTTGGGATAGACAAGTACCGTGCCACGTCTTATCTCAATATCTCAAAAATAAGAAAACACAAACGACTCAACGTTAAAATGCAACACACACATAAACGAACAATAATATAACAATGGCCATCTTCCTGACTTGGTACAGGACACTTTTAAAGGGGAATAAAAGTGGTGGGTTGAACCTGGTTTGTGGCATGCCAAACCTGGCACTTTAATGGCATAGTTAAATATAACATTGAGATAACAACATAATATTACAGGACTATAATACAAATAAATAGGAGAACATATTAGACAAAGAAAAACATGATTAATAGATAACAAAAAGCATCAGGTTTAAAATTCAATACGCCAAAAACGCGCCTTGTCCACACAAAAATCAACAGTGACGCCCAAATATAAAAGATCGAAAGTGAAAGTTTGATGCTACAAGAGGATAACAATTATACATTCACAATTTCAAAGATATATGGTATTTTCCTATGAAATATAAGTGGTTACAGTGGACAATAACACCATTTGATTTTTGTTTTTATCACACTGATTTAAAACATATACGGTTGCAATATATGCTTTAGTTACAAAAAGGTGATAAAAGGCATCTGCAGGTTAGCAAAATGAATAAACACTATTTATGAAAAAGTATATGATTTTTATGTATTTATACATGATATTAGTAGAAGCAAAGTTTAATATTTAGCACATGATATTAACTGTAGCTTGACTATCTTATTGACGGTGACAAAGGATCTCATACCAAAAGTCCTTATGTCTGTAGAAGTCTTATCATGTACCATTCACGGCAAACACAAAAAGAAGAGATATACCCCTAATTATATGTGGTCTGACCGCTTTAGTCCCAGTAGACAACTTTTTCTGGTGGAAGGCAAAATATGAAAAAAAATCAAACGATATATCCAATGCTGTTGGAGTGGAAACGATAACAAGGAACAAAATTAAACACCCTATCCTGCAGATTAATGGAACAATAACTGGAACAAATATTGTTCCGTTTTAAGCCAGTATTTTTTTTTGGGTAATTTAAACAGCAAATTCTTCTCTCTATCCATCTCTGGTTTGGCTCCGAGTGATCGGCGATATTGACATAGTTGGATTATACTGAAAAGAGAACCCAATGTGTACATTCTACATGCAAACGATGGTCAATCCTCAATAAAATTTAATTATGAAATTTCTACTTCTAGCTCTCAGATCACATTTCTGGACACTGCTGCGCAATTAAAAGAGAGGAAAAAGATGCCAGAGGGAAATTAAAAGTAAACGAAGGAATCATGTTTACAGATTGCACGCTCACCGAAAATTAAATTTTACATATGCGGTGTCATACTAAAAATAGCACCAAAAGAATTGCATAAGACCATGTATTTTTAATACAGCGTATTTGCTCCAACAATGATATTGTAAAACAACGAGTACAATGACTTCATACTTCATAAATAGGGTTATAGAAGGAAGGAAATGAAAGAGGTATCTATCGTTAAAAGCATCAGCCGAATTTAAGTCTAAGAATATAACGAAAAAAGGTAAACAAAAGAGTTTCTTTGTCAATTTTACGGACGCCATCACGAGTTGGTTGACCGTTTCACAAATGATATCGGATATGTTCCTTACGTCGTAACTACAATCCCCTTCCCTTTCACAAATCTGACCTACCGAATTAGACTATTTACCGGATTTGTTCTCTCAAGCAACACAAAGGATGCCACATGTAGAGCATGATCTGCTTACACTTCACGAGATCCAGAGAAAACCCCTAGTATTTGGGTGAGTTCCTGTTGTTTATTCTTTAGTTTTCTACGTTTGTAAAGTGTTCTATTGTTTGTCTGTTTGTCCTTTTCATTTTTAGCCATTGCGTTGTCAGTTTATATCGATTCATGAGTTTGACTGTCCCTCTGGTGTCTTTCGTCCCTCTTGTTGTCCCGACTGATAAATTATCACACCTTATCCGCGAAAATTGGACAAAAAATGACAGGACCATTCCCGATTAAAATTTATTAAAAGTCTAAACAATATCCTATCAATCGTAGATGGAAGTTCAACCTTAAATTTTTTTTTAATCACGACAACAATCAGATATTGTTCAGGAAGCGTCGATAGTCAACCGTTTCCAAGCGAATTTATCCCGATTATCCCGTTCTAAATCCGCTTACAATCTGATTTGTATCTTTCGCCAGGTAAAATTCGACCGAGTCGTTCACGACTGCGTCCCGATTTTACCGAATGTAATCCGACAGAGATCAGATAGTGACAAGACAGTGAACCGACGCTGACAGAAGTCATCCGTTCGAAAACTGTCGGCATACACGGGATGATCAGATACTGTCGGAACGTAAGCCTCTCACGGTCCGCTCTATCGCTTTGCAAACGGCTTTGTCTGGTCTCAGTCGTATTATATTCTGTAATTGTCGGGACTCTGACGAGGGTATCATTGACGAATTTAGAATTAATAACGGGACTGTTTCGGAACGATTTCGGACAAAACGGTTCGCAATCGACAAGATCTGGATGCAATCTGGACTTAATCGGCAGAAAAACAGCAATGAAAAATTTCTCAAGATCATTCCTGTTCCACAGGACACCGTCCCGAATACACAGAACATTGTTAGGAACTCGATCCGAGACAGCAGAAACTGTCCCGACATAGGCACAATTGTAATCCGACTAGACAAAATCGGCTGAGTTTCCCCGAATGTTACGGGACGCATCTTACTGTCGGGGTGCTTTTCCCGACCAGCAGGAAACTGTTACGAACTAAAACGACTGCGTTCAGAAAATAACAGGACATTCCAGATAATTGAGGATACTAATCGGACTTTTTCACTTTTCGTGTTGTATCGCTGTCTGATCTCAAACGGGAGCAATAATCGGCAATGTGTGAACCCCGCATTAGTGACATGCTGATGAGAGGTGACCCATCCACTACATCTGACTATTAGTCATTGGGCCTTTACAATGATGATGGGAACGAACGATGTCCGACGTGCAAGCAAATCCTTATAACCTAGGCTTTCTACAGTCACTCCACTTTACATTCATCTGTATACACATGTGTAGTCCATTTTATTGAAACTCTATTGTATACTAGTATATGAGTTTTTATACCTCCATAGTTTGTTGTTAAACCGTTCTATTATGTCTCCCAGTTCTCTTATCTCTCTCTCTGCTTTTTTTATTGCGATCGTAATTTCCTGATTTGACTGTTTCTTTATTTGACCACCCAATATGTCTAGAGCCTACAAAGATATGATAGGTTTTGTTTCAATGCATATATTCACATAATAAACGATATTAGCATGAACTATTCATGCATATGTAGTTGTATTTCAAAGTCTAACAAAACAGCCTTATTGAAAGAAAATAACTCTACCTACTAAAGATATTGCCAAAAATGCTAAAAGTTAAAACAAAATCCTAAGTTTATTTCAATGCAATTGACAAAGTTAAGTTAGCATTTTTATAATGTTGCTTTGGTGATCAATTTAGTTTTTATAGATTCTGTCTAAAATAGTTCATAATGTTTTTAGAAAAAAAGTGCCCAAAGGTATATAAAGTCAATTACCCCAAAAAGAGAAAAACAACATTTTGTTCACAGGTTTTATCTACCTTTTATAGTTTACAAGCTGTAGTATTTTATATATTTTATCTTTTAGTTCTTTTTTTAGTTACAATGGGTGTTTTCCCCACAATCTACAAGAAACAAAGACACACGTTATACAAAATACTCGGTGCGCTCAACTCAATGTTATTTGACTAAAATAGTCAATGTTTTAACTAAGGATAGTGGTTTTCCCTGTGAGTCTTCCACTAATAAAATATGACCTGCACAATAAGCACATCAATTATGAAAGTGAAGTTAAACATCAATCAATCAATCAAATGTGATTGCAAACGCTCATATACAAATTTTAAGTTCAGGTGATCATGAGTTAAAATTTATCGTTATGTTCTTGCCTTGCTATAAACGTGCTGTAGTATTGAAAACTCAATCAAAGCCACAAGAACCAAAAAACAATTTAGGAATGACTGTTATGTTTTTTTCTATGAAGATATAACATACAAAATTAAGTGAACTCTGAAAAACACACGTAGCGGTTATTTAACAGTGTGTACAACATTTTTTTTATGTTATTTCGAATTGACAGAAAAAAATATAACAGTAGTTTCTTATAATTTAATTCTAAATTCCATTATAAACCGTAGAAAACCATGAAAAAACGTTGATGACGTCAATGACTAAATTATGTCAATGGCCTGATAACAAAATAACGTCGGCCAATCAGTAGACGCGTTCCATCCATAATTAAATTATTTAATATTAAAAAAATCATAATGCATATATACTATATAGTTGCAACCTTAAAAAAAACATAATGGAAAAAAAGACCCAAGCAAAAATCAAATTCACAAGCAAAAACAAATCCAACGCAGATATATACTTACTGACGTGCAATTCCTACAAAAGATTGAGCAATTTAATATATTAAAGTTGTATGATCAATTTCACAGTCAAAGAAACAACAAAGAAAAGCACAATATAGTATCGATCAGCCTTTAATTTCAAATTCTAAAGTCACAGTCATACATGTACTTACTTTTATTTTGGTTTGTTATTTCTCGTTATTACTTATTATAAAAGCAAATTTTAGTCAGATCTTTTTCACAATGACGGGTAAATCATCTACTATTCTGATTTTTTTATTTGCATTTTGTTTGTTTGTCTTTGTAAATCATAAATCTTTCAATTATAGCATCTGCTTTAAACTGTTGTACCCCCAAATCCTTCTCAAAATATCACATCTTATCTGCGATTATTGAAAAAATTTGAAACGCAACCTTAATTCCCAAATGTATTCACCGATACACCCGTATAAACTTTTCATTGGTCCAAAAGCTTTAGCGACATGCTGATGAGGGATGATTTATCCACTACATCTGACTGTTAATCATTGGGCCTTTACAAGGGTGATGAGAACCAACGATGTCCGACGTGCAAGCAAATCCATTATACCAAAAAATGAGAATGAAAAAAGGGAATGTGCCAAAGAGACAACAACCCGACCATAGAACAGAAGGTCATCAACAGATCTTCAATGCAACGAGAAATTCCCGCACCCGGAGTTGTCCTTCAGCTGTCCCCTAAACAAATATATACTAGTTCAGTGATAATGAACGCCATACTAAACTCTAAATTGTACACAAGAAACTAAAAGTAAAAATAATACAAGACCAACATTGGCCAGAGGCTCCTGACTTGGAACAGGCGCAAAAATGAGGCGGGGTTAAACATGTTCATGAGATCTCAACCCTCCCCTATACCTCTAGCCAATACAGAAAAGTAAACAATACGCACATTAATGTCTGATGTCAGAAGATGTTACCAATGGAAATGAACAAAATGACAATAATACATAAATAACATCAGGCTACTATCAGTTAACTAACATGCCAGTTCCAGACTTCAATTATTAAACTGAAATTATGTCTTCATCATATGCTTTCTACAGTCACTCCACTTTACATATATATATATATATATATACAACTCGTCTAAACATCAACCCAACAATGTTAGATCTGTAAATTTGCTTTCGCAAATTTTTTGGTTCTTCCCTCGCCGGGATTCGAACCCATGCTACTGTGATATCGTGACACCAAATCGCCTGCACTGCAGCCGTCCCGCTAGACCACACGACCACCTGGGCTCTCAAAAAAAGAGCTTTCGGTGGCCATATGTTACCTTTCCACGTCAGTTTTAATCTAGCGGCGTACTACAGTACATGATATATAAGGCATGAAGATGTTATTGTTACAGATCAGCTAAATTATCTATAGTAAAGGATCCTACAAATTAATGTAAGATACAGTCACAGAAAATAATTATATTCATAAGTACGTCTGAGTCAGTGACAACCCTACAACAGATGTATCCATCGGATCGCCATCAATGATGGTGATACATGGCTGTGTACATAATGTATATACAACTCGTCTAAACATCAACCCAACAATGTTAGATCTGTAAATTTGCTTTCGCAAATTTTTGGTTCTTCCCTCGCCGGGATTCGAACCCATGCTACTGTGATATCGTGACACCAAATCGCCTGCACTGCAGCCGTCCCGCTAGACCACACGACCACCTGGGCTCTCAAAAAAAGAGCTTTCGGTGGCCATATGTTACCTTTCCACGTCAGTTTTAATCTAGCGGCGTACTACAGTACATGATATATAAGGCATGAAGATGTTATTGTTACAGATCAGCTAAATTATCTATAGTAAAGGTTATATATATATATATATAAAACGTCTGAATAATAGTCAACGATTTTTCCCACGAGGGCGCTGGATCGTTACAAGTAACGATACATGTACACAATAAAATAAATTATATAAACGCCTAAAAAGTGTACATAACAACACCAATAACACAAAAAAGAACTATAAATGTAATTATTTATAAATATTTCGGATAACAGATATCCTTCGTCAGTCAGATTCTGATGTTAAATGAATCATCTTTAAGTCTTCTTAGATTAAACTTTTAATAAATCTTGAAATTTATACAATAAAAAAGGCAAACCGAACATCAGTTAAGACGCTTGCATCAATGCAAAAATATGTTGAATATGAAATAGGTTATATGACTAATTACATCAGAGAGTTCAAATAAATGTTTTAAATAAAAATAATAATGTGCGATGTGAACTAGCACAATTCTAAAGCTTTAACAGTGTCGATAATTATGATGTTACAAGAAAGATTGCGTCAATAAGAATTCCAAATAAACAGCATTGAACGGTCTTATTTCTAAATAAACAGCACTGAACGGTCTAAATTTCTAAATTTTTCAGATTTAACAACTGTAGTGTAGTTACATTAGAGTCTGCGATGTTTAAAACAAACGGCCGTTTAAAAAAAAATAACAAATTTTGACTAAAGTAAAATAGTTGGACGTGGCTTGGTACTTATACATAACTCAAAAAATTAAGCAATTTAGATTGTTATATTCAACAGATATATTTTAGAAATGAGTAAGGATAGAAATAAAAACGGGGACTGTAATAATAAGTAATATAACCCAGATGTGAAGCACTGCATGGTCTCGAATTACATCTTTTCATTTATCCCATTTGGTGCCAAAGTTGTTAATTTTCTTATCCAAAATCTTTCCCGAGTAAGTCTATCCTCCCTAGACCAAGCAGAGTTGTGGTCAATGATAGTAATATATATATATTTGTAGCCCAATTTTTTATAACTCTATTGTATACTAGTATATGAGTATTTATACCTCCGTACTTTGTTGTGCAACCGGTTTATTATATCTTGCAGTTCTCTTATCTCTCTCTGTGAATTTTTTATCTCATTCATTAGTTCCTGATTTGACTGATCTAAAATTTTTACTTTTAAATCTTGACATTCGTCTTTCATCTGTTTACCACCCAATCTACATACAGCCTACAAATATATGATATATTTTTTATCAATGCATATATTCAAACATAAGGAACGATAATAGCCGAAACTATTTATGCATATGTAGTTTTATTCCATAGTGTAACAAAAAAAAACCTTATTGAAAGAAAATAACTCTACCTTCTAACGATTGCCAAAAATGCTAAAAAAAAAAATCCTAGGTCATTCCAATGCAAGTTAACTAGGAATTTTTTATAAATCTTGTTTGCCTGATCAATTTAGTTTTTACAGATTCTGTTTAAATAGCTCATACAACTCTAAGTTGTTATGTAAAGTCAATGACTCCATAAAGAGAAAAAGAACATTTTGTACAACTCTAAGTTGTTATGTAAAGTCAACGACTCCATAAAGAGAAAAAGAACATTTTGTACACAGATTTTCCCTACCTTGTACAGTTTACAAGCTAAACGATATAATATATTCTATTTCTTAGTTCTATTTTTAGTCACAATGTTTTTTTCCCAAAATCTACATGAAAAAAAGGACACACGTTATACAAAACGCTTCAAGTATCATTCACTTAAATGTTTACGACAATAACGTGTTGGAGGAATTCAGTGGGTTACTGTTTCTCTTGGCGTATTTAATTATAATCCTGGAATCTTTGATAACTATTTCTTACTGGTAGGTGCGATCATTTAATGTTATTTGACTAAAATCCGTGTACTCTTGACACATTCCTGTTTTATTCATTTTCGTGAAATTTAATTTTGAAAGTTACACGTGGCTGATGTAATTTTGTTGTTCATCGCATCGCATAAATATAGTTTTGTCATGCGAATGTGACATCATCAACTATGTTTGTGATTTATTCCTTGGAATGGAATCTTTAAAGGAATCATTCTTGGCTATATTTTTCTGTTTAATAACCGCCTTCGAGCGTTGTTCAGTTTGCACCACAATATCTATGTTATTTCTTCATAGAAAACGTATTACAATAATTTCTTAAATACTATTATACATATAATCACTGATAATCTGATTGAAAAAAAAAACCTATCGTTGAGTTATCACTGGTTCAGAGTATCTGAGGATGAATCCTACTTTATTTGGTAAGATCCATGTGTAGTAGATAGCTCCGGTATGTTATAAGCAAAAACAAATAAAAAGTAAGCAAAGACCCTTCGAAACAACATCTGATAAACAAACTTAATAATACTTTTAGATATTTGGATGATATTTTGGCTCTCAATAATGACGACTTCAGTATGTATACTAAAGAAATTTATCCTGTTGAACTTACTTTAAATAAAGCTAATGCTAACAATGACCACTTCCCTTTCCTCGATTTTGATATCTAAATCACTAACGGAAAGCTGAATACTAAAATTTATGATAAAAGAGATGATTTTTCATTTCCTATCGTTAATTATCCATTTGTAGATAGTGACGTTCCCTTGTCACCATCTTACGGGGTTTACATATCTGAACTGGTACGGTTCGCTCGTGTATGTTACAATGTTTTAGATTTTAACGAGAAAAAATTATGTATTACTGAAAAATTATTACACCAAAGTTTTCGATATCACAAACTAGTCAAAACATTAACTAAATTTTATCATCGGTATAAGCACATCATTCGTAAATATAGCTCTACATGTAGACTTCGTATACGTTCAGGTATTTTTACATCCAATTTTTTATAAAGCACAAAGGTGTCAGTATTCCCCTCAGAAACTTACAAAACCTTTATATATACTTATTAAGAAGGGACATAGTTTTGATACAGTTGTCAGGTCATTAAAGATTGCATATTTTGGCGTTAATATTGATTCACTTATAGGGTCTTTGCAGCGGAACCAAACACATTTATTAAAAAAAACAGGTGTTGGTATGACACGGCTTATGTTCTTCTCATATATGTTATGATGGTATAATACTAAACCCCTAACGGGAAGGATTGTGCCTGATGTTCATATGATGAAATCATAATCTTTCAGTCAGTTAAATTGAAGTCTGGAGCTGGCATGTCAGTTAACTGCTAGCAGTCTGTTGAAATTTATGTATTATTGTCATTTTGATAAAAAAAATAATTGTTACATCTTCTGACACATCAGACTCGGACTTCTCTTGAACTGAATTGTAATGTGCGTATTGTTACGCGTTTACCTTTCCACCTTGGCTAGAGGTATAGGGGGAGGGTTGAGATCTCACAAACATGTTTAACCCCGCCGCATTTTTGCGTCTGTCCCAAGTCAGGAGCCTCTGACCTTTGTTAGTCTTGATTTTTTTTAATTTTAGTTTCTTGTGTACAATTTGGAAATTAGTATGGCGTTCATTATCACTGAACTTGTTTATATTGATTTAGGGGCCAGCTGAAGGACGCCTCCAGGTGCATTGAAGACCTGTTGGTGACCTTCTGCTGTTGTTTTTTTCTGTGGTCGGGTTGTCTCTTTGACACATTCCCCATTTCCATTCTCAATTTTATATGTTATGTTACCATTCTAAACACCAGGCAAATGAAGGCTTTATTTTAGTAGAGCTTAGTTGGTCGAACGATCTAGAGCGTCGGACATTCGGTACTCGAGCATTTAAATCTCTTAATTAAGGAAAATTGCCCGTATCAGAATCTTATTGGATGGAAATAAAGGAAACAGTAGCATACCGCTGTTAAAATTTCCAGAATTGAAATTTCAAAGAATAATATTTTTTTTCAAATTTACATATCTTGGCTGGTGAAAGCAGTAAAACTTAAACTTAACTTTAAAAGTACTTCACAGAACTTTGTTTACTCATAAACAGTAGTATACCGCTGTTCAAAAATCGTAAATCTAGAGGCAAAAAACAAAATCGGAGTAACAAACTAAAACTGAGGGAAATGCATTAAATATAAGAGGAGAACAACTACAAAAATGTAACACACACAAAAACGGATTAAGCATTAGTCAAAATACGGTGGAGTAACAAATATAACATCAAAACCAAATACATGAATTTGGGATCGAAAAGTACCGTGACACACATAGTAATGTGAATTCACACTCAACTATAAGAGAAAACAAACGACACAACGAAAACACAACATTAAAATGTAATACACATAGAAACGAAACTATAATATAACAATGCCCATATTCCTGACATGGTACAGGACATTTGTAAAGAAAAATATGGTGAGTTGAACCTGCATTTTGTGGCATGCCGAACCTCGCCCCTAAATGGAAATGTTAAATATAACATTAAAATGACATCATAATATTACAGGACTGCAATACAAATAAATAAAGGAATATATTAGACTAATAAATACAGGAATATTAGCTAACAAAAGGCATCATGTTTAAAATTCAATACGTCAGAAAAACGCGCCTCGTCCACACAAGACTTACCAGTGACGCCCAGATATAAAAGTTCGAAAGTCAAATAAAGAACAAACAAAATACTTGTCTGATAATGACACATGTTCAGTGTGTCTACAATCTAGAGAAGATTCAGAACATATGTTCATTATTGTGTCAATCAGTCTCAGTTTACTAGTTTCTGAAGTATTCAGAAAGAAATTTGAAGTGTAATGTTGATGATATGTTTGTAAAAACCCTTGTATTGATCAAACGATGATTATTCATTTTTTGAAAGGTACAAACGGTCTTAATTTTTATTTCCTAATTTCATTAAAAGAAAACTGCACGTCAAGAATTGACAAGGCAATTTGGTGCCACGATATCTTAAAAGCATGAGTTCAAATCCCGGCCAAAGGAAGAAAGAAAAGAATTTACATTGTTGGGCTGACATTTATACGTTTTATATACATATGTTAGCGTCAATAAGTAAAACTAGGTATTACGATTAAATCCTAGGCAATCAACTAACGCCTAGGCATGAAGTTAATGCCTAAAATTTTCAGGCATTAAGCTTATTTTCTAAAAGCTGAGGATTATTAATCATCAAAATGCCGAACACAATTTAAGGCAAAAATTGAACTCCGGAATTCATTCATATTTGGTGATTTATTCTTCATTTTAACTCGTTTTTATTACATTACTAATAATTAAATGTATAAATATACATTCATTTGACAGATCTTAAAATTTAGAAAGGTTATTAAGTAGTTTTATCAGGTAAGAACCAGAATTAAATCTTGTTTTTTTCATGTTTTTGTGGTATATTATTATATATATATATAAAAAAAAAGTGATGGTATCTAATTTTATTTCTGGTCTTGTGGAGAGTTGTCTCATTTACAATCATACCATATCTTCTTTTTATATTTAGGATGAAACTGGAATTTCTTCTCCTGATCATATACACACGTATGTTATTTGCAGTAATAAAATCATTATAGCCATATAGGACCGATCTTAGGACAGTTTCACTGAGTTTGATTGTCCCTATGGTATCTTTTATCCCTCTTTCAATAAACAAACCACAGTTCTCATAATGTTATTATGTAACAAATATATTGTTATTTAATGAATACATGTCTTTTATTTACTTACAATTATATTTTTGGCACTTAGCTTAATGCCAGTACATATTTTTCAGAATTTAAGTTTTTATCCTTGAATTTGAGACTCATTTTTTTTTTGATTTGAGCGGCACTGATGAGTCTTTTGAAGATAAAACGCGCGTCTGGCGTACGTTCAGAATTTAATCCTGGAATCTATTATGAGTTTATTTAAAATCGACAGTTTATGAAAGGACTGACAATATATAAACGTGTCTTGCTGAGACGTTGCATATTGTAAAATATTATACTTCACGTCAAAATTCCATATTTGGGTTTGATAATTATACAAAGATGACAGTTAACTCTAAGCGGGCGACAAAAATGTAAGCCTTTCGTGACGACTAATTAAAAAAACAATAATCTAAAGGTCAATGAATTGACTTTTCATGAAAGAATTAACACGTTCTCATCTAAAATTAGAAATTCTCATATGCCACTTAACTTATTTTTGTGTGAAAAGGCTTCAAAATTTAGGATTATTGATATATTTCGCATAAAAAACTCACTGTATAGCATTAACAATATTTGTTCTTTTGGCAAGATTTGTGATCTTTCTTTGTAAATGCGAACCAAAGTTTCATTATTTTATCATAAACCTTTTTCATAGGATGCTAGAATGAACTATTTTAACACCAAGGAAATAGTTCAAGTAAATAAACCTTAAAAAGATTCTGCATTTTTGTTATACTTTTATGTCATTTTTGAAATATATACATAACATAGCATTTACCCATCTTTATTTCAGATGTTTCAATGAAGGAATGCTAAATTAAGTCTTTTTTCTCTTACTTGTATTTGTCAGGTCTGTATGCCTGCATACCACCCTGGTGTATGCTTAAACCTCACTGTATGTGTATACTAGAATTTGTCAGGTCTGTATGCCAGCATACCGACCTGGTTAATGCTAAACTCTCACTCTATGCATATACATTTATTTTTCAGGTCTGTATGCTAGCATACCGACCTGGTTAATGCTAAACTCTCACTCTATGCATATACTAGCATTTGTCAGGTCTGTATGCTAGCATACCGACCTGGTGTATGTTAAACTCTCACTTTCTGCGTATAAAAGTATTTGTCAGGTCTGTACTCCTGCATACAAATCTGGTGTATTTAGAACCTTCAATATATTTATTTTGGCATAGTTAAGGTTTGTATGCCTGTATACGAACCTGGGATATGTAAACTGAATTTTTTATTTATTTTGGCTTTTTTTCTGCTAGGTACTTGTATGCCTGCATGGATTCTAAAATTTTATTCTGGATTCATGTTTGTATTGGCAAGTCTGTATGCCGGAATGCTAAGTATTTACTGAGTAGTAACATTTCTTATTTACTTATGTTTGCATACCTCCCTTAGAAAATGTGGAGATGTGTATGATTGTGAAATGAAAAGGTCGAATTACATGGATGTAAGGAATTACTTATGTATAGCCTTCAACTTCATTTAAATTTGAAAGAAAGCTCTTAATTCTTAACTGCAACACTCAGGGGTTTATTCCCGTATACCAACCCGCTTTTCAATAAACCCTTGTAAAACAATGGAATTTGATTGTCGGCATACCAAAATATAATCCTATACCCATTGAAACATAAAATTTTGCGTATTTGTTTGACATTTTCAGTTCGCGGTATTCTGGCATTCAACACTGGTGTACGGTGAAAACTTATTTTTCTTGCATGGATACATACACGCTTTAATTCCTTGTATACCAATCTATGTTTTATTGAATTGCAGTTTTACATACATTCTAGTATTGTCAAACCAAGCTGGTGTTCAGTAAGCTTGTGGTATTGTGTATGGTTTGCCCGCAGTCTTAATTGTCTGCATATTTGATGGCTGAATGGTTTGAATTCTAACCAGCCTTATAAGAGGGGCGAAAGATACCAGAGGAACAGTCAAACTCATAAATCGAAAATAAACTGACATGAAATATACAAATTAAAGTACACAAAAAACAGCATAGAAAACAAACAAAGTCTGAGCAACACGAACCCTAACCAAAAACTGGGGATAATCTTAGGTGCTCTAGAAGGGTAAGCAGATACTGCTCCACATGTCCAACAGTGGCACCGTCGGGTTTCTCATGTTTTTACAAACCCGATAACTAGCTTTATACAGTAAGTCAAATTCATGAAAAGGGAAGGGGATTGTAGTTATGACGTGAGAAACATTTCCGATATCATCCGTGAAACGGTTATTCCATAACGGTCAACCAACTATATACTATGGTTACAATTGTGTATACACTGGAGTTGCCTTTTATAGCTGACTATATGCGTTATGGGCTTTGGTCATTGTTGAAGGCCGTACGGTGACCTATAATTGTTAATGTTTGTGTAATTTTAGTGTTTTGTGGATAGTTATCTCATTGGCAATCATACCACATCTTCTTTTAAAAAAAAATCCTTCAATCAGGAAAGCCAAAGAATTGATGCCTTTTCTAGTGAAGCCATGCATACATTCTTAGCAGGAACATCAAAAAGACTAGGGTTGTTCATTGGTGTCATAGTTTTCTAGGAAGGCATTGGTTTAACCTATCCAGTAACTAAGAAGTGTTACAATTAAATTCATAAGCAACACATAAATAGTTACATGAAAGGTATAGCCAATGTTTAGAAAATGCTGAAACGAGAAATGGAAACTACATATTATATACATATATAATTATGTGAGTAAATATTTTACAATTCACAAATTTAACATTGATGTGGCGTGGTCAACAACATAAAAAATTTGATGGTCAACTATACTTAATTAGTTGAATGATCTTTCATCTTGATTATTGAATGTGACAGTTTGTACGGTACATGAGCTGACAGTAGAAATGTAATAATATTTGGACGTTTATCGAAGCAAGGTTTAGTCTAATTTAAGGACAGCGGTTCATAGCACGATTTTGTAAAAAACATTTTGCATTGATCATTTATATTGGTGTAGTAGCTTGAAGTAACAATTAAGTTGCGAAAGCCGATATAGATTATAATGAAGTAACATGTTGTTTAATAGAGTTGGAACTAAGTAACGTTTTGTATTGGAATTTATAACTGAACCTGGGCTGTGAACCTTTTAAATATATCATATATCCTATATAATCAACCAAATGTTTCCCACAAAAGGGGGGCAGGTACCTTTTGTATCCGCCTATGGGACCCAACATGAAAAATAAGAAATAATAATGTAAAGCAAAACAATTTTCGAAAAAGAAAAACCGGGAAAATATGAATCAATGACAACTTCAACAGTCAGACTCCTGTACGTGGGCTCCTGACTTGGGACAGGCATATACAGACTATATAGTGTGGCCGGTTTTAACATGTGAGCGCTCAGCTTCCCCCTTTTTTTGTTTTTACCTTGGACAGTTGTTTCCCTAAAAGTTGAAAGAATAAGACATGAATATCCAGAAGTTTCATTAAGGGGATGATATAGGGAGGGCACTGCATGACTTCTATAGAGTTGGACGCTTCAGTACTGTCTCCCTCAATTAATCAACTAAAGTTTTCCCACAAAGCACTGGCATAGCACCCCCTTAGATTATACCTAAATGTATGTGTACATGTTTAAGCCGACCTCCAAAAAGAGGGTGTTAAATGAAATCGTGAAAACATGTACAAAAACAGCTAGGTTTACTTACCATAAATATATCCGACATTCTGTTTTGCTTCTGGTTTATTCAAAGCAAGATAATAGAGCGTATTTTTGTCCATTTCTTCTCCGTGAGGGGAACTCCTTCATTGATCATTCAAATTGTTTACATTTATAAATGAAGTCATCTAGATGGAGTGCGTGACTCCACAGATAAATAGTCCTTCTTTCTTTGACTTTTTAATAATTACCAATACCAAGTATAAACAAAACAGGTTGTTTTGTAATCAATTGCTAATATTTTAATTAAGTGTACTGGTAAAGTAACTTGTGTAAGTCAAGGCTATCCGTCTATATCCCTCCGCCTTACGTCAGAAGGTCCCTGACGTCATATAAATATTTGTGAACAACTTCGAACTTGGAACCTTGTACAAATTATGATCGCCTCATTTTTCTGAAATTTTAATTTGCAAACAAAACAGAAAACTGTCAGGTCAATAAACTTGAGAATTGGTTTTAATTTATAGATTTACAACAGTGAACGCTTTACCGGTTTGCCTTGTAAATTAACGCTTTTCTGTTAACCAACGGGAGAAAATAAAGAGGTCAGTGATAGGCTTTTTAAAAGTTTAAAAAAAAAAATCGAAGTCGGCAATTAAGTAAAACCACAACTGTACTGACGTAAAGGATTTTTTTAAACACCCAGGTTCGTATGCTATCATTCAGACCACCTGTGAAATACAACATCTGATTCAATATCTGCTGTTCTGCATACACGATCATACACCAGGTGCGTATGCTAGCACACATACCTGAGAAATACAATGTATTAATTAAATGTAGACATTAGCATACACCAGGTACGTATGCTAGCATACAGGCCTGAGAAATGCAAGTTAATTTATTACAATTCAGTTCAGCATACACCAGGTGTTAAAATGCCAGATTCGCGATTTCCAAGTTCTTGATAAAATAAAAATGTGTTTTTCCTTTATTTTTCTCTTTTTTGCATAAGTTTGTCTTATGAGCAATAATTCGACCTATTTCAATACAAATTATGACAAATTACCGTTAATGAAAATTTCTAATTTAAGATGAGAACTTGTTAATTAAAGATAATGCTCAAGGTCTAAGTTTTAAAACGAAAGAAAAATTGTTTTGCATCACTTCTGGGTTTTTTTGTGTAAAAGAGGACTTAAAGATACAAGATAGACAATCTAACTCATAGATCAGCTGTTAAATTGATGTGTATGTAGCAATACAAACATTTTACAGTATAAGACAAAAACATTCAGTTGATCGATTTAAAGCAGATTCGGTATCCCTCGCCAAAAAGTCATCTTAACACTTGCTTCTCATCAGTTGACAATGTGTTCTCGGGAATCCAATCTGCTCTGTCGACCTATCAGCTATGTGGTATTCATTTAATATATATTATAAGACATTTTGAAAATAGATAAATACGTTTTTGTGTATTTTATGAACGAATCAATGGACAGAAAGTCAGTGTGCGTATTGCAATGGATTTTTTTTTTACATTGGATAGAGGTATATGGGGAGGTTTGGCCTTAACTAGTCATCATATCTGTTTTTAAAATAAATAGTCATTTGTATGTTTTAGAGTTAAGTATGACGTCAATTTTCCTTTAACCAGTACGTATGTTTGTTTATTTAGAGGTCAGCTGAAAAAGGAAAATAACAATAATAAAGAACTTTAAAATTGAGAATGGAAATGGGGAATGTGTCAAAGAGACAACAACCCGACCAAATAAAAAAACAACAGCAGAAGGTCACCAACAGGTCTTTAATGTAGCGAGAAATTCCCGCACCCGGAGGCGTCCTTCAGCTGGCCCCTAAACAAATATAAACTAGTTCAGTGATAATGAACGCCATACCAATTTCCAAATTGTACACAAGAAACTAAAATTAAAATAATACAAGACTAACAAAGGCCCGAGGCTCTTGACTTGAAACAGGCGCAAAAATGCGGCGGGGTTAAACATGTTTGTGAGATCTCAATCCTCCCCCTATACCTCTAACCAATGTAGAAAAGTAAACGCATAACAATACGCACATTAAAATTCAGTTTAGTTTAAGAGAAGTCAGAGTCTGATGTCAGAAGATGTAACCAACGAAAATAAACAAAATGACAATAATACATAAATAGCAACAGACTACTAGCAGTTAACTGACATGCCAGCTACAGACTTCAATTAAACTGACTGAAAGATTATGATTTCATCATATGAACACCAGGCACAATCCTTCCCGTTAGGGGTTTAGTATCATACCATCATAACATATATGAGAAGAACATAACCCGTGTCATGCCAACAACTGTTTTTAGAATAAATGTGTTTAGTTCCGACGCAAAGACTTTATCAGTGACTAAATATTAACGCCAAAATATGCAATCTTTAATGACTTGACAACAGTATCGTAATTATATCCCTTCATAATAAGTCTATTCAAAGGTTTTGTAAGTTTCTGAGGTGAATACTGACACCTTTGTGCCCTATAAAGAATATTTCCATAACAAATTGAATGTGAAATACCTGAAAGTATAATAATAGATATAGGAAGATGTGGTGTCAGTGCCAATGAGACAACTCTCCATCCAAATAACAATTTAAAAAGTAAACCATTATAGGTTAAAGTACGGCCTTCAACAAGGAGCCTTGGCTCACACCGAACAACAAGCTATAAAGGGCCCCAAATTTACTAGTGTAAAACCATTCAAACGGGAAAACCAACGGTCTAATCTATATAAACATAACGAGAAACACGTATATATTACATAAACAAACGACAACTACTGTACATCAGATTCCTGACTTAGGACAGGTGCAAACATTTCCAGCGGGATTAAACGTTTTAATGGATCCAAACCTTCTCCCTTTTTTCAATAACAATAACATAACATCACAACATAGAAAAACATACGATAAAATATCAATTGGCAGACTTAACTCGATCAAAAAACGTATGATTACACAATGAAAGAATAAATTTGATCTGCAATAACTGAAAACAAATGCACAGTTAATTAAATATTAGAGACACACATTCATGACCAAAAAGCTAACAAACAAATTCAAACACAGGACCTCACTGAGAAATATTTAACCAATCAATGTTCACTTTAGAAAAAAAACCGGTTTTTTATAATCTTGAAGTTTATACAAATGTTGTAAGAATAAGTGAAAAATTGAAGATATTACAAATAATCAAAGCTGGTGTACAGACAAGATCCATATAAATAGTTAATAACAGTATCAACAGGTCGAATTAACAAGAAAATACGATTTGAGAGTACTCGCAGTTACTGACAGCTAGTTAAAAGCCAAAACCAATAAATAGTAAAAAATTATGCATCAGAGACTAAAATCGACTAAAACACATCACAGGGATTTAGTATTTTAACGTCATTAATAGACAAAGAAGTCTGCATTGTTATGATATTGTAATTATTATGTTTATTTATGTTGGCCTAATTTGTGTTGTATGGCCTGATAGTTGTTTACCAAATAATCTTATAACTGCAGTTTAGAAATCACTGGAACAATCACAGATTGATTGGAACTTTCTAGAATGGTCCTTATAAAAGATGCGTAATTTAAACTTCTACGTTATTCCAGAAACTTCCGTTGTAACTTTCCAGGATTTTCCACAATGTTCCATTATAGAGTGTTCTAGAATTTTCCATGATAACACTATATATACAGACACTAAAGTTAAACTCTCATAATTAAACTTGGACATAGACTTTGATAGACATTAGTATTCACAGCATTTGGATTGACACTTTTATTCTACAAACAACATCATACTGGATTGTGACATTAGTAGTGAACGTAATATTCAAATTGGATTCCGAAAGATTTCTGGATACAGATAAAGATAACAGATTGGACTCATATTTTGACAGTTAAGTTAACAGTAATATTTGTGTAATACCTTTTGTAAACTTTTGTATATTAAATATTGTTAAATTTTACTATTGATTTGTGTCTTTTGTTGGCTACAATTTAAAGGCGATTTCTGGCCGTAACAGAAATTGGGGGCTCGTCCGGGATATCTTAAAATATTTATTCAAAATTTGTTTAGTATTTTTATTATAACTAGCCAACAAAATTCTACAAAATGGCATTTGATGCCGGTAAATTTTTGAAAACGCCAGACCTGGAGAATTTTGATAATTTAAAGAAAGAGGAATTAGTGTTGCTTGCTAAACAACTGAAATTAGTTTTTAAAGTATCTATGAGAAAACAAATTATTAAAAATTTGGTTATAGACAAATTAGTTGATGCAGAAATTTTAGGTGAAGAGGCTCTTGAACTTAAGGTCGAAAATGTTGACGCCTTTAAATTAAAACAACTTGAATTAGAACATGAACTTAAATTAAAAGAACTGGAAATAAAAGAGATGGAGAAAATAAAAGTAAAAGAACTGGAAATGAAGGAAAGATTGGAAATGGATAAAAAAGAAAAAGAAGATGAATTTAAATTGAAAGAACTGGAAATGAAGGAGAGGGAAAAAATAAAAGAAGATGAATTAAAATTAAAAGAACTAGAAATGAGAGAAAGGCTAGAGATGGAAAAACTGAAAATTGAAATGGTCAAAGAAGAAAGCAACACTAAAGTTCACTCGAAATCAGATTATTTTGATGCAGCAAAAAATATACGTTTGGTTCCGAAATTTTGTGAAAAAACAGTTGATAAATATTTTCCACAGTTTGAGAAAATTGCAAATAATTTGAAATGGCCAAAGCCGTATTGGACTACGATGCTGCAAAGTGTTTTTGAGGGTAAGGCAGCTGAAATATACTCCGCACTTCCATCAGAAAAAAGTTCTGATTATGACACGGTGAAACAGGAAGTTTTGAAAGCCTATGAGCTAGTACCAGAAGCATATAGACAGAAATTTAGATCTTATAAAAAGTTTGATTCGCAAACCTATGTGGAATTTGCTCGGGAAAAAGAAGATCTATTTAATAAATGGCTTACTTCAAAGAAAACAGATAACAATTTTGATAACCTAAGACAATTGATGTTATTAGAAGAATTCAAACAATGTGTTCATTTAGACTTAAAAACACATTTAGACGACAAAACTGTTGAGTCAATACATGATGCAGCTGTTATTTCAGATAATTATACTCTTTCACATAAAAGAAGTTTCAAGGGTCAAAATGTTAATACTTCCAGTGGAAATTACAAAAATCAAAGCACTGATCATACTGATAGTAAGCCTGTTCCACAGAATAAGAGTCAGTCCAGTTATAATATGTCTAGTCCAAAATTTGATACTTTTGAGAAGAAGTCACTGACTTGTGCTTATTGTAAGAAGATTGGTCACCTGATGGCTGATTGTTTTAGACTCCAGAAGAAGAATGAACGAGATAATAAGCCGAAGACCAGTGCTTGTACGACACCTTATATTACCAGTACATTGGAATGTCCTGCGAGTCAGGCTTTTAAGTCCAGTTTTTGTGATTATATGGAGGAATACAAACCCTTTATGTCTGATGGGTTTGTTGCTATTGTTGATGATACCACTCTTCAGC
The DNA here is from genome assembly GCF_036588685.1 of Mytilus trossulus. Taxonomy (NCBI): domain Eukaryota; kingdom Metazoa; phylum Mollusca; class Bivalvia; order Mytilida; family Mytilidae; genus Mytilus; species Mytilus trossulus. The sequence continues at coordinate 82,248,133 of NC_086375.1, forward strand.
CTATTAAGATTTTACGGGACACTGGAGCTTCTCAGTCTTTATTGTTAGAAGGTGTGTTGCCTTTGTCTGAGAAGACTTCTGTTGGTGCCTCCGTTTTGTTACAAGGTGTAGAGTTAGGTTGTATAGATGTTCCTCTCCATCGAATTTATCTGAAGTCAGATTTGGTAACTGGACCAGTTGTTGTAGGTGTTCGTCCTAATCTCCCTGTTGAGGGTGTTACATTATTGCTAGGAAATGATCTAGCTAGGAACAAAGTGGTTGCTGAACCAATTGTTACCAGTGAACCGGTGGTGGATGTCAAATCACCTGAAGATGATGCTGAATTGTATCCAGCTTGTGTTGTTACTAGGGCGATGGCTAGAAATCAACAAGATGATAATTTGAAAGAAGACAAATTTGAATACATGGACCTTTCTGACACTTTTATAGCTGATATTGAAGATCCTGGTAACTCAGAAAAGGCCATTATAAAACCACCTAGTGTTAACAAGAATGTTATTATGCCATGGCCAGACGTTAACAGCCATTCATTAGACCGAAAGAATTTATCTGAAGAACAACATAAAGACCCTGAGGTTCTCCAGCTCAGCCTGAGAGCTCAACCACAGGACGAAGCAGACAAAGTGGCCGAATGCTATTACCATCAGGACGGCATTTTAATGAGGAAGTGGAGGCCTCCTGATGCTACCCCAGAGGAGGAATGGAGAGTGGTGTACCAAGTGGTGGTGCCTAAAGTTTATAGGCAAGAAATTATTGGTCTTGCCCATGACACCCCCTTGGCTGGACACTTAGGTATCAGGAAGACTAGCCTTAAGATCTTGCAGCATTTCTACTGGCCTAAACTTAGAAATGATGTTGCAGAATACTGCAAATCATGTCATATATGCCAGGTTGTTGGTAAACCTAACCAGAAAATACCACCAGCACCACTTCTGCCTATTCCAGCCTTTGACGAACCTTTCAGCAGAGTTCTAATAGACTGTGTTGGACCTTTACCAAAGACCAAGACTGGAAATGCATATTTATTGACAATCATGTGTACATCTACCCGCTTTCCTGAAGCTATTCCGCTCAGAAATATCAAGACACCTACTATCGTCAAAGCTTTGATCAAATTTTTCACATTAGTAGGACTTCCTAAGTCTATACAGTCTGACCAGGGATCAAATTTCATGTCAGGTTTATTTCAGCAAGTCGTATACCAGTTAGGGATTGCTCAGTACAGATCAAGTGCTTATCATCCAGAATCTCAAGGTGCCTTAGAACGTTTTCATCAAACATTGAAGAACATGATTAGAACTTTTTGTCTTCAATTTGACAGAGACTGGGATGATGGAGTTCACTTTCTACTTTTTGCAGTCCGAGAGGCTGTTCAAGAATCCCTTGGATTTAGTCCATTTGAGTTGGTATTTGGTCATACTGTAAGGGGACCGTTAAAATTGATTAAGGAAAAGTGGCTTACTGAACATACTGACTTAAATCTTTTAGACTATGTATCTAGATTTAAAGAAAAACTGTATACTGCTTGTCAAATTGCTCAGAAAAACTTGAAAAATGTACAAAACAAGATGAAAATATGGTATGATAAAGATGCCAGGGACAGAGTTTTTGAGCCTGGTGATAAGGTACTTGTGTTTTTGCCAGTCCCTGGACATCCTTTACAGGCTAAATATTGTGGTCCTTATACAATAGAGAGTAAAATTAATGATTTGAATTATATTGTAAAAACTCCAGGTCGGCGCAAACAAAATAGAGTGTGTCATATTAATATGTTAAAACCATATTTTGAGCGTACTAATGTACTATGTGATAGTAAACCAGTTGCCACTTTAGGCATGGTTAAATTTGAGAACAATCATGACAAACCAGATATTATTGAACCAACTTTTAGTTGTAAAACTATGGAAGAGACAGTTAGATTGAAAAATTCAGAAATTTTGTCAAATTTAGATTCAAAACTTGCACATCTGTCTTTTGATCGTAGAGAAGAAATAAAAACTTTGGCATTTTCTTTTAAAAACCTTTTTCCAGATGTGCCAAACAAAACCACTGCTGTTTGTCATGATGTTGATGTCGGAGATGCTTCTCCAATTAAGCAACATCCTTACAGGCTCAATCCACTCAAACTTGAAGTTATGAGAAAAGAAATTAAATATATGCTTGACAATGATATTATTGAGCCGAGTAACAGTGAATGGAGCTCTCCTTGTCGCCTTGTGCCAAAACCAGATAAAACTTTTCGTTTCGTGACTGATTTCAGAAAAGTAAATTCAGTCTCAAAATCTGATTCCTATCCGATTCCAAGGATAGACGATTGTATTGACAATATTGGTCAAGCAAAATTTGTGAGCAAATTTGATTTATTGAAAGGTTATTGGCAAGTTCCATTGACACAGAGAGCTCGTGAAATATCAGCTTTTGTTACACCAGATGGCTTATTTCAATATACTGTAATGCCATTTGGCATGAAAAGTGCTCCAGCTACATTTCAAAGAATGATCAATAATGTTATAAAAGATTTAGACTGTTGTTATGCTTATATTGATGATCTTATTGTATGTAGTGATAGCTGGGAACAGCATTTAAAACATTTGTATGATACTTTTGATAGATTGTCAAAATCAAATTTGACTGTTAATCTTGGTAAAAGTGAATTTTGTCAGGCCACTGTTGATTATTTAGGGCATACAGTTGGCCAAGGTCAAGTAAAACCTATTATGGCTAAAGTGGAAGCTATTTCCAAATTTCCACCTCCTACAAATAGAAAACAACTTATGAGATATTTAGGCATGATTGGATTTTACAGAAAATTTTGTTCAAATTTTGCTACTGTTGTTCAACCATTGACTCATCTTTTACGGAAAGATTCTAAATTTATCTGGAGCGAAAATTGTCAAAAAGCTTTTGAAAATAGCAAATCACTTTTAATTAATAGTCCAGTTCTGATTACTCCAGACTTTGAAAAACAATTTAAACTTGCCGTTGATGCAAGCGATGTAGGAATAGGAGCTGTTTTATATCAAGAGACAGATAATATTGTCGAGAAACCTATATCATACTTTTCTAAGAAATTAGATAAACATCAGAAAAATTATTCAACTATTGAAAAAGAGTGTTTTGCAATGTTGTCAGCACTTCAACATTTTGATGTATATTTGAATCCCACTGTATATCCTGTTCTTGTTTATACTGATCATAATCCTCTCACCTTCATGCATAAAATGAGAAACAAGAATCAGAGGTTGACTAGGTGGAGTTTATTGTTACAGGAATATGATGTAATTGTAAAACATATTCAGGGTAAAGATAATGTTATAGCTGATGCTTTATCTAGAGCTTATTAAATCACTTTGTATATATTATATATTTTTGTTCATCTTATTCATGATAAGTTTTTGTTACACTAAAACTTCTTTTAAGGGGGGAGGTGTTATGATATTGTAATTATTATGTTTATTTATGTTGGCCTAATTTGTGTTGTATGGCCTGATAGTTGTTTACCAAATAATCTTATAACTGCAGTTTAGAAATCACTGGAACAATCACAGATTGATTGGAACTTTCTAGAATGGTCCTTATAAAAGATGCGTAATTTAAACTTCTACGTTATTCCAGAAACTTCCGTTGTAACTTTCCAGGATTTTCCACAATGTTCCATTATAGAGTGTTCTAGAATTTTCCATGATAACACTATATATACAGACACTAAAGTTAAACTCTCATAATTAAACTTGGACATAGACTTTGATAGACATTAGTATTCACAGCATTTGGATTGACACTTTTATTCTACAAACAACATCATACTGGATTGTGACATTAGTAGTGAACGTAATATTCAAATTGGATTCCGAAAGATTTCTGGATACAGATAAAGATAACAGATTGGACTCATATTTTGACAGTTAAGTTAACAGTAATATTTGTGTAATACCTTTTGTAAACTTTTGTATATTAAATATTGTTAAATTTTACTATTGATTTGTGTCTTTTGTTGGCTACAATTTAAAGGCGATTTCTGGCCGTAACAGCATGTTGAGCTATATTTACGAATGATGTCTTTATACCGATGATAAAATTTAGTAAATGTTTTGACTAGTTTGTGATATCGAAAACCCTGGTGTAATAATTTTTCAGTAATACATAAATTTGTCTCGTTAAAATCTAAAACATTGTTACATACACGATCGAATCGTACAAGTTGAGATATATAAACACCGTAAGATGGTGACAAGGGAACATCACCATCTAAAAACGGATAATTAACGATAGGAAATGAAAAATCATCCCTTTTATCATAAATTTTAGTATTCAGCTTTCCGTTAGTGATATAGATATCAAGACCGAGGTGTCTTGTTTACTATTATTTGTCTCTTTGTCTTTTCCTTTTTAGTAATGCCATTGTCATTTTGTTTTCGATTTATGAGTTTGACTGTGTCTCGGTTTTTTTCGTCCTTCTTTAATCACTATAAAAAGAAACAAAATAGGCATATAAACCAAAAAAAATTGCCAAGGCAAACTAACACAATGACAGGTTGTATAAGTACAGAGCCACATCCTTTATAACAAGAAACATACAGGCAAAGCACATAAGCTAAACATAAAAAACAAGAATAAATTTGCTAAAATATAGAACAATAACAAAATGATGGGACGTATAAGTACAAAAACACGTCAAATTGATATCAACAAAAGCAGACTAAACAATAAAAGTAATAATTAAACACCAATTATTCAGAGAACAATTGAAGGTCTTTCCACCTCGATGATAAGAATGAAATTTAAAAACAGATGTTTGAAAACTTCTTGTTGATGTAATTTGGTACCTCAAACTTATATAAAAAAAAGATTAATAGGTATATCCAGAAGACTCAATATGTTACATAATGAAAAGAATTTAAAGCAAAGGTCAAAATCTAGAACGTCAAGTTGACCTTTGACCTTGACCTTAATTTCAAGGTCATAGGTCAGTGACCTAAAATCAAAAGACCACAGGTCAATCACTTGTATGGTTGTGGAGAAATACCGATTTCAAAAACAAAAGGGGAGAAAACTCATATAAGGGTTGACCAAAACACTTCGATCTTCATGGGTTGAAGTTGCCCCTTATTGTACGACAGTATTGTATTAACAGTAATTTGGCAAACACATCATATCATTAACTATTTCAGTTTCTTTTGTAATATAGATTACAAGCAAATTCCAAAATTTAGAATATGACCTTGACCTTCAATCTTGACCTCAAATTCAAGGTCATAGGTCAGTGAACTCAAACAAGAAGGGCCGAGGTCAATCACTTGTATGGCTGTGGATAAATAATGATTTCAATTACATAAGGGGAGAAAACTTCTACAAGGGTTAACCAAAACTCTTGACTGAATACGATGAAGTTTCGCCTTATTGCAAACAGTAAATTTGCAATCATATCATATCATTAACTGTAACAGTTTTTTTCTGAATAACAATACCAAGCGAAATTCAAATCTAATAAAATGACCTTGACCTTTTACCTTTGACCTCAATTTCCTTTAAATGAACCAAGGACTTCATATCAACAGACTGTAGGCCTCTCCGACTTATACCGTAAGAATTTATCCAACATATTGTCTATTTGAAATTTTGAAAGGGAAAGAACTCCCATAAGATGTCTTCTGATCACTTCAGTCAAATAAAACAAATCATTCTTAAGAGTAGACGAACAATTTGGTAAAAACAGTTTGTTAAAATCTTTTACGGTTTTAGATCACCGCCTTTATTAATTATATTAAATTTTTAACGATTATTTATGTTTGAAGTTGGATTCATAACAAACCGGACATATATATATATATATATATTACAGTTAATTGCTATTAATAAGTATTGCTATATTCATTTTGTTTAAATGAATTATCAGTATTTAGTTCTAATATAATCTTAAATCAATCCTAATTCTATCTCACTTTGATAGTTTTTCATATGTGACGTCATGCTGTTTCTAAATTTCATAAATTATAAATTCAAATGTGACATAACGTTTGTGTCGTTTCGTCATCGTATGTGACGTACATTTTTTTTAATAACGTTGACGCCTGGACTGACTCGGTTGTGTCTATTCTGTGTTAAACTTTAATAGCATTATGTTATCGGGTTCAGTTTTCTGTAATTAGTTAATACTTCAGTTTCATTATGTATATCTCTTTCATATTCATTTGTTAAAATTTACTGTTTGCAATAGCATAAATTGTTCAATATAATTAGGATGTTCTTATCCCGGGCATAAAAACAATGCCGTATTTGGCAAAACCTTTTCAACTTTTGATCTTCAGTGCTGTACAACTTTGTACCTTTTTCACTTTCGATCTTTTATATCTTGGCGTTATGTATTCGGGTTTAGTTTTCTGTAATTAGTTAATACCTCAGTTTCTTTATGTTAACTCTTTCATATACATTTGATAGGTTCAACCCACCACTTTTATTCCCCTTTAAAAGTGTCCTGTACCAAGTCAGGAAGACGGCCATTGTTATAGTATTGTTCGTTTATGTGTGTGTTGCATTTTAACGTTGAGTCGTTCGTGTTTTATCTTATTATTGAGATAAGACGTGGCACGGTACTTGTCTATCCCAAATTCATGTATTGTGTTTTCATGTTATATTTGTTATTCTCGTGGTGTTTTGTCTGATGCTTGGTCCGTTTCTATGTGTGTTACGTTTCGGTGTTATGTCTTTGTTCTCCTCTTATATTTAATGCATTTCCCTCGGTTTTAGTTTGATACCCCGATTTTGTTTTTTGTCAATGGATTTATGAGTTTTGAACAGCGGTATACTACTGTTGCCTTTATTTAGAGATTTATTGATAACAAGAAAAGGGGGACGCGGGGAAATAACGCCTATAAGAATAAGTGTTCAGAAGAAAAACAAAAGGTCTTTCCACGAAAAGTGGAAAGACCTAATGATTAAGACACGTAAAAGAATACAATAACATGTTATTTAGATGATGAACATCTTAAGTACCCATAATCTAAACTGAACCTCGCCCCCGGGTACGGAATAATAAGTAAGCTGATCCAGATTTTTTTTTATAAAGGGTATTGGTGCTGGTCATTAGAGAGGACCCGAAAGAGTATTGTTATATGTGGAACTATAAAGTTATATAAATACACATAATGGACTAAGAAAAGGTAAATTTATCGTGGTAAGTAGGAATGACTATAAGTTTATAAATGTATCAAAAGAATTGATCTCTGGTGTGAAACTTGTAGTAAACTTGCAGTAAACTTGCATTTGCAAGCGTTCGAAATGCGTTTTATTTTTATTTATCTTCGTTAAAAATGCTCAAAACATTAATAATGTAAAGCTTAGGATGTATCAGACTTGAAAAGGGACCGATATCAAATAAGTAATATACAGATTTGTTTTAAAGGTTAAAGTAAACTCACCTCTATTATATCTCCCCATGCTGTATTGAAAAAAACAGTGTCTATTTTATCACTATTAAGATGAGCTAATATGTTCCGGTACCATTTTATCCTGGCTAAATCAGATTCCGGTGATGTCTCGGCCTGTGTCGGTAACTTGTCAAATCCAGTTAATGGAGGAGTAACGGGTGTCAAGTTTCTGATCAAAAGGATCATCAAAGTTACATCAAAATTGCTGGAATTAGTCAAGCCTGAAATATCAAAAGAAAATTATTATCTCAAATTTTAGAGTAATAAACGCTGAAAGGGAGAAAATTAGTAAACAAAACCCAAATAGGTTTTCTTTTTCTTTTTATATTTCATACTTACATTAATACGGTCTTAAGTTTGCCGTGTGTATGAATACTTTTGTACTAGAGTCAACTGCAAGGTTATAACACACAATATAAGGTAATATTATAACATACATTATGTGTTCATTTTTTTACTATTCAAAAACAATTTTTCCAAAATTGTCAACAATTCCTTAACTTTTTGTGTTAACTTTCTGTATCGAAACCATTATAAGGGCTTTAAGTTCACCGATTTGACTCAAATTCTCATATTTGATTTATAAAAATGTAAAGCATTTATACATATTAAAATAAATAATTTATAGGGCATGGGCTCGATAACATATTCATTTCTTGAGTATTTGTGACTAGACGCAATCTAATTAACTATCGAGTTGACATCCGAAGACCTTCGATGGTTAAATAAGGGATTTAAACATAAATATAGATATAAATATGACAGCGAAATCGTGCTATTCGATTTTTTCTAATTCCAAGTTCGTATTAGAGATAAAACTATATGTTAATCGTCGTTTTTATGTGCAGAAGAATGATTTTTCTTAAATTGAATCAGTCAATTCTCATGTTGTATTTTGCATACCGTTAAACACAGATTAAAGATATACAGTATTGCTTCAACTGAGGAAAAAAACCAAACATCATCTAAGATGATTTTAGATGCTCCAATAAGATAGTGTTAAGCCCATCTTTCTCATTTAATTAACCAGGTTATTCCTGTCTTTCAAGCGATAACTTCTTATGTGATTCTTGTTTTTATTAAATTCTAAATATAATCATTACCTTTAACCATAAACTGACAGAGATGTATATAATATTGCAGTTGTTCAACCTGTTAGTCAAATGCGTTTTGTTAAATTTTTTTTCACTCTTTTGGTCTTTTGGAAAATGTTGTTTGCTATGTATTTAAACCCCTCGACTACGAAATTTGTTACATGCACACGTATAGAAATTACGGTTATAATTTGAACGTTGTTTTCAATTTAGACTTTATATATATATATATATAAGCAATACTGTATATCTTTAATCTGTGTTTAACGGTATGCAAAATACAACATGAGAATTGACTGATTCAATTTAAGAAAAATCATTCTTCTGCACATAAAAACGACGACAATTGTATAAATTTCAAGATTTAGTAAAAGTTTAATCTAAGAAGACTTAAAGATAATTCATTTAACATCAGAATCTGACTGACGAAGGATATCTGTTATCCGAAATATTTATAAATAATTACATTTATAGTTCCTTTTTGTGTTATTGGTGTTGTTATGTACACTTTTTAGGCGTTTATATATATATATATATATATATATATATATATATATATATATATATATATATGAGTCTAAATATAAATATATATACGAGTCTATCTTAATTGAACTACGTTCAAATCTATGATTGCGTTGGATGAAAACCGCAATTTTCATACCTGTGCGTTTAAAACATATTTCATGGTAGAACGGTCTAAATACCTCACAAACAGTATTTTCAAAAAGACAAATGATGTTCTAAAACCCTTCTGACAGCCATTGGCGATTGCCAAATAAATTGATCACAGGATGTAACAAAATGGATCTTAATATTAATTAAATACTAAACAGAAAACAATAAACATGCGGCAAAGATGTTATACCACAAACATTATGTGCAAAAAAGTGTACACCATATCCAGATTTTGACAATAAATGTCTCTTCAGTGATGCTAGGGATCGAAACGGTATTTGGAACGTCATATAATTTACCTCAATTTAGGATCAATTTAAAGAGTCAAAATAGGATGAACTGATCATATTAACTGGAGGAAAGTTTGATACAAGCCCGAACGAAAAAATATATACGTGTTTAAATTGAAAACTACGTTTAAACCTATGATTGCGTTAGAAAAAAACCGCTTATTTTATACGTGTGCTTGTAAATATATATATACATTTATACCCTCGTCTCGTTGCAGTTTAAGGATAATACATACCATTTTTTGGAAACAAAAGATTCCATTGAAAAAGGTTCAATCTTAAGCCATGTAGAATTGGTTTGTTCTTATTCAATGTTGAATGCAAGTTGGAAGGGTGAAATTCTTTGTCGAATAAAGTACGTACTGCTCTCGGGGACACTCCTAATAATAATAAGGCTAATCGAATGTAGTTACTTTCTTCGTCAGAAAGGGGTGCCATTTTTTCAGACAGGTTTCTTCTTACAACAGGTAATTACATCAATTAACTTTTGGTCCATATAAGATCCACCCAAGTTAAATACTATAATATCTTATATCATTCTTTCTTCGTGATCCTAGCCTGCAAAGATACATTTATTAGATCTTAACAATGTCGAGATAGAGTTTCACGTGCATTTTGTTTTAACATGTAAAGTTTTTCTCGTGAAGTATTTTTCAAATGACAAAACATCACTCTAAAATGTGGAGAGAAAAAAATAATGATACTATGCTTTACATACACTATGTACGAATTTTGGCGGAGAGTCGTCGCATTGACAATGATATCAAATCTCCTTATTATTTTTAAATTAATTTTGTATGCCAACCATGCTTATAAGACTCATCAGTAGCTTGCACAAATCAAAACTGCTGATTCGAATATAAGCTTGATAGGCACTAAATCAAAGAAAACACGTAGTTTAAAATCATACAACACAATTTTTACTGATATTCATACCTTCATAATTTATACTAGAAAAAGACAAGAGATGATTAAAAAACAACCTGAGGTGGTTGTATGAACCAACAATGGAAACGTAACCGATCATCGACAGTTTAGTTGATAACTAATTTAAATAGACCAGACGCATGTGAATGAGAACTTTACATACTCCGTAACTTTAGAACAAAGTCGTACATCTAGTGGTTTTGAAACAGACCCATGAGCTATTTATTTTCCCCCTTTTCATTGATTTTTAATCCCGGTTACACTCAATTCATTGCCACATAAACATGTTTTAAACTTACCTTGAAAATTATCGTAGATTTAAAGAAAACATGTTCAAAGTAATAGACTTTGTGAATGTTTCTGTTTTACAACTTGCTTTTTGTTTTCCTGACCATGTTTTATGAAAGTGTACAGTTGAATTTAAATTTGTTAAAAAAGATTTTTTTTTATACTACAGACGGGTAAGCATATTATCCTGATCCACATGTGGCATAAAAGAATTATTCCGATTCTTTTATGAAGATGTAAGACTTTTGTAATTCAAAGCGTACCTAGATGAGTTCATCTCACTAGTTCTCAAAATTACTTATAAAGGTCAAGGTATTCTATTTTTGAACATGCACATAGTGATTTCTTATTGTTGATTGCGAAGACCTTTATATTTCTCTGTTAGATTATAATCCGTTTATGTGTCTGTTACATTTTAATGTTGTGTTTTTGTTGTGTCGTAGTTTTCCTCTTACATTTTATGTGTTTCCATCAGTTTAAGTTTGCAGCCCGGATTTTTTCTCTCTCAATCGATTGGTGAATTTAGAACAGCGGTATAATCCTGTTGCCTTTATTTACATTGTTAGTGTTCTAGAAAATTATTTTACCTGAACAATCCCTTGTGGACGTTATATATATTACTTTTATACGGAAGATTTTTCCAAACGCTCAAATTTCAACGTAAACATTTGACCTTTACCAGGTCAGATTAATTGCTAAGCACTGGCGAAGATCCTAGAAGACTGCGACTAAAGGTTTTGAGTTTTTTGATTGCCAATCGACATCGGTTAATTTTCAACGTGGCATAACCCTACCTCTAACTTTTTTAATATAAATAAATCGAAGAACCAGGGTCTGGTTCTAAACAAATCACACTCTTTTTATTATTCTACCTATTCCGACTATTGTGTTGGGAGTTAACATGTTTTATTAAAATACAAGTACGCAAAAAATCTTGACACTGTCATATGAACATTTTCAGGCTTTCAAAACATCAACAAAATACAGTGTTCCTATCATGAAATATAAAGTTTCTTTTAATTTGATAAAAATAAGAATTGTTGTATGTCTGCCAATAAGACAACACTCCATCAAAGTCACAATATGAAAAAAGCAAATACACGCTCCACGAAGGAAAAAACTGATTTACCCACATTTTCTTTTATCCTTATCGACATTTCTCATTATCCTACTGATGAGGTGTGTAATATGAAATATAGTAAGTAAGGAAAATGTCAATTGTTCATAAAAATTGAAGAGGTATTTCTTATATTTTTTTTTATGTAAAACAAATGTTTCGATAAGACTGGAATGCATAGAAAAAAGTATAAAAAATGTAAAAATTTGACCTTGAAAATGCCACATGAGTTGATGATCATTTGTGGAGATCCTAGTTGGCGACAATGTAACCTTACTGAGTTTAAGTGTCTAACCGACATCGGTCAAATTTCAAAGGGACATAATCCTACCAATCAATTGTTGAATATTTTCGATCTAAATGCAACGAAGTACCAGGGTCGTGGTCCTGAACAATTCCAAACCTTTGTTTTTTTACTTTCTATTACGGTTACGGTGTTTGAATGCCTACAAGGCTTTTAGATTTCCGTCATATGATTCTGTTTGAAGTTATATTATATTTTTTGTCTAAATTTTCCTGATCTATGACTTAAATGCTAACTTACCAATGAAGTCAATGCTTTTTAATGAAAAATAAGAAAAAAAAGTCTTTAAGTTATTTTTCCAGATGGTACTTATGCTTCCAGTTGATTAAGACGTTTTGTTGTATTTCATTTTTCAATTCCTAATTTTACATAGAGTTCATTTAGGACATATAATAATTGTGTTTAAATTATTTTGAATATTTCTCTGTTCATACCTTACATCTTGTACTTTTTTCCAATAATATTATTTGTTCCTATGGTTCATTGTCTTTTATCTTATTTAGAATTAGCCATGATATACTTCTAAAAAGTAAGTGTTTGATGGTTTTTATGATGCCAGTTTGACATAATGCAGTTTCCATTTGATATTTTCTTTTTTTCGTATTCTACCTTTAGTATATAAAATATTGAGCATGCCTCCAATGAACTTTTTTAAATAAATCTTTCAAATGTCATGTGTGAAATTGAAAATTATTATCTCAAAGGATGCCCTTTGTAAATACAACTGTTTAACAAACAACGCCTCCCCATAGGGAGATATATGCTTTTTATAGATATTGTGTTTTGATTACGTACTGGTTCCCAGCTATGATTTCTATGTTTCATCTCATAGAGACATAACTTGTGAGTGTAAACAACCAGTATAAATTCACATGATGCGGCGATTATTTTATTCTGAGATATACCCCTAAAGTAAAGGAAGGGGTTGACCGAGTTTATGTATAAGTTTATCATCATAGAAGGTCGGGCATATAAATGGTGAAAATATGTCGCACAGCCCTACGTACTGACCTTTGATTAATAGTTCATATCAACTTTCCATTCTAGGATATAATATATTCACGAAACTTCATAGTAAAAGTGGCATATTATAGCTGTAAAGGGAGTACCTTTGGGGAATTTCAATGTCTACATTTACAGAAAGGCAACCTATATAAGATATTATTGCTATAAATAGGTGAGTTCCCATAGGTATATTTAGAGCAGAAATATCACAGTATAGACTATCTTTTTATCTATTTTACTGCCTCTTTATTTATCGGTTGGCTTTCTGCCTCCTTTTAAAATCTTAGGTCGAATTAGCAATGACGAATGCACGAAGAAGGGTAGTCAAAGTACGACAAGTCTATCTGTAACCATCTATGTATCATTGCTTTAAAGCTAACACGTGGATACTTTGTATACCTAGCATCACCGAAAAGATATGTATTGTCGAAATGCGCATCTGATGCAGAAAAATTGGTAACGTTAATTTTATTATAAATAGTGCCAAACCACCGGGAAAAAACCCCCACACCAATTGAAATCGGGTTAAAATAACGCGTCGGTTTAAACATTATGACGTCGCTTATAAATCATTCTAATGCAACAACGTTTGTAACGTTCATTTTGATTGGATAACGTCACTTTCTTACATGGCATCAATTGACAATTGATGCTATGGGACCTACGCGCAAGCGCAAACGGCATATGACAGATTTTAAATACATGTTTTAACGTTGTTTTCTGTCAGTTTCGTTAGATTGGAGATAACAATATTGTATTTTAAGCTCCGACGGCATCAATTGGGGATTTGATGGTCGCAAATACCCGTTTACTGTCTCCGCTAACGCGTCGCAAGTAAACTTAATTTGCGACCATCAAATCCCCAATTGATGCCGTCGGAGCTTAAAATACAATACAGTTATCTCCTAATTGTCCAGTTGTTAAGGTCAACGTAATTGACGTCACAAAGCCGTGATATGCAATTCTATTAAGAGCTGAACAGATTGATATAGACAGTGATTATAATTTTGGCTATACTTTATAAAAATCAAAGAGTGTTTCTTCATATGTCAACCTACATGGGATTTTATTTGCTTACATCTTACAAATAAAGTCCCTGATATAAATGCAACTAAAATGAGGTATACTCGTTAGGTATGATTAATATTTACTAGAAATTAAGCAAGGCAAATGATGAAAGACAATAACTAATCTATCCCTTGGAGGAAAGGTTTTGAATATTTAAACTAAGTTGATGTGTAATTGAACACAAAAAGGCTTATAATTCATTTGAAGTATATCTATGTTTAATGGAACAAGTAAATAAGACACTTTCTGATGGCAAAACATCAATGAATTCATATCCTTCTTCGCTTAATTATCAAACTGTTATACCAAATATGTAAAAGAACACTTTGCGTTTCTCGCCAGGAAGTCATGGCTTGACGGTAAGATCATAGCAGTTTAAACGATTCAACAACTACTATTGAAAATTATCTTAATAGATAACGGTCATTCTTCTGGTTTAATTTCAGATTGTCGACTCATGAATATACCCACAGTCACCTAAAATCGCATGTATGACGCATACATCACAGCTATGAAGCAGATCGTTGCATTTCGAATCACCGGCCAAGGAATGACTGTTAACATTTTCCGATTAGCTAGTGGGGCGAGTTGACATCTACTTTGGGGTTTGGGGGTCATAAAGGGTATACATCATATAGTAATATTATAAAGGTTGTGTGGCGTTCTTAACTATATTTTATGAATTGTAAATGTTGTTTTGTCTAATCTAAAACAGCTGGGATGTAAATATTTATCCCACTCAAACTTGGTGTGTCAGTGTTAGATCACGCTCTGGCCTCCGGCCATCGGGTTGATCTTACACTGACACACCGCGTCCTTGTGGGATAACTATTAAAGATTGATTGAAAGACATATTTATAAGTTTAATTTCAGACGTAAACAATTTCATACTACTGATATTATAACGTCAAAACTACAGGGTAGGAGAAGGTTAAACATTTTAACAGACATAATGGATTGCATAATCGATTTTCTATTCAAATAATACAACACAATTTTAAAAGTTTTAAAAGCATTTATATATATAATTAGGTTCAAGACGTCATAAAATTCCCAACTTTAGTTCATACAAAGGAACACATATCTCTATCTGTTCTAATCCAATACACAATGTACAATTGAATACCGTTGAAAATGTAAACACTTATAGCAAACTATATTAACTATATATATTAGACATTTAAAGTAGTTAAAACTTTGTCTGCAAATGACTTGACATCTTATTCATATAATCTCCACATCCTTGCATATGTGATGCAGTCTATTCTAACAAAATGGATAAGGTTTAACATAGGTAATCAACGAGACTTGATTATTAACACTTTTCATTACAATATTTCAAAAGTTTTGAACTATAAAAAAATAAAAAGTAAAATTATTGTTATGTACCTGTGAAGTCTCCTACTTAAAAACTCCTATTCATCTTAATAAAATCCAGGGTCACGTTAACCAATATCTCATTAGGAATATGTAAACATGCAGTCAGTCACAAGGAAAACTGAAACTGTTTGGTGTGACAGCGTAGGACAGTGGTATCACATCAACGACGAACAAATAAATAAATCACTCAATGGACGAAGTCTATAGACATAATAACATTTTATAAAATGGCATAAAATGTAGCATGGAAATGTTTGCCACAACACTTTTCAACACCATTATTCATACATCAAACAGTATTTAGGTTTAAGACATAGGCAATTAGCCAAAATGTGTTGAAAACATCGGTCCACCAATTTCACATACATGTATTTACCATAACAAAAAAAAGGCATAGCTGATTCAAATATCACAAACAAAAACCGGAACCATTTTAAACACCAATAAGAACTATAACCAATAATTTTCGAGCTATGAAAATCTGAATTAGAACAAGTAATTTCATCTTTAGAACCAGACACAATATATTGCACAGATAAATGGCTCTCAAATGTAATATCATCATATTATATAAAAAGAAGATGTGGTCTTGATGATAATAAGACAACTCTCCACAAAGACCAAATGACACAGAGATTAACACTCATAGGTCACCGTACGGCCTTCAACAATCAGCAAAACACAATCCAAATTGTCAGATATATCATTCCCTAAAATGAAAAATGAAACCACCTAGGTAATCTTATTCCAGAAAGGAGAAATTTGTTCTATATATTTTATCCGTTTTATCCGGTACGCTTCCGTTAGGTGTCCGTTTTATGCGGTACTCGTCCGTTGGATGTACCTCCGATATCTGTTCTGTCCGGTAAGTTCCGTTTCTCGTACGTTGCATATATGTTTGTCAATTATGCATTAGTTACGCGTCCGTTTTATTCGGTCAGCACAACAACGGACTCGCAACGGATAACTAAACTACTTTTTCTTTAAAAAGGGGCATTCCATTTAAATGAATTAAATGATTCTCAAAGTTATTTTGTGTAAGAATCATCAGGAAAAAAGAGAAATATGTATACAAAATTGATACTTCGGTTCGTGAAAGATCATGTGCCATGTTTTAAGAACGTGAAAAGGATCATGAAAGATATGATGTTACGAAGACATTCAAATGGTTCTTCAATTAAAGGATAATTTATATAAGTGATGGGTATAGAAAAAAAGATTTGCATGACTAAATCGTGTCTCTTTTGTTGGTGAATATGACTATAATCTTGTAATGCCATTGGATTAAAAAGTAAAATCACAAAAATACTGAACTCAGAGGAAAATCAATTTGGAAAGTCCAAAATCACATGGCAAAATCAAAAAACAAAACGCATCAAAAACGAATGGACAAGAACTGTCATATTCCTGACTTGGTACAGGCATTTTCAAATGTAGAAAATGGTGGATTAAACCTGGTTCTATAGCGCTAACCCTCTCACTTTAATAACAGTCTCATCAAATTCCGCTACATTTACATGATGCGTTAAATAAACAGTCACAATTAATAAAATAGTCAAAATATGGGTACATCAGTCATCATCGTATAACAATTTTAAAAGGACACAAAAACATCTACTATCTACGAACACATGGATTGATTTGAGTGTCTGACGTCAGAAAAATTATATACGTCACATAAATTTGTCGTTCAATGTGCATACAATAAGTATCAAAAGTACCAGGATTATAAACAATTTTAAAATTTACATAGGCAATGAATGCATACAGGGTTAAAAAATCAAAAGTATGTAAGAATAAATTACAGAAATAGACCGAGATTCAAACTAGTCCAAAAGTTATACATAGAATTAATGAGAATCCAAAACTTTTAAAAGGAACAATTTAACAGGACACAAAAACATCTATCTACGAACACATGGATTGATTTGAGTGTCTGACGTCAGAAAAATTATATACGTCACATAAATTTGTCGTTCAATGTGCATACAAACAATTTCAAAATTTATATAGGCAATGTACGCATACAGGGTTAAAAAATCAAAAGTATGTAAGAATAAATTACAGAAATAGACCGAGATTCAAATTAGTCCGAAAGTTATACATAGAATTTATGAGAATCCAAAACTTTTAAAAGGAACAATTTAACAGGACAAAAAAACATCTACTATCTATGAACACGTGGATTGATTTGAGTGTCTGACGTCAGAAAAATTATATACGTCACATCAATTTGTCGTTCAATGTGCATACAAACAATTTTAAAATTTGCATAGGCAATGTACGCATACAGGGTTAAAAAATCAAAAGTATGTAAGAATAAATTACAGAAATAGATCGAGATTCAAACTAGTCCAAAAGTTAAACATAGAATTTATGAGAATCCAAAAATTATTAATTCCACTACGCCATTGATTGATTTTGACGTTTGTGGTTCAACGTATATAGTAATTCATTTAAATTATAATATAATACTCAACAGACTATGTGAATTATAGCAATGCCATTATACTTTTCCTCGTTTACAAGTTATATTTTTTTATTTACAAATTTAAGATTGTTTTTATTTATATTTATAATTTTTATTGCTTTTTGTTATGCCCATTATATTGATGAAACGAAGATCCTCAATAAATTTTGGCATTTCATAGTATTAATAATATTAGTCCACTTTTGTTTTATAAATTATTATAATAGGATTTCATCTGATTTACTACATTATTTTACAACTGCTATTTCGCAAATTCCTATGCTAGAAAATCTGGATGTGATTAGAATTATGCTTTTATTAGGAATTTCGAAAACATACTTATTACTTGCACTATTAACATGATGTGTGAGTTTTTTTTCCCTTTGAAACATTCTTCATTCCCATATCAATTTGAATAGAAATGATTTCGAATATATCTTATTTTGTAAAATGGTATGACTATCTTTAAAGACAGATGTGTTGTATTATGTTTTATTTGTATTTTTAACAGTACAATTATGATATTTTATTTATTGTAATGAATAGTTTTATACGGGTACATGGTTAATTAAACTCACTTACAATACATTCTAATTAAGAATGGGCGAACATTTTTAAGACCATAAACACAATAGTGATTTCTAGATACTAGATATATTGTTATTTTAAGTATCAACACACTGTGATAACTCCCAAAAATATATATGAAATACAAAACCAGTTTTCATGTAAAATGAGTACTCATTCAAAAATCTTTTTACTACACATTTACAATAATGATATGAAACACTACCATGTATGAATTTACAAAATTATTTGTGTATATACAATGAACAAATGTACCAAATAATTTGGTTTGCTATTGTTTCAACCAGATAAGCTTTATTTCTTGGTAGAGGTGTCTTCTTTTAATGATCTAAAACGACTCTCGGGTGTTTAATTTTGTGTCAAGTCAGGAATTCATAGCTTGGCGCTGAGATGATAATGCCGGTCTTTTTGTTTCAATTCAGTTTTTTAGAAGTCTTGTCAACTAGATATATGCCCAGCGCTATTCCAAATCTTTTTTTTTGTTATGTAATTATTCTATTTTTGATGATGAAACATGTGAAATGACATACTACAGTACTCGATACACATTATGAAAAATAAAATAATACTTGATAGATCAATTAAGTCATAAGGATATAATAAGATATAAAAAATAATTTATATAAAAGCTGCTTCTAACAAATGCCATTTCTGATCCATTTTTACTTTTTGTAGAAGGGTTACACAATCTAATTAAAAACCAATCTCTCATTGCTCCCGTTTTCCGATATATCGCGTGGTAGATCCAACGAAACCCGCCCGATGCTACATGTGAGCGAAGTGGAAGTTGTGAATTTATAATGATATTCAAATGAGTTGACGA
The DNA here is from genome assembly GCF_036588685.1 of Mytilus trossulus. Taxonomy (NCBI): domain Eukaryota; kingdom Metazoa; phylum Mollusca; class Bivalvia; order Mytilida; family Mytilidae; genus Mytilus; species Mytilus trossulus. Next base: position 82,267,592 of record NC_086375.1, read on the forward strand.
CCTATCAATAAGCCAATAAAAAAAGTTTATGAATTATTTGGACTGACGATTTCTTTTTTATTAAAATGAATAACATCCCTTAACCTCACGATAAACTTTCAAGATCGACGAAGACTCGTTTTCATTGGTCGAAAAAGACACACCTACTAGGTCACTTACATGTAACCTCAAAGCGGGTTTCGTTAGATCTCGCATGCAACACATCAGAAAACGGGAGCGATGAGAGATTTGTCTCCAACTAAATTGGGGGTTAAGTGACAAAGAGTATTTTTCTATATTAATCCAATATTGGAAATATTCTACCCCACCATATTTTGTGGGGGATATGTTCTCACGTCTACATTTGTATATATAATATTCGAGTAACAACAAAATATTCTTAACTGTTTTACTGTTTTCCTCAGACACACCTAAATTGACATTTTTGCACTGAAAGGCAGGAAAATGATATATTTTTTTATACAATCTATAATAGATAGCTAGAATTTTGTGATAGATTACATTCCCCAAAAATTTGAAAAATATTTTCTTTAATCCTGAACAAAACGTACAAAGTTCAGTTTCTTTAAATTTTCATATCAATAAAAATGAATAACATGGTAAAATCCTATGAACAATCTTAAATTGAAAGTATTGCTAAAAATATTTTCTGATTATAATGAAGGGCATGGAATAAATAGCATTCCAATCCTCAATTTGCATATTTAAATCTCTTTCCCATTTTTCTTTGGAAGATAAAGATATCATTTTATGATCCTCCAACAATAATGTATAGACAAATTTATAAGATTTTTGTTCCTTTTTAACTTTATCTATTAACTTATTTTCAATTATTTCCAGTTTTAACTACTTTCTATTATACTTTTCGACCTCTTTTGAATCGCAATCAAAATATCATAACATTCTACAAAATTTGAATTGATATCATACTTTGTTTTAAAATTCATCATATGAAAATAATGTATTATTATCTGACATCAGATCATTAATGAAGAATATACTATTTTCAATATGTTTGAACCACAAAATCATCTTGCCATCCATTTCGACGTTCGGATTCAGCCATATCGACTGATTCAGCCAACCATCATTCCGCATGTATGACGGATTCATCTTAGGTATGCAGCAAAACCCCTGCACTGTCATTCATTGCATTTCGAATCACTACTGAAAATTGTAGTCAAGCAAGTATCCATAGTTTAATTTGACGGTATATAACAGATCAGGCTTGAGGAAATTCGACGGAAAATATTTTCAAAATAAGATAAGGATATTCCAAAAAGTCTACACTATATTTGATATTGTATTTGGAAATAGATTGCTAATTTCTGTTGTTTTAGTTTTTCTCTCTGATAAAGCACCGATAACAACTCAACTACAGACAGAATATTTTGTAATAAAAGTGAGAGGTTTATCCAGCTGTAAAACTAGGTTCCATCGACCATTTTCTACATAAGAAAATGCCTGTACCAAATCAGGAATATGACAGCCGTTATCCATTCGATTGATGTAAATGAGCTTTTGATTTTGCCATTTGATTAGGAACTTTACTTTTTGAATTTTCCTTGTTCAGTATTTTATTTCATTTCACTTATCTTAGATCACCTCTGGTTTTTGGTAGGGTTCGTGTTGTTTTGTTCTTTAGTTTCCTATGTTGTGTCATGTGTGCTATTGTTTTTCTGTTTTTCTTTTTCATTTTTAGCCATGGCGTTGTCAGTATGTTTTAGATTTACGAGTTGACTGTCCCTTTGATATCTTTCGTCCCCCTTTTTTTTTAACTTGTTACAGGTCATAAAGGTCAATTTCAATTGTATACTAGTTTCAACCTTCAGACAGTTTAATCATTATGTTCTAAAATATGTCAAAGTGTAAATTACAACATACTTTTGTTGGAGAAACTGAGTGGTTATAAAACACATAAAACATATAGACACTTACGCTGCACATGAGTGGATTGATTGAAAAATATGTTGATAAGTTTAATTAAAGACGTAAAAAAACTATTGATTTTGTGACGTCAAAATTACAGTTGAGGTCTTCAAACATTTTCACAGACATCATTGATTGCCTAAATGACTTTATATTTAAATACAACACAAATGTAAAAGTTAAAGCATTTAGTTTCAAGACGTCATAGAAATCCCCAACTATTTTCAAACAAAAGAACACATTACCATATCAATTCTTATTCAATACACAAATACAATCAAATACCGTGACATATTTAAACACTTATAACATACTATATTAAATATATATATATATAAGACTTAAAAGAATTTAAAATTCTATCTGCAAATGACTCAATATCTTTTAATTGAATCTTAAGAAACAGACATACTCTATTGCACAGAAAAATGGCTCTCACATGTTATATCAGCATATCATATAAAAAGAAGATGTGGTATGATTATCAAATACCAAATGCCACAGAAATAAACATCAGCGTACGGACATCAACAATTAGCAAAGCCCTTATCTTTTAGTCAGTTATATAGGTCTACAAAATGACAACTGAAAACTATTTTTATGAACAATACACTTTATAATTTTTGTGAGTTCCAAAGGACTTTGTAAATTTACATTTATCCAAACTAACTTTAACATTGGAATGCCAGTGATGTGAAAGTACGTATACTAGTCCAAATAACCAAAAATGGAACCAAATTGATCTTAAAAACTGCCTAATTTATGAATGGACAGTTTCGGAACGTTCTTAATGATGTACACAAAGAAATGATACCCTCGACTAAAATAAAAATGAATAATACATTGTAAATCATAGCCTCTGTAGAAAGAAAATTGAAATTGTGTCAACATTAGACAAATGATAAAAAACTGATATACTAATATAAATGTAGATATAAACCTACCTTATATAAAATAGTTATCAAAGGTACCAGGATTATATTTCAATATAAAATATAGGAAGCAATCTTATTCAAGGAAGTATATTGATATCATGATCACTGTGTGCTATTGGTTTTTAATTGTCTATGAATAGTTTTTGCAATATCATTCATTACTTATATAATCTATTTTGGATACGAACGTCACTGACGAATGTTTTCAAGACAAAACGCGCGTCTAGCATAAATACAAAATTTGATAAGTTAATATATCATGTATTACATTAAATTTTGTAACACATTGTTGTTCTTACCAAAACAATTTTAAATGACTATTTGTTACCAGTACTATTAATGCGTGTTTGTGGGCGTGTTTTTGATGATGTATTGAATTTTTAACTCCGAGGAAAATTCAATCGGAAACTTCAATCACATGGCAAATTCTGTCATATTCCTGACTTGGTACAGACATTTTCGAATGGCGGATTGAACCTGGTTTTATAGCGCTTAAAACCTCTCACTTTTAACAGTCTTATCAAATTCCGTAATATCCTCATGCCAACCGAAGATTAACATTAAATGCGTTGAAATATTTGATCTTGCATATGTGGATCGCAACTGAATCGAATATTAAGCAAACGATCGATAAGAAAAATAAGCAATTACTCATGAAAGCAAACTTGCTAATTGGAAAATAAATTCTAACCTGTTAAGTTTGACTAAGTACGGTGTTTGAACAGTAGAACATTTGACATATACACTTGTTTCTTAATTGTTTGGCAATGTAGCGATCTTGCTTCCAACATTTGCAACACTATTTCATTTCTCCGATTAACAGACTACAAAATGAATTTACTTTCTTTAGCAAAGCTAGCTTTATGTAATAGGGAATCAGTTTGATCCTGCTTTTCTAAATGATGTGGCATTTCATCATGGATCGCTTGTTCAAATTAACTATCATTATCTAGATGCACTATGCTTTTCAATTATAATGTATTATAGGACATAAAGGCTTTAAAATATGTAAACATAGGGAGGCGTCCGCGCACGTACATCTATTTACACCCCACCACAGTTTTGCCTGTATTGAACCAGCCTATTTTTGTTCTTAATTAAGGTTTGTACGACTTACTTTTTGCAGGGGACGAGTTTTTTTGTGTTCTTTGTGTCTTTGAACTGTCAAGATTTTTATTGGTGATTCATATAATCCTGTTTACGTTGTATTTTTGATTTATAAACCTGGTTTGTATTACAAAATTTGGTTGGTAAAGTAGAGTGATCACACTGTTTTCGAATTATCCAAAATATGAAAATTGAGACAAAAAGGCAACGCTGTGATTTGGTTTTTTAAATACTTTTAAATTGTCGCTCCTTTCTTTTCACATTTTATAAGCGAGGTACCTTTGATAACTTTTATCATTACTGGATCGATGCTACTGTTGGTGGACGTTTCGTTCAGGATGGTCTAGTAGTCAGCACGTCGGTGTTGACATGCATTGTATTGTCTTTTTTTTTAATTTACTGTTTGCAAAAGTTTGAATTATTCGAAATACTAAGGATTGTCTTATCCCAAGCATGAATTACCTTAGCCGTATTTGGCACAACTTTTTGGAGTTTTTGGTCATCAATGATCTTCAATTGTATAAAAAGTAAAATCACAAAAATACTGAACTCAGAGGAAAATCAATTCGGAAAGTCCATAATCACATGGCAAAATCAAATAACAAAACGCATCACAAACGAATGAACAAGAACTGTCATATTCCTGACTTGGTACAGACATTTTCAAATGTAGAAAATGGTGGATTAAACCTGAATTGTTTGGCGTTTTAACTATTTTGATATGAGCGTCACTGATGAGTCTAATGTAGACGAAATGCTCGTGTAAGGTTATAAATTATAAGCCTGGTACCTTTGATAACTATATTACTAGCAATTACGAATGCCTTAGAGATTCTAAAATACCCTTATCATCAATTTCACTGTTTTGGTCATTTTGACTGATTTGTACGTAAACGTGTCCATGTAAATCGTTGACAGTCAATGCTAGGCGCAATTATCAGATAACTTAATATATTTCTAAATCATTCTACATAACAGCACGGAAATGTTATTAATGACGTAAAACAAACGATGACTGTTGTTTTTTTAAAAATATATTTCCATGTCTCCCTGTAGAAATATTTTGTTCAAAAGAGGGACGAAAGATACCAAAGGGACAGTCAAACTCGTAAATCTAAAACCAACTGACAACGCCATGGCTAAAAATTAAAAAGACAAACAGAAAAACAATAGTACACATGACACAACATATAAAACTAAAGAATAAACAACACGAACCCCAACAAAAACTAGGGGTGATCTCTGTTCAACTTGGTCGCACAAAACATATATAGGAATCTGATGAACAGTAGTTGTCGTCTGTTTAAGCAGTTCATACGTGTTTCTCGTTTCTCGTTTTTATATGGATTAGACCGTGGGTTTGCTTGTTTCAATGGTTTTACATCAGTAATAGTTTGGACCCTTTATAGCTTGCTGTTCGGTGTGAACCAAGGCTCCGTGTTGAAGGCTGTAACTTGACCTAACTAACACTTTCTTTCATTAATTGTAACTTGGATGGAGAGTTGTCTCATTGGCACTCATACCAAATCGTTAAATATCTATTTGGCAGGGATGTCAAAAGATGTCAAAAGATCTTTAAAGTCTAGTTAAAATTTTGTTAATTGGATTTTGTTATTATCTTTTATAAACTTAATCATAATATGATGGCATCACTTTAAATCTTAACGAAAGACAAACGTATTGTTGCAGAACTCAATCATGTATCATTGCAGACCATAATTTAGTGATGTATATCGCTAGTCCTTTTTGTCAATAGAACAATGAATAACAGACCACTGTTAAATTAAGATCACCTTACTTAATAGCATTTATTTTTGTGTATTCAGAAACCGAATCAGTAATCAAGGATATTAATTAAGCCATCACTATGTTAATATAGTCCAACCTGATAGAGAATATTTATCATCTGTTCTTGTGGAGTTCTTGTGGAGTTATATTTGGACCAATGTCATTATTTGTCAACAAAATATTGAACTTCAAATACTGATACGAAATGATATTTAATTAGTGTACAGCTTGTGAATAATAGATTAATGAGAGTGTCTCTAATAGTTTGTGGAAGGTTCGCCTCAGGGCATTTTGATTTTGTTCTTATTCAGAAATATAATATGACCCACAACTTCAGGTTAAAATATGTTTTGAATTGTGTTACAATAGGTCTAGAACATGAACAAGTCCTCTCGGAAGGAACATGCTGGTACTGCTATAAAACACGTTTTTCTATTTAAAATAAACCTTAGACTAAGATTTAAGTACAGCTCTTTGTAAGAACCAGGCAGGGTGCCATATACATGTGATTGGTGAGGGTTTCAGATTTTATCTATAAATGGCCTAGAAGAAGCAGTAACTGAATACTGCTCAAAAATTAAATATGAGTGGGAAAAAATGAGTGGTTGCCATGGTAACGGACACTCTATTTTTTGGTTGTGAGGCATAGTAAAATCTTTCAAAAATCAGCTAAATCACTACAATTCAGAGCCTGGTTAGGAATAGTCTCAAGCATTTTTCATTAACTTTCTTTGAACATTGATACAACTTGGTTTAAGCATCATTTTAATTAAGATTGCATGTAAATTAAATTTGTAATTTTTTTGAAAATGTTTGCCCAAAAAATGCATATTTTCAACTTTTCTGAATTTGGGATTTTTGCAAAATTATCAAATTTCCTATTGTGTTTTTCAGAAAAGAGCAACTATGTATAGCATAGTTAGCACTATAGTTATGAAGTTTGGATACTACTGTACCAAATTAAATAAAAAAAAGCTTGGGACTTTCTTTAGTTTTATCACCATAGCAACCGAATTTTTCCCTGGAAACGGAGTTATTATTTGCAGAATATTGCAGTTTTAGAGCTTAAATGTACTAAATTGTTTCATAACTGATAAAAAAATTTACATTTAAGCATTAGCTTACTTTAAATTACCATCGTTAATAGTTGCTGACTTCAAAAGTTACCATGGAAATACATATTACCCATAGCAACATCTATTTTAAAATGTATCAATAGAAATTTATGTAAAATACATATATTATATATAGACGGTGTTTATATACAAGTTAGAGTATGACTGCATGCTTTGCTTCACTCACAGTCTTGTCTGTCCTTTCAGAAGGTTCAAGAATGTAATATATAATGAAACATTGGAATTAGAACCGAAGGTTAGGAAAAAGGGGGGTAGGTTTATTTAAAAAAAATCCTACATGTAGATTCTTGAAAAAAAAAGATAACTTTTGGTCGGAGAGCCTGATTATAAATAGAATAATGATTATATTATGAATAGAATCAACTTTATTTTCAGAAATTTCATTTCATATATGAATAACATCTATATAGCTTGGTTTTAGCTCCAGAGCTTAGTTAATATTGCAGTTCAACCCCGACTTTTAGATTTGTTAAAAAATACTAAAAAACATTTATTTTTTTCGGAATCATGAAGTATTGTGAAATTGTCAAATTTTCTCGTGTGTTCTTCCAAAAATTGAAAATATGTTAAGCATAACTAGCATTGTAGTAACAAAGTTTGAATACTACCTGACCCCAAAAAAACATTGCGTGGGGCTCTCTTAAATTTTATCACCATGTAACGTATTTTCTCCTTGAAAACAGAGTTATTATTTGTTGAATTCTGCAGTATATAGGGAATTCAATGTTCTCAATTGTTTCCAAACCTGTATGAAAAGACATGCATCGAAGCATATATAAGCTCTAAACTACAATCGTTAAGTATTATTACAACAGTTGCCATGGTAACAAGTATCACCCATAATAGTCAATCAAATGATAATCATATAGTTTATTTAAAAAAATACATATAATTCTGTTAATAATGTTCATTTTTCTAAGGGGAATATAACTGCATGCTTTGCTTTGTTTCACTCTCAGTACTGTCATGACTGTCTTTGCTCATTGAAAAGACTCAACAAATTGAAATATATACACTGTTGCATTTTGAGTCGTTTTTGTTTGAATCTTTCATAGATCAGGATCATGCACAGCTAAGGTGTACATAATAATCATTAACTACCTCAGATATATTGCAAAGTTCAAATGTACTTTTAACTGATTCTAGGAGTGTAATTCCATAAAATACAAATATACAGCTGCCCCATGAGCGCATGTTACGCCAGTCGCTTTTTCTAACAATAATAAAAGTTTAATAACTTCTCAGTGTCATCTATACTAGTACTAAACGAGAAGACCTCATTTCGTATGTTGCTTCTCATTCTTCCACAATAAATTAATCATCATGCCTATAGATCTGTGTCCTATAGGTAACATGCATAGTCGCATTTGTCATCCATTTTTATGATCATTCAGTTTGGGTAATTTTGGATAAAAACGAAAAAGAAAGCGTCCGAGTATTTTCCCGTCGTTGGACAAAACTTTAAGCCAGATTAAAGGTGAAAGAAGTCCATTTACAAGGCTGCAAAACAGATATCATAAGGTACAAAATGGTTTGTATCAAATCTGAACATCTGAACTTTTTTCCCCCATGGTAACCAATAGCAGACCAAGTGTTAATTAGCTATCTAATAATATATATATAACTGTTGAGTATATAATTCAAACTCCATTATTTATATGTATCAAATACCTAGAAAACCATGTATTTGATGCTGATTCTGAATTAATTCAGCAATTTCAGACCAGTCGCTAGGGCTTTTTTTTGGTTGCTATGGTCTTTCAGCCACTTAAATTAAAGCTTATATAAATTTTTTTATCATTTTCAAACAAATCATAAGTTATATTGTTTGTTAAATTACAATAATATAAAAAAAAATAGCAAAAATTTTGATAATGAACAAGTATTTTGTTTTGTCATTTTTATGAATTTTACCAATTTTTGTTGACATGGTAACAAAAATTTTCAAAAAATCCCAGATGTTTTTTTCCTGTTTTTTATTATTCAATGTATGAACTTTAAGATGCAATCATAGTTTAGAATGAACTTGTCTGCTCAATGTCAATTTTTCTTGATTTAAAATATGATATTTGAGCTATTTTCAGAAAATGTAAAAATACAGATTTTTGCACCTTTTTAAATACCGTTTTAGCCTTATATAAAAAAAAAAATCACAACCTCAACATCAAAATATATACTGTAAATAATGCCTAATTATATGTTGAAATTATTTTTTTTCTTGAAATTGTCTTTATCATAAAATTGCTGCTACCAAAAAGTCGATAGTTTCCAATTTTCATGCCTGATTTCATCATAAATTCCTCAAAAAAATGACTGCATGTTTCCATAGCAACCGTTCAATAAAATTGAATAAAAAAGCTTGCAAACTTTGTTTCAATCTAAGCTGCCTATTATATAAAAGAATAAAGCAGTTCTGAGACATACATGAATCACCCCCTGCCTGGCTCTTACAAATATCTGTACTTAACACATAACAGTAATAGGATAAACGTCTTTGTGTTTTGAATATACATATTTTTTCATTAGTATAACGAAGGATTTTTGCAAAGGGAACTAAGGTGAGAGGAAATGGAAAGGTAGAAAATATCATGATTTATAGGAACAAACGAGTTTCGAGTACTAAAATTGTACTCGATTACCTGGCCATCTGAACGAGTACTGGAGTACTCATTGTCATTCTTAATTTTAAGGCTTTAAAGCATTGTTTTGTTAAAATATGTCTCTTTGTGATGAAAATGTACAAATAACACAAATCAGATCAAAATAACAGTGATAAACAAATTTTGCGCCTGTCCCAAGTCAGGAGCCTCTGGCCTTTGTTAGTCTTGTATGATTTTAAATTTTAGTTTCTTGTGTATAATTCGGAGTTTAGTATGACGTCCATTATCACTGTACTATTATGCATATTTTAGGGGCCAGCTGAAGGACAGCTACGGGTGCGGGCATTCTCGCTACATTGAAGACCCATTGGTTGCCTTCGGCTGTTGTTTGCTCTATGGTCGGGTGGTTGTCGCTTTGACATATTCACCATTTCCTTTCTGAATTTTAAATTTATAAAAAAGAAAATATACATGAGATATATGAGGTATGTTTCAAAATCCAAAACTTACATAATCAATATTGCAGGGATTGTTCCCAAACAATACACAAACTAAATGACTGGACTTATTCAAATATAAAGAAAAAAAGGGAAGTTAATATCCCATACATCATTCAGTCAACAGAGTGAGTTGTTCTTACATAGGTTTGTTGGAAAGGGATGTAAAATCCTAAATAAAATGAATGCCATAATCCAAATAAAATATATACAACTTAACTTCCATCATTCAGATAAACCCTTATGTATGTGCTATCTGCCTTACCTTTAGGAAAGGGTTCTAGCAGACATAAATGCCTAGCATCAGAACAAAAGAGTAAGACAAAGTGCATTGTTTTATGTTATTATAATAAATGATTTGAATAATGAGATTTCAATATGAAACTTCAGTTTGTCATATAAAACATCATGCAATAATGAATATTTATGGACCGGCATCCAATTTGAAAGTAAATGGTAGTTTATTTCTTGTGTAATACATCTTTACAACTACAAAGTTATATAAAGCATCAAATTATCATCTTATATACGAATATGTCATCAAGGGGCAAACACATTAAACCAATTATATCATTCAAAGTATTACTATACATAAACTATTCATAAAACAAAACAGGAAAGTTTCATTCCCATTACTACTAAACAGACACCATTCATATAACAAAAACAGAATTACTATACATTCAGCAGTCATTCATCAAAACAAATAGTATCTTTATCAATACTACTATACACACATCATTCATATAACAAAAACATAATTACTATACATTCAGCAGTCACTCATCAAAACAAATCGTATCTTTCACAGTATTACTATACAGATACCATTTATGTAATTAATCAAATACATTAATAAGTTCATTTATCACATTCTAGAATATATTTACTTTTAAGTATTTTTGTATAATACTTGTAAATTCGGAAATGTAGTGAATATAATCGTCTTCTCTCGGAATTGTACATGTACACATTTTGTGAAATATTCATATTTGTTTGAAAAAAGTGCATTTAAATTTTAAGGTGCAACATGCATAGAAACCCGATGCCCTAGTACCGTGGACTTAAATACTTTCACTTATCTCGCCGTGTCCAATGCAGGGACTCGAACATAATCATTATGGTAACTTAAGAAAATTGATATTAACGAAGAAATGAACCTATATTATTTGATATATTTGTTTCTAATTGCTTGAGTGATTGTTAGTTGTTTAACGTCCAGTGGCAAATATTTTATGCATATTAAGGATGAGAACAAGTTAACAATAAATACAATAGGTAGGTCTTGTCATAATAGAAGCATTTCGAGATGATGTTCGGGAAAAATTTGGACTGCCACTGGAAAATGAGGTTATATTGGATAGGGTCAGAAATTTTGCCGTGCAATATGCCACCTACAAACCCCTCATAGGGTTGCTGCAAGGGTCTTAATGTGCAAAGGGTGGCACTCATTTAACACGAGATATCGGATTAAACATCCCCATTCTGACCGGACGTGACTGCGAACTTGATATATCCTGCAAACTAAGTGCACACCCCACTTCGGCAAGCGTTTTACTGCCGGTCGGAAGAAGACCCAGTGACCATATTTCGTTTCCCTAGTCACCCTTTTTTTCCTAAAATTTCACTACACAAGCGATGCATTGGTGCATTTTTCGACGGACAAAAGAGGACTTAAGAATCTTTTAGTGTCTCTATTACAAATGTCATCATCAAAATGAAGACACGTGCATTTTCTAGTTGACCAGTATGTTGATGGTGAGCAGGATTGAGACACAAGTTGTCCGTTCGAACATTGGTGAAACTTAGAACAGTCATTTTTGTCTGGAAAGTATGCTTCGCCTTGTGGATCATCCTTGCAATCAGGTACACAATCTATAAAACAGAAAATATGGATGTAATTGACTCTCTGTCTCTCTAACTGTCGAACACTAAAACATGTTTACAAACTAGTACATGTGTATTACTACATCGGAAATAAAGGATTACATTTATATTGTTAAATTCAACTAGACGAACAAAAAATTACTTTTTCCCGAATCATTCATACTTCAAACCAAAATGGTTTTGATTATTTTCTTTAATCTTAGATTGCTCTGAGTAACAAATGAATACATGAATCCACAAATTTTTTTTGACTTGTATTTTCTGACATTTTGTCAGTTAAGCGAAAAAAATGCAAGAATAAGACTGAAAGAGACTGGTTCGTCCCTACTCTTCATTTTATGTCTGAAAAACTACATTATTTTCGCCAAATTTATAGTCCTGAGCGTGATCGATGTCAACAACCAAACTTGAAAACTAATTAGCTAGCATCTACATATATTTGTGCAAGGTAATTGCAGGTCCCAAATAAGAAGATATTGAAAATGATTAATGTAATACATACCACCTTCACATACAGGTATACCGGAAGTTGATGTCAGGTTTGCAGAAAGTTCCATATTCGTCATTAGTGGAACACAGGATATCGTATGATTTTCCGATAACTGCGAAACATGAAGGATCGCGTCAGCTGAGACTGTGGTACCACTGTTCTTATCAGTAAAGCTACATACATCTATATCAGGTATCAAACGTGACGATGCCCCATCGTTTACAAACAATGCTAAAGAACTGGCCATGCACGTTTTTTTCATTTCACAATGGACATAAACTTTGTCATTAAGTCGAGTTACGCTTTGCTCTAGCTGTGGATCTATAATAAAAAAGAAAATATAAAGATAATTCATAATGTATTGCGTTAACAGAATAACAATACTAGTTTTGTTTTATTTCATATTTAAAGCCCCGGCCACAACAGTTCGTACGACTTTTTTTCGTGGAAGATCTATACAATAGTTGTCGTGGCACTGTCGTGCAACATTTCGAATGGTCACATCAACTTCGACATATCCACGATGGGTACAAAACAGAGCAAAAATAATTGTAATTTTACTGTCGTAGGTCAGTCGCAAGTCTGTCGTGCTGCAGTCGTACGACACTCGTGAGTTGTGTGGGGCTATTTTTCACGTTTTCATGATATGGAATGCGGGTGTTACCGACGTGGCACTGTCGTACGACTGTCGTGCCACTGTCTTGAAACAAACTTGGCTCCATCCTCATGAATCCAACGATATTACCGGCATATTTTCGCTTCATCTCTTGCATTAGTGTATACTATTCTGTCCAAATATCAGGCGTCTTTCGATCCATGGCCTTACCAACCAACGAAGGGTGTTTCGTTGGCTCCTATATTGTTCACGGGATCGAATTAACGCTAACAGTCCGATAAGGCGCTAATTTAGCAGGGATAAGCGTAATCGTTCTGGTGGAATAGTTATCCTATTTTAAAAACAGATGGTTTGTTTTTCCAAACATTCATTATCACCAAATTGTATTCTTCTAAAATATGTTGTACGAGGAATGTATCACTATCGTACGACGGACAGTTAATGTTGTGCAAGCATCGTACGAAATTTGGTATTCGTGAGACAATCGTGCGACTGTATCACGAGCGTCTTGCAACAGTCGTAGGAATGTCATACGATAGTCGTGCAACAGTTGTACGATTGTTCTTTATTAAAATGGTTTATGTTGGTTCCCAAGACAATGTGTTTATTGCACGACAGTCGCACGACAGTGGTAAGACACTATCACGAAAGCCACAAGACAGTGACACGATAAAAAAAAATTGTAGAGCAAAAAAAAGATAAATGTCCAATTTTCGTCCTACGACACACGACAGGGCAACGATGCTCAAAATATCGTGAGACTGTTGTACGATGATCACAAACGACCACGATTTGACAAAGTTTCATGTCGTGAGGCTGCATAGATGTTTCGTGGGTTCGTTGTGACCAGGTCTTAAATCGCCTAGATGTTTTAGGTTTTATGACCGGATTAAGCCCGTCTCTATGTGTGGGATCTTCTCGCTGTGTTGAAGACCAATTGGTGATTTTGTGCTGCTATCTTCTCTTTATTCGCAATGTTGTCTCTTTGAAACATTCCCCATTTCCATTCTCATTCGAAGATAACTTCGAAACCCATGAAACTATAACGATTGGTAAATGGAAATCAAATTCAATGATAACCCTTTTTTGAATTGAATCTTCAAGTTCTCTTCTGATATTCAAACAGAAAAAAAAATATCCGTTAGAACAACATTTTATTTACTGGATATGCCAATGGCTTCTTCAACTATTTTTCAGAACACAAATTTCGACAACAATTAACACTCTGTGTTTAGATCTTAGAGAAAGCACATAAGTACAAAAGAATAGTTAGAACTGATAGAAATTGATTCCTAATTCATACTTCCAGCTTTTCCTACGTTACTGTAGGTTTCTTCATATGTGTTACCAAAACATGTAGGTGTTCAAAACAAAAACAAAAATAGCGGTCATTGCATCTTCTTCAGATGGGACATGGATCTAATTTACAGTTAGAAGCAAACAAACTGATTTTTGTTGTTTTCTTTTCTCAATCAATATGATTTATCATGATTCGTGTTATGACTTCATTACCACTGTGAAGATGTTTTTTAAAACGTGTTTTTTTTGTACAGCAATATCCGGTAAATTTCGTGACTAATTAATCGTAAAATTTACAAGACGTTTGAATACCTGTAACTGATATCTAATTAGCGGAATCTTATGATTCACTGTAGCAGAATCTAATAAAAAAAATATGAGGTTATTCCGAAAAATCAATCTAATCAGCCATAACTTTAGTCACTTGTTTGTCAAAAAAAAGAGGGACGAAAGATACCAAAGGGACAGTCAAACTCATAAATCTAAAACAAACTGACAACGCCATGGCTAAAAATGAAAAAGACAAACAGAAAAACACATGACACAACATAGAAAACTAAAGAATAAACAACACGATCCACCAAAAACTAGGGGTGATCTCAGGTGCTCCGGAAGGGTAAGCAGATCCTGCTCCACTTGTAGCACCCGTCGTGTTGCAAATCCGGTAAATAGTCTAATTCGGTAGGTCACATTCATGAAAGGGAAGGGGATTGTCAAGTTTCACAACCTTTTTACTACAACAATGTCATTATCCACCAAAATATTCGCCAAACTTTTAGAATACCTTGTTGTCCCTTAATCGGGAAAAATTTATACCCACGAAATAACCCGCTATATGGTCATTACTAATTTTATGCATACCTCCAAAACTGATTTCAAATTTGAAGGATGTTACATTTCCATCCTCATATTCTATAGTAATTTCGTAAATACCAATACTGTCACATGTTGCATTTTCCTTCATGAAACGCAATGGTTGGTCAGGTCTTGAAATGTTGTAGTTAATTATCCAATCTTCTTTTTTTTGGGAAACCGTATCGGCTGACACATTGATGTAAAAACTTGAAAGTGCACTGAAGTATTGCGATGACACTTGTTTCACCTGTATACCTGACGGGTTGCTAGTAAACTGTTGTGTGTAAGGAATACATATTTGTTCTCCAACCGTTGCAGTAGATATATCATTTTCACATTTATCTAAAAAAGACAATACTTTATTCAATATTCACTTTATTTTTTGCGTGATATACATCAAGCTGTTTGTCATACTTTGAACTATATATGACCTTAAACAACTTATGGTACGGTATAGGGCTTGTTCATTGTTGAATTAAATGTTTGACGGTGACTTATAATTGTTCTGATATTGGTCCATTGACCTATGTATATTTGTATTATTGTCCAGCATGCCACATCTTTGTCATTTTATATTATAACACAACCCAAAACATAAGGGAAACAATATCATTAGTACATTGAACACATTCAATCTTTAATCTGTTAAAGAAAACCTGAAACAAAAGACGCATTTCTTTAGGACGTTTCATTATAATTGTCATATTCTGAGCATGACATGTACTCTTAAAGTTAAGAAATATTTGCCCCTTGAACGAAACAGTAATTAATCAATGCATTACCTGAAATCCTTTTAATTTCATGATTTAAAAAAAAGGTAGATCCATGTTTCATTTCTGTTATAATTTTGTTTTGATAATGTATGAGATTCAACAATTATTTATCTCAATATAAGTTCCCTATTAGATAAAAAAAAACCCAGAAAACAACTAAACTATTTTAAAGGAGCATAACGTTAGTTTTCTGTAAAAAATTATAAACAAAACTTACCCACAATCAGAGATTGAGTAGGTGGATCATCTGGAGTTTCCTTTTTCGAACCTGTGACGTGAACAAATACTAGTATTTAAAAAAAGAGATAACATTTGGGAAATTGCTTAATAGATCAATAATATATGAAGTGAAAATAAGAATGTATTGAGGACACGAACATTCAAGCTAAAGCAGGAGGAGACCAATGTAAAACAGTGGGCATACCCATACAAAACAGTATTTCATGAGAACGATTGAAATAATGCTAGGATAGCGATGAAATATATCATAAAAATACAAGACAGCTAGACCATTTCAAAATGTATGACGTGGTAATAAAATCAGGCGTATACTCAAAAAGACCAATGAAGGTGAAAATAAAAGTGTTGTTAAGCTATGAGAAACAATTTCCTAGGAAATGAGGACCTTCAGTGTTTCAGCCAACATTTTAAGTACAGAAAGCACAAACTCGATCTTAAATCATTTTGAAAATCTGCTGTATTCAATCAAACATTTTAGTCGAATTGATGGTCACACCGTTACACGTTGATCAATCAGGACAAAATCTAAAGTCTGTAATTAATTTATGTAACACAAGAAAAAAAAATCAGATTTATTTCTGTTAGCATAAAAAAATTAATCTTGACTGTTGTTCGACTACACAATACGTGTATTAGGGAATAGTTACATTAACACTATTATTGAATATCTGTTGATAAGAACCTTACTTAACACTTCAGGTTTGAAAAACATTGCACTGTCTAGTTTAGTATGCCAAACTGCTATTTTAATTCTGTATATAATATCAATAATGTGTTTATTAGTACATCTCTTGAATACGAAAATAAGCTATAAAACTTGACTTCTGTCGATTGTTGTGAATTCGGTCATGATATGTCTACTTTATTTAAAAAGGATAGTGTAGGACATAAACTATGACCTTATGATACTGAATGATTTCTAATTATCACTTTATACTAATTTGTCTAATTCATTTTAAAACAAAATTACAAACAGATCATTCGCTTTGTATTGACGATTAGACGACTAATTCTAAATGTGTAAACTTTATACTACATACCATATTCATTTTGGACAATCAATCCTGCTACAACGGATAAGCACGAAAAAACAAAAATAATGATTATCCAATTCCTCCAATTGCATTTTTTCTGAAATAAAGAATACGAGCTGCGAAAATACTATAACAAAGACATTCATGCGAAAAAAAATATGTAAGTATTTTCTTCTATACTGCATTCGATGAATGTGTGAATAAAGTTTTTGATGAGTACGTTTATACTTATGTAAACGACGTTAAATGAATTCACTTATGATTTTTTCTAATGATGACATATCTACTACGGTGTTTATTGAATACAAACATTTATATGGCAAATTACACAAAGATAATATGATACATACTCATATTGGCGAATACGATGAGTTACTTTAAACAGTGATACAATGACATAATCTTTAAAACGGTATATTTGTTTTATAATGCTTCGATCATAATTGTTTTTAACTTTTTCTCGAAAACGCATTATGAAAAAAACCCCTTCACAATGTGCAACAAAACATACATTCGTCTGAACATCATATAAATTGTCATCTTCATTTAGAGTAAACAGTTCGCGATAGCGTTCTATAAAATTTCAAATCTACATCTACATAGGTTTATACCCGTAAAATATAACATACCTTTTGGCTTTTAAAATTCTGAAGAAAAAAAATTATATCATTTTATAATTGCGTTCGTCCCATTAATCTGTTCATTTAAAGTTTATATGTATATATTTATGGAACACGTTTTGCCTATGGTGATATTGATCGTTTCGATTAATGACCGAATCAACATAGACTTGAATATAACCATAAGGAAATCAGTAGTTTATGAGAACATACTTACATTGTTTCAAATTACTACTTGCCGTAATAGAAAGCTGAACAATCAGTTATGTGTGACATCAGTACTATATCATTATGTTTTAACAACTCAAGTCAAATAGAATCACGACAAAATTCCAACGGAGCTTATTCAATAATGTTATCTCATTTTTTAAGTTTTGTCGATACAATCTCTACAAAATATGAACCTCTGTTATACCTCTGTCCTTGGTTAGTGGAGGGTTGGGATCCCGCTTACATACTTAACTACGCCACATTATTTTATGTACGTGCCTGTCCCATGTCAGGAGTCTGTAATTCAGAGGTTGTTGTTCGTTTAAGTGTTACATATTTGTTCTTTTGACATAAAAAAACCCGTTAGTTTTCTCGTTGGAATTGTTTTACATGGTGATTTTAGGCCTTATTTAGATGCATATGCGGTATGGGATTTGCTCATTGTTGAATGCCGTACGGTGAATTATAGTTATTAATTCCTGTATCATTTTGGTATGTTGAGGAGGGTTGTCTCATTGGCAATCATACCACATCTTTTTTTTTATATTCAAAGCTTATATTGTAAATATACACACTGCAGATATTCATAGATAAAACTTCAAATTATTGTACATCCAATCATATCGCTAATAAAAACACTTCCTTAGCCTGTCTAGGATTCACAAAAGGTCAAACTTAAGCTGGCAAAATGTAATAATATATTTTCGTTTAAGTGTCCTGCGGGGATCGTATATTTTTTTCAGTGAATTACTTTCGTCTAGAGTGATCAGATATTTTCTTAAAGGAATGAGAACGCTTGAAAGTCTTAAGAGCATGGAAATTTGCAACTCCTTGGAGGACATTTGTTTATTTGCTATTGTATTAAATGAACAGTTTCAGCTGCTGCACTGCTGCACTTCAGAACAATATTATTTCGAAGATAAAATATTATCCGTGTATTTATATTTTACAGTTTTCTCCATTTTTAACAAACAAGGTCAAAGAAAACTATAAGACTTAATGGACGACTTGCCTATTAACCACATCTTTTCAAATATTATTCGACGATATAATTATACATTTCGTTGAATAACTCTACTGAAGAATTTTAATTTTGTCATACTTTTGTTTTAATGAAACAAAAATATTCATAACCGATATATCGTAATTTTGGGCGAATGTAAACATATAAACATATGGTTTGATAAATGGTAAATAATCACTAAAGAATATAAAATATGAAGTTCAAGACAAATTAAAAAAATAAATACTCACAGAACTGCTCTGAATGGATACAATTTTCGGAGGTGAAGGCAAATACACACGGTCTCCAAAATCCTAAATAATAAAGTATCAAACGAAAAATTAGCAGCTATTATATATTCCCATTAAGGGGGTTCGCGGGCCTAAATCATTTATATAGGATGTATCTATATTTTTCTATAAATGAACTTTATTTTATAGAAAAATCAAATACAAAAGTGGGGTCACCGTTCATTTGAGCTCACAATCTGCCTTCGAAAGAAGCTTACATTTTTGTAAAGGTGTTTTTTTTTCTGTTGAAGTAAAAGAAGAAATAAAGGTAATATCGAAATAAAAAAAGAACCTTATTACAGAAATCGCTCAAATTTTACAATAATTTAGTTTAAGTACAGCTTATATGGAAGTTATATTAAAATATATAGGTAACCGGTGGGTTAAAAAAGGTATTCCAATTTTAAAGCCAAAAAATTGCATTTGTCCACTAAAGGGAGATAATTTGGAACTTTTTTAATGATGTATACAACTTCAAAGTCATCTGGGGGCCAACACGAATTGATTGTTTTGAATGATGTTTGTACCATATGATAAAGTAACACCTACATAAGGTAAGAAATAAAATTTGTTATGAAAAACAAATGTTTAATTTTTTTCTAAAATTTTTATACCCTCGAGCCTCCTTAAGTGACAGCAAACTCGTACGTGCTATATATGGAGATTTATTCATAAACCATTACGTATACCAAGGGAGCATTAAACACTCATGAGTCATAGAAAAACAAACCTGACAATGCAATAGATAAGAACCGAAAAACGCAGAAAAGACGAACAAACCCACGAAGGCTACATAGAGAAAAATAACGAGAAAGATGAACACCAACAACATAGGGCGTTACATTCATGCCTCCGGACGGCTTAACAATGTTTTTTTGCATATGTCGCACATGCTAGAACAAATACTGTGACGTGTTATCCGTTATGTTACGATCGAGAAAGAGGACGAAATTGTAAAAACGACAATTGGGTCATCTGTGCTATAAATATTCCATAACGGTCAACCAAATCGTGATGCGTCTGTTAAACTTTCCTATTCATTGCCCCTTATTAACACTTAAAAGGAGTCCTCGTACGCATTTTATCCCTATATCAATAATACATTATATGAAGCATTTCAAATATATTGAAATTGTGTTTTTTTATAGAACATTGCTTTTAAATGTTCGTAAATAATGGAAATCGAAATAAACATTTCATTCTTTTCCATATTTATTTTCTTTCAAAATATTTATCCTGGTAACTATTATAGTCGTATTCAAAACTACTGGTCTTGTAGTCTGTATTCCTGGTACAGATGTTAAGTATTATCTTGATGATTGTTTTTGTTCTATGAAAAAATGTTTATATTCTTTTCTTTCATTTTTGCTGATGTACTTTATCTTTATGCCTTTTTTTTTTTTTTTTTTTTTACATATGATGAAGCTCTGTTCTTATATATCCCGTCATTGTGATATTGTGCTTTTATGTCTATTTGTTTTGTTCACACGTCGTTTTCCATCTAATGTTATTTTATGCGACTGTCATTCAAGTGAGGGGTTTAGCTAGTTTTAAAACCAGATTTAGTCTACCATTTTCTCCAAGAAACAGTTGTTATCCCTTCGTTTGGTGTGTTTGAGTTTTTTTTGTTGTAACCATTTGTGATTACGGACTTTCCGTTCTGATTTTACCGCGGAGTTCGGTATTTTTGTAATTTTACTTTTTTTGGATATCATTATGAATTTTTCAAAATACTAAGAATTTAATCTTAAATCTCATATAGTGACATTTACATTTACATCAAATAACTACTCTATAAAGACTAGAATTTGTTAAGTGTATGCATCCTTACTTTACTCGATACAGATATCGTTTAAATGTATAAATGAATGATCTTAATAGTTTTATTAATGGAGACAGGAGAAAGTATTACAGAATAATGCGTATTTATATGTCATTTACAATAGTAATACGTTTCTACACATTACAGATCATGATCCGAACTCCATGTTACATGTGATATAAAAGAAAACAGGACATATTTTTTTATATAAGGAATAGAGAATTTTACAAGCGCAAAAAACACATTGTGTTTTAGACTGCATTGTACAGATCCGTCTTAGGCCTGATGATTGCAATATTGACTTTTTAAATCTAAATTTAAGGAATATTGACTACATACAAATATCGAACTATTCAAATAAAACAAAGACTCTTATTTATCACAACAAAGAACTACATTAACTACACATCAACTATACGAGAAAACAAAGGAATAACAGGAACACTGAACATAACATTAACACTTATTTTACTAGTATCAGCAACAGTGCCAACAAACACAATATGCCATTTCAAGTAGACTAAACATAAAGGGAGTACTTTTGTTTCGATTTATATCACGTTATTTCGTTTAGATTTTGTTCTAGATTCTATCAGTTTCTCTGTATCTAGATATTCAGCAAAATAGATAGAGAGAAAATGTGAAATAAGTGCAAATGTATATATTGTGTTACAACTTGACATTTAGAAGCAGTCACTACCATTAAAGTTCGTGCGAAACATATGTTTATGCTTACTTATCAATTGAATGTCATTGCTGTTGACATGTTTATATGTTTAGATTCAAACATGTCATATTTTCATTTTTGATTTTCATTAGAAAGAAAATAAATGAGAAATTCTAGCAGAATATTTTATAACTGAAAAGTTTAAGAAAAAAATAGTGTCTAAGAAGTTTCCATACAGTTTTTAAATATCAATGATAGCATTAACTACAGTAATTATTTGTGATTTCATTCCTGTTAACTTTAAAAAAAAATTCTAGCTTTTTACTAGCTCTTTTAATTGTAGACGCCTGTAGTGTATAAAAAACGACGAAATAGATAGGCATACCATTTTTTCATTCAATCAAATGGTTAACCCTGGTTTCGTTTTCAATGTTGACATTTAGTCTTTTACTAATCGAACACGCCTAACTTATACGTAACCGATCTCTAAATAAGGAGTTTAACTGAAAGCAGGAATACGGATTCAAGGTGCTCGAATGATTCACTTGCAAACAGCATTGAAACAAACTGGTTGCGTAATAATATTTCAAAAATCTTCAAACAAAACTAAGGCCTGCTCTTTGCAGTAATAAAGACTTTAATTCTATTTTAAAAGGAATATTGAATACTCCCAAATATCTATCACAGTAAAGAGCTACCGCTAGACGGTAACTTGAAAGTGAGACTTTCACAACTGAATCAAATATTAAACCATATCATTTTACCTGACCAGAATAACTTTCCTCTTCATCTTCGTCATTGATTCTGACATCGTTATTATCGAATGTAGAATGAGATCTAGTAACCTTTATAAAAAGTATAAAATATATAGGTATTTAATGAACATAAACGATATATCTGAATGTAAAATTAAATGCTCTGGCTTCTATGATCGTCTTTCATAACTACAAGGACTGGGGTGCTCAAAACTATTGCCAAATTAAGCGATTAGTTAACTTATCCAATGGATAATTATCTAATCTAGTAGTATACTATCCGTTGGCTAGTTTTCAATTGCTCAAAGCCAAAATTTAATTTTGGTTTGTTAGCCACTGGTTAAGGTAGCTTAACCGGTGGTTAACAGTTACATTTTAGTCATCCCAAGTAAGAAAGTCCAAGATTATTTGCATAAATGAAAAATAATTTGTATATATTACAGAACCTGTCCTTTCAACATTGCAACTGTGAGTGTTTCACAATAGTGTTCCTAACTACAGGTGAAAGGTGAGATTTTCTTCAATGTAAACATAAAATGAACACACTATAAAGTTTATATATTTTTGCTATATATTACACTAAAGAACCTTTGATCATAACCAGTAACGTGAAACTACAGACAAAAAAAGGTGCTACATAAGAATGTCGACAAGAAAATTTGTTTATAAGTCTACCTTCAAATTCCAAAATAGTAACTCCAACTCTGATATAGTAACATTGTTTACCTTTTTGTTCACTTTAAATATTAGCCGCATGGTATCCCAAAGTAATTAGTTTATAGCTTTTGCACCATTTAATATTAAAATCATTGCGAATAATTTCTTTAAGACGGAGTTTCAATGGCACATAGGAAATTATAGTAAACGTGGTTAAAAAATCATAAATTTGATAGCATTTACTTCAGAGAAACCTCGAGATTTAAATTTTCTTTAGAATTGTAACGAATCTACATGTGGTAATTTTATCACCGGTATAAGGACATCATTCGTAAATATAGCTCAACATACAGACTTCTTATACGTTTAGGTATTTCACATCCAATTTTTTTTATGGAAATGTCAGTTTTCACCGCAGAAACTAACAAAACCTTTAATTAGACTTATTAAGAAGGGATATAGTTACGATAATGTTGTCTGGTCATTAAAGATTGCATATTTTGGCGTTAATATTGATTCACTTATAGGGTGTTTGCATCGGAACTAAAGACATGTATTCAAAAACCAGTTGTTGGCATGACACGGGTTATGTTTCTCTTATATATGTTATGATGGTATGATAATAAACCCCTAATGGGAAGGATTGTGCCTGATGTTCATACGATGAAATCATAATCAGTTTAATTGAAGTCTGGAGCTGGCATGTCAGTTAACTGCTTGTAGTTTGCTGTTATTTATGTATAATTGTAACTTTGTTTATTTTCTTTGGTTACATCTGCTGACATCAGACTCGGACTTCTCTTGAATTGAATTTTTTAATATACGTATTGTTATGCGTTTACTTGTCTCCATTGGCTAGAGGTATAGGGGGAGGGTTGAGATCTCACAAACATGTTTAACCCCGTCGCATGTTTGCACCTGTCCCAAGTCAGAAGTCTCTGGTCTTTGTTAGTCTTGTATTATTTTAATTTTAGTTTCTTGTGTACAATTTTGATATTAGTATGGCGTTCATTATCACTGAACTAGTATATATTTGTTTAGGGGCCGGCTGAAGGACGCCTCCGGGTGCGGGATTTTCTCGTTACATTGAGGACCTGTTGGTGACCATCTGCTGTTATTTTTTCTACGGTCGGGTTGTTGTCTCTTTGATACATTCCCCATTTCCATTCTCAATTTTACCATTACGTGTTTATAAAAAAAACCTTCACAAATTGTAGAAGCTTTTTTAATTTCGAGACTTGTTATTTTAAACGAACCTGATGGTGTTCAAGGAATTGCATATTACCCATATGCATTCTCACATTGAAATTAGGAGTATCCTAAAAAAAGAAAGAATAACTCATCAATCATTACTGATTATTAAGAAAATTAAGTGTACTTAAAATTCAAATTAAGAAAGAACAGATCATATCTGCTGATATTATTGATTGATTGATGTTTTCATAACGCTGCTTTTTTTATAATGACATCAAACAAATCTGCTTTTAAGTAATTCTTCGTGACATGAAGGTGCATATAATTTCCATTGCATACGTTTATTGTGGTAACATAAAAGAAAACCTGCGATATTTATGGATTATCGTTTATCATCTCAACGAGATTAATTTCTCGCTTAAGCCGGTACTTTGAGATGACCAATGATCATCTGTTAATCGATAGTTTACATATGACGACATATCAGATATGACGGATTTCGTATATTTTGTGATTGGTCACTAGCCCAACGTGTTTGCTCTCATCCCACACGTAATTCACTGACCTGTAAACATCGTGCAGCGTGTAATTAATTAATAATGTGTTTATGATATAAGATTCTAGAAAACTACTAACCTCAAATTTACACAATAACGGGTCGTATAAAAAACGACGATGCTACCCAAACAAAAAACAAAACATAAACGTTTAAACATCTATGCAATAATACTGATAGAAAAATAAGAAAATCGTATTGACATATAGATCGGCGAAACAAATTATAAGACCTGTTGATGACCTTATGCTGTTGTCTGTTCTATGGTTGGGTTGTTGTCTCTTTGATACATTCCCCATTTCCATTCTCAATTTTTAGGTATATTTATTGTTAACCAATAAAATGAGAGAAACACAAAGACTTCCAAAATAATCTCATTTTGTCAAAGTCTCGATTCGAAAGATTTACCACATTGATCAGAATTGAACATGGATACGGATTATACCACTGTGAAAAGATATGAAATTGAGCAATACAAAACATTCTTAGAAATGTGCAGTTTTTTTTACTGTCATATTCAGAATGCAGGATGGGGAATGTGTCAAAGAGACAACAACCCGACCATAGAACCGACAACGGCAGAAGGTCACAAACAGGTCTTCAATGTGGAAATTTGAGAATTATTTTAAACTCATCCTAGTTAGAAAGAAATTACATTAGACTAGTCATGATTAACTTACGCTTTTGTTGTTAGGGACATGTCTACCAGGCTGCAGCATAAACTCCTTTGTGGTCGGGTCATCGTTATTCTGGAAATTATTGAATTTACCCAAATTAAATAATTTGTTTTATTTATTTGCATGCGATTTAAAACATATTCCTCAAAGGTGATACGGAACGGAAAATATTATGAAATAGGTTGCAATTTGGTATTCAATTTATAATTGTAGCATACATTAAAAAAAGGGAAAATCTAAAATGAAAACTTAACATTTCTAACTTTTATGAGTTTTACGGCCAATGATTGACAGAAAATTGCGAAATCTAATCTAATCCATTGACTGTCATTATCCTCTTTTGTTAAGTCAAAGTTCACAAGGTATATCATTATATTTTTTCAGTTTATAAACTTGGTAAATAGTTCATTTTGTACAACTCACCTTCACTATTCATGATTGTTACGGTGTGCTTAATATTTACCTAATGATATTTTTTATTTGCAGTCTGAAATCAAGAACTTCGACAACATGAATATCTCATTCGAAAAGGAGCGACACGATGCGACTTTTCGATTATAGTTTGAATATGATTTTTAAATAATTACAGAACATCAACGATTAATGATATACAAATAATATTCACTATTTTGTCTTAAACGTTCATCTTTTGACGGGTACGTGTTGCTAGCTCTTCCATTTTCTTGGAAGTGTTTGTCTTTTCGTCGTCTTTTGCTTTGGCCTTTTGAATTTGATAGTTCACACGATAATCTTAATTTTATGTTTACACGAATGAGTAATCTTCAAACTATTTTTAAAGACGGACAAATTGTACTAAAGCTGTGTCCTTTGTCTTAAAATTGAATGTGTCTGTATAATTTATGTCGTTATTGTTGTTTTCTATTCGATCCAGTATCCAAAAAATACTCCTTTTATAAAAAGACGATTTTGAAGGACCAATATTGCTGGTAAATAATCGTCTTAAACCAAAAAAACCCAAACATCATCTTTCTTTTACAATATGCACTTCTGGGAATAACCACAAACATGGTATATATGTTTATGCATGTGCTATTTTTTTTATTTTATTGAAAATGATTTGTTTTATTAATATTTGCATACTTTTCAAAACATATTTCGAACTGGTTTAGTTATTTCTAAATTAGATAAAAGAAGAAAGTCGAATGTCGGTATCTACTGTAACATTTGACTGACTATAATAACTACATAATCTCCCCTTATTTCATTCATAACAATAATAACTACCGAATGTATGCTGGTCGTCGGGGTATTCACGTCCGCATAAGATCCACTTTCTCCACTATCTCCGATAAAATTAGGATTGATATGCACTTGATTTGGTTCCTACAATGACAAATATTTTTTGGTTACAATATTTACATTTGATTATGGTTAAACTTTCCATTGAAAGTAGAATTATTTCGAGCAAGCACATTAAAAAAACCTAAATGCAAATGTAAGAAATCATCCAATTAGCACTTAGATCAACGAAATTATTGAATAACCCAAATTAAATGATTTGTTTTATTATTATTTGGTCTACATTAGACTAGTCAAGATTAACTCACACTTTTGTTGGAAGGGACATGTATATCAGGCTGGCGCATAACCTCCTTTGTGTTCGGGTTATCGTAATTCTGAAAGATGCCAAATACACCCAAATTAAATGATTTTATTAAATATAATTTGCATACCATTTAAAAAATATTCCTCAAAAGTTATATGGGATGGAAAATGTTATGGAAATGGTTACAATTTGGTAATCAATTTATAATTGTAGTATATATTTAAAAAAGGGAAAATCTAAAATGAAAACCTAAAACTTCTAACTTTTGTGAGTTTTACGGACAATGAGTGCAGAATATGCCGAAATCTAATCTTATCTATACTGTCATTATTTTCTTTTGTTAAGTCAAAATTCTAAAGGTATATCATTAGATTTTTTCAGTTTATAAACTGGGTAAATAGTTCATTATGTACAACTCAGCTTCACTATTCATGTTTGCTACTGTGTGCTTATTATTTACATAATGATATTTTTTATTTGCAGTCTGACATCAAGAACTTCGACAACATGAATATCTAATTTCAAAAGAGTGACACGATGCAACTTTTCGATTATAGTAATGTATATGATTTTTAAATGGTTACAGAACATCAACGATTAATAATATACAAATGAAATTAACTATTTTGTCTAAAACGTTCATCTTTTGACGGGTACGTGTTGCTAGATCTTCCATTTTCTTTGAAGTGCTTGTCTTTTCGTCTTTTGCTTTAGACCTTTTTTTTTTATGTATTTGATAGTTCACATGATAATCTTAATTTTATGTTAACACGAATGGGTACTCGTCTATCCATTTTTAAAGACGGACAAGTTGTACTGAAGTTATGTCCTTTGTCTCAAAATTGAATGTATCAGTATAATTTATGTCGTTATTGTCGTATTCTGTTCAATTCAGTAGCCGAAAAATACTCCTTTTATAAAAAGACGATTTCAAAGGACTAATATTGCTGATAAATAATCAGTCTTAAACAAAAAACCAAACATCATCGTTCTTAACAATAGGTACTTCTGGAACTAATCACAAACATGGTATATATGTAAATGCATGTGCTTTTTTTATTGAATATAATAGCAGTCAAACTCGTTTACTAGTTGCTAAACTAGTAAAAAGAAGCAAGTCGAATGTCATTATCTGTTATATCATTTGATGGACTATAATCAGTATGTAATCTCCCCTTATTTTGTTCATGACAGTTATAACTACCGAATTCATGCTGGTCGTTGGGATATTCATGTCTGCATAAGATTCATTTTCTCCACTGTCTCTGATAAAATTAGGATTTGTATGCACTTGATTTGGTGCCTACAATGAAAAAATATTTTTTGGTTATAATATTTACATTTGATTGTGGTTAAACTTTTTTGTCTTCACTTTCACATTAAATAGGAACCAATTGGGACCCAAAATCCGAAACAAAAGATTATTGTGTGAGTTTACTTTTAAAAAAAATATATGTTTGTATGCTGTCTTTTGAGCAGCAAGTATGTTTGTAACACAAGTAACAGAACAAACAAGGTTTGGAATCTCGTATAAATATGTGGTTTTAAGAATTAAATTACTGATATACCAAACACACATCCAAAATTACAAAAGAGTTAACTTTGTAAAATACACATATGTATACAAAAATAATTCAAGTATCACAGAAACCAAATTTGAAGTACATGCACTTTTAACTTACTTTGAAAGATGCATAAGACGCACTGCTGGCATTACTATTGTCACTTGAGCATAAATGTCGATTTGTTTCTTCTCCTCCACATTTTGCGGTCGAGTGTTCACCCCTTTTACTTTTGAATGGTCTTGCAAAACAAAAATAGAAGTTATCAAATCAGATAAAATTTTCTATTTGATTATGTAAAGTTTTTTGCAGTTCCATTGTGAAATGTCTCCTTACTACAAAGTGCTGTGTGTTCAGCAGAATCTACTCACCGTTCAGGGTGACCTGATATCACCCCAAGTCTTTTGGTGGGATTCGAGTTGCTGTTTGTGACATTTATTATCTATTGTATCTTTTTGATTTGTTCAATACTTGTTGTCAAAATAGTGGAATGTTGATGCGACTGCCATACAAGTGAGAGTTTTGGCGCATTAAAACCAGGTTCCATTCACCATTATGCCTGTACCATCCTCAGAATATGACAGTTGTTATCCATTCTTGATTGAGCTTTAGAGTTTGCCATTTGATTAAGGACTTTCCGTTTTGAATTTTTTGCGATTTTTTCTTTTAAATACAATGACACAATCTTCCAATAATGAATTCATGTTCGTTATATGATGCGTTCTACTTTGAAAGATAATCGTACTCGTCGAAAACTGTATTGACACATTTATCGATTATATCGTATAAACTTTAACAACAGAGTTTCGCTAGTGATCTTGTGTTTTTAATACATTAAATGTTATTCGAGCAGCTCATATGATATGGAGCTTACTTTTCAATAGCTGCTTCACATTCAATCAGTCAGTATACTTATGATCACTTAATAGTAACGAATTCAAATACATGTTTTGTTTGACTGTAGGATTTGATGTTTGCAGTATAGCAACTTATTGCTTTTAAATTATAATATATAAATTTAATTTGAATTTGCTTTAAAAGCAGGTAAGTAAAGAACAAATGATGGCACAATGGTAAGTGAACAATGTTGCAGTCATCGGGATTTACAACTGGTCATATTTGCTTTTGAAATCCGGGAATATCGTTTAATACTTATATGCATGTGAATCTTTAGACTGAATTGTGATTCGTATAAAGTTATAAATTCACGATGAATGCGTGTACAGGCATTTCAATCTACTTGGACAATTATTTAAACAACACACTTCAACCTAAGCATGACTTACCCGTTAAAAAGTTTATGATTGTTATGCATAAATCTGGTTCCATTTTCATTCTACAATAAAGTATTCATTTGATAATGGTTATACTTTCTTTTTTGAAAAAAAGAATGACACCCTAACAAGCACATGTTTAGTTAACTACGAAACCATCCAATTTCAATAATAAAAAAAACCCAATCAATTAATGATTCAATCAAAGTATGAAGACAGTCATTCAAAATTCATTTTTTAATGTGTTGGATGTATTAACAATTTTATTTTAATACAAACACTAGGTTAAAATATGATTTTCACTTTAGATAAAATAATTCCCAAAAGTGGATATTTATTTTAGTAAAAAAACATTTATTTCGAAATATATGAAACAAGCCATTGTCAATTTCTATAACTCGCTTGAATTAAATTATTTTATAATATGACAAGTATTATTCATTTGCATAAGACAGTTTCTTTATGAACGAAATAGTGCTGTTCTATTTCGTCAATATTAGTCGTGATAAATTGAATAACATAACATAACAGATTTTTATCACAGTAGACTCTCGATAATCGTAATAAACACGTAGGATCGTTTTGTATTTGGCACAACTTTTTGGAATTTTTGGTCCTCAATGCTCTTCAACTTTGTATCTGTTTTGGCTTTTTCACTATTTTGATCTGAGCGTCACTGATGAGTCTTATGTAGACGAAACGCGCGTCTGGCGTATGAAATTATAATCCTGGTACTTTTGATAACTATTTGATATGCAACAGATATCATCAAATTTAAGAATAATATTTTAAAAAACCTAACAAGTTGCAGAATGGACACATTAACTGATACAATGATAATGAATTAAATGATAAAAGTGTAGCAAGATTTGGTATATGTCGTTTAATTTTATGGCCTTCAGAAAATGAAATCCTATTTGGTTGACAACATTATAAATTACCGAGGCTAAAGTGAGCCTTGGAGTTGCTTACAAACCATTCACTATCTGCAAATCAAGAACAATGGTATAAAAGATGTGGTTCGATTGCAAATGAGATAACTCTCAACTAGAGACCAAATAACACAGAAATTAACATTACAATAGGTTGCCGTACGATATTCAACAATGAGCACATGGTCATCCATACTGCATAGTCAGCTATAAAAGTACCCAAAATGACAAATGTACCAAAAAATAACGAAAAACAAATATTTAACACAACAACAAACGACAACCACTAGATTACATGCTCCTGACTTGCGATAGGCACATACATACAGAATAGGGCGGAGTTAAACATGATAACAGGATCCAAACCCTCCCCTTACATGAGACAATGATGTAACAGGGCAACATATGAACGAACTATACAAGTCAGATGACTAAATCAGTACAAATCCAAAATCCAATGGTTTTTCCTTTAAGTCTTAGATAAGTACAATGAGAAGATAAAGTTTCTTTTTCAGCATATAAAAAAAATGTTTTGTAAATACCAGATCATAAAAATATGGTATTTATTTCAATATGAAATAAATATAAATATGAAAAAGTCTCCAAATTATTTTTATATATATAAGACCCAAGTCGAAGTTCCAATCTTTTATCGACGTCTGTTCCACAAATCGACGTCCACATATGACGCCACAATGAAATAAAATTTAAAATATGCGTCTTTTAAGTATGTTATGCCTCTTTATTCTACATTTTTTGTCCATTTGCCAATTACCGATTTGATTCTTTTATTACAAACTGTTTAGTTAACGCATCAATGTAAATATAACGGAATTTGATGAGATTCTCATTAAAGTAAGATGGTTAGCGCTATAAAACCAGATTCAATTCACCATTTTCTACATTTGAAAATGCCTGTACCAAGTCAGGAATATGAAAGTTCTTGTCCATTCGTTTTTAATGCGTTTTGTTATTTGAATTTGCCATGTGGTTATGGACTTTCCAAATTGATTTTCCTCTAAGTTCAGTATTTTTGTGATTTTAATTTTTAATGTTTGAAAACCTTAAAGATTACTAACATTACGCACAGATAGTTTTGCTTTTTCTGCTAGCTCTCCATTGTTAATAAAATTAAAGTCCCTCATAAGGGAGACAACCAAAATAGGGATTTTTAGTTACAGGGTCAACTACGGGAATTGGCAAATAGCCTATTGACGTCCAATATTTGATTTTTCTAAACGATGTCTTTTGACATACGTTCTTATCGCATAGACATCACAATCTAGTTTAATGATAACAACTGTCATATTCCTGATTTGAAACAGTCATTTTCCGAATGTAAGAATTTGTTTGAACCTACATCAAATACAGTTGACATCTTAACCCGTGTTCCCATTGGCATAACCTCGGTGTTTTGTTAGTGTAATTTACGCGTAAACTAAACACAATTACGTTTACATTGATAAAACGCAATGTTTACATGTAGTTTAAATAATGTTGTGTATACATGCAGTATATGGTCTATGGATTTTTTCATTTATATTTAAAGAAAAGGCGTGTTTTTGAATAAAATGGATATTTATAATACTTGTCAAATTCTTTACCGAATGTTTTGTCAACTCGATATATTGCTTTGCCATAAACATAAACCGTGAATAGCTTTACTAACCCCACATTAAGACTGAAAGCATCATCATTGCCAAACAAATCATTCATTTGAAAATGACGACCCGAATCAGTTGGGCCTTTCTAAAGATTTTCGTCACTGGGGTGGAGGTGAAAATTTTTCATGCATTGTTTTAAGTTGCAATCTCTATCCTGCATGTTTTCTCACTCTATTCGGTCCTGCCTTTTTATTAGTTTATCCTTACTTTTGTGTTTGTAAAGTCGCTTATCCTGCCTTTTATTTTTACTTAAACAAATCCTGTTGAGCCTTTTTTCTAAATTTTGAACTGCTACATAAGTGTTAATTCGTTCCCATGTAATGAACATTTAAATGCGATATAGTTTACAAATTGTATGAAAATTGTTAAAAATATTGACTATAAAGGACAATTACTCCTTAGGGGGTCAAGTGACCATTTTGGTCACGTTGACTTATTCGTAAATTTTACTTTGCTGAACATTATTGCTGTTCATCTCTATCTATAATAATATTCAAGATAATAACCAAAAAAAAAAACCCAGTAAAATTTCCTTCAAATTGCTAATTCCGTGGCAGCAACCCAAAAACTGGTCAATTGACCATTTTGGTCATGTTGACTTATTTTTAGGTCTTACATTGCTGTTTACAGTTTATCTCTATCTATTGTAAAATTTTAGTTTCCTTAAAATTACCAATTCAGGGGCAGTAACCTAACAACGGGTTGTCTGATTCGTCTGAAAATATCAGGCCAGATAGATCTTGACCTGATAAACACTATGACCTATGTCAGATTTGCTCTAAATCCTTTGGTTTTTGAGTTATAAGCCAACAACTGCATTTTAACCCTATGTTCTATTTTTATCCGTGGCGGCCATTTTGGTTAGTATGCTGGGCCACCGGACACAATTTTAAAACTTAATACCCCAATGATGATTGTGGCCAAGTGTGGTTTAATTTGGCCCAGTAGTTTCAGAGGAGAATATTTTTGTAAAAGTTTACGGACGACGGACGACCGACGACGTACGCCAAGTGATGATAAAAGATTAAACCCATAAGATGGATACAAAGCAAAACAACCAGAGTGGATGTGGCAGGGTATTTATACTTCCCAACAAAAAAAGACACTCATTACAGATACGCAAGTACTCGCAGTTACTGACAGTCACGTCCGGTCAGAAGGGGGCCGTTAAATCCGTAGGTGGCCTGTTAGAAGGCAGAATTTTTGTCCCTATCCAATATACACTCATTTTCCAGTGGCAGTCCAAATTTCCCCGACCATCATCCCAGATGGCCTCTATTGTATCAACCTACCTATTGTATTTAATGTGAACTTGTTCTCGTCCTGAATATGCATGAAATATTTGCCACTGGACGTTAAGCAACCAACAATCAATCAATCAATGCTGTATCCTTGCACTATTAGGTACCTGTCCTTGTAAGAATCATGCAGGTTCCTGTTGATGGGCAATTCATGACCCTTCTTCAAATGTCTTTATATTTTATTTATGGAGAAGGTATGGTATGAAAAAAGGTCACATATATTTTGAACCTTGGTTGCCATGGAAACCCTCGTTACAAAATTTCCCCTAAATACGTAAAAAAGTAGCCTCTGAAATTGAAATATATATAGGGTTTTTAAGAACCATTCAAACTATACAAACCGTTTAAATTTTTAATTTACTAAATATTTTGTTTCCATAGTTACCAAATAGAAATGTGTCAAAATTCAAAAATAAAAAATTTCAAAAACTCCTAAATTTTACATTTTACATACTGTTTATCTCCCAATACCAACAACACCATTACATATTATTGACAAAATTTGAAAGACAACATTCTAAAAAATTCATAGAATAAAAAGAAAGTCGTGTGTTTTTTTCCTTCTTTTAAATAGAAAATTTTAGTCAAAAAAATTATAAATTTTCACCATAAATCAAATGACCAAAAAGATGACAATTCAAACATTTTAAATTGAAAAAGCTAAAATATTTCATTTATATGTGCAATTCTGACACACATTTGTTAATTTTAAACGAGAATATATTATTAATGAAGATATAGTAGTCAAGTTTGGATGTTGGATGTTGCTAAACTTTTTTGGCTCAGTATATATTAGGATAGAAAAATTGGTTCTGTAGTTCTTCATTTTAAATTCTTATACAGTTAAATCGACATAGTGACAAACAGGTGTTTGCATAAAGATTTCGATACATTTCGATTGACATGGGGTTATTAGTAACAGCCTATATGTTTAGATATTACTAGTATGTTATATACATATTCACATTAATTTATGGATCTACAAACTGTCGATACATGTAACTGGCATTGCACAAGGTCATAATTTTCTCTGACTGTTTATACCGTCTTTACACTAAATCCATTGATGTTGGATGTGTACGGACTGATTGTTTGGTCTTAGATGCATGATCTTTTTTATTAGTTGTTAGTGGCTTTGAACTAGCTGTCCGATAACTGCGAGTACTCTCAGATCTGTTACTAGTGTCTTTTTGTTGTCGGGATGTACAAGTACCCGGCCATGTCCACTTGTATGTTTGTCCATCTGATGAGTAAAGCCTTTTTCAACTGATTTTTATAGTTCGTTCATATGTTGTACTGTTGATTTTTTTTTCGAAAAACTAAGGATTTTTTTTTTTTTTATCTTAGCCGTATTTGGCACAACTTTTTGGAATTTTGGATCCTCAATGCTCTTCAACTTTATATATTTATGTATGTGCCTGTCAAAAGTCAGGAGCCTGTCATTCAGTGGTTGTCGTTTGTTTAAGTGTTACATATTTGTTTTTCATTCATATTTTTTGTAAATAAGACCGTTGGTTTTCTCCTTTAAATTCTTTTAAATTGTCATATATTGGTCTTTTATAGCTTACTATGCGGTATGGTCTCTGCTTATTGTTGAAGGTTGAACGGTGACCTATAGTTGTTAATGTCTGTGTCATTTTAGTCTCTTGTGGACAGTTGTCTCATTGGCAAGAATAACACATTTTCTTTTTTATATCATTTTGTTAATGATCTGACTCTGCGCTATAGTATATTGGTCTAATTTTTACGAATGTTTCTGGAAGAAAAGGAACTGTGCGTTTTTGCCATCACTTGGCGTCTGTCGTCGTCCGTCCGTTAAAACTATTTCAAACACATTCTCTGAAAATACTGAACAAATTCCAGCCAATATCAAAGTGAATGATCCATTATTATATATGGACTAAATTTGGTGTTTTATTTGTTATTTTTGTCAAAAAACATGGCTGCCATGGCTTAAAGGAATTAAGGAAACCTAGGGTTAATATGCAGTTTGTGGCTTATATCACAAACACTAAATCCTTTAGAGCAATTTGATGCAGGTAAAAATGTTCACTAGGTCAAGTTCTATCAACCTTAACATTTTCAGATGAATCTAACAACCCATTGTTGGGTTGTTGCCACTAAATGTTAAATTATAAGGAAGTTTTGCAGTTTTTGGTTGTTATCTTGAATATTTTTAATGACAAAGATAACCTGTAAATAGCAAATACGTTCAACAAAGTAAGATCTACAAATAAGCTGCATGACCAAAATTGTCAATTGACCCCTAAAGGAGTTATTGCCTTTAACTTTTTTCACAATTGGTTCATCTAGTTTTTTTCTTTTTAAAAAAGTATTCTTCTGAAACTGCTGAATCAATTTCAGACAGACTTGAGAGTATAAATTTTGTTTATTTTCCCTTGAAATGCAAGAAACATAGCCACTATGGCTAAAATTTAAAATAGGATAAAATTCTTTTTTTTCATTTTGAAGAAAATTTGACAGATACAAATAACATTTAAACGGAATTTTTAGGCCACTCATTGATATAATATATTAAAAAGCTCAAATAATCATGGATGAAAGATTTAACCAAAAAAACCCAGATGAGCGATTAAGGCTCTTGAGAGCCTCTTGTTTACAGTAAACATTTAAGGACAGACTGAGACTAAGTTGTGTTGACAGATTTAAATGAACTTTGGACAGAGGCTAATGTCCATGACCATGAAAAGATTTTTTTTTAAATTTTAATTTGCACAAAACAATACAATTTAGGGACGCAGCTATCCTTCATTTTTGCTGTTTTCTGCGGTTTGGTTGGGTTTTCTCTTTGACACATTTCCTATTTCTAAAAATAATCAAATTTTTAAAAATATGGAAGAGGGTTCTATTAATGCCTTAACCCTTTGACGAAATGTTATGCTTCAATGCTCAAGATGTCTCTAATTTAGAACCATCTTTTTAATTTTTTGAAAAAAAAATCAATTTTGAATAAAGGGGGTAAAATGCCTAAGAAGAATTTGTTTTTAATTTTCTACCAACAATTCTCGTTCAATTATATATTCTCATTTATAATAACCAAAGTTTTGTCAGAAAATGTACATGTTAATGGAATGTTATAGCTTTTTAAAATAAAAATGTCTGAGTATTCATCTGTTTGGTAATCTGAATTTTGGTGAAATTGACAACTTTTGAGTAAAAATATTTTTTAAAGAAAACAAAAACCCACATAACTTTCTTTTTATTTTCGTGAATATTTAGAATGTTGTCTTTCAAAATTTGGCAATGACATGTCATGGTATTCTTAGTTTTGGAAGATAAACTGTTTTAAATTTAGGAGTTTTTGAAATTGTTCATTTTCGAATTTTAACATATTTTTAAATGGTTGCTATGGAAACAAACAATTTAGTGAATTAAAAATATGAATAGTTTTGGGTTTTGATTATAAACAAAGTAAACCCCTAATTGTTTTTATCTTGATTGACTTAATTTCCATGTGACTTTAAAATTCTCTTATTTTACATTTTCAAAAGGGGATTTCCATGTGACTTAAAATTTTCTTATTTTACATTTTCAAATGAATATATTCAGGCAAAATTTAATGTCGTTTTGACTGTTACCATGCCAACGGGTATTATGCAGAAAAAAAAGAAGAAATTTAACTTATCAATCAAAGTTCTTATGATATAGAGCAAACACAATTACTTCTGTGAAATGTCTTGAATCACCCACTGCATGATTTTTACAAAGATAGATACTTAACGTTCATCAAGCGTCTTAGGAATTGATCGTCATTGTGCAAGATAAACTAGATATAGTATTTGTTAGGTAGCTACTTTATAACAGTTCCCTAATGACAGTGGTTATTGTCAATTATGATAATTCTATTTGCCGAATAATTCGTGCGATAGCATCATAGTTTTCCAACTACTCGCTCAACATGGGAACAGTAGTGACGATGCCCCTAAATTCACGAATACTGTTCACTAAAACCAAAGTATTGACGGAAATGCATCGAACTCGAAAGTTCTATTATAACCAATGAATCCAATCGTGCATCTAAGACGTAAATATCAATCAATACACCTCCAACATCCTAATTCATGTCTATAGATGTTTGAATTTATAAGGATTGACACTATTTCGCATGAACTCAACATTTTAGCGGATCAGTGTTTATTCAAATGAAGTATATACTGACTCTGAAAAAAATTCAAACAAATGTGGAAGATACCAAATGGTCATTCAAACTCATAAATCGAAAAAAACTCTAAAAAAACAAAAACGACGAAAAGACAACAACAATACAAAAACACAACGTAATAAAACTAGAGATTGAGCAATACGAATACTTGTAAATAAAATAAAATTGAGAATGGAAATGAGGAATATGTGAAGTCAACAGCCGAAGGTCAGTAAAAGGTCTTCACTGAAGCGGGAAAATCTCGCTCCCGGAGGTAGTCATCAGCTGACCCCTAAATAAAAGTGTGTACTGAGAAGCCAAATAAACTGAAGAGCATTTATGACTAAACATTCCAAAAAGGTTGGGCCAAAAACGGCTAAGGTAATCTATGACTGGATTAAGAGATTTCTCATTGATTCGCAAAATGCATACTTTTGTGAACAGGAAATTTATAAAAATTGAAATAATGAAAATAGCAATTCACACAGTAAAACTCAATGTAAAACAGTCACAATTACTTATAGTTGTTAAATTCTGTGTTATTTAATCTTTTGTGAAAAGTTGTCTCATTGTAATCATACAGTAAAACTCAGTGTAAAACAGTTTAACGAAAGAAACTTATACAATTGACAATGATACATAAGTTAACAAAGAACTACTAGTGGTGTTTCAAATCCTGTTCTGCATTATTGACACTTTCTATTATTAAATACTCCTTTAATATTTGAAATTTCAACCTACATGTAGGAGCATGATTTGCAAACATTTAATATTAATTTCTGTTGTTTGTTAACTGCTTTTATATTACTCTCCGGTCAGTTTGTTCCTTACGTCGTAACTACAATCCCCTTCCCTTTCATGAATTTGACATACCGAATTAGACTATTTACCGGATTTGTAAGCAACACGACGGGTGCCGCATGTGGAGCAGGATCTGCTTACCCTTCTGGAGCACCTGAGATCACACCTATTTTTTGGTGGGGTTCGTGTTGTTTATTCTTTAGTTTTCTATGTTGTGTCATGTGTACTATTGTTTTTCTGTTTGTCTTTATCATTTTTAGCCATGGCGTTGTTAGTTTATTTTAGATTTATGAGTTTGACTGTTCCTTTGGTATCTTTCGTCCCTCTTTTGTAATTGTTTCAAGAAGATGCTTTACAGTAATAGGTATATTGTTACGATATTTTTCTGTCCAGGAATATGACAGTTGTTATTAAACCATTCGTTTGATGTGTTTAAGATTTGAATTTGCCGTTTGATTACAGACTTTCTTATTTGAATTTGCCTTAAAGTTTTTCTGTTGTTGTTATCTTATTATTTTTATACCAGATTTTTCGCTATCTGTCATTATACGAATGGTACTTTTACATTGCATGAGTTTCTTTTTAAATGTTTTACCTCGATAAAATATCCACATACAACACTATAAAAAAGAGTTCAAATGTCTAATGAAAGGTTCAAAAACTGGTTCCCGAGTATTAGGAAAAAATTGGAAACATGCTCATACGAAATTACAAGAACATGTTTACAGTACAGTAGGTGTATATTTGATTTTGCTCTGTGTATTATATCGGATTTGAAAAAGAATCTCAATTTCATACATAAATATCTAGGAGAGATTTATCCTCTTAGATCTTCACAATTATTGTGTATCTCCAATGTTAACGAGTAAATACTGTTTGAAACGATGAATGAAATATAATAACTTACATGAATTACGATGACATCTGGTTCGTCCCAACGTTTCCTCTTCTTTGTCTTTGATTGTGGAAAAAGAAAAGTTATATTAATAATATTAATCATATCATGAAAGAAATATTGCCTTCATTTGATGTATAAATGAACAGAAGCATACCATTTTTATGCAACGCCACAGCTGTCTTGTGTGGAACTCTGATATTATTTAATGTTGTTTTATCATAACATAATAAGAGTTTGCCTTTATTTGATATGGTTTTACATTACGCAATGATGTTTTAATATAACTCAATATGGAATAGTCATTACTTAATGATATTTCGATATTACACGATATGGTTTCGTATTGACTTGATATAGTTTTGCCATTACTCAATATGGTTTTGTTTTTACTCGATGTGGTTTCACCATTATTTAATATGGTTGTGTCATTAGTCAATGTGGTTTTAACATAACTTGATGTGTATGTCACATACCGTAATGTAGTTGTTTCATTACTTGATGTGATTTTGTTATTTCGTAATGATGATTTGTCTATTCTTTATATGGTTTAATCATTACGTAATGATTTTTAAAAAATTGACCATTTTACACAACTTGATGTGTTTGTTTCATTATTTGATGTGGTCTTTTCATTCTTTGATGTGGTCCTTTCATTCTTTGATGTGGTTATCCCATTACTTGATAAGGTAAAACCACGTGACCAATTCGGAAAAAAATGTTCTATTTTAAGATGGATTTTCATGTTGTATGTGCCTTTAATGCGTTTGGCCATCCATCTAATAAATGTTTAAATAAAAGTTCGAATTACTGCTGGAGTTAAACTTTGAGTCAGCTTTCGAATGAAAGTCATACTTATAATTAAAGTTCTAGTTAGAATTGCTTTTCGAGTTGGTCTTCGAGTATAGTCAGCTACAAAAGGCCACAATGCACTATGTGAAAAAAATGTATTTTTTAATAGGTTTCAATACGTCGTTTGTTTAATGTGCTTGTTATTGGTATCACCAAAGTTAAAAATTAAGTTAAAGTTCGAGTGGTTGTTCAGAGTTATTTGGTATGAAAAAGGGGAGCGACAGACAATAATAAAAATAATAAAATCCTTAAAAGTTTACAGTATTTCGGACATAACTGTGATATCCCCAAACCAATTGGTCCTGTTATTTGATCCGAAGTTTTCACATAGAAGCAGTATAATAATAAATTTGTAAAAAAGTCCACGGAACGCTGTGTTTCGCTTGATATTGCTGCTTTCAGTGTAAAAGCGTAATGTTGATCGGCTGTACATTCATCGGTCAAAAAAATATTAAAAAAAATCTGTAGATGCCTTTTCTTGATATTGAGGAAAAACTCATATACAAGTTTTAAAACACTTCTTGGGGGTAATAAATTTATCATGTCAAAACAGTTTAATTCGGTTTTATTTAACTGAAACGAAACTGTACGGTTTTCAACAATGAGCAAAACCCATACCCCATAGTAAGCTTTAAAAGGTCCCGAGATGATGCCACTTTCGATGACGTTGGTATGTCTCACTGCTGCTACATTTATGTCGCATGCTCGACACAAATCAAAAGACTAATACTTTTTTGTTAAAAAATGAGACACTTCAAATCAACTCGCACTTAATTCACAAGAAAATCGGAGGAGGGGGACGCTGACTAAGCGACAAAGCATCAATACCATAAAATAATAATGCTTTAAAAAAAATTAATGATCATTTGAACATATATACGAATATCATTTTTTAATCATTGAATTATCTGATCTACCTCTCACTTATTGAAATATAAACTTTGGAATATCTCTTTCAAATGTAACGACGAATATGTTCCAGTTGTCGTAACCATAATACCATCTTTTACTCGAATGTGAACTTCTTAATAAGACCAAATCACTCGGGTTTGTATTTTCGCGAATAAAACGACTAGTGCGACGCGTTGAACAGAATCTCCTTACCTTTCTGGGGATCCGGAGATCAACCCGATGGATTTAAATTACCCAGTCATACCGATCTATTGAGCCAATTGAAACTGTTTTTTTTTGCCACCGCATTTTTGCAGCAAGTTGGGGGCATAGTGTTTAAACTCTGTCCGTCCGTCCGTCTTTCAGTTCCATTATGGGTATATAGTTATCCCGCAACAGTGTGAATCCTAGGAATTTTCTCTTTTTTTTCACATAGTGCATGGTGGCCTTTTGTACCTGACTATACGGAGTGTTGTAGGCTGTACAGTTTCCTATATATGTTTTCTTACATCCACTGCACTTAAACTCTGGTGGATAGTTGTCTCATTGGCAATCACACTACATCTAACTTTATTTCAACTCCTATGTTCCATTTTGTATACTTCAACATTGTTTATTTAGAACGCATATCCCGGATCCCTCTTTTCGGAAGCCTGAGCAAAATCCCTTGTTCCGCGATAGAAAAAAAATAATTACGAACTCAAAAAGATATATAAAATAGCTCGAATTTCAACTTGAAATCTTAATAAATCTAAATGCGACTTAAATTCGAATCTAACTCAAACTCTACAGCAAAAAGTGACTCAAATTCAAAGTTGTAACTAAAACTCTGCCTTTAAATGTGACTCAAACTCGAAGTCCAACTCGAAAAGCAATTCTAACTAGAACTTTAACTATAAGTATGACTTTCATTCGAAAACTGACTCAAAGTTTAACTAAAACAGTAATCCGAAGTTTAATTTGAACACTAATTAGATGGATGGCCTAACGCATTAAAGGCACACACAACATGAAAATCGATCTAAAAATAGAACATTTTATTACGAATTGGTTTTACCTCATCAAGTAATGGGATAACAACATCAAAGAATGAAAGGACCACACCAAAGAGTGAAAGGACCACATCAAAGAATGAAAAGACCACATCAAATAATGAAACAAACACATCAAGTTGTGTAAAATTGTCAAATTTTTAAACATCATTACGTTATGTTAAAACCATTTATTAACCAACTTACTACTATATATGTGTAAAGAAATGCCAATGCTTTATAAAAGAAAAATTTCGACATCTGGTCATTATGAACGGAGAAATTGCTACAGCCAGTCATTACGAAATCTTAGTCATGCATTACGAAATCACACCCGTGCATTACGAAATCACAGTCATGCATTATAAAAAGATGAAACGGGACATCGATTAAATCAAAATGTCGTTTATTTCTTTAAATAAGTGTGACATTTTTAAACTTAATATCATAAAAGTTTCAACAAGTCTAAATGATGTTCATTGTTTTGTTTCGGCTTGAAACGGAAATATCTCACAGCCTTTTTCGAGTACGACTTTCGGTTAATATCACTGTTTCATTTCCGTTGTTCAATCCTCAGAATGCAGACTAAGCTAGTTCTCGACTGACTACTGTACTTTGTTTATAAACAGCCGGTGATATCCGATGTACTGTTGGTTTAAGTGAAGCGTAATACAAACGGATTCCAGTTTAAATGCAGACTTTAAGAATAGCTAAACTGTCTGATTTATTCTTCTTAGTTACTTTATATTTGCTAGATGAAATGAATTTTAGTAGCATAAAATTAAGTACTTGGATAAGAAATCAGAAATGACATCTGACAGTCACAATGTAAACCAAAATTCCATTCGAATTTGAATGCGAAAAGACAAGTTAAAGTTCAGCTATGAAATTCCTGTATCTTCTTCACAGTAAGTTTCTTACTCTTTGTTTAATCGCAGAATTAAAACCATTTAATAAAAATGTTATAAAAAGGCACTTTTCTGTATTGGTCCTATTGTAGTTTGTACATAGCTGTATAATTTTGGATCCGAGACTCGAAGACTGTTCTTGAATGAAGTTGCCTTAGTTGGTTAATAAAAGTATCAATATATGTTTTTTTTCATATTGGCCCTGTAACATGCCCTTGATATTAATAATGGCCTCGGACAGTTGTAAGGGCCCTCGGCGTTGCCTCAGGGCCATTACAACCATCCTTTACCATTATTAATACCTTTGGCATGTTACAGGGCCAATATGAAAAAGTCCATACATTAATACTATAATAAAGAATAGACAAATCGTCATTACGAAATAACAAAATCATATTATGTAATGACACAACTACATTACGTTAAGTCACATACACATCAAGTAATGTTAAAACCAC
The DNA here is from genome assembly GCF_036588685.1 of Mytilus trossulus. Classification (NCBI taxonomy): domain Eukaryota; kingdom Metazoa; phylum Mollusca; class Bivalvia; order Mytilida; family Mytilidae; genus Mytilus; species Mytilus trossulus. The sequence goes on from NC_086375.1 coordinate 82,311,527, forward strand.
ATTGACTAATGACACAACCATATTAAATAATGGTGAAACCACATCGAGTAATGACAAAACCATATTGAGTAATGACAAACCTATATCAAGTCAATACGAAACCATATCGTGTAATATCGAAATATCATTAAGTAATGACTATTCCATATTGAGTTATATTAAAACATCATTGCGTAATGGCAAAACCATATCAAATAAAGACAAACTATTGTAAAGTAATGATTAAACAACATAAAGTTATATCAGAGTTCCACATAAGACAACTGTGGCGTTCCATTCATTTTTGTATTTGCTTCTTTTTCTGTACACTATGATAAATCCCGTAAAAACGTATTTATTTTTATTTGCCAATAATGGCAAAATGAATAAATAACAGGATTCTACTCACATCATCAGATTCAGTTAGGTCTATAACATTTCTCTGTGTGTCTCCTCTCCCAACGCATTCGTCACCAGTGAGGTCTACAATCTAAAAAACGATCACTAGCACAGTTTGAGATTAACATAAAACATATCTTCACGATCATAGGAAAAGTCTTACTCAATTTTTTTTTCTGTAACCCATATGACTATGCGGTATGGGCTTTGCTCATTGTTGAAGGCCGTACGGTGACCTATAGTTGTTCATGTTTGTGTCATTTTGGTCTTTTGTGGATTGTTGTCTCATTGGCAATCATACCAAATCTTCTTTTTTATATTTGGATAAGAAAACGGTTCGGGACATATTTAACTTCTAAATCTGGGAAATCTGAATTTTTGTTACATAAGATATCAAAAATGATTTGTCTTTGTGATAGATAATTGCGAAGAAAATAATTTTTCACATGTTCAAAAATGTCACTGATTTCTCTAAAACTGAATAAAAGTACTCGTCACTTGAAATATTTGAAAATTTTCATGGGAATATTCGAAGTTTCTATAAACATGATAAAACAATTTAAAGATCCAACTAAAAAGTGTTTTCCCATTTGGAATTTTAAAATTCCCATCAAAACTAAAATTTACCATAGGAACATTGATAAATAGTTTGTCCCCATGGGAAATCCTCAATTTCCCATTGTAATAATAGTTCCGTAGTGAATTCCTGTTGTTCCCTTTAGAACATCTGTTTACCTTGGGAACATTTCTTCTTCCATTTGGAACATTTTCTGTATTTTTTTTTTTTAAATTTGTAAAAAAGCTTTGAAAGTGAATAATTCATCATCAATGTTGCTAAGCTTATTTTTGCAAAAATACTAGATGCGAAAGACGAATCATATTTGCTATTTCATTTAAATTAATGATTGAAAAAAAATCATCGTATTTAGCAATTTTTATATATCTCGTAGCTTGTGCTAAATTTACATTCAAAAGTCTTTTATTGTTATCAAATGCTTGATATAATCACAATGCTTCTTTTGTGTCATCGTCTTGTGGTCACTATTTAACGTCTAGCGGCTGATTTTCAATTTATAATCTTTCACTTTTGCTTCCGTTTAATATAATTCTGCATTTTATGAAATATTGTTCGCTGAACTGCCAACTAAACTAACAACAGTTACATGTTTGGGCAAATGGATTTTTTCATCATTATCTATCACTTGACAAACAATAATTGTGTAATTGTGTAAAACAACAAAGTCAGATTTGCCTAATAATTCTAAAATTACACATTCTCCCGCTTTTTTTGTATACATTGTAGTATAATCATGTTCTGAAAGTCAAATAAGTTATATAAACATGGCTCAAGTAAAAATAGACATGTATATAATATATTTTTATATTTTACTAACGTTTTCAATTATAAATAAATATTGTACGTACTTTATTATCTTGAGTCAACTTCCTCTGGTTTTTAATCTGTAAAGATATATGTTATTATAATATCCCTGAAGCAACTTATATAAATTACTAGTTTTAGTTTTAGTCTAAGATGCATTAATGTTTTTTTTGTTTGTGTTTTGCTTTGAACAAGCAGCTAGCTGCAAGTACCCGGCCACAATTACTTATAGTCGTTAAATTCTGTGTTATTTAATCTTTTGTGAAAAGTTGTCTCATTGTAATCATACAGTAAAACTCAGTGTAAAACAGTTTAACGAAAGAAACTTATACAAGTGACAATGATACATAAGTTAACAAAGAACTACTAGTGGTGTTTCAAATCCTGTTCTGCATTATTGACACTTTCTATTATTAAATACTCCTTTAATATTTGAAATTTCAACCTACATGTAGGAGCATGATTTGCAAACATTTAATATTAATTTCTGTTGTTTGTTAACTGCTTTTATATTATTTTTCAGTCAGTTTGTAATTGTTTCAAGAAGATGATTTACAGTAATAGTTATATTGTTACGATATTTTTCTGTCCAGGAATATGACAGTTGTTATCAAACCATTCGTTTGATGTGTTTAAGATTTGATTTTGCCGTTTGAATTCAGACTTTCTTATTTGAATTTGCCTTAAAGTTTTTCTGTTGCTGTTATCTTTTTTTTTATAAGAGATTTTTCCCTATCAGTCATTTTACGAATGGTACTTTTACATTGCATGAGTTACTTTTTAAATGTTTTACCTCGATAAAATATCCACATAAAACACTATAAAAAAGAGTTCAAATGTCTAATGAAAGGTTCAAAAACTGGTTCCCGAGTATGAGGAGAAAACTGGAAACATACTCATACGAAATTACAAGAACATGTTTACATACAGTAGCTGTATATTTGATTTTGATTTGTGTATTATATCGGATTTGAAAAAGAATCTCACTTTCATACATTTATCTTCTTAGTTTTTCAAAATTATTACGTATCTCCAATGTTAACGAGTAAAAACTGTTTGAAACGATGAATATAATAACTTACATCAATTACGATGACATCTGATTCGTCCCAACGTTTCCTCTTCTTTGTCTTTGACTGTGAAAAAATAAAGTTACAATATTAATCATATCAAGACAGAAATATTGCCTTCATTTGATTTTTAAATGAACTGAAGCATACCATTTCTGTATGTTCTTCTTTTTCTGTACACTTTGATACATCCAGTAAAAACTGTATTTAGTTTTAGTTGCAAATAATGGCAAAATGAATAAATAACAGGATTCTACTCACATCATCAGATTCAGTTAGGTCTATAACATTTCTCTGTGTGTCTCCTCTCCCAACCCATTCGTCACCAGTGAGGTCTACAATCTAAAAAAACGATCATTAGCACAATTTAAGATAAACATTACACATATGTTCACGATCAAGGGAAAAGTCTTACTCAAATTAAAAAAAGACTTTTTGTAACCCATATGAATTTTGAATAAGAAAACGGTTCGGGACAAATTTACCCTCCAAAACTGGGAAATCTGAATGTGTTGTTAAACAAGATATCAAAAATTATTAGTCTATGTGATAGATAATTGCGCGAAAAAAATAATTTGTTCATACGTTCCAACACTGTTTTCTCTAAAACTGAATAAAATTATTCTTCACTTGAAGTATTTGAAAATTCCCATCGGAATATTTGAAAATTTAAAGATCCAACGAAAAAGTATTTTCCCATTTGGAATTTTAAAGTTATCATCACAACTAAAATTTACCATGGGAACATTGATAAATAGTGTGTCCCCATGGGAAATCCTCAATTTTCCACTGTAATAATAGTTCCAAAGTGAATTCATGTTGATCCCTTTCAAACATCTGTATCCCTTGAGAACATTTCTTCTTCCCATTGGAATATATTCTTTATTTTATTTTTTTAAATTTGTATAAGAGTTTTGAAAATGATTTAATTCATCATCAATATTGCATAGCTTATTTTTGCAAAAATACTGGATGCGAAAAGCGAATTATATTCCGCTATTTCGATTTTATTAATGATTGGTAAAAAAATCTTATTTTATTATTGTTATATATCTCGTAGCTAGTACCCTTTTAACATTCAAAAGTGTTTTATTGCCATTTAATGATTGATATAATCACAATGCTTCTATTGTATAATCGTCTATTGGTAAATTTTTAACGTCTAGCGGCTGATTTTCAATTTATAATCTTTCACTTTGGATTCCGTTTAAGATTATTCTGTATTTTATGTAATATTGTTCGCTGAACTGCGAACTAACCTTACAACAGTGTAATATTTGGGGCAAATGGATTTTGTCATCATTATCAATCACTTGGCAAAACAATAATTGTGTTATCGTGTAAAACAACTAAGTCAGATTTGCCTATTCTGAAATTACACATTTTCCCGCATTTAAAAAAAAAAGTATAATCAAGTTTTGAAAGCTAAATAAGTTATATAAATATGGCTCAATAATAAACATGTATATATAATACATTTACATATATAACAAACGTTTTCAATTATGAATAATACTGTACGTACTTTATTATCTGGAATTAACTTCCTCTGGTTTTTAATCTGTAAAGATATATGTTATTATAAGATCCCTGATGCAGCTGCAACTTATATAAATGACTAGTTTTAGTTTTAGTCTAAGATTCATTATTGTTTTATTTGTTGTGTTTTCTTTGAACAAGCTGTCAGAAGCTGCAAGTACTCGGGTACAATGGCTGATAGTTGTTAAATTTTATGTCATTTAATCTGATCAATTTAAAAAGTTGTCTCATTGTAATCATACTACATCTACGTGATATATTAGCAAGTCCAAATTACAGCATGTCACTATACAATGTAATATAAATATGCAATATTTCCAAAATACACTATACTTTATTATTTGAAATCAAGTCGAAGAAAAAAATGATAACTGAAAAATTAGTAATGATGATGATGATGATGTAAATGAACAGCAAATCATCTATTGAGTATTATATGATCAGACTGTTTGATAAATTCGAAGACATGCTTTAACTATATCTGAACTTTTGTTTATCCGAGAAGTTCGAATTACAAGATGTAAATAACTTAACATTCAATATTCGATATAAAGTCACCAGGGACCTATTTCTCTCTGTTCTATATAGAGAAAAGTCTAAAAGAAAACGATTAACAGTCTTAATGTTGCAACCTCAAACCCCAGATGGGTTAGAAATTTGATTGACCATGAACAAGCCATTGATCAAGAATATTGATGAAAAAGAGCATCTTAACCAATTTAGAACTGTATTTGATTTCCTATATGATCCTTCCTTTTTATTCATGAATACCACTATTCTTACAGTATGCCTTGTTTAATTTTTCTCAGGATTTCTTTCTTTGTAAATCATGATGAATAAAAAAACTAATATAAAACGAATGTTAAATAGGTTGAATATTCAACTTTCAATATCATTTTATCTTCTTCAATTTTCAACATTAATTTTCAAAAATCAACATTCGTTTTTAACATCAGATTTTCAACATTAAAAATTTGTTTTCAACTCTCGTATTTCAAATTCAACATTCGATTTCAATATTTTCTTTTCGTTTTTCGTTTTTAGACATTTGATATTAATTTTCCACTTTCTCATTCGTTTCAATAACTTGATTTTTAAAATTCAGCATTCGTTTTCAATATTCATCATTCGTTTTCAATATTCAATATTATTGTTCAATATTTAACATTCATTTTAAAATTTAACAATCAGTTTTAGTTCATATTAACACCTAACAGAAAGAGCAGTAATCGAAGTGATCAAGGACAAAACTTTGAGATTCCAGCAGGAAACACCTATCAAGGGCCACCCAACACGTACCATGACAGAAAGTTAACGGATAGTATTGCATCAGCAGTAGCCAGCGTTTTTCATCAGTATCATGAATCTGAATTTTAGAAAAATAAACACAATGTACAAAATGTAGACTACAACAGAATTTATTATTTGTTTTCTTATTAAAATATGTATTTTGGTATATATATATATCAATAATTCATTATTGGTTCTAATTATTATTATTATTGTCATAAGCTTCTGCAGAAGTTATATTTCTCAGTATTTACTATTAGTATGTAGATTAGGGATAAATTTAGCCAAGGATGGCAAAAGACAGTTTTGTAATACTTACACTTTATTATAGTTTTAAAAATACATGTATTTAAAGTAACTTTCCAGCTTGTATGCTAGTAGAGGGCAAGCACTTTTATTTAATTTCACATATTATAATCAAAGCTGGATAAAGGCAAATAATTCAAGTAAGTAAGATTTTAGACTTGAAAATAATTAAACAGTGATAGTAATTTTCTATTTTATTTTCACTTTAATTTCTCTCTCTATCTGTTTTACAGTTCACCGACCCCTGTGCATTTTGAATGGTTAATTAAAACAAAATTTTTATCATGTGTATAAAAGTTTCAAAGCAATTATCTATCAGCTCTTGGAATGTTAATGGATTATTTAAAAGAATAAATGGTAACAGAGTTTGTAAACTAGATGATGCTAATATTTGTCAAATTATGACTGCAGACATTGTTGGTCTTTCAGAAACACATATCCCCGCCAATGAGATTTTAAACTATGATGGTTATAAATGTTTTGTAAACTGTAGATCATCTGATTCAAATAAAGATAGAGGTGGTTTAGCTACATTTTTAAGAAGGAAATATTATCAGGTGTAAAGTTTATGGATAAATCAATGGATGATACAATGTGGTTTAAACTAGACAAGACATTTTTCAGTTTTGATAGAAATGTATGTTTATGTTTTTATATATTCCTCCTTCAAACTCATCTTACACATTAAGTTTAAATTTAAAAACACATTTTTGAGAAACTTGAAGCAGATAATGCGAAATATAGTATATCAGGGGATGTAATCCTTATGGGAGATCTAAATGCACATATAAACTGTAAAGATTTCATAACAAATGAAGTAGATGACAGTTTGGACAACTTTCTTCCCACTAATTATGTAGCAGATAGTGTATGCAAAGTTAGAAATACTCAAGTACACCAAAAAACTAATAACTATGAAAAATTAATACTTGACTTACGCACAGAATCTCAATTAAGAATCATTAATGCAAGAACTCTCCGTGATTCAAAAGGTAAAATCGCTTTCTATAATCATAATGGTGTGTCAAGTAATAACTATTGTTTATGTTCATTTGAATTTTAACCAAATATTTTCAATTTAAGTGTAGGACAATGTGAACCAACAATATCTGATAACTGTCCAATTTCAATAACTATACATTCTCAATTAGTAAATAAGTCATGTGATAATAATGTTAAGCTAACTCTTAGAAGAGTTAAATGGAATACTAAACGAGAAGAAATCCAATGTGTTGAAAGTTAACTTTGGAACTAGAAATTCTGATGTAGATAATTTAACCAAACAAATAGATGCGAATAATACATGTAATTCCAATGTAACTCAAAGTGTTTTAAAACTGTCAATTGGCTTCTGGTTGCATGTCATAAAATCTGATAACAATTGTTTACTAAAAGATGTATATTGTTCCAACCTACAATTAACCAATGGATTTGCTAAAAAGATTTAACAGTTACTTGCTACATAAAATTTTTCACATGTTTGGAAAAATCATGATACTATTTCAAAAAGGCGTTTATTATATGCAATTCATACCAAACTTAATGATAGATATCTTAATTATAGGAAAGAAAATATATTTTGTGATAATAAATCAGTACATGGTAATAAGCTGAGAACATATAGACAGCTTAAAGAAAATTATAAATTGGAAACCTATTTATTGTTAAATACAGACAGAAAAGTAATAGGGCATTTTGCTAAAATTTGTATTAGTAATAGTGTTCTTAGAATTGAACAAGGGCGTCACACTAAAACCCCTGTAGAAGAAAGAATTTGTCCTTTGTGTCTCTTAGAAATAGAAGATGAATTTCATTTCACTTTAAAATGTACAAAAATAAATATTATTAGAGACCAACTGTTTTCCAAAATTAGTGAAATAATTCCCTCTTTTTTCAGTATGACTAAAGAAACAAGACTTAAATTTTTGTTTACGTGTGTTGAGACTAATATAATTAGAATTATTGTTAAATTCATAAGCGACATGTACATTTATAGAAATGCTTTATTAAGCACTAAATAACTTTGTGGTACCACCTCCTCATATAATGTTTATAAATTTGGTATGATATATATATGTTTGTATGTTTGTGTATAACAAATTTGTATTGTCTTGGTATCAATCCTGTAATTTTGGATTTTAAACCATTAAAAATTACTTACTTACTTACTTATTTTTTGTTATACCGAGTATTACTATTGTCGAATAAAATATTATTGGAAAATTTGCGTTTGTTTACTAAAAATACAGCAAAATTGAATTCATTTATGTTTTAAACAATTTAACTAGAAGATGACTTTTAAATATACAAAAAACTCAACATAATCTAGAATATCTATTGTTTAAAGCTATTCACTATCATTATTATTATTACATAGCTTTTATATAGCGCCTATCTAATAAACATAATACCCTAAGCGTTTAACATATAAAATTGAAGGAACATATTTACCACAATGCATACATTAATAGGAATTATATATATATATATATATATGTATATTTATATGAACATAAGAATAAAAAAGAAATTAAATAGAATAATGATGTAAATTAAGAGCATTGAAAGGGGAAATATCTATCACAATGAATACTATAAAACATATTAAATTTAACAGTCAATCAAAAATTAAATAAAATAATGATGAAAATTATAGTATTTACATTCCCTGCATATACACAAGTAAAATCTATAAAAATTCGCATTAAAGGATTTATTTATTCACTTAGCTAAGAGAAAATATAAGGTAGAAATTTGACCAGTAAAACACAGAGAAAAATAAATAAAACTGTCTCTTAAATAAAATCGTTAAAAGTAAAAAGTTAAATAAAATAAAAATAAAAAGGTCCTATCACTTAAACCTTTAGAATAATAAATAAATATCACAGGTCTTACACATCACAGTACGCCAGTCTAAAATATGTGTCTTCAAACCTTTTTTAAAACGAGGAAGCGATTGTTCTTCCCGTAAATGAATTGATTGGTCATTCCACAATGTAGCTTCAGCTCGGTCGAATCGTCTTGCATCGTATGTTTAAGTGCGGACATCTCTTGGATTCGTTATGAGCCCTTCATTTTTTTATTTAGTTTCAGCATATTTGATGTCATCCAATCGCTTATCTCTGACAAACACGCTTTCAAACGGTCAGATAGATCGTCCCAATCACTTTCCGGTTTAATCACTTGATAGGCCTGAGTGTCGTCGGCATACGAGTGGTAAAGCATTTTATGTCGCCTACATATTTCACCAACAGGTTTGGAGTACATGCAGTATAACTTTGGTCATAGAACAGAGCCTTGAGGCACACAATATTGTAGACGTAGATAATCAGATTGTTTGGTGCCAATGGCAACTCGCTGAGTTCTATCTTTCAAGTAAGAACCGATACACGATAAGGCGCTATCAGAGACCCCGAAAGAATAGTTCAGACGTTCTAGTAAAATCTTGTGGTCGATCAAATGCGGCCGATAGATCGAGCATCAGAAATACAACACAACTGTTTTTGTCCAGTGCAGAAACTATATCGTGGTGAACACGTAGAAGAGCTGTTTCTGTAGAATGACGAGCTCGGTATGCAGATTGCAGATTTTCGTGCAGATTATTCGATTCTATGTGGTGATCAAGCCGAGATGGAACAACTTTTTCCAAGACCCAAACATGCAACATAGTGCTATAAGTGCTTATTTGTAACAAGAACTGATTAATATGACTCTATTGCTGCCTGCATGTTCTTGACTGTATTAGATGTATGAGACTGAATAGATTCAATTCCTTGTGATTTATTAATTGTTTAAAGCGATCCAAGTATTAAATGAAAGTCAAGTTGTATGATCCATCTTTTCTTTCCAAGGTGAACACACTGCTGGAGCTGCATAGGTATGTGATATACTTTAAGATTTCGAATATTCAAAGATGTTGGCCTCGAGCATCACTGAAGCGACATTAATTGTCGAAATGCACATCATAAGGCTTTGAATTAGTGTATGTCGTTAGACATAAACCCACATTGAAAACATGTACAGTCACTCAATCGTAGATTGTTGTGCGAACACTCGATCTCGCTCTCTCATTACCTGATTCCCCCTATAGACTTGAATATAACACAATGTTCCCTACTCGCATTTTTGAAGAAAAAAAATCTCCCAGCCGCGAACGTCCGTTATATTTAGATTTCTCTATTGTCTACCCCCCTAAACGTTTTATGTCGTAAATATATATTGATTTTTATTTTCACTGTTGTGTTATACTTCTACATTTGTTTACGGAATCATTCGTAGCTGAACTCCTCAAGTATGTCAATGTTATATTATTTTGAATACAAACAACCGATAAGAAATATAAGTCTCGGAGTAATAAAAAAAAGCAAATGAAAAATAATAATGCCGCAGTACACTTAAAACTAAAAAAAACCCCACGAAATTGAACAAAAGCGATGACATTTGGTGACGGTTGAACACATTTATCACATCGAACTAGAAATAAAGGATACTACAGATATAATTAAGTTAGCCTCATATCTTGACCTACATATAGAATTTGACAATGAGGGTCGGTTGAAAACAAAACTTTACGACAGAAGAGATGATTATAGCTTTTCCAATTGTGAATTTACCATTTCTAAGTAGCAAAATTCTAGCAGCACCTGCATACGGGGTATATATCTCCCAATTGATAAGATATTTCCGTGCTTGCATATCCGATCATGATTTTTATAGAGGGTTGCTGCTCACAACGAAGCTTTTACACCAAGAGTTCCAAATGGTGAAGTTGAAATCATCCCTTCGTAAATTTTACGGACGCCATCACGAGTTGGTTGACCGTTATGGAATAACCGTTTCACATGGCATCGGATATGTTCCTTACGTCGTAACTACAATCCTCTTCCCTTTCATAAATGTGACCCACAGAATTAGACTATTTACCGGATCTTTTATCACATAAGCAACACGACGGGTGCCACATGTGGAGCAGAATCTGCTTGCCCTTCTGGAGCATATGAGATCACCACTAGTTTTTGGTGAGATTCGTGTTTCTTATTATTTAGTTATCTATGTTGTGTCATGTGTACTATTGTTTGTCTGTTTGTCTTTTTCATTTTTAGCCATAGCTGTCAGTTTATTTTCGATTTACGAGTTTGACTGTCCCTCTGGTATCTTTCGTCCCTCTTTTACACGTATACTGAAAGAAATAAAACGGAATTATTTGTCATATGTGGATTCATGAATCTGGACGGAATCTTCAAATAAAGCCCATCCTCCAAATGATATATTTCACCAATCCGATCGTACATCCTTCAATTTTGAATAAAGCATACATACTAAGAATTTTGCAGTTAATGCCAAAAATTAAAACTATCATAAATTTACTATTTCAATGACACATATATATCAGTTTTTAAAAACTACGAAGATGAATCAAGAGACTTTTATCTCGACATAATCGATTCATCCGATTCACATGTAGGCCAGGCATCTGACATGGTCTATGGATCGTTAAAGGTACCCAATATGTCACAACGTTTTTTTTTAACGATAACAAATATTTTTTTAATCATCTCCTGGTATATAAATACCGAAGTAGCCCAGGTCGCATACTTAGATGCCCTTTTTAACAGCCTAAGTTGACCAGGGAAAATATCAATTGAGTTCATGCAGTAGTTTTACTTACATAGATTTAAATAACAAAAACAATCGATTTTCACCTGATAAGCATCACTGTATAAAATCACTATCGTATATCCAGTTCACTGAACCAATATGTGTTGATTTAAACTGGAAATTCAAAAACTTAAGAATTCTATTGCAAAAAAAAGTTGTAATTAGAATTGGAAATTTTTGATGTGATTGACTATTGATGTCTGGCCAAACTAAGAGAGTGTCCATGTTGGTTATTATACCAGAGGGTTGAAATAGGCAGTTAGGACCTCTAAAATTACATGTAGCAGTTATGCCCCTGGACACGTACGAGTATGTCAAATATTCATAGTTTAACTTCACTATTCCTGGCTGGCTTAACTAAGAGATTATCCACGTAGATAATTATGCCAGAATCTGTCCGGATAGGGATGGGGTACCTCTGTATATCATATAGTCACAAATAAGCATTGCCGACTGGACAAACCAACAGATTTTCAAATTTGGCAAATATACATAAGTTCAAGATAGGCATTGCCTTTAAAATGGCATGTAGGTCTAATGTCATCGACTCGTGCCTTCGTCTACCTTTGGTATCATATCCAATTGGATAATCTTATAGTTTGGCATGCTGGCAAACAAAAATTTCGACTTTGTGATGTTTCACAGTACTCCCCTACATTTTGCTGACAAACTTGTAAAGATCTAGGGTCATTTTAGAAGCAATGTCTATCTCTACCCTAGGATGGCACACGTGGAGAAACTCTTAGTTTGGTAAGTCTTCATCAGATGAAGATATCAAACTTTATTCATGTCTTGAAGACATTTACAACATATTAGACTTTATTGAAACATGATATTTTGTGAGGGTCATACAATAGAAACAAGTTTGAATCCACTGATTTCCATATCTGTTCGACAAGCAGTTAAACAGGTTTCTATTTGTGAAGGACCAGATTTTTTTAAAATGGGGATGTTCTGGAAAGAACCGATGTCAATGAAATATGTTTTTCGGTCGAAAAGCAGAGCAATTGTGTAAGAGTTTCTGCATGTCACCCAAACGTATCATGCAAACGTATCATGCAAAATTCAGTCAATTGATACAGAAATCTTTATATCAGTTCATATTTCTATAAATAAAAATCACTGTACAATAGACCAGTATAATTTACTAAAACAAATCATTTCAAAATCATTTATTTGTTGATATTAGTTTGTATTAAAAAAAAACACATTTCTAATATCAAGTTTAAATTTCTAATCACGGATTTTTTAATACCTTTCAAGTATGAAGTAAGGTCATTTAATTTAAAAAGAGTCCTTGTTTCTCGAATTATTTGAGAATTAAATGTTTGTGTTCATTTTGATAATCCGTATTTACATTTTTCAAAAATAGTGTTACAAGTTACTATACTTTTGCAGTGTTTTAATAGCAGCATGAAATCTACAATTAGTAAATAGTGTGTAAATATTTTTGTTTCTTCAATTAAACAACAATTGAATTAAATATCTGGTATTTCCAATTTTGTATTTTAATCCTTTCATTGCTCATATTCTCATATTGCAAGATGCACTTTTTGAATTAATGGTTATGGTTCGTTTGTTCATAAGGTTAGTATTTTACTATGTCATCTTTTAATTTTTTTCCTAAAATCTAAATACAACTCGATTTTAGAAAAATACTTAAATGCAAGCGAAAAGAAATAAACCTTACTTACGTCTGAGCGTGATTTACACCAGAAATATGAATGAGGGAGATTACAATTAGATGACAAAAAGCATCGCTATAATCGAAAATGTTGTTCATAGATTTTAATTTCCATATTATTCGTAGAAAAGATCAATTTCTTGATAGCCGATGATCAGATAAACAGAAAATATGAATACACCGGTGTATACCTCTAAATAAGTAATATGTTCACGACTTAGTAGATAACTGTATTTTCTACATTTCTTTACTTCACCTCTTATAATTATAAATATAAAAAAGAAGAAGTGATGTGGTTGCTAATGAGACAACTGTTCACAAGAGACCAAATGACAAAATCAACAACTATAGGTATACTACCTTTAATAATGAGTGAAGCAAATTACTGGTATTGACAGATTGTAAATCAACGAATGTGCACTTGTATTTAACAATAATACTTGTTAACACCAATAAAAAATATTTAAAAATCTCATTACAGTTTTGGACTGGTACCTTTTAAAATAAGTTTATTCAAAGGAGCGACAATTTTTTTCCGGATCTTTTCTAAATTTCTGCGCTCGTTAATTAGAAATGATTATGTGTTATCGCGTTTGAAATAAGTTTTTTCTACATGTTCAACCATATTTCAAAACCACATTTATGAAAGAATTTAGCGAAAATTTTAAGTAATAAATGGTAACGAAAACACTGACTAAAAGGCCTGAAATGTCGAGTGGGCTTTTGTCATCATTTGGCGTCCGTCGTCGTTTGTTTTTTACAGAAATCTTCTCTTCCGAAATTACCTGACCAACTTAACCAAACTGATTATTTGATTATCTAGGTTTTAATTTTTGACTGTCCTTCTAGTATCTTTCGCCGCTTTTTTAAAAGATATATCTGATGACCCAACCTGTCAACCAACATGACCACTATGGATTTACAAAAGAACATAGGGGTAAACTGTATTTTTATAATCTTAAAGATCTTTCTGTCATGCCATATTTGGACGAGTCAGACAACCTATTATTGGATTGCTGTCAATAAATTAGTAATGTTATGGAAATTTTGCAGTTTTTTGTTATCATCTTGAATATTGTTATAGATAGAAATAAACTGTAAACAGCAATAATGTTCAACACAGTAAACTCTACAAAGAAGTCTAAATGACCAAAATTGTCAATAAATTCATTAAAGAGTTATTGCCCTTTTAAGTAAATTTTTAACATTATCTAGTTTATTTTATAATTTTTTTCCAAAATTGATTTCCCCTGAAAAGTTAATCAGCTAAACAAATTTAACCCATTACCGAACGTGGCCACAATTATCATTAGAATATCTCGTTTTAAAAAATGTGTTCGATGACCTCGCCTACCAACCGACTTGGCTATAATTAGCAAATAAGGGTTATTTGCAGTTTCTGACTTTTATTTGTGATACAATAAACTCATTATAGATACAAGGACTTAATTTAGTATAAACGCCAGACGCGCGTTTCATCACAGCATATAAAGCAAATGCTGCATGGATAGAAATAATCATCAGCATGAGATTATCTGTTCATGAAATTTCATACAAATCATTATTGTCCTTTAATAAGTTTTTTAGCCATTGTTATATTATTGTTCGTTTCTGTGTGTGATACATTTTGACGTTGTGTCGTTTGTTTTCTCTTTTTTTTGGCTTCAAATTCACATTCCGATTAGACGTGTCACGGTACTTGTCTATCCCGAATTCATGTATTTGATTTTGATGTTATATTTGTTATTTTCGTTGGATTTTGTCTGATGCTTGGTCCGTTTCTGTGTGTGTTACATTTCAGTGTTGTGTCGTTGTTCTCCTCTTATATTTAATACGTTTTCCTCGGTTTTAGTTTGTTACTCCGATTTTGTTTTTTGTCCATGGGTTTATGAGTTTTGAACAGCGGTATGCTACTGGTACCTATATTTTTAAATAATTTTTCGTAATTTTTTTTAATCTTTCATAAAAATCTTCTTTTCTGACACTACTGAGAAAAAATAAACATAACTTGAAAATAACCATCATTAGGATGGTTAGTATAAATGTGTTTGCCTACCCTGTCTGCGTGACAAAATAGCCGACAAATAGAACAAAGGGGCAAATATATCTCTGAAACTAAAGCAAAAGTATAAAGCCTCGGTCACACCTTACCTGATAGCTCGAACGGACGCCTAACGGATAACCCTTTTCAATCCGTTATGTGCGTTAGACGTCCGTTTTAATCCGTTAGACGTCCGTCAATATCCTTTGCATGTCCATTAAGCCTACGTTTTATCCGTCGACTTCCGTTCTGTCCGGTGGAAAATTTTGAGCATGTTCAAAACTTTGAACGGACGTCCAACGGATAAAATGTCCGTTGAACGTCCGTTAGGCGTCCGTTTTGTACGGTACTCGTCCGTTTCGTTTCCGTTTTGTATCCGTTACGTGTCCCTTATACACCATTTGGAGGTCTGGTAGATAAATTCACCAACGGACTTCTACCGGACGTTTAACGGATAAAACGGATCTTGAACGAATGAGAAACGAACTTTTACCGGACATATAATGAATAAAACGGATGATGAACGGATCTGTAACGGATAAATGCCAATTAAAAATTTCGCGTCAGAAATGCCAATTATTGATATGCCAGATTTCTTTAGGTTACTGAATTCTTATAATTCATAATCGACATTAGAAGCTTATGCCTGAAGGCAAGCGATCTCTGTTTCCCAAAATAAAGCTATTTCAGAGATATGATGAGTAAATAGTTGCTTTCAAATACACCTGTTGATACAATTTATCTTTTTTACAAACATAGAAATAGTTCATATACACAATAAAAAAAGGCATAGTAAACAGGCAATGTCGATAACAGTATAATCATTGAACCCTATCCCATCTAGAACAATCCTCGTGTGGTTTGATGCTATATAGTTATCAAAGGTACCAGGTTTATAATTTAACTGTAACGTGTAACTGTACTTATGTATCCCGTCATACTTTGAACCACACATTATTTTATTTATTATTATTACTTTTACTGTTAAGTCTGTTTTTTGTTATATCTACTGCATGTATGAATGCCGTCATACTTTGAGCGACAAAATTATTTTTATGTCTACCTGTGCGAATTTCAAACGCGCAATTTTACACCGGTAATGAAAACCTTCTATCCTTTACGGGTAGACTTTACATAGATAAATTAAGTCGTATAAGAAAAGAAAACGTATCCCTATTTTTGATTTTTTTTACTCTTTGAGTATGTTTGTTTTGTTCATACATCGTTGACAATGTAATGGAATTTGATGCGACTGTCATGCAAGTGAGAGGTTTAGCTAGCTATAAAACCAGGTTCAATCCACCATTTTCTACATTAGAAAATGCCTGTACCAAGTCAGGAATATGGCAGTTGTTATCCATTCGTTTGATGTGTTTCGACTTTTGATTTTGAGTTCAGTATTTTTGTGTTTTTACTTTTTAATACGCCAGACGCGCGTTTCGTCTACATAAGACTCATCAGTGACGCTCAGATCAAAATAGTTGTAAATAGTTGTTCCAAACAAGTACAAAGTTGAAAAGCATTGAGGACCCAAAATTCCAAAACGTTGTGCCAAATACGGCTAAGGTAATCTATTCCTAAGATAAGAAAACCCTTAGTTTTTCGAACAATTCAAAGTTTTGTAACAGGAAATTTATAAAAGAAATGACCACATAATTGATATTCATGTCAACACCGAAGTGCTATCTCACTCTATACAAATAAACCCAATACAGATTGTATTGAAGCCTGTAAGGAAATCTGGAACACTCACAACAACTAACTAAAAGTTTATTATATCTTTACTTCAAGTAAGTGTTATAAGTCGCATTTAACACCGTCTCCAGATTAATGAAACAATAATCGGAACACGTATTGTTCCGTTAATGTCAGTATTTCTATAGGCAAATTAGAACAGAAAATTCGCAATTCTTCTCTGTATCAACCTCTGTTTTGGCTCTGATTTATCGGCGATATTAACATACAGTGGTATTAAACTGAAATGAGAACTCTGTGTGTACATTCATCAAGCAAATGACGGCCAATCCTCAATAAAATTCACCTATGAAATTTCAAACGCTAACTCTTACACAACATTTCTCGATAATGCTACGCAAGTAAAAGAGAGGAAAAAGATACCAGAGGGTCATTCAAAGTTAAGGTAGGAATCATATTTACAGATTGCACACCCACAGACAAACATCTGTTACCCATGTCATACCGGTCATTTAAATGCAGTGGATTTTGCCCTACCTATGATACTGCGAAACACGATAACAAAAACTGCAGGGTGACCTACACAAAGAGGGCTATAGAAGCAAAGACATTGAAAGAGGTTCCTATCGTTAACAACGTCAGCCGAATGAAAAAAAATTATACAGAAAAAAGTAAGCAACAGGGTATATTTGTACTAACTAATCATCCGAAATTTGACAAATCATCAAACCTTATCCGTGATAATTGGAAAAAATTGAAACGCACCCCAACTGACAAATTTCTTCCCGGAGGCACCCTTACCAACCTTTCAAAAGTTTTAAAGACATACTGATGAGAGCTAATTTATCCACTACATCAGAATGTTCATCAAGAGTGGTAGGAACGAACGATGTCCGACGGGAAAACAGATCCTGAATGCCTAAGGTTTAACAATCACTTTACTATATGTACATATTATCAAACTCTATTGTATACATGATTTTTGTTACCTCCGTAGGTTGTTATATGAAGTTTGAAGTTTGTACCTGTTTTAAAACTTCCTTCCAATGTCGGTCCCGATTTTCCATTATGTCTCGCATTTCTCTTATCTCTCTCATTGATTGTTTGATTCCGATCATAATTTCTTGATTTGACTGATCTAAGATTTTAACTTTTAACTCTTGACATTCGTGTTTCATCATTTGACCACCCAATCTACATACAGCCTGCAAAAATATGATATGTTTTGTTTTAATGAATATATTCTAACGCAGAAAACGATAACAGCCTTTCACTATTTATGCATGTTTAGTTTTATAACATAGTCTAACAAAACAATCCTATTTTTAGATAACTCCAATGTTTCCAAAAAGCTAAAAAGTTAAATAAATTCACCAGTGAAGACCAATGCAATTGACAAAGTTAGGTTGGCATTTTTTAAAATTTGTTTTGGCTGATTTGTTTACAGTTTAATAGATTCTAACAAAAAAAGCTAAACAAATATTTAGAAAAAAATGTCCAGATTGTTATGTAAAGTCAAGGACGCCATCAAGAGAAAAAAACCCTTTTTGTTCCTTGTCAGATTTTCTCTACCTAATATATTTTGCAAGCTATTCTGAATTCATTAGTTTCGTTGGGTACCAATTTTTGTGGGTTTCAGTGGTACATATGGGTACAGGTAAAATCACGAAATTAAATATTCAAAGAATAAAAAATGTTCGGTAGGCATACATACAGGTTTCGGCAATACCACGAATTTAAATATCCACGAACAAGCTATTTTTTCTTACTCAACGAAAATTGGGACCTACGAAAATGAAAGAATTCATAAGATTTTATATATTTTAATCACAATGGCTTTTTTTCACAAACTAAAATAAAAAAGGCACATTATTCTAAATACTTCAATGATCACGACGATAAAGTATTGGAGGAATTCATTGAACAACTGGTCTAAGTAGTTGAACGACTGTTTCTTTAACCTGTTTGAATAGAATCCCGCACGCGTCAACACGAGAGGGTTATTTCTTTGAGGGCGCATCGTTAAAAGGTTGACAACTTTGGATATTCGTCGCTTCTAAGGGACCACAATTGTTTTATCATACCGAACTAATAGTGGAATGGGCTTTTGAAATGTTTGAATTATAGAAAAAGCACTAACCTTATCAAATGTTTTAGTAACGAACACAAAATGACGTTCGAAAATACATTTGTGTCACAGTTACAGGCGTGTAAGTTCTTGTATGTACACAAAAGGACAAGGTTGACTCTTTTTTTTTAAGTCGATGGCCCTGAAGAGGACCGTTAATGAGAGTTACGATTTGCAATGATGCATGTAAAAAATATAATTTACTCGTCTTTCGATGGGCTTTATGTAACGTGAACGTGAACATCTGTGATGTCATTTTCATTGGTAATCACTCGTGTACAAATCAAGGAACTGAAAATGTTATTCGCCGGTGAATAATAGAGTTATTTAATGCTGATGCAAATTTTAAGGGTTATTCGTCCTTGTTTGCAATTGAATGAAAATTAAAAGAATTATTTCATGCCACGTGATAACGTATAGCCAAATATAATTGTTTGTAATATATATAAGGTATAATAATATCACATGTCTCAGCGGGTGACAACTTCTTAATGTCAATCGCTCATGATGACCAATATAATAATCGTTAATTTAAAGGTCAATAAATTTAATTTACATAAAGATAATGCTCAATGTCTAAGTTTTTAAACGAAAGGAAAAATATCTTGCTTCTCTTCTGTTTTTCTGATAAAAAGAGTGTCGAAAGATACCAAAGGAACAGGCAAACTCATAGATCACCTGTACCGTTATTGGATATGTGGCGTTAACATTAAGTACTTTCAATAAAACCTTTTACAGTTCTAGACACAACAAATATTCAGTAGATTAGAATAAAGTAGATTGGAACCCCTCGAAAAAGTCATCTTAACCCAGGCTTGGCATCATTTGACAATGCTTTCTCTGGGATCCAATCTGCTTTATCGATCTTTCAGCTATGTTCTATTTATTTTAAAATATCTATTATCCCAGTTAGTTTGTATTAACAACCAAAGAATATCTCCCCAAATGAGGCGTGGTTTGTCAATCAGCTGTATTTACAATGTGCAACCTAAAACAGTAATTTCGAATGCAAAAACATATTAATGGCATTTTAAAAATAGATAAGTACGTATTTGTGCATTTAAAAATGAAAGAAATTAACTGGGCGTATTGCTATGGATTTGTTTTTTTAACATTGGCTAGAGGTATATGGAGAGGTTTGAAATTTCACAAAACATGTTTTACTCCCTCGCATGTTTGCGGCTATCCTAAGGAATGAGCCCCTGGCCTTTACTTGTCATCTATGTTTTTTTTCCAATTTCAATTCATTTATATGTTTTAGACTTTAGTATGACGTCCGTTTATATTGAACAGGTGCACATTTTTGTATAGGGGCCAGCGGAAAAAAGGAAAATTACAAAAACTCCGAACTACGAGGAAAGTTCAAAACGGAAAGTCCGTTTTCAAATGGCGAAGCAAAAACGAATGGACAACAAATATTATATTCCTGACTAATGTACAACATTGTAGTTTTCATCGGGTTTTATCGCTATTTCTCACTTGTATTATAATCGCATAAAATTTCATTAAATTGACAAAACCAACAGATATTCATTTTCTTTCACGGGTATCAATTTTTGTCTTTCACATTTGAAGGTGGTTATGGATATATAATTTCGTGGTTATGCCGATTTTTGCAAGCCTTTATACATTTATAATGAATCCACGGTAATGTGTAAAAATGTTATAATAAGGGCACAACAGTTACCATTGTGTTATAATCTTAATCTTCTACGGTCATCTGAGATCACCCCAGTTTTTTTGTGGGGTCGTATTGCTTAGTCTTTAGTTTTCTAATTTGTGTCTTGTGTACTATTTTTTTGTCTGTGTGTCTTTTTCTATTTAGCCACGGTATTGTCAGTTTATTTTTACTGTGCCTCTGGTATCTTTCGTCCTTTTATAAATCAATATAAAACAAACAAGTAATTAACAAAGACACTCAAAAAATACATATAAACAAAAAGCATTTGTAAAAATTAAGGGAAAAATACAGAAAATTGCTAAGACATAGAATGAAATTCAAAACAGTGTGGCTGTGGCCATTGATTGACACATTAAATTCATCCATTGACTAGGACAATTTAGGTGAACGTTTGTATGTAACGACCACTGCTCACTATGCACTTTTAAAAGACTCTTAAACTATGGGGTCACTAAAGGTTCTCAACACCTTAATAAAGTAATTCGAAAAATTAATCAGAAATAACACTATGTTTTGATTTATATCAATAGTATATATCAAAACATAAGGATTATTCCTGATTAATTTTTCGAATTATTTTATAATTAAAGGCGTTTAGAAACCCTTGGTGACCCCACAGTTCAAATGTCTATCGTACGTACGTCGTGAACAGTGGTCGTTACAGACAAACGTTCACGTTAATTGTCCCAGTCAATGGATGAATTTAATCTGTTAATCAATAGCCACAGTAACTCTGTTTTGAATTTCATTCTATTGACACAATGAAGGGGTGTATGAGTACAGAGCCAGGCCATTTATAACTACACAGGCTTAAATATTATAACAAGTTATTTAGATGATAAACAACTTCAGTACCCAGAATCTATACTGAACCCCAACCCCGGGTACGGGATGATCCAGAGTTTTTAAAATAAAAAATGAGTGCAACTGACTTCCATTAGAGTGATGTAACATGTGGAATGTGTAAGTATTATACATACACATAATGGATTTTGAAAATGTAAAAGCATCTTGGTTAGAAGGCAGGAAAAAAATCTATAAATGTATCAAAATAATTGATCTCTGGTTTGCAACCTTCCGAGTATAAACTTGCATTTTAAAGCGTTGGATATGCATTTTTTCTTTTATTTGCTATATCCTACTCAAATCATTAAAATTGTATTAGCTAAGGATATATCAGACTTGCAAAGAGACCCATATCAAGTCAGTAATATACATACACTGATTTGTTTTATAGGTAAAGGAAAACTTACCTCTGATATATGTCCCCAGGCGGTATTGAAATAAACAGTGTCTATTGTATCACTTTCTCGATGTGCTAATCTGTTCCGGTACCATTTTATTCTGGCCAAATCAGATCCTGGGGTTGTCTCCATCTGTGTTGGTAAAGCGTCAAATCCAGTTAATGGAGGAGTAACGGTTGTCAAGTTTCTGATCAAACAGATCATCAAAGTTACATCAAAATTGCTTGAATTAGTCAAACCTGAAACATCAAACGATAATTATTATATAAAACTTTAGATCAACAAACAATGAAGGAGAGAAACTGTACATCAGATTTCTGACTTATATAATTAGGACAGGTGCAAACATTTGCAGCGGGATTAAACGTTTTAATGGTACCAAACCTTCTCCCCTTTTCTTAAACAATAGTAAAACATCACAACATAGAAAAACACCCAATACACTATCAATTGGAAGGCTTAATTCAATCAAATAACGAGAATTAACACACTTTAAACGAATAAATTTGATATGCGATACCTGAATGCAAATGCATAGTTAATAAAATATTAGGGACAAACATAAGAGGTCAAAAAGCAAAAACACAAGTGCAAATAAAGCCATGGCAAGACACCACCGCGACATATTTAACAACCCTTAGAAAATACTCACTTTTGAAAAAAAAAACCGGGTTTCATAATATATACAGATAAATAAATAATAACTTTGTCGTTTTAGTTATATATGTATATAAAATCTTCAAATAATTAGGAATACCAAGACTGTTCTGTCAAATAAATACCTCATTTAACACTAGATAAATATTGAGGTGAATATCAACAAAACAAATATACAATTAGAGCCAGCTAAAACTTCCCTGTTCAGATTTAAGGAGAATAATCTTGATGTTCATACAAATGTAGTAAAAAGAAGTAAAAATTAGTAGGTATTCAGAATAATCAAAGCTGGTATACAGACAAGATCCATATTAATATAAAATAACAAATAAGTAAGTTTTTTTTTCGCCATTCAAAAACCATTTTACCAATAGGCCAACAATTCCCTAACTTTAGATGTAAACTTTCTGTATCGAAACCATTAAAGAGGCACCAGCTGTCAAATTTTTCACCGATTTTACACAGAATCTCATATTTGATTAATAATTATGTCAAGCATTCATAAAAATTATAAAAAGTCTAAAATAAACAACGTACAGGGCATGGGCTCGATAAAATGTATGTTGCGTGAGTATTTTCCGGTTGGCATAGAAGGGATATAAACATAAATATAGATATAAATAAGACTGCGAAATCGTGCAATTTGATTTTTATATGTCTGTTTTATTTCAAAATTCGAGTTATAGATAAAACTATATGTTAATCGTCATTTTTACCTGTATAAGAATGATTTTTTCTTGGATCGAATCAGTCAATTCTCGTGTTGTATCTTGCATACCGTTTAAACAGAGATAAAAATACACAGGATTGCTCCAAGTGTATTCGCAGTTATTTTCAGATAGATGGAAGATGCGAAAGCAAATTTACAGATCTAACATTGGTGGGTTGATGTTTAGACGAGTTGTATATACATTATGTACACAGCCATGTATCACCATCATTGATGACGATCCGATGGATAAATCTGTTGTAGAGTTGTCACTGACTGAGACGTACTTATGAATATAATTATTTTCTGTGACTGTATCTTACATGAATTTGTAGGATCCTTTACTATAGATAATTTAGCTGATCTGTAACAATAACATCTCCATGCCTTATATATCATGTACTGTAGTACGCCGCTAGATTAAAACTGACGTGGAAAGGTAACACATGCCCACCGTAAACTTTACTTTTGTGAAGCCCAGGTGGTCGTGTGGTCTAGCGGGACGGCTGCAGTGCAGGCGATTTGGTGTCACGATATCACAGTAGCATGGGTTCGAATCCCGGCGAGGGAAGAACCAAAAATTTGCGAAAGCAAATTTACAGATCTAACATTGTTGGGTTGATGTTTAGACGAGTTGTATATCGTTATGTACACAGCCATGTATCACCATCATTGATGGCGATCCGATGGATAAATCTGTTGTAAAGTTGTCACTGACTGAGACGTACTTATGAATATAATTATTTTCTGTGACTGTATCTTACAAGGATTTGTAGGATCCTTAACTATAGATAATTTAGCTGATCTGTAACAATAAAATCTCCATGCCTTATATATCATGTACTGTAGTACGCCGCTAGATTAAAACTGACGTGGAAAGGTAACACATGCCCACCGTAAACTTTACTTTTGTGAAGCCCAGGTGGACGTGTGGTCTAGCGGGACGGCTGCAGTGCAGGCGATTTGGTGTCACGATATCACAGTAGCATGGGTTCGAATCCCGGCGAGGGAAGAACCAAAAATTTGCGAAAGCAAATTTACAGATCTAACATTGTTGGGTTGATGTTTAGACGAGTTGTATATACATTATGTACACAGCCATGTATCACCATCATTGATGGCGATCCGATGGATAAATCTGTTGTAGAGTTGTCACTGACTCAGACGTACTTATGAATATAAATATTTTCTGTGACTGTATATTACATGAATTTGTAGGATCCTTTACTATAGATAATTCAGCTGATCTGTAACAATAACATCTCCATGCCTTATATATCATGTACTGTAGTACGCCGCTAGATTAAAACTGACGTGGAAAGGTAACACAAGCCCATCGAAAACTTTACTTTTGTGAAGCCCAGGTGGTCGTGTGGTCTAGCGGGACGGCTGCAGTGCAGGCGATTTGGTGTCACGAAATCACAGTAGCATGGGTTCGAATCCCGGCGAGGGAAGAACCAAAAATTTGCGAAAGCAAATTTACAGATCTAACATTGTTGGATTGATGTTTAGACGAGTTGTATATACATTATGTACACAGCCATGTATCACCATCATTGATGGCGATCCGATTGATCAATCTGTTGTAGAGTTGTCACTGACTCAGACGTACTTATGAATATAATTATTTTCTGTGACTGTATCTTACATGAATTTGTAGGATCCTTTACTATAGATAATTTAGCTGATCTGTAACAATAACATCTCCATGCCTTATATATCATGTACTGTAGTACGCCGCTAGATTAAAACTGACGTGGTAAGGTGACACATGCCCACCGAAAACTTTACTTGTGTGAAGCCCAGGTGGTCTTGTGGTCTAGCGGGACGGCTGCAGTGCAGGCGATTTGGTGTCACGATATCACAGTAGCATGGGTTCGAATCCCGGCGAGGGAAGAACCAAAAATTTGCGAAAGCAAATTTACAGATCTAACATTGTTGGGTTGATGTTTAGACGAGTTGTATATACATTATGTACACAGCCATGTATCACCATCATTGATGGCGATCCGATGGATAAATCTGTTGTAGAGTTGTCACTGACTCAGACGTACTTATGAATATAATTATTTTCTGTGACTGTATATTACATGAATTTGTAGGATCCTTTACTATAGATAATTCAGCTGATCTGTAACAATAACATCTCCATGCCTTATATATCATAATTATACTGTAGTACGCCGCTAGATTAAAACTGACGTGGAAAGGTAACACATGCCCACCGTAAACTTTACTTTTGTGAAGCCCAGGTGGTCGTGTGGTCTAGAGGGACGGCTGCAGTGCAGGCGATTTGGTATCACGATATCACAGTAGCATGGGTTCGAATCCCGGCGAGGGAAGAACCAAAAATTTGCGAAAGCAAATTTACAGATCTAACATTGTTGGGTTGATGTTTAGGCGAGTTGTATATACATTATGTACACAGCCATGTATCACCATCATTGATGGCGATCCGATGGATAAATCTGTTGTAGAGTTGTCACTGACTCAGACGTACTTATGAATATAATTATTTTCTGTGATTGTATCTTACATGAATTTGTAGGATCCTTTACTATAGATAATTCAGCTGATCTGTAACAATAACATCTCCATGCCTTATATATAATGTACTGTAGTACGCCGCTAGATTAAAACTGACGTGGAAAGGTAACACAAGCCCATCGAAAACTTTACTTTTGTGAAGCCCTGGTGGTCGTGTGGTCTAGCGGGACGGCTGCAGTGCAGGCTTTTTGGTGTCACGATATCACAGTAGCATGGGTTCGAATCCCGGCGAGGGAAGAACCAAAAATTTGCGAAAGCAAATTTACAGATCTAACATTGTTGGATTGATGTTTAGACGAGTTGTATATACATTATGTACACAGCCATGTATCACCATCATTGATGGCGATCCGATGGATAAATCTGTTGTAGAGTTGTCACTGACTCAGACGTACTTATGAATATAATTATTTTCTGTGACTGTATCTTACATGAATTTGTAGGATCCTTTACTATAGATAATTTATCTGATCTGTAACAATAACATCTCCATGCCTTATATATCATGTACTTTAGTACGCCGCTAGATTAAAACTGACGTGGAAAGGTGACACATGCCCACCGAAAGCTTTACTTTTGTGAAGCCCAGGTGGTCGTGTGGTCTAGCGGGAAGCTGCAGTGCAGGCGATTTGGTGTCACGATATCACAGTAGCATGGGTTCGAATCCCGGCGAGGAAAGAACCAAAAATTTGCGAAAGCAAATTTACAGATCTAACATTGTTGGGTTGATGTTTAGACGAGTTGTATAAATATATAAATATATATATATATATACATATATAATGTTATATCTTATGTCTTCTCATATTGTTAGTCTGAAAACAAAACAAGAAACGTTCTGTAGTAAAAGAATAATACATACCATATTTTGGAAACAAAAGATTCCATTGATTTTTGTTCAAGATTTTCTGTGATTTCAAGTCACGCAGAATTTTGGAGTTCTTACTGAATGTTGAATGCAAGTTGGAAGGTTGAAATTCTTTGTCGAAGAAAGTACGTACTGCTCTCGGGGACACTCCTTTTAACAATAAGGCTAATCGTATGTAGTTATTTTCTTCGTCAGAAAGGGGTGCCATTTTTGCAAACAGGTTTCTGCTAACTACAGTTAACTACATCAATTAACTTTTGGTCCATACCAAATCCACCCGAGTAAAACAATATTTCATCTTATATCATTATTTCTTTGTGATCAAAGCCATCCTGTAAAAAATCACAAGCCTGACCAGATTTATTCATTATCTTAGCATTGTCTAGATAGCGTTTTATGTGCATTTTGTTTTAACATGTTAAGCATTTTCTCGTGTAGCATTTATCAAATTACAATGACAAAACATCACTCTAAAATGTGAAAAAAACAACGAATGATACTATGCTTTACATACACATCGTAAAAAATTTAGAGGAGAGAGTCGTCGCATTGACAATGAAAACAAATCTCCTTATTTTTCGTAAAATTAAATTTTGTAGGCCAACCATGCTTATCAGTTGCCAAAATGAAAACCGAACCGGACATCGATAGTGTAGTAATATACTGTTATTTGTTGAAAACTAATTTAAAAATAAAGCAGACACATGTGAATTAATACTTTACATCATCCATATCTTTTGAACATAGTGTTAGTCGTACATCCAGTGATTTTTTAACAGACCCATGAGCTATTTATTTTTCCCTTTATCCTTGATTTTTGATCTGGGTTACACTCAATTCATTACCACAAAATACGTTTTGAACCTACCGAAAATTATTGTAGATTTAAATAAAAAGTTCAAAGTCATAGACTTTGTGAATGCATCTGTTTTACAACTTGCATTTTGTTTTCCTGACCACTTTATGAAAGTGTACAGTTAAATTTAAATTGGTTAAAAAAGAATTTCTTCTGAAATGACTTCGCCGTTTTTAATTTATCATCGCGTCTGGAAATATGAAAAATTACCAGTTGATATATTCAGCTTATCGATCTTACCAGAGAGAGGTGAAAGATACAAAAGAGATTTTGAAACACGAAACCAACCTGGGGATGACAGTAGCTCCTACAGAAGGGTAAGCATATTATCCTGATCCACATGTGGCATGAACGAATTATTCCGATTCTTTTATGAAAATGTACGACTTTTGTAATCCAAAGCGGACCTAGATGAGGTCATCTCACTAGTTCTCAAAGTTACTCATAAAGGTCAAGGTGTTATATTTTTAAACATGCAAATAGTGATTTTTTATTGTTCATTGCGAAAATCTTTATATTTCTGTGTTAGATTTTAGTTCGTTTATGTGTCCGTTACATTTTAATGTTGTTTTTCTGTTGTGTCGTAGTTTTCCTATTACATTTTATATGTTTCCATCAGTTAAAGTTTGCAGCCCGGATTTGTTTCTAAATCAATTGATGAATTTCGAACAACGGTATACTACTGTTGCCTTTATTTACATTGTTAATTTTCTAGAACATTGTTTTACCTGAACAACCCCTTTTGGAGGATATTTAGATATATTACGTTTATACAGAAGATTTTCCCAACGCTCAAATTTCAACGTAAACATTTGACCTTTTCCAGGTCAGATGAATTGCTAAGCACTGGCGAAGATCCTAGAAGACTGCAACGAAAGGTTTTTGAGTTTTGGATTGACAATCGACATCGGTTGATTTTTAACGTGGCATAACCTTACCACTAACCTTTTTTTATATAAATAAAACGAAGAACCATGGTCTGGTCCTACACAAATCACACTCTTTTAATATTCTACCTATTACGATTACTGTGTTGGGAGTTCGTTCAAAAACAAGTACTAAAACATCCTGACAATATCACATTAACATTTTCAGGCTTCCAAAACATCAACAAAATAAAGTGTATCTAGCATAAAATATAAAGTATTTTTTGAGTTGATAAAAATAACAAATGTTGTATGTCTGCCAATAAGACAACACTCCATCAAAGTCACAATATGAAAAAAGCAAATACACGCTCCACGAAGAAGATACTGTTTTACCCCCATTTTCTTTTATCCTTATTGACATTTCTCATTAGCCTACTGATGAGGTGTGTAATATGAAATATAGTAAGTAAGGAAAATGCCAATTGTTCATAAATAATGAAGAAGTATTTCCAAACTTTTTTACGTAAAACAAATGTTTTGATAAGACTGGAATGCATAGAAAAGGTATAAAAGAATTTTAACATTTTACCTTGAAAATGCCACATGAG
This sequence comes from Mytilus trossulus, assembly GCF_036588685.1. Classification (NCBI taxonomy): domain Eukaryota; kingdom Metazoa; phylum Mollusca; class Bivalvia; order Mytilida; family Mytilidae; genus Mytilus; species Mytilus trossulus. The sequence goes on from NC_086375.1 coordinate 82,340,736, forward strand.
TTGATGATCATGTGTGAAAATCCTAGTTCGCGACGATATACCCTTACTGAGTTTAAGTGGCTAACCGACATCGGTCAAATTTCAGGGACATAATTCTACAAATGAATTGTTGAATACTTTCGATCCAAATTACGGTTACGATGTTTGAATGCCTACAAGGCTTTTAGATTTCCGTCATATAATTCTGTTTGAAGTAATATTTATTTATTCCTAAATTTTCCTGATCTATGACTTAAATGTTAACATACCAATGATGTCAATTTGATTTTTAATAAAAAAAATAAGAAAAAAATGTCTTTAAGTTATATTGCCAGATGGTACTAATGCTTCCTGTTGATTAAGACGTTTTGTTGTATTTCATTTTGAATTCCCAATTAAACATAGAGTTCATTCAGGACATATAATAATTGTGTTTAAATAATTTTGAATATTTCTCCGCTCATACCTTACATCTTGTACTTTTTTCCAATAATATTATTTGTTCCTATGGTTCATTGTATAAGTATGACTTTTAGCTTATTAAGAATTAGCCATGATATACTTCTAAAAAGTAAGTGTTTAAGGGTTTCTATGTTGCCAGTTTGACATAATGCAGTTTCCATTTGATATTTTCTTTTTCCGTATTCTACCTTCAGTATATAAAATATTGAGCATGCCTCCAATGAACTTCTTTAAATAAATCTTTCAAATGTCATGTGAAATTGAAATATTATTATCTTGAAGGTTGCACTTTGTAAATTCAACTATTCAACAAACCACGCCTGCCCATAGGGAGATATATAATTTTTGCAGATATTTTGTTATGATTACGTACTGGTTCCCAGCTATGATTTCTAAGTTTCATCTCATAGATACATAACTTCGGAGTGTAACAAACCAGTATATATTCAAATGATGCGGTTATTTTTTTATTCTGAGATATACCTAAAGTAAAGGAAGAGGTTGCTAGAATTTATGCATAAGATTAAAATCATAGGAGGTCGGGCATAAACATGGTGAAAATATGCCACACATCCCTAAGTGCTGACCTTTGATTTATAGTGCATATCAACTTTCTATTTTAGAAATATTTCCTTCATGCCATGCTCTATGCTTATTTTAACAATGGTAGGCATTATATTTGTCGATATTTTACACTGAGCGTTAGCGAGGTGTAAAATGTGGTCAAATATAATGCCTACCGATGTTAAAATGAGCATAGAGCATGACATAAAGAAATTATTTTGATTCTAATAGGACAAACTCATCATTTTTATAGGTCGAAGAGTACGAAAATTTGGAAAAATATTTGGCTTCCCCGTTTCCTTCCTGAGGAGTATGTGCATTATATTTCATATTTGATAAGTTTTAACGCTACGAGCAGGGTGAATATATCGTCGCTGGGCTTCTAAAATGTTGTACGTTACAAATTTTTCAAGAAAAAATATCTCACAAACAGGCTTTGAAAATTTTGGCCAAATGCATGCTTCCAAAATGCCGTATGTGAACATTTTTGTAAATAGCATTGAAATAAAAACTTTGATATTTCTGGATTATCCAAGAACTTAAATTATTTTCACAGAAATAAAGAAATGTACAATTATTTTTTTCCCAAAGCCATTCTACAACGATTTTCAAGTTTTCATACAACATTTTGGAAGCAAACTTTACAAACAACTGACATTGGCGATTTTGTAATATGTCTTATTTCACACATTTTGTTTAGTCCTACTGTATGCTATTTTGTAATATTAAAGATCTCCCCCCGCCCAGACCATTGGTGTCAAAAAGTATTTTTAGCCAAAAAAGTCATATACAACATTTTAGAAGCCCAGCGACGATATGTTGTTTTATAAAAATATATGATAAAAGTTTATTTTAGCTGTTGAATGTATATATTTAAAAGGATAACGATGATAATAACGTTAATATACACAGGAAGTTCATGCGCATGTGTCAAACATATTTTGTGCTCATTAGAACTCGGCTTTGTTTACAAAGCGTAACAAAGACGTCATATTAGAATCTAGGATATAATATAATCACCAAACGTCATAGTAAAAGTGGTATAGTAAAGCCGTAAAGGGAATACCTTTGGGGAATTGCAATGTCTTCATTTACAGAAAGGCAACCTATACTAGATATTATTGCTATAAATAAGTGAGTTCCCATGGGTATATTTAGAGCAGAAATATCACAGTAGCAATTGATTATTAAATTTTTATCTATTTTACTGCCCCAATATTTATCGGTTGGCATTTTGCCTCCTTTTAAAATCTTAGGTAGCGTAAGAAATGACGAATGCACTACAAGTCTATCTTACCATCTATGTATCATTGCTTTAAAGCTTACACGTGGATACTTTGTATACTTAGCATCACTGAAGAGACATGTATTGTCGAAATGCGCATCTGATGCAGAAAAATTCGTACCGTTAATGTTATTATAAATAGAACAAATCAACTGAAGAATAAACCCGTACCAATTAAAAATTGGGTTAAAAAAACGCGTCGGTTCAAACATTATGACGTCGCTGATAAATCCTGGTCAAGTTGTTAAGGCCAACGTTATTGCCGTCACAGAGCCGTGATACGCAATTCTATTAAAAGCTGAACAGATTGATATAGACAGTGGCTATAATTTCGGCTATACTTTATAAAAATGAAAGAGTGTTTCTTCACATGTCAACGTACATGGGTTTTATTTGCTTACATCTTATAAATCAAGTCCCCGATCTAAATGCAACTAAAAATATGTATACTCATTAGGTATGATTAATATTTACTAGAATTTAAGCAAGTCAAATTATGAAAAAGACAATAACTAATTTATTCCTTGGATGAAAGGTTTTGAATATTTGAACTAAGGGACGACATAAAAAGTTCAATGAAGGATAAAAAACTTAATTCACATAGTTTTTTCACTGAACCCCCTTTCTCAACTTAATTTGGGAAACATTGACTTACCTTTATGAATATATGTAAAATCGATTTTGGATTAACAAACCTTGCAGCAATGTTGAACCCCCACCCCCAAACTATTTGATTTAAGTTTTTTTTTTTTATCCTACATCGATCTTTTGATGTCGTCCCTAAGTTGATTTGTAATAGAAAACAAAAAGGTTTATAAATTTTTTTGAAGTATATCTTTGTTGATGAAATAAGACACTTTTTGATGGCAAAACATCAATGAAATCATATCCTTCTTCACTTAATTATCAAACTTAAATCCTAAATATGTAAAAGAAAACTTTCCGTTTCTCGTCAGGAGGTCATAGGTTAACGGTCAAATAATAGCAGTTTAAACGATTAAACAATTACTATTGAAAAATATCTTAATAGATAACAGTCAGTCTTCTGGTTTAATTTCAGTTTGTTAGAAGTCTTGTCGACTCAGAAATAAACCACAGTCACCAAAAACCAGGCCGCTATAATTTCGCATGTATGACACAAACATCTCAGCTATGAAGCAATTCGTTGCATTTCGAATCACCGGTCAAGGAATGACTGTAACATTTTTTCGGTCTATGAAGAAATAACATAAAATATGTTATTTTGAATAGACAGAAAAAATATTACAATCGTTTCTTATAATTTAATTATTAATTCCATTTTGAACCGAATTAAGTAATGAAAAAAATGATGACGTCCAGGTCACATGACAAAATAATGTCTATGGGCTGATAAATAAAACGACGTCAGCCAATCAGAAGACGCGTTACATCCAAAAATAATTATTTGGAAATACATTGTAAGTTTCTTTTGTTTTTGTCAATTTTTCTCGGTGAAATGACACTTTTTCTGTGTTATAGAACCACTAGCCCCCAAATTACAGACACATTTTTTAGTCATACAAGTGACAGGTTTAGCAAGCTTAAAAACCAGGTTCAACCCACCTTTTCTTAATAAGAACATGTCTGTACCAAGTCAGGTATATGACAGTTGTTATTCAATCGTTGGATGTGTTTGAGCTTTTGATTTTGCCATTTGATTAAGAATTTTCCTATTAAAATTTTCCTCTGAGTTCATTATTTTTGTGATTTTACTTATCTTAACTTGGTACAGGTCATATAGGTCAATTACAATTGTAAACCAATTGAAACCTTCAAACAATAATTATTATGTTCTAAAATATGTCAAAGTGTAATTTAAGATATGCCTTTTTGGAGAAACTAAGTGGTTACAAAAGAAAAAAAACGAAATAAATGGTGCACATAATTGGATTGATTGAAAGATACATGTATATATTTTTAAGTTTAATTACAGACGTAAAAAAATTCAAACTACTGATATTATAACGTCAAAAATACAGGTGAGGAGAAGGTTAAACATTTTAACAGACATAATGGATTGCATAATAGAATTTATATTCAAATAATACAATAAAAATTTAAATTTAAAAGCATTTAGTTCAAGAAGTTATAAAATTACCAACTTTAGTTCATACAAAGGATCCCATTACAATATATGTTGTTATCCCATACACAATTTACAATTAAATACCGTTGAAAATGTTTACACTAAATAGCACAGTATATATATGAGACATTTAATGAAGTTAAAATTTTGTCTGCAAATGACTCGACATCTTATATCCATAATCTACACATCCTTGCATATGTGATTCAGTCTATTTAAAAAAAAGTGAATGAGGTGTAGTATAGGTAATAAACGAGACTTGATGATTAATATTTTTCATTTACATTTTTTTCAAAAGTTTTGAACTATAAAATATAAGAATAAGATACTTATGAACTTGTGAAGTCTCCTACTTAAAAACTCCTATTCATCATAATAAAATGCTGGGTCACGTTAACAAATATACCATTGAGGAATATGTAAACATGCAGTCAGTCACAAGGAAAACTGAAACTGTTTGGTGTGACAGCGTAGGACAGTGGTATCACATCAACGACAAACAAATAAATAAATCACTCAATGCACGAAGAATATGGACAAAGTAACATTTTATCAAACGTCAGACAATGTAACATGCGAATTTTTTTAAAAACATTTTTCAACACCACTATTTAGACATCAAACAGTATTTAATATTTAGACATACGCAATAAGACAAAATGTGTTGAAAACATTAGTTCACCAAATTTCACATCTATCATAACGAAAAAAAGACAAAACCGATTATAATATTACACACACAAACCGAAAACCCAAGTAAAATACCCATATAAGAAACATAATCATTAATTTTCAATCTATGGAAAAAAAAACCTGAATTTAAACACTTAATTGAATCTTCTTGAGAAAAATAGCTATCAAAGGTTAAATCAGCATGTCATATAAAAAAGAAGATGTACTATGGGTGCCAAAGACCAAATGTCACAGAAATTTACAATAGGTCATCGTACGGCTATCAGCAATCAGCAAGGCCCTTACTGCACAGTCAGCTATTAAAGTCAACTTGGCCTAAAAGAGTGTTAACAAAAACTTTCTTCCTTATGAATGGACAATTTAGGAACTTTATTGTTCGTGAACACAAAGAAATGAGAACCTTGATTAACAAAAGCTGAAAATACATAATAAATCAAAGCCTCTGAAGAAAGATAATTGGAAATATTTCAACATTACAAAAAATGATAATAAAACTAAATATATAATGTATTGATATAGATATAAACATACCTTAAATGCAATTACATAAATAATCTTATTCAAGGAAGTATATTGATATCACGATCACTATGTGCTATTGGTCTTTACTGTCTATAATAAGTTTTTGCAATATCATTCATTGCTTTTATAATCTACTATGTATTACATTTGTAACACATGGTTGACTTTACCAAAACAAAGTCCATAATTTAAATACAGCAGTTCTTTATGCATTTATTTATTTCAAAGAGAGAGAGAGAGAGAGAGAGAGAGAGATAGAGAGAGAGAGAGAGAGAGAGAGAGAGAGAGAGAGAGAGAGAGAGAGAGAGAGAGAGAGAGAGAGAGAGAGAGAGAGAGAGAGAGAGAGAGAGAGCTATTATATTCAATATTTGTGAAAGGTATAGAAAAAAAATTGCATGGCTGACCCATGTTTCTTTGTTGGTGAATCGGGCTATAATCGTGTTATGCCATTGGATCTTGTTATCTTATAATACTACACAGACTAGGTGAATTATAGCAATGTCAGTCTATTTGTCCTCCTTCATAAGTTTTATTTTTTTATATACATTTTTTAGACTGTTTTATTTTATATAAATAATTTGCATTGCTTAATTATATGCCCATTACATCGATAAAACGAAAATCCTCGATAAATTTAAGCATTTCAAAGTATTATTTGTTTTAGAAAATGAAAAAAAAAAAGAAATTATTACTACGGAAATAAAAAAGACAATGGGCAACAAAACACCGAAAAAGGCGATATTTTAACTAACCTTGACCTCATTATTATGCATCACTGGACAATGTTTATTTTATAAAATTGAGGATGGAAATGTGGAATGTGTCAAAGAGACAACAACCCGACCATAGAAAAAACAACAGCAGAAGGTCACCAACAGGTCTTCAATGTAGCGAGAAATTCCCGCACCCGTAGGCGTCCTTCAGCTTGCCCCTAAACAAATATATACTAGTTCAGTGATAATGAACGCCATACTATTTTGTTTTATGTTGTTTTGTCTTTTGCTTACATACATGTATGGTATAGAGCCACTGTATTTGGTGTATGTTGTACATGTCTGTCTGAGTGTTTCAAATATGAAGATGACTTCATTTTCATGGTTCATTGGTCTTTGTTAAGTTTACATTGTTTTGTCAGTTTATCTGCTACTTAAAACAATAGTTCAATTGTATTTGATATATGAATGATAGTAAGATGTCTTTGTCTGGCTGTCGGTCATGGCTCATAAACTTTGAATTGATGTTCCAAAATTATTTAAGCTTTGTCAGTTTGTAAGGTTCTGTTATCATCAGAACTACTGAATTTGGTGTACGGGCTGTATACATGTATATCGGTCTGTATGATGATTCATCTGTCCGTCACTATTATTATTTATGAATCATAATTGAAATTGTGTCAACATTAGACAAATGAACTGATATATTAATATAGATATACACCTACCTTATATAAAATAGTTGTTAAAGGTACCAGGATTATATTTTAATATAAAACACAGGAAGCAATCTTATTCCAGGAAGTTTATTAGTATCATGATCACTATGTGCTATTGGTCTTTAATTGTCTATAATAAGTTTTTGCAATATCACTCATTACTTATATAATCTATTTTGGATTCGAACGTCGCTGACGAATCTTTGGAAGACATAACGCGCGTCTAGCGTAAATATAAAATGTGATGAGTAAATTCTAACATGTATTAAATTTGTAACAAATAGTCGTTTTTACCAAAACAATTAAGGAATGACTGTAATATGTTTTCTGTCTATGAAGAAATAACATAAATACACTGAATAACGCGCGTAGCAGGTTATTTAACAGTGAGCACCACATTTTTATGTTATTTTGAATAGACAGAAAAAATATTACAGTCATTTCTTATAATTTAATTCTAAATTTCATTTTAAACCGTAGAAAACCATGAAAAAATATTGATGACGTCAAGGTCACATGACTTAATTATGTCTATGGGCTGATAACAAAATAACTATTTGTTTCCAGTACTATTAATGCGTATTTGTGTGTTTGTTTTTGATGATGTATTGAATTTTCAACTTCGAGAAAAATTCAATCGGAAACCTTAATGACATGGCAAAATACCGTATAGCGGGTTATTTTCGCGGGGTGTAAATTTTCGCTTATTTTCGCGGATAGAACAAAATCGCCAAAATTAATTCTGCCCATTTAAAAGTGTACATGCAAAGGTAATGTTCAAATGTTGAATCCGCCAAAATAATAACCGCCAAAATTTTTCGTATACCTTATTCAATGAAAATCGCGAAATTTTACACCCGCGAAAATAACCCGCTATACAGTATGTCATATTCCTTACTTGTTTCAGACATTTTCAAGAGATTCAACCTGGTGTTATAGCGCTTAACCTCTCACTTTACAACAGTCTTATCAAATTCCGTTATATCCTCATGCCAACCGAAGATGCAAATTTAATGCGTTTAAATATTTGATCTTGCATATGTAAATCGCAACTGAATCAAATCGAATATTAAGGAAACGATTGATAAGAAAAATGATCAGTTACTCATGAAAGCAAACTTGGTAATTGGATTTTTTTTAAAATTCTAACCTGTTAAGTTTGACTAAGTACGGTGTTTGAACAGTAGAACATTTACACTTGTTTCTTTATTGTTTGCCAATGTAGCGATCTTTCTTCCAACATTTGCAACACTATTTCATTTCACCGATTAACAGACTACAAAATGAATTTACTTTCTTAAACAAAGCTAGCTTTATGTAATAGGGAATCAGTTTGATCCTGCTTTTCTAAATGATGTGGCATTTTATCACGGATCGCTTGTTTAAATTAACTATCATTATCCATATGCACTATGCTTTTCAATTATAATGTATTATAGGACATAAATGCTTAATATGTAAACATGGGGAGGCGTCCGCGCACGTACATCTATTTACACCCCACTACAGTTTTGCCTGTATTGAACCAGCCTATTTTTGTTCTTAATTAAGGTTTGTACGACTTACTTTTTGCAGGGGACGAGTTTTTTTTGTGTTCTTTGTGTCTTTGAACTGTCAAGATTTTTATTGGTGATTCATATAATCCTGTTTACGTTGTATTTTTGATTTATAAACCTGGTTTGTATTACAAAATTTGGTTGGTAAAGTAGAGTGATCACTGTTTTCGAATTATCCAAAATATGAAAATTGAGACAAAAAGGCAACGCTGTGATTTGGTTTTAAAATACTTTTAAATTGTCGCTCCTTTCTTTTCACATTTTAGAAGCGAGGTACCTTTGATAACTTTTATCATTACTGGATCGATGCTACTGTTGGTGGACGTTTCGTTCAGGATGGTATCACCCACCTAGTAGTCAGCACGTCGGTGTTGACATGCATTGTATTGTCTTGTTTTTTAATTTACTGTTTGCAAAAGTTTGAATTATTCGAAATACTAAGGATTGTCTTATCCCAAGCATGAATTACCTTAGCCGTATTTGGCACAACTTTTTGGAGTTTTTGGTCATCAATGATCTTCAATTGAATAAAAAGTAAAATCACAAAAAGACTGAACTCAGAGGAAAATCAATTCGGAAAGTCCATAATCACATGGCAAAATCAAATAACAAAACGCATCACAAACGAATGAACAAGAACTGTCATATTCCTGACTTGGTACAGACATTTTCAAATGTAGAAAATGGTGGATTAAACCTGAATTGTTTGGCGTTTTAACTATTTTGATATGAGCGTCACTGATGAGTCTAATGTAGACGAAATGTAAGGTAATAAATTATAAGCCTGGTACATGTACCTTTGATAACTATATTACTAGCAATTACGAATGCCTTAGAGATTCTAAAATACCCTTATCATCAATTTCACTGTTTTGGTCATTATGACTGATATGTACGTAAACGTGTCCAAGTAAAACGTTGACAGTCAATGCTAGGCGCAATTATCAGATAACTTAATATATTTCTAAATCATTCTACATAACAGCACGGAAATGTTATTAATGACGTAAAACAAACGATGACTGTCGTTTTTTTTTAAATATATTTCCATGTCTCCCTTTAGAAATATTTTGTTCAAAAGAGGGACGAAAGATACCAAAGGGACAGTCAAACTCGTAAATCTAAAACAAACTGACAACGCCATGGCTAAAAATGAAAAAGACAAACAGAAAAACAATAGTACACATGACACAACATAGAAAACTAAAGAATAAACAACACGAACCCCACCAAAAACTAGGGGTGATCTCTGTTCAACTTGGTCGCACAAAACATATATAGGAATCTGATGAACAGTAGTTGTCGTCTGTTTAAGCAGTTCATACGTGTTTCTCGTTTCTCGTTTTTATATGGATTAGACCGTGGGTTTGCTTGTTTCAATGGTTTTACATCAGTAATGGTTTGGACCCTTTATAGCTTGCTGTTCGGTGTAAACCAAGGCTCCGTGTTGAAGGCTGTAACTTGACCTAACTAACACTTACTTTTATCAATTGTAACTTGGATGGAGAGTTGTCTCATTGGCACTCATACCAAATCGTTAAATATCTATTTGGTAGGGATGGCAAAAGATGTCAAAAGATCTTTAAAGTCTAGTTGAAATTTTGTTAATTGGATTTTGTTATTATCTTTTATAAACTTAATTATAATATGATGGCATCACTTCAAATCTTAACGAAAGAAAAACGTATGGTTGCAGAACTCAATCATGTATCATTGCAGACCATAATTTAGTGATGTATATCGCTAGTCCTCTTTCAATAGAACAATGGATAACAGACCACTGTTAAATTAAGATCATCTTACCTAATGGCATTATTTTTTGTGTATTCAGAAACCCAATCAGTAACCCAGGATACTAATTAAGCCATCACTATGTTGATATAGTCCAACCTGATAGAGAATATTTATCATCTGTTCTTGTGGAGTTCTTGTGGAGTTATATTTGGACCAATGTCATTATTTGTCAACAAAATATTGAACTTCAAATACTGATACGAAATGATATTTAATTAGTGTACAGCTTGTAAATAATAAATTAATGAGAGTGTCTCTAATAGTTTGCGGAAGGTTCGCCTCAGGGCATTTTGATTTTTTTCTTATTCAAAAATATAATATGACCCACACCTTCAGGTTAGAATATGTTTTTAAATTGTGTTACAATAGGTCTTGAACATGAACAAGTCCTGTCGGAAGGAACATGCTGGTACTGCTATAACACACGTTTTGCTATTTAACATAAACCTTAGATTAAGATTTAACACATAGATGTATGAGAATAAACGTCTTTGCGTTGTGAATATACATATTTTTTTATTAGTTTAACGAAGAAGTTTGCAAAGGGAACTAAAGTGACTGGAAATGGAAAGGTGAAAAAATATCATGATTTATAGGAACAGACGAGTTTTCGAGTACTAGAATTGTACTCGATTACCTGGCCTTCTGAACGAGTACTCATTGTCATTCTTAATTTTAAGGCTTTAAATCGAGTAACATATTTTTTAGTTTTGTCTTGTTAAAATATGGCTCTTTGTGATTAAAATGTACAAATAACACAAATCAGATCAAAATAACAGTGATAAACAAATTTATAAAAAAGAAAATAAACATGAAATATATGAGGTATGTTTTTAAATCCCAAACTTACATAATCAATATTGCAGGGATTGTACCCAAACAATACACACATTAAATGACTGGACTAAGTGAAACATAAGGAAAAAAAGTAAGTTAATATCCCATACATCATTCAGTCAACTGAGTGAGTTCCACCTAAATAGGTTTGTTGGAAAGGGATGTAAAATTCTAAATAAAATGAATGCCATAATCCAAATAGAATATATAAAGTCAGCGTTCATACACAACTTAACTTCCATCATTCAGATAAACCCTTATTTATGTGCTATCTGCCTTAGTTATAGGAAAGGGTTCTAGCAGACATAAATGCCTAGCATCAAAACATAAAAGTAAGACAAAGTGCATTGTTTTATGTTATTACTATAAATGATTTGAATGATGAGATTTCAATATCGAAATTCAGTTTGTCATATAAAAAGAAAAATCACAAAAATACTGAACTCAAAGGAAAATCAATAAGGAAAGTCCATAATACATGGCAAAATCAAATAACAAAACGCTTCAAAAACGAATGGACAAGAACTGTCATATTCCTGACTTGGTACAGGCATTTTCAAATGTAGAAAATAATGCAATAATGAATATTTATGAACCGGCATCCAATTTGAAAGTAGTATACTTTAAAAGTAAATGGTAGTTTATCTCTTGTGTAATATATCTTTACAACTACAAAGTTATATGAAGCATCAAATTATCATCTTATATACGAATATGTCATCAAGGGGCAAATACATTAATCCAATCATATCATTCAAAGTATTACTATACATAAACTATTCATAAGACAAAACAGAAAGTTTCATATCCATTACTACCAAACAGACACCATTCATATAACAAAAACAGAATTACTATACATTCAGCAGTCATTCATCAAAACAAATAGTATCTCAAAAACATAATTACTATACAGTCAGCAGTCATTCATCAAAACAAATAGTATCTTTATCAGTACTACTATACACACATCATTCATATAACAAAAACAGAATTACTATACAGTCAGCGGTCACACATCAAAACAAATAGTATCTTTATCAGTACTACTATACACACATCATTCATATAACAAAAACATAATTACTATACAGTCAGCGGTCACACATCAAAACAAATCGTATCTTTCACAGTATTACTATACAGATACCATTTATGTAATAAATCAAATACATTAATAAGTTCATTTATCACATTCTAGAATATATTTACTTCTAAGTAATTTTTGTATAATACTTGTAAATTTGGAAATGTAGTGAATATAATCGTCTTCATTCGGAATTGTACATGTACACATTTTGTTAAATATTCTATTTGTTTGAAAAAAGTGCATTTAAATTTTAAGGTGCAACATGCATAGAAAACCGATGCCCTAGGACCGTGGACTTAAATACTTTCACTTATCTCGCCGTGTCCAGAGACTCGAAAATAATCATTATGGTAACCTAAGACAATTGATAATAACGAAGAAATAAACCTATATTATTTGATATATTTGTTTCTAATTGATTGAGTGATTGTTAGTTGTTTAACGTCCAGTGGCAAATATTTTATGCATATTAAGGACGAGAACAAATTAACAATAAATACAATAGGTAGGTCTAGTCATAATAGAAGCATTTCGAGATGATGTTCTGGAAAAATTTGGACTTCCACTGGAAAATGAGGTTATATTGGATAGGGTCAGAAATTTTGCCGTGCAATATGCCACCTACGAACCCCTCAAAGAGTTGCTGCAAGGGTCTTAATGTGCAAAGGGCGGCACTCATTAAACACGAGATATCAGATTTAACATCCCCATTCCGACCGGACGTGACTGCGAACTTGATATATCCCGCACAACTAAGTGCACACCCCACTTAGGCAAGCGTTTTACTGCCGGTCGGTAGAAGACCCATTTCCCTAGTCACCCCTTTTTTTTCCAAAAATTCACTACACAAGCGATGCATTGGTGCATTTTTCGATGGACAAAAGAGGACTTAAGAATCTGTTAGTGTCTCTATTACAAATTTCATTATCAAAATGAAGACACGTGCACTTTCTAGTTGACCAGTATGTTGATGGTGAGCAGGATTGAGAAACAAGTTGTCCATTTGAACATTGGAAAAACTGAGTACAGTCATTTTTGTCTGGAAAGTATGCTTCACCTTGTGGATCATCCTTGCAATCAGGTACACAATCTATAAAACAAAGAATGTTGATGTAATTGACTCTCTGTCTCTCTAACTGTCGAACACTAAAACATGTTTACATACTAGTACAAGTGTATTACTACATCGGACATAAAGGATTACATTAATATTGTAAAATTCAACTAGACGAACACAAAAATACTTTTCCCGAATCATTCATACTTCAAACCAAAATGGTTTTGATTATTTACTTTAATCTTATATTGCTCTGAGTAACAAATGAGTACATGAATCCACAAGTTTTTTGACTTGTATTTTCTGACATTTTGTCAGTTTAGCGAAGAAAATGCAAGAATAAGACCGAAAGAGATTGGTTCGTCCCTACTCTTCATTTTATGTCTGAAAAACTACATTATTTTCGCCAAATTTATAGTCCTGAGCGTGATCGATGTCAACAACCAAACTTGAAAACTAATTAGCTAGCATCTACTCCATTTACATATATTTGTGCAAGGTAATTGCAGGTCCCTGATTAGAAGATGTTGAAAATGATTAATGTAATACATACCACCTTCACATACAGGTATACCGGAAGTTGATGTCAGGTTTGCAGAAAGTTCCATATTCGTCATTAGTGGAACACAGGATATCGTATGATTTTCTGATAACTGCGAAACATGAATGATTGCGTCAGCTGACACTGTGGTACCACTGTTCTTATCAGTAAAGCTACATACATCTATGTCAGGTATCAAACGTGACGATCCCCCATCGTTTACAAACAATGCTAAAGAACTGGCCATGCACGTTTTTTTCATTTCACAATGGATAAAAACTTTGTCATTAAGTCGAGTTACGCTTTGCTCAAGCTGTGGATCTATAGTAACAAAGAAAATATAAAGATAATTCATAATGTATTGCGTTAACAGAATAACAATACTAGTTCTGTTTTATTTCATATTTAAAGCCCCGGCCACAACAGATCGTACGACTTTTTTTTTCGTGGAAGATCTATAAAATAGTTGTCGTGCAACATGTCAAAGTAATATTTCGAATGGTTAAATCAACTTCGACATATCCACGATGGGTATAAAACAGAGCAAAAAGAATTGTAATTATGCTGTCGTAGGTAAGTCGCAAGTCGGTCTTGCGACAGTCGTACGACACTAGTGAGTGGTTTGTGTCTATCTTTAACGTTTTTATGACATTAAATGCGGATGTAACTGTCGTGGCACTGTCGTACGACTGCCGAGTCACTCTCTTAAAACAAACCAGGCTCCATCCTAATGAATCCAACGATATCACCGGCATATTTTCGCTCCAGCTCTTGCATAAGTGTTTACTATACTGTCCAAATATCAGGCATCGTTCGATCCATTGCCCAACCCACCACCGTCGGTTGTTTCGCTGGCTCCTTTACTGTTCACGGATCGAATTAACGCTAACAGTCCCTAAAGGCGCTAATTTAGCAGGAATAAGAGTAATCGTTCTGGTGGAAAAGTCATTCTTTTTAAACAACATATGGTTTATTTTTTCCAAACATTCATTATCACCGAATTGTATTCAGTTAATGTGTGCAAGAATCGTACGAAATTTGGTATTCGTGAGACAATCGTGCGACTGTAGCATCTTCTTCAAATGGGACTGGGAGCTAATTTACAGTTAAAAGTAAACAAACGGATTTCAGGTGTTTTCTGTTCTCGATCATTATAATTTATCATGATTCGTGTTATGTCATCATTACCACTATGAAGATGTTTTTTAAAACGTAATATTTTTAGTACAGCAATGTCCGGTAAATTTCGTGACTAATTAATCGTAAAATTTACAAAACGTTTGAATACCTGTAACTGATATCTAGTTAGCGAAATCTTATAATGCATTGTAGCAGAATCTAATAAAAAAATATGCGGTTATTCCGAAAAATCAATTTAAATTGCCATTACTTTAGACACTTGTTTGTCAAGTTTCACAACCTTTTTACTAAAACAATGTCATTATCCACTAAAAGATTTAACTGAGATTTAAAAGAATCCACCAAAATAAAAATCCGCCAAAACTTTTCGAATACTTTGCTGACCTTTATTCGGGAAAATTTACAGTCACGAAATAACCCGCTATATGGTAATTACTAATTGTATGCATACCTTTAAAAGTGATTTCAAATTTGAAGGATGTTACATTTCCATCGTCATATTCTATAGTAATTTCGTAAATTCCAATACTGTCACATGTTGCATTTTCCTTTATGAAACGCAATTGTTGGTCAGGTCTTGAAATGTTGAAGTTAACTATCCAATCTGCCTTTTTTTTGGAAACGGTATCGGATGAGATATTGATGAAAAAACTTGGAAGTGCACTAAAGTATTGCGATGACACTTGTATCACCTGTATACCTGACGGGTTGCTCGTAAACTGCTGTGTATATGGAATACATATTTGTTCTCCGACCGTTGCAGTAGATATATCATTTTCACACTTATCTAAAACAAGACCATGCTTTATTCAATTTTTATGTTGTTTATTCTTGGGATATAAATCAAGCTGTATTTTATTATAATTTGAACTATATATTTTGGCCATTGAAAACTTATTTTTGACCATTATACGGTATGGGGTTTGCTCATTGATTTAAATGTCTGACGATGTATAAAAAAGAAGATGTGGTATGATTGCCAATGAGACAACTATCCACAAAAAACCAAAATGACACAGACATTAACAACTATAGGTCACCATACGGCCTTCAACAATGAGCAAAGCCCATATCGCAAAGTCAGCCATAAAAGGTCCAGATAACTCAATGTAAAACAATTCAAACGAGAATTAGCCAGCATGCCACACCTTTGTCATTTTTATCATGGGACAACTCAAAATATAAGTGAGACTAGATCATAAATGAATTGAACACAAACAATCTTTGATCAGTTAAAAAAAACCAAATCTAAAGACACATTTCTGTAGGACTTTTCATTAAATATTTCATATTTGGTAGTATCACTTGTTTAAAAAATGAAAGAACTCTTGAAAAAACCTTTAAACTAGTATGCAGGTAACAACGAAGTAAAATATCTGTCCCTAATTAATCTATCCTTGTTTTTCAGTGGCAGTTTCACGGTTTTTTTTACGTATTGGTCGAAAAAAAACCTACACTATACACTGATGGGTGAATTTGTTCTGATACTGAATATAAATGACACATTTGCCTCTGGTACAAAACAGCAATTAATCAATGCTTTAAGCTGGGGTCACACATTCACGATTTTTACTGCCGTCCTTGACAAGACCATTCCCGATTAAAATTTGTCAAAAGTCTGATCAAGGTCCTGTGAATCGTGGATGGAAATTCGATTTGTATCTTTCGCCAGGTAAAATTCGACCGAGTCTGTCACGACTGCGTCCCGATTCTACCGAATGTAATCCGACAGAGATCAGATAGTGACAAGACAGTGAACCGACACTGACGGAAGTTATCCGTTCGAAAACTGTCGACATAATCGGGATGATCAGTTACTGTCGGAACGTAATCCTATCACGGTCCGCTCTATCGCATTGCAAACGGCTTTGTCTGGTCTCAGTCGTATTGTGTTCTGTTATTGTCGGGACTTCTCCAGATCATTCCCGTTCCACAGGACACCGTCCCGAATACACAGAACATTGTTAGGAATTCGATCCGATAGAGCAGAATCTGTCACGACATAGGCACGATTGTAATCCGACTAGACAAAATCGGCTGAGTTTCCCCGAATGTTACGGGACGCACCTAACTGTCGGGGTGCTTTGCCGAACTATTCGGACCCTTCCCGACCAGTAGGAATCTGTTACGAACTAAAACGACTGCGTTCAGACAATAATAGGACATTCCAGATAATTGAGGATACTAATCCGACTTTTTCACTTTTCGTGTCGTATCGCTGTCTGATCTCAAACGGGAGCAATAATCGGCAATGTGTGAACCCCGCATTACCTGAAATGCTTTTAATTTCATGATTTTTTGAAGAGTAATAATCATGTTTTAATTTTCTTATACTTTTTGTGTTGGTTATGTATGAGATTCAACAATTTTTTTATCTAAATATGAGTTACTTCCTTTTATATATACAAACAGAAAAAAACCCACCTTGTAACTATTTTTAAAAGGAGCATGAAGTTAGTTTTCTGTGATAAATGATAAACAAAACTTACCCACAACCAGAGATGGAGTAGGTGGATCATCTGGAGTCTCCTTATTCGAACCTGTGACGGGAACAAATAATTTTAAAGAAATAACATTTGAGAAATTTTAAATAGATCACTAACATATGAAGTTAAAAGAAGAATATGTCTAAGGACACGAATACCAAACAATTTTGTTGAAAGAGTCGTGATAAAGCCGCATAAGGAATACCACTTAGGACACAATCATTGTCTGTATGTCATTTGTAGAACATAAGACAGATACAATCAATTCCCTTAAGTATAACAAAAAAAAAGTGACAGATTTACCACAGGACGGAGGAACGCAATGACTTAAAACTATATGCCTTTCGAATCAGGTGTCGTGAAAAAAAAACATGTACTAGAAGTTTCACAAATTGAATATTTGGCGATAAATCCTATATTGAATACTTAAGGTTTCAAAGAGGGTGAACAGTTGAATAAAGTCTCCCAATTTGGTTTTAATTTTAATCCTGGTATCCATTTGTACATTTACAAATTAATAAAAGAAGCTAGAAGACTTTGCAGCAGTATATTTGTTTGAATGCACTCATGTTATTTTTACAGTGTTGAAAAAGGATAGCGCAAGACATGCAATATGATGTTATGCTTGGAATATTTACTTTTTTCTGGCCACTTTATACTTAATCATTCTTAAACAAAATAAAAAAACAAATAATGTGTATTGACAGGAAGACAAGTTATACTAATGTTAACTTTATTATAATGTGCATACCATATTCTTTTTGAACAATCCATGCTGCTACACCAGAGGCACACACACATATAAAAACAAAGACAAACCATTTCCTCCAATGGCAGTTCTTAAATATAAAATATAAGCAGTGAAAATACTAAACAAAAAAACGTTCATGCGAAAACCAAATCTTAGAATAAATTACGTTTGTACTGCATTCCATGAACGTGGTAATAACGTTTTTATGGGTTGTCTTATCGGTTCAAAATTGAACTTATGGCATAACGAACCTAAGTGCATGACGGATGTATTATATCATTGTATTTCAATGCTATCTAACTGTTCTTCGGTACTTACTAATGTATTGTTGATACTCATCAAAAACATAAGTTAACATTATTTTATTTCTTTTTTTAATAATACCAATGTTTCAGGGAATGATGTACGTCTATCTGAAGTTTGAAATAAAGAATCATGTACTCAGTAAATGAAGTTGATATGATTTTAATACTTTTCACATAAAATTAGTCTTCTTCTGTTCGCTTTATGCTGGTTAATTGAGCGGGTGATACTGATTTCTATAAATTTATAACTTAAATGAGTAGTGTTCTGTTTATACGTTTTCCTTTTTTTTAATACATTTGTACACCGTGAAATAAATGCAGACATTTATATGACAAATTATGCAAAACAATTAGCCGGCGTACTCTTTCTTAGAAAGATGGTGAGTTAAAGAGTTTCAGAATACAGTGCACTAATTTTTGAGATGTTTTTGTTTGTTAAGAGTATTGTTCAATTTATAAAGAACTATTACTACATATACTTCTAATAACAACATACAACGAAACAAACAATAGTGTGAGCATACTATAAATTGTTCATTAAGAAAAAATAGCGTTTTCAAAATTTCAAATTTACATCTACTTAGGTTTTGTTTATCTATGAATTGAAACTAATAATATACCTTTTTGCTTTTTAGATCCTGAAAAATATATGAAATATACTATTATACTATTATTCATTTTCTCCAATAAGTTTTATTAATTTTTGTCTTATTCAAAACGAACGGCAATATTAAAGTATTCTAGAAACAAGTTTTGCTTCAGGTGTCATTTTTACAAAATGAGGCTATTTTCTATAAAAGTTTATATATGGGCATTGGCACTCACACCACATCTTCCTATATCTATGTATCATATTTTCCCTCCGGTTTATATGATCCGTTCATCCTATATTGACTCTTAAATTCAAGAGTCAATCTTAAATTGAGAGTAAATTATATGGCCTTCCAAATACCGTTTCGATCCCTAACATCACTGAAGAGACATATATTGTCGAAATCTAGTTCTGGTGTACTAAAGAAATATTGACACCGAATGTTTGTGGTGCAACATCGTGGCCACAAGTTAACAATTTTTTTTTTCTGTGACGTATTAAATTTATATTAAGATCCAGTTTGTTACATCTTGTGATCAATTTTATTTGGCAGTCGCCAATGGCAGTCAGCAGGGTTAAAGAACATCAGTTGTTCGACCTGTTAGTCAAATGCGTTTTGTTGAAATATACTTTTTCACTTTGTTGGTCTTTTGGAAAATGTTGTTTGTGCTGTTTTTAGACCCTTCTACAACGAAATTTGTTTGACATGCACGCGTATAAAAATTGCGGTTTTTATCCAACACAATCATAGGTTTGAACGTAGTTTTCAATTTAGACTCGTTTATATATATTTTTTGTTTGGGCATGTTTCATATTTTCCCTCCGGTTTATATGATCTGTTCATCCTATATTGACTCTTAAATTCAAGAGTCAATCTTAAATTGAGAGTAAATTATATGGCCTTCCATATACCGTTTCGATCCCTAACATCACTGAAGAGACATATATTGTCGAAATCTAGATCTGGTGTACTAAAGAAATATTGACACCGAATGTTTGTGGTGCAACATCGTGGCCACAAGTTAACAAACATTTTTTTCTGTGACGTATTAAATTTATATTAAGATCCAGTTTGTTACATCTTGTGATCAATTTTACTTGGCAGTCGCCAATGGCAGTCAGCAGGGTTAAAGAACATCAGTTGTTCGACCTGTTAGTCAAATACTTTTTCACTTTGTTGGTCTTTTGGAAAATGTTGTTTGTGCTGTTTTTAGACCCTTCTACAACGAAATTTGTTTGACATGCACGCGTATAAAAATTGCGGTTTTTATCCAACACAATCATAGGTTTGAACGTAGTTTTCAATTTAGACTGGTTTATATATATATATATATATATATATATATAAGTACGTCTGAGTCAGTGACAACCCTACAACAGATGTATCCATCGGATCGCCATCAATGATGGTGATACATGGCTGTGTACATAATGTATATACAACTCGTCTAAACATCAACCCAACAATGTTAGATCTGTTAATTTGCTTTCGCAAATTGATGGTTCTTCCCTCGCCGGGATTCGAACCCATGCTACTGTGATATCGTGACACCAAATCGCCTGCACTGCAGCCGTCCCGCTAGACCACACGACCACCTGGGCTCTCATAAAAGAGCTTTCGGTAGGCATGTGTTACCTTTCCACGTCAGTTTTAATCTAGCGGCGTACTACAGTACATGATATATAAGGCATGAAGATGTTATTGTTACAGATCAGCTAAATTATCTATAGTAAAGGATCCTACAAATAAATGTAAGATACAGTCACAGAAAATAATTATATTCATAAGTACGTCTGAGTCAGTGACAACCCTACAACAGATGTATCCATCGGATCGCCATCAATGATGGTGATACATGGCTGTGTACATAATGTATATACAACTCGTCTAAACATCAACCCAACAATGTTAGATCTGTAAATTTGCTTTCGCAAATTTTTGGTTCTTCCCTCGCCGGGATTCGAACCCATGCTACTGTGATATCGTGACACCAAATCGCCTTGCACTGCAGCCGTTCCGCTAGACCACACGACCACCTGGGCTCTCATAAAAAGAGCTTTTGGTGGGCATGTGTTACCTTTCCACGTCAGTTTTTATCTAGCGGCGTACTACAGTACATGCTATATAAGGCATGAAGATGTTATTGTTACAGATCAGCTAAATTATCTATAGTAAAGGATCCTACAAATTAATGTAAGATACAGTCACAGAAAATAATTATATTCATAAGTACGTCTGAGTCAGTGACAACCCTACAACAGATGTATCCATCGGATCGCCATCAATGATGGTGATACATGGCTGTGTACCGAATTCTTTTAAATAAGATGACTGATATAACACTAAGTGCGACGTTTCTTTGTTTGAAGATTCTGTGTCATCTTGCATTCACCACCGTATTCATGGCCATGTATATATATAAATGATGTGATATGAATGCCAATGAGACAATTACCCCCAAGAGACCAAAATGACATAGAAATCAACACCTTTATTACCTTAGCTGTATTTGGAAAAACTTTTAGGAATTTTGGTCTTCAATGCTCTTCAACTTCGTACTTTATTTGGCCTTTATAACTTTTTTGGATTCGAACGTCACTGATGAGTCTTTTGTAGACGAAACGCGCGTCTGGCGCATACTAAATTTAGTCCTGGTATCTATGATGAGTTTTATTTATGTCACCGTTAGGCCTTTGAAAAATGAACAAAACCCTATAAACTATATTAGTCAGCTTTAATAAGATTCGAAATGATAAACCTTCAAGATTCAAACGAGACAACTAACTGCCTGATTTATGTACAAAATAATGAACGAAACAACAAAAAAGATATAACAATAAACGACAACCACTTACGTACATGATCCATACTTTGTAAACTACTGTTACCGTTACATATATAATATGGCATGATTAAACTAGTTTTGAAGGCGATACCCTCCCCTAACCTTGTGTGTTTGTACCTTAAGTTTTTTTTTTAATTAAGAGATGCCAAACATGTAAGAATATTCTAAGCAGATGTATATGTTTTGAAAACCATTGTCGTCTTGCTCGGATTATGTACTATGCTATGAGTTAAAGGAGCTTGCAAGGCGTCAGAGTTATATCTAATATTTCAATACTTGCAATATAAGGAGAGTAGTATGATCTATATTTCAACAATGATGGGGATTATTCTACAGATAGTACTAATATTTTAGATCTATGGATAAAAAGGTTTTCATTAAAAACTAAAATAACATAAACGAACGGTAACTACCTAATCAAATGTCAAAATCAAAAGCTCAAACACATAAAACGATTTACTAACAACTGTCATATACCTGACTTAGTACAGGTAAACATGATGGTGGATTAAACCTGGTTTTATAGCTAGCTTTTCCTCTCACTTGTATGACAGTCGCATAGCATGCCACTATATTGACAACGATATGTGACTAAAACAAACTGACAAATGTCAAAAAGGGGTACAGCAGTCCACATTGTGTTATAATCAGAATCATTATAAAACATATAAAGACATACAGACACATCAAACCAGCAAAAACGAAACACAAGTATACATAAATTCATCATATCATAACAACATAATGACGAGGTGTAAAAGTTATGATGTATGCATCTCCATAAGTATGTAAAGTAATATGCAACGTATAAGCATAAATGTATATTCAGCGTTAAAAGCTGTATATTGTGTGTGGTAATTGTATAATGATACAATAAAGTCAATTATGTGACTTGTAAAGTAAGGCATTATACGATATGCCGTAGCTTGTATTGTGTATTGACAAATGGACATTAAAAAAATAGACTAAAAGAAAAAGTAAAATTCACAAAAGCAAACACAAAAATACTATATAACGTTATTAAGATGATAAACAACGCCATTACATAAGATCTTTCTTTTGACTGTCCCTCTGGTATCTTTCGCTCCTCTTTCAAGACCATTTTGTAAAATTTCTGAAGTTAGGAATATTTATCAATAAGGTCTTGGTATCTTCCGATGAAATTTGTTTAAGAGAAAAAGAAGGAGACGGTCTTCAACATAGCTTTGGTTCATAAAATTTCTAATCAGACACTGGTGACTTCTTGTAAAGTCTGAGTAGCAGCTGCAAGCTTTTCAATAACGAATAAGCTCGGAAATGTTGATCTTATATGCAGGCGACTTTGGTATATTAATTATATAGTAGAAGAGATTGATAATTTCAAATTTAAAATCGTCATTTGTCACAAATGTGGGTACTGAGATGACCGCTTATGTCAAATTCGAGGTATGAGTCTAAAATGAAGCTGCGGAAGCCGTGTCTATTGTTTCCTTAATTTCTAGTTCTCAATGATATATTAATAGAACCCAATCCGAAAAGTTTGAATAAATAATGGACCTGGAGAACATATTCAATATATCTGAATGTACAATTGAATAATTTAGCTTCTACTATCTTTTTGATTTGACCAGTGTCTGAGGAAACTCCGATTCATATCAAGATAAGATTAGGTCGATAAGGCGAGACGCACAGTTTGTTCTTATAGAAATGCCGACAATTTGTTGAAAATTCTCCAAGTTCAACAGATATATTGTCAATAAGAGTGTCCGTCGCCGCATTTCAGATTTATATACATTTGTTATTATATAGCGAGATAGATCATTCAACACAGATTTAAGATTTATACTTCTACTTTTCTATCAAAACTGGACATAGGAAAAAACTAACCAAATCTAATTATATCAATCTTGTCGGTTTAAACAACTATTTGTTTTAAATTAGGAATTCTATTCTAGTCACAATTGTAATTCAATTGAAAAATATATGAATAACCGATACACCGGAATAAAGGTCTGTGAAGTTAAAAATACAATTGCAATGTGCTGCTAACGTTAAAATAATAATAAAAAAGAAACAACGTTAACACTGCACTGACATTTATTCAAAAGGAAAAAAAAATCCCCTTTCTCACAGCAAGACTTTGTATCAGACTTTTAACCTAGAAAAAAATGGCTGCCTGCACTTTTACCTTTCTTTAACAATATATTTATTTCTCCCCACAAAAGACTTCATGATAGTCATCCTACCCTATGTACATGCGTTCTGAGATACGATGCATAAAACCTGTACGAAACTGCTAATATAACAAATTGGAGCCATCACCAAAAGAAGTGTTGTTTGTGAAACAGCTGTATTTACAGAGTGCAACCAACTGCCAGAACTTCAAGTGTTTTAAATGTCAAGTGCATGACATGTTCAGAAGGCTAAAATACTTACATAGTGGCTCCCCAAAGATATATTATCCGGAAATGAAGGAAAATACACAGGGTCGTGAAAGTCGAATACCTTAATAATAAATCAAAAACTTAGGAAATTAGTAGCTATTGTGGATTCATTTTCGTGGATTTTGCAGGGAAATGAAATCACCAATTTAAATGTTCATCGAATAATATATTTTTTAGAGAAATGTATGCAGAACTCGCCTAAACCACGAAATTGAATCCTCGAAAATGCAAGTTTTCATACATAATGAAAATTGGTAACCACGAAAAATAAATGTATCCACAGTATTATATTTCACTTTGGGGAAATGTTTGACAAAATAAACACTGTAGATTAATTTAATTTCGTGGGTAACGATTCTCGTGAAGTATTATAAACTTAAACGTAACAGGTTTAGATAGCTATCAAAACAAGGTTTAATACACCATTCTTTTAATAAGAAAATGTTTGTACCAATTAAGGAATATGACAGTTGTTGCCATTCATTTGATGTGTTTGCGCTTTTGATTTTTGTAATTTGAACAGGGACTTTGCATTAAGGGTCAGTATTTTTGTGATTTTTTTTTACATGTTCGTGAACATTTAAATGTCGTGATTTTGTCGAATTCTGCAATACAAGCCTCCAGAAAATGTGTCAGGCGTTGGACATTTAATTTCGAGATTCATTTGTATCAAAGATATCCACAAATATTGATATTCAACGAATAATAATGAATCCCAAGTATTGCGCTCTTAAAAAAATGTGGCAGATACCAAGGTGACATTTCAAATGCAGGAGCGAAAAACAAACTTACAACTCGAAAACTTGGTGTTAAACTCATTCGACAAGGAAGGGTAAACAATTCCTACAATGTAGGTAGGTGTGTAGTCTCTTAGATTGCCTGGCTGATGTCCTATATGTCATCCATTGTGTTACTTATCCATGTGCTAATCTTTTGATATGTTTCATTCGGTGATGCTACAATTAGGGATAAGGACTGGAACAATTGAACTATAGCAGATATTACATTACGTTCAACCAGCTCGTAATGTGTCATGTGTCAGTGAAACTTTCGGAGTAATGACTCCAACGTAACCACTTTGAAACCCTTTGTTCAATGGCTTTCCTGCTAAAAATATTCATATTTGGAAATTATGACCAAAAATGTATTTTATATACTCAAATAACATTTGATAGAATAATGTGATAGACAATTGTAAACAATAAAAATATCAGTATTTTCTTGTTTCGTTTCCTTTATTGTTTCCTTTTAAGAAACACGAAAAGAAAAAAATTACGAAATTTTCAACTTATTATCTGAAATTCTTACCATCATCTTGGCTATAGTCAAATCAGCTAAGGTAATTTATTCCTTACGTTCTTAGCTTTTCGAAAAACAACATTTTAATTTATGAGTCTGCTAATGGAGATCTTAAGCAGTTGTTAAAAAAAAACAAAAACAAAAACTGAGAATTATTTACAGGAACAATATGTGTCCGATTTGTGTCATATTTATCTGCTTTCCTTATCATATTTGGTAAATAAAACAATACAAGAAAGCATGATGTATACAAGGGAAACAAAAATTGCACAATCTTATAATCTTATCCATGGATTTATGAGTTTTGAACAGCGGTATACTACTGTTGCCTTTATTTATAAAATTACAAACCATCGTCATGGTGTTTAGTTGCATTTTATAGATCCATCTTATGCAATGTGTTGGCAATGGTTATCGAAGGTACCAGAATTATAATTAAGTACGCCAGACGCGAGTTTCGTCTACATAAGACTCATCACTGACGCTCATAATAAAATATTTATAAAGCCAAACAAGTACAAAGTTGAAGAGCATTGAGGATCCAAAATTCCAAAAAGTTGTGCCAAATACGGCTTAGGTAATCTATGTCTGGGATAAGAAAATCCTTAGTTTTTCGAAAACAATCAAAGTTTTGTAACAATAAATTTATTAAAATGACCACATTATTGATATTCATGTCAACACCGAAGTGTTGACTACTGGGCGGGTGATACCCTCGGGGACGAAATGTCCACCAGCAGTGGCATCGACCCATTGGTGTAAATAGTTATCAAAATAAGTCATTTAATTCTTAAATTTCATTGTAAAGGAATATTGAATATCGAATTTACATCAATATTTTTTCCTTTCATTGAAGTATCTAAGAAAAAGATCATAACACATCATTTCCATATCAGATGTATCATCAGCCCACGAGCCATTGTTTTTGGCTCATAATACTTTTAATAAGAAAATTGCCTTGCAATAATCTGATTATATTGTACCATTTAATGAATACAACAACCCCTATTATTAATACCACATAGCTTTTTCTAGAGGGTAACTAAATAGAAAGATTCAAACAACTTAATTAAAAATGAATAGATATGGTTTTACCTCGTGAGATTGACTTTCCTCCTCTTTTTCGTAATCGAGTGTTTTTCTGTTAACGGGATTATTGTATGTAAATGGAGAATGTGTAATCTAAAACGAGAATGTAAACTGGTAAAAATTAGCACAACTGACAGATAAACGTGGCCTTTATAAATAATGTTACTCTCCTGACATTTCTAGAGATATAATTCATAACCTTCAATCACATCCTGTATAACATTGTTTTCCAAGTGGAATAGATTCCGATAATTTCACATTTGAAATAAAACGGCACTATTTCAGTTCTCGGCGTCTTACACAAAAAGGTGTTGTTTAGACGTTATGGATTATTTACTTCGCATGAAATTAACTGTGAATGCGGTAAAAAGATTTTATACTTCAATTTTGAAAAAAATGTCATTGTCAATATTTAATCAAAGAATTAAAATATCGATCAATATTCAACTAGTGTCTGAACAACACCGATATCCTGCGCTACTTCGTGTTTTACAGTGTTGTTCGGTCATTGAATGTTGAATATTTTTCTCTTGATTTCTGCAATAAGTCATTCAATAGTTATCTATCTACTCTTTATACTACTATTCTCTATTTTCGATCAATTGTCTACCCATTCTCATTGTCCCTTTTCTATACAAATAAGAATAAAAAATACAATTGCCTTGTGTTAAGTAAAGCAAAATTCTTCTTTTGAACGAAAACTCTGAAAATATCATTATAACGCTGGACATTGTGACCGACAACAACAATATTGATTTTATGATATTACAGACAGACGATAATGAAAAACAGGTACCAATTGCTGCTCGCTACGAACTCCGAACTCAAATGAAGCATAATTCATTTTAAAAGGTAAACATAAAGAGTTCTTAAAGTTCTTACATTCCAGGGAACTGGAATTTTAGGATAGTGCCGAAGCGGTACGGCATATTATCAATTACTATATTGATTATACACAAATAGTTAACTATATGATGGAAACAACCACTCCAATAGTTATATAAGAGAACTGCAGCTAAACGGTAACTAAAAAAAATATTTAAACAATTTATTTAGATAGAGAAAAAAATTAAACTATATGATTTTACCGGAAGGGGATCTCTTTCTTCTTCTATTTCTCCATTGGTTCCAAATCTGCCTGTGTTATTGTTGCCCTGAAAGTGAGAACTTGGGACCTAAAACAGAGAATATAATTTTTTTACCTGACATTGATGTCCACATAAATAGAATCTTGTGCACCTGTCATACAAGTGAGGGGATTCGCTATCTATAAAATCATGGTCATTCCACCATTGTTTACTTAAGAACATATCTGTACTCAGTCAGGAATATTATTGATGTTATCCATTCGTTTAATTTTTTTAGCTTTCGATTTTCACATTCGATTATTGACTTTCCCTTTTAAATTGCCTCAGACTTCGTTGTTTAGTTATCTTATTTTTTTACTTTCAAAACGCAACACTGACCTCAAATGAAAACAAAGATCAAAGTCAACGAGAGCCAAAGTTCGACGCGAATTCAAAAGAATCTTTACTTTAGGCAAACAGTCGTTTTTTGTAGATCATTCAAAATTAAAATTTGAAACATTTAATGACATAATGACGAAAATTGATAACGAGATGGAAGAAAAAGCTACACAAATATACTCACTGCGCCAAGCGGGGGGCGGACAACATCTGGCCACGTCAAACTATCTCGCCATGAAATATCTTCGGTCTGCAAAAAATGTAAATTGTTATTTCAAAACCTTAGCGGTACAATTACGTTTGTGCGACAAAGGAAATGACACATATACTTAGATCTATATATGAATTGATAAACTAAAGACATCACGAAGCTTGAAAATCTCACCTGAACATTAAATTAAAATTAATATTATCAGTAATAGTGGCAATATAGCCTTTAAAGGACAATAACCATAAAAAGTGTTGATTTCCGTTATTTCGTCTAGGTCATGTCGAGCCTTAACAAATTTCTCACTGTATAGATAATTGCTTTTATTTTGTAATTTGGTGTCCTACTATACAGATACAGCCCTACAGATATCGCTATGCTGTATCTGTGTACTATACAGATATCGCTTTAAAGCTCCACCCACTGCCGGACTGAGTATTGTTTGAACCTGATTGACCTCAAAATGTGTATTCCTGTTGCATTTCAATGACGATGACAATTGTCGATTTCAAAACTTGAATGTGTATGATTGTGAAGCGTAGGACAACTCGCACACTTCTGTTTCAAATTGGACAATGTTTTGTTATTTGTTTTTACTATTGAAATTAGTTGTTATGTTAAACTAGATAATTATTCACCTTGAGCGATGTATTATTGTTGACCATTCGAGATTCTTTTTTAGCGAACCCGTCTTCAGCGTAATATGTGATTTTGATATTACTACGCGGGTCTCAAGGGTTCTCAAATCGAAAATAAATGCTAAATATTTTGGATATTGTGTCTTTCAAAACTGTTTTACAGAACACAAACAATATACAGAATTAATTACAGGATAAAGCCAATAACTTTTTAGTGTCTTTAAATATCAGCTGTATTTGTACTCGGCTCGAAACAGGTGTAGTAGCTCGCTAAACGCTCGCATACACCTTGTTTCCTAGCCTCGTGCAAATACAGCTGATATTTAAAGACACTAACAGTTATTGTCTATAAATGTATATGTATGGCTACAACTTGCCATTTACAGCAGTCACTCTTATTAATTTCTGTGCGATGCTTTCCCCATTTTCATTCTCAATTTTATTTCAGCTCTGTTTAATTTTTGATAGATATTTCTTATTTGATTTTCATTGCTGTTGATATGTCTCTATGCTATAGTTATTAATTTCATAATTTTACTTTTGAGAATATTGCATTGCGGTATTTTCTCGCTGTGTTTAAGATCCATTAGTGGCCTAAATCTGTTTTCAACTTTTTGGTCATTTGTTTTTAGTTTGACACACTCACCATTTTTCTCTCTAATTTATTTATAGATAATTTCTTGGTAATCAAAGTTTTATTTATCTATATATAGATGATAACCGAAAATTGCGAAATTTCTTGCATAAATACATTAGGCAATAATAATAACTAAAAAAGGTTATTAGACTTTTCTGAAAATTGTTAATGTATATATGCATATAAGTATATATATGTCGGGGAGGGAAGAATACAAATTTGCGAAAGCAAATTTACAGATATAACATCGTTGAACTGATGTCTAGACGAGTTGTATATACAGAATTTACACAGCCATGTTTCACCATCACTGCTGGTAATCCGATGAATAAATCTGTTGTAGAGTTGGTATTTGTTAGGCGTACATATAATAATAATTATTTCTATGACTGTATCTAGCATTTATTTGTATGATCCTTTACAATAAATATTTCAGCTGATCTGTAAAAATTCAATCTTTATGCCTTATATATCATGGTTGTACTGTGTTACGACGCTAGTTTAAAACTGAGTAGGAAAGGTAACACCCGCCCACCGAGAGCTTTATTTTTGTGAAGCCAAGTTGGTCGAGTGGTCTAGCACGTCGGATACAGTGCAGGCGATTTGATGTCACGATATCTCAATAGAATGAGTCCGAATCCCGGCGAAGGAAAAACAAACAATTTGCAAAAGCAAATATACAGTTCTTACATTGTTGGGCTGATGTTTAGACGAGTTGTATATATATGTTAGTATAAATTGATAAACATTGACCGATTGATTATTTTGTATCTTTACTTATTTACTCCAATTCCTGTAATTTTTAGGTCAAACCATAACACATGCAATTTAACATCTGTGCTCTAGTTTAAAATAGATACCGTGATCATGATGTACATTTAAACGGAAACATTTGCATCGTCTAATCTAAATGCAATAAATGTTCCTTCAAAAGAGAGACGAAAGATACAAGAGGGACATAAGTCGAAAATAATCTGAAAACTTAATGGTTAAGCAAGAAGAAAAATACATTAAACAACAAATAGTACACATTACACAACAGAGAAAAACAAAAGACTAATTAACATGAATCCCACCAAAAAAAGGGTATGATCTAAAGGTAAGAAATCCTGCTTCACATGTGACATCCGTTGAACTTCACAGTTGTTTATTATATGGTTTCAATGAAAATGTTTGATATCAAATTCTAAACGAGCATAAACACAAACACACTTTTCTTTTCTCATATCTGAAATTGAAATGATGGTACTAATGATACTGAGTAAAATGTTCATTTCGATAAATAGTATTTATAAAGTTGTTTTCGACTTGAAATTTAAAAACCGAAGATCTGATTTCACAAAATTAATTTCATGTTAAAAATAAGATAACAAAAATAAAAAATACCGAACTCAAAGGGAAACTCAAAACCGAAATTCTATCACATAGCAAAATCAACAGCTCAAACACATCAAACTAAGAGAAAGCAGCAAATTTATCTTACCTCCTATACATTTCTTGGAATATGATTTGTTAAAAGCGTCCTCGTGGAAACTGTGTATATTTATTGTTAGTTAAGAGGCGGGGCTTATTTCATACACGGTTAGTAGTGGAGTCACATCCCTTTATATTCCATATCAGGTAATAAGGAGGCGGGGCTTATTTCATACACGGATAGTAGTGGTGTTACGTCCCTTTACAAAACAAAACAGTACTGAGAAAAATCTTAAAAGATTTCGACCGACGACGAAAGTGATGATAAAGTGAAATAAATTAATAAAACACATTCAAATATAACAAGTTGTCATTGTTGGCATATGTTTTTCTAGGTTCAAAGCAAGTAGTTTCTAAATCATGTAAATGCTGACTGAATTAAAGACTTGCTCATTTTGATAGGTCACTAGTCTAAACTTTACACGTTAAGATAGTCGGTAAGATAAATTCGTTACATAGTGTGCTAGTGACGTAATACGTAGATACAAATGTATGGGGTCAGTAGATTCCATATGAAATTAACGTACCGTACTAGATCACTAACACACTTATAATATTCCTGGCCAAGTACAGACATTTCCTTATGTAGATAGTGTATTTTAGTCTTAATTACTATTATAGTCTTTGTTTTATCCGGTAAAACAGCATTCTTTTCTAAATCAAATGTATCTTAAAAAAATAAGCATATCGCAAATTTAACATGCTTTTAATATAAGAGAAAAAAAAGAAAAAAGTGTCAAATACACATACGTCCAATACGTTACTTATGTAAACCACTATTAGGGACAAGTCAGGAAAATGGTCATTGTTATATTATAGTTCGTTTATTTGTGTGTTACATTTTAGTTTTTGTGTTTCTCTTGTGTCGTAGTTCTCCTCTTATATTTGATGTGTTTCCCTTCAGTTTTAGTTTTATAACGAATTTCACGATTATTATAAATAATTGTAATTGCATTTTTGAAGTATTTTGATATAAAGACACTCTCAGAAAGCAAGGTTGCTGCTATACAATGGTTTGAAAATGTGACAATAAATCTATATAAACCAGATTTTGTGATCAAGTTTTTTTCTATTAATGTATGTTAGATGTGAAAAAAAGTAATGTGACTCTCATGCAACAAATGTAAAACTATAAATTTATTTGTAAATCCAGTTTAATATGATCGTTATCTGTTAAACAAGCATTAAATGGTTAAAAAAAAGAGTTAGAAAAACATACAAGTTATAGGAGCAACCATTTAACTCAAAAGGTGGAGGGGATACGGTTTTTTGTCTGAGACAGAGGTATCCGCTTGACCACAGTAGTTTTATCTCGTCAAATTTAGAATCAGATTTTGTTTAAAACACAAAGCAAACACGAAACTTAAGTGTTTGGAAATTAAACCATCTCTGTCTCTCTCTATGATATGACATAAATTTTTATAACAGATTCAAGCAAAAATCTATAATTGGAAGCTAGGAATGTGAATGTGTCTGTTGAATTAAGATACTCTGATGCGCCTCATTCCTTAATATTTCTTGAGTTTCAATTATATATTAACTATAATAATAAACATGTAGATCGTTTTGTTAATTTATATACACAATTAAACACCCACATATAATTAAAAAAAATAAATCTACAATCTTTATATTTTATATTATTATGGAATTAATAATGTAAAACAGAAAAATGCTTTGAAGATAGACGCATAGTGGTCATGCATGCACTCAACGTCCAGTGGCTATTAGTACTTGAATGTTCTGGACGAATATATCAAATGTACCAGGATTAAAATTAAGTACGCCAGATGCGCTTTTCGTCTTCATAAGACTCATCAGTGACGATCATATCAAAATATTTATAAAGACAAACAAGTAAAATGTTGAAGAGCACTGAGGATCCAAAATTCCAAAAAGTTGTTTCAAATACGGTTAAGGTAATCTATGCCTGGGATAAAAAAAAGCTTAGTTATCTCGAAAAATTTAAAGTTTTGTTAACAAGAAATTTGTAAAACGCAATTTAACGCTAAAATAACGGTTCTATAGGAAAGCCTTACTTCGGTGTATGGTCACACCACAAGATGACAATCAGTATAACCCAAGAAGAGGTGGCGATTCACAAGTTATTAAACGAGAACAAGCATTTGGTAAAGTATGAATGCCATCCTTTTTTTTTCATTTCATTATTTCTGGCGTTACATTTTTTTTCCATTTTATTTTCTGAGGGAAGTTAACAATGTATTTGCTTTGCTATTTTCTTCAATCAAATAACGCATCATTATATAAAAAAAGAATGTGTGAGTAAGGGGGGTAGGGGTTGGAGGGAGGGGGAGATTGGAGCACTTTGTTTTTCAGTTTTTAGGGGTATTGTTATCTCCTGACTACCATATATTAGGTCATTTTCACCTTTCACCTGGTGGTAATATATACTATCAGAAACAAACAAAAAACCAAATAATACAATTCTGACTATAATACAAAATGGCAGGATGTTTGAATAACGAGCCACGTCAATAATAAATTATAAAATTATAAAGTAAACAGAAAAAATGAAATTATACAAAGACAAATAAAATCATAATACGTAATTAAGATTACTTCAATACCGAATGTTTGGTCTTCATGTTTTGTTTGATGAAACTACGACTAATATAAACCAAAAAAAAAAGTTCTGCAATGGAAAGCGTACAGTTCGATTGATAACTTGTTGAAATTAAGTACCTCCAATTCAACCATTATGTTGTCAAAAGAAACTCAAGCATAATTATATCTGAGTAACATGTTCTACGACTTTGTATACTTTTAACAAAATATGCCGTATAGTATCTTAAAGCAAACAATTATAGCGTATGCTGCTATTTTTGTATTGAAAAGCACTGTGGATTATTTCTTTAAGACGAATTTTATATGGAGACCTGTGGTATATAGGGTTGTATTGAAAAGAAAGTTTGAAAGAAATGATTTCAGAGAAAGACCGAAATTTAAAAGTACCCAGAAGTTCTTAAAGTTTTTTAGTATCAACATGTGGTTAATACAACTGCGTGATATTTTTTTCTCCAAATAGATAAAGGAAGATGTGGTGTGAGTGCCAATGAGACAACTCTCCTTCCAAATAACAATTTAAAAAAAGTGAACATACACGAACTATTGTTAAAGTTTTTTTTTTTGGCTATACACATACCTTTTGCCGTCGATAGAAATCCGCTTTTAAATTTCTGTTGTTGAAATCAGGAAAATCCTGAAATGAAAACGAGAAGACCTTCAATAACTTCATTACTTTTTTGAAAATATTGGTACATGCATATAAAGTTTTATTTATATTAGACCTAACATGAGGAAAGTTTTGTTTCGTAAAATAAATTGCTTTAACCCAATA
Source organism: Mytilus trossulus (assembly GCF_036588685.1). Lineage (NCBI taxonomy): Eukaryota > Metazoa > Mollusca > Bivalvia > Mytilida > Mytilidae > Mytilus > Mytilus trossulus. The sequence continues at coordinate 82,375,366 of NC_086375.1, forward strand.
ATAATTCACTGATCTGGTATACATCGTATTAGAATAGAAATAGAATATCTTAATCTTTTTTTTACAGTAGCTTTAAGTGTATTATTATTTTTCTCAAATTTAAGTAGGTCCAAATAAAGTCAACAGTAGTATACCGCTGTTCGAATTTCATAATTAAATTGAGTGAAAACAAATCCGGGTTACAAACTAAAACCAAGGGAAACATCAAGTATAAGAGGAAAAAACGAAACAACAGATACACTGAATTGCAACAAAAAAACAAAACGACAATGCAACCCAAAATATCCCTTATATTGATTAATTTCTACTCACGTTTTTGTTGATAGGGACATGTATACCAGGCTTTGTCATAAACTTCTCTGTTGTAACGTCAATTTTACCGGGATTCTAAAAGATATTAATAACCTAGATTTGATTGTTTGCCCAACGTTTTTAAACATACTCCTCACAGGTTATAAGGAACGCAAAATTTCATGGAATTGTTAACAGTTTTCAAATATTGATGATGCATTCTTCGACTTATATATTCATTAACAGGAACGATTACAATATAACTGTTCAATAAAGGCAACAGTAGTACATGTATACCACTGTTCAAAGGTCATGAATCGATGGAGTGAAAACAAATCAGGTTAAAAAAATTAAACCGGGGGAAGCACATCAACTTAAAGATGAAAACAACAAGCTCATTCTGAGTTGTTTCAAACACTGTGAAGTAGATTAACTTTGATGATCTATTGGACTTTAAATACTGTAATAAAGTACGAGTCTTTTGTAAAGCTTTAAATTTTACATTTTACAAAAAAAAATAAAAAAAATTACGAAACCATTCCTCGTTAATTTGTGTTCTGAAACTGTGCACTTTGAGAAATGCCGATTTGCATTTTCAGTCTTTTATGCATTACTTTTCTTTTTTGCGTTGGAATGAAAACAAAAATAAATAAATGGCTGCTGGTAATGACGGCATTTAGTTAATTTTAAAAGCATACATTAAAAATTGTTGGTATATAGCCACAGAATATATAGTTTATTCTGTACAATTCAACATGCTAGAATGCCTATGATGGGATTCAAGTCACTAATCAATGTGATGAAAAGCTTTGTTTTAATTAAGAAATAAATATATCTGTGAAATTTCAGTTGCTATTACAATATTTACAATCAAACAAAAGACGATTTGGTACAACCAATATGAACTATAAACAAACCAATTTTAAACCAATTAAAACACCCTTTATTTCTTATTTGATTAATTTCATGTATCTACTTTTCTCTGCAACCAATGTCTTTATGTTTAAGTAACTTGAGTACATATAACCAGAAGAGACCACCATCATCGTTTATTAATGTTTATCCCTGGAACCAATAAGAAACAGGGTGAATGTATGTGCCTTTTAATAAACAAAGGTTCAATTTACATTATACGGTAGTTTACACTCGTTTATTCATTTATGATAAAGATAAAAGAAGTAAAGCAATGCATCTGCTGTAACATTTGAAGAATTACAATTAGTTTAAAATCTTAACCCGATTTCAATCAGACTAGAAATAACTACCGAATTTATGCTGCTTGTCGGGGAATTTATATCCTGATATGATCCACTATCTCGGATATAAGTAGGATCGTCTACCTACAATAAAAGGTATTTGCTGTTAAAAATACATACTTAACTATTTTTCAACAGAACAAAATGCTAGAGGGATATTCAAACTAATAGATTGAAAATAAACTGACAACTCCATAGTTAAAAAAAAAAGACAAACAGACAAATAATAGTACAGAAGATAAAACATAGAAAACTGAAGACTGAGCAACAAGAACCCTATCAAACACTGGGGATGTTAGTTTTAGTATTTTTGTTGTTTGAATCAGAGCAAATTTTTAAAAAGTAGGATTTTTCCCATCCTCTAGACAAGATACTTATATATTCGTTCGCCATTCTATTTAATGAAACAAAGTAATACCAACTCTTTCAATTTGTCTTTTAGTTTGGACTGGGGAATATGTGTGTGTGGTGGAGAAAAATCAAAAGTTTTAATACTATTGGAAGTTGAGAGAGTCTTAGATTGCATGTATTCTAACAACATTATTTGGTAAGTGTCGTGAGGCTATATGTTTAGTTTCCATGTTAATTTTCAATACCTAATTCATTTTCAGTTTATGTTATAATATTTACACACAAAAACGAAGGACAACAACATATTTGTCAATTATCATTTTTTTATAATTTTGCAAAGAATGCAATCTTCCAAAAAGGAACATATGCCACAGGACACCACCAAAATTTTGATTATTTTTCAAATTTGTTGAATGTATTGCATATGACTACTAGATTCAATACGATTAAATGACAAATAAAGCATAAAAACATGAACGTTAACAGATCTGTTCAATGATACTAAAATTAAGACTAACAACATACAAACAAGATAAAATACAATCGTATTGACAAATAGAACAAAGAAACAAATGATGTATATATATTATTGAATATATAATCCGAAAAACAAAACCAATAAGAATTTAGTAAAATCTGTTTGCACTTTTTTTGCCTTTCAATCGACTATTTCCATCAAGTTCTGCTACATCGATCTGCAGAATTCTATATAATGTTGCGATGATCAGTCGAAACTGAGCAATGCCAAATTTAACTAGGTTAAACTATTTAATAAGAGATGAATCGAAGAATTAGAAATAGAAGACATTCTTAAAAATATCTTATACTGTAGATTTTTTTACAATGACTTTATATGAATGATTATTTATTCTAATCCAAGTTAGTAAAAAATATCTCTTAGATTGATAAATTTCTACTCACGTTTTCGTTTGAAGGGACATGAATACCAGGTTTTGTCATACACTTCTCTTTTGTCACATCATTTTTATCGGGATTCTGAAAGATTTTGAAAAAATCGAGAATGAATAGTTTGCCAAACTTTTGAAAAAAAATACTCCTCATATAAAAGTACAACCAACAACAACCATGGTGAATGAAAATGTTATTCATTAAAAAAATAAAAAGGCGAAGGTTCAACGTGAAGTATACGGCAGTATGAATTCGTTTACTCATTTATGAATAAGAAAAAGGAGGAAAGCGATTTTCTTAATCTAATGTATCAATTTCAAATATTTTGGCCACGAGCATCACTGAAGAGACATGTATTGTCGAAATTCGTATCTGGTGCAAGACATTTGGTACCGTTAATTTTATTACTACCACTAGGTCGATTTCTCTGCTGGTGGACTATTAGTCCCCGAGATTATCACCAGCCCAGTAGCCAGTACTTCGGTACTGGCATGAAAATACGTTTTTTTGTGTTATTTTTGCTGTTACAAAATATTATAAATTATTATCAATTAAGGAATGTAGCTCCCTCGTGCAAAGCTCTGATTCCTTTCACAGATTTGGCTATACTTTTTGGACCTTTTGGATGATAGCTCTTCATCTTTTATATAAGCTTTGGATTTTGGCCACGAGCATCACTGAAGAGACATGTATTGTCGAAATGCGCATCTGGTGCAAGAACATTGGCACCGTCAATTTCATTGAAGAACTCCAATAAGTTTTAGACCTCCCCGATTTCACAAGTATAATGATAACTACCAAATTTATGCTGCTTGTCGGGGAATTTATCTCCTGATTTGATCCATGACGTCTGATATAAGCAAGTTGGTCAGCCTACAATTAAAGTTATTTCTGTTATATATTAAAATATATACATTTGATCATGGTTTTACATTCTATTGAAGATAAAATTAAAACCGAACAAGCACATTTTTCAAAACACTATATGCAAGTGTATAAAACAATCCAATTATCACTGTTCATAATTTTACGAAAAATAAAATCTACCAAATAGGAATATATGCAACTCGAAATCACAAACAATAATCAATCATTCAATCATAGTAATAAGAAATAAATCGAAATTTCATTTTTTTTAAATTGTTGAAAGCATTGAAGATAAACGCTAGATTGATCATGCTTTTCACATAAGATTAAGTAACCCCAAAAACTGTAAAAGCAGTTTTAACGAAATGAAATTATATGCAACGATCCGATAATTAATTTCTATATTTTGTGTTTAACTAAAATTTTCCAAGAAGAAGATTTACCACTACACGTTAATCAAATAACTATAAAAACTACAATCATTGACAAAAAAGTGTGTCTTGTTATTCAACATTCCAAAGTTTTAACAAAATTAGATATAAGTGTTAGTTTTATTTCCTTTTCTTTACATATTGTAATGCTCATTAATTGTGTCATTTGTATGACGTATGAGGGTCCTAAATACTGATATTGATTCATGCTTTTTATATTATAACTGTTTGAAAAATATCAAGTTCTATTTTCATATACTATCTTCAGAGTATCAAACATGTTTTCAACACATGTTAAAAAAAACAAACATATCGGGGCCTTTTATAGCTGACTATACATAGGTTGTAACATATTCCATACCCATGTAATACTGAGAAATGTAGAAAGGTCTGAGGTTAGAACATACTAAAACATATCTTGTTCTAATGCATAAGTATATTATCTACATTAAGAATTCAATTAATGGTATAAAAAAACACGCACACAAAATTACAAAAGAGTTAACTTCTTTAAAATTGAATAGGTATATAATATATTCATGTATCAAAGAAATCAAATTTGAAATACTTTTAACTCACCGAGAAAGATGCATAAGGCTCGCTGCTGGTATTACTGGTGTCACTTGAGCTTAGATTAGTATTTGTTTCTTCTCCCTCATATGCAGCGTTATAATGTTCACCATTTTTACTTTGGAAGGTTAAAAAAAAGAAGATAAGTTTTTCTATTTGATTATTTAAAGCATTTTCCAGATCCAAAATGAAAAGTCCACCTGCGAAACTAAAATTATCCAGTTTTAAGATTACTATCCTTACCGTCAAGTTCGAACTTACACATTTCCATCTGGGACTGAGAAATATCATCTTAAAACTGAGATATGTCAACTTTAAAGTGAGAAAATTTTAACAACAGCATTTTGCTACTGGTCTTAAGTTGAATGGCTATACAAGCAAGGCCATATAATATGCAAATTACTTTTCCATGGATGTTTCACAGTCAGCCAGCATAATTATCAATAACGAGTTCATCATAGCTATTTGTTTCTCTGTAGAATTTGATGTTTGCAGTAAAGCAACTAATTGATTAATTATCATATATAAATTTATCTTGAATTGGATGCAACTTTTCCCTATTGCTTAAAAAGCAGGTAAGTAAAAAACAACTGATTGGACAAGTTATGTGAACAATGTAACAGTCATTGTGTTTTACCCCTTGTACTTTTATGTCATATTTGTTTTTGAAACCCGGGAATCTGTTACATAGATATAGGAAGATGTGGTGTAAGTGCCAATGAGACAACTCTCCATCCAAATGACAAATTCTTATATTCATGTGACTCTTTAGACTGATGTTTGATTCGCATAAAACTATAAATTCACGAAGAGTGTGTTTACAAGCATTTCAATCTTCTTTATAACAACAATTAAAACAAAATGCTTCAACTTTAGCATAACTCACCCGACAGCAGGTTTATAAACTGAAATACAGAAGGGAGATTATAAAAAGGATCGCTTAAATATCTTTTTCTTCTCTAAAACAACTAAGAACTACATTATCTTAGAAGACAATCAGTCATTTCTACCGTAGAAGTGTCTCCTCTGGATAACGATGTCCGTACCATTCTGGGGCACCTGCAATTATCAAGGTTTTTCATGGGGTTCATGTTGGTCAGTCTTTAGCGTTTCTAAGTTGTGTTTTGTTTTCCATTGTTTGTCTGTTGAGTTGTTTTTTTTTGGCATGGAGTTTTCAGTTTTTTTCGTCTAAATCGTTTGAATATCTCTTCGGTATCTTTCTTTACTTCTCAAGAAAGTCAAGAACTGCAGGACAGTTTTTACACCTAATTGGATTCAATTAATTAGCTGATTTCTTTCTTTCTTCTTTCCTGCCTTCCTTCCTTACTTTAGTGTTCTAATTTCTTTTTTAATATTCTAATAAGTTGATGTTTCTTTCTACTATTTTCTTTTTCATGTTTATTTATATTCATCATTTTATCTTATATTCAAAACAAAATAATATTCATTTCTTGGCAGTGTTATCAATTAATGTTTTCAGCGTATACAAAAATAAACACAATACAGCTATACTAACAAAAGATGTGGCATGTGTGCCATTTAAACAGCTCTCCATCCAACTCACAATTTGTAAAAGAACACCATTATAGGCCAAAGTACAAATGTACAGCCTTCAAAACGTAGCGTTGGCTTACATTGAAAAGCTATAAAGAGTTTCAAAATTACTAGTGTAAAACCATTAAGACGGGAAAATCAATGGTATTATCTATATAAAAATTTGTTTTAGTATTTCATGATTCTTATTTCAGTAAATAATATAAAGCATTACCTGGAGAACTCATTGCAATTATTCTTTAAGTACCACTTGGTCAACAATTCACTAGCAATTGCATTATATATCTCATAATCTATTCAAAACGAGGCTCTTCGAAATCTGAAAAATATAAAATGAAAGACAAAAAACATTATGTATTTTTAAACAGAATATAATTGTAACAAGTTCCTTCATTTTTTGTTTGATGTTTAAGTACATAGTTTAAAGCGAAATGAAAAAAAATATATGTTTATTGGTTTTAGATACCTGTTCAGTAAATAATACACAAAAGCGATTGAACAAAATTTCCTTTAATTTTCCAAAATCAAATTTATCACTAGTTCAGAATTCTCTTTAAAATAACACTTACAAACGAATAAGAATCAGTTATCGGTTCTACGAAGATAAACATTTCGTTAAGTACTTTACTTGTTCTGTTAATAGTTGTATTACGTAAATATTCTATGTCGTAATTAATTCTATATAAAAAAATCCAGTTACAATTTATAAGGAAGGCGTGACTTTCATGCATATGCATTCTTCTTTATATCTCTTTACTTTCAAATATTTAAGAGTGACATGCAATTAAGCTATCAGTTGTTCATAATTGGTTTACATATTTTTTGAAAAAAAACACTTGTGTCATACAAATGCTGATATTCATACAATACAAGCCTTTTATGAATTTAAATGTTAGGGTTCAAAAACATTGAAAATTCCCAACTCGGTGTCTATTCTTAACAAATGGAAAATTTAAATATTTTCAACCGAAATGTAATACGCCTGTTTGTTTTGGATAAGCATAATACATTTCATTTATACTAGTCAACAAAAGAAACGATACACGACTTTAGAATAAAATTCATCAAAAAGTATTAAAACTAAAATAAAATGAGATACACTGTTTTAAAAAGCTTTCATTGGCAATGTATGCACATTAGATAATGAAAATATAACACTGTCGGAAAGTAACTAAATTTCATGTAAACGATCATAGGGTGCACAATATTTTTGCCGAAAGTTGGAAAAATACGGCAAGGTTTAACATGTTTGATAATATGTTTGTTTAACATGTTGGACAGAGTGTTACATGAGTGTATAACAGCAAAAAATGAAAAACACAAGAAAAAGGGTCCTTACTAAAATGGCAAAACCTCAAAGAGAAGAAATACAAAAAGTACTGATTAAAGAGTTTAAGATCGCTTTTCAACTGATTAATATGTGAGGTTGTCTTAATGAAAACTTCGATAAGACAAAGTCTATTGTAAATCATCAGAAAATCTTGTTATTTATGTGTACTGGTAAGACTGTCAGTGTAGATGATTCTTATAATGTACTTCAAGCTTAGGAACGTTATTAAATATTGCTGTTTATTCTTATAAAACATTAATATGATGTGTCCCCATAGTATCTTCGATATCTTTCAAAGGATCTTTCCACACTGTTGAACAGATAACCTCCAATATTAAGTTAACATGATAGACTTATTTGGAAGGGATATAGCTACGATACTGTTGTCAGGTCATAAAAGATTGCATATTTTGGTGTTAATATTGATTCACTTATAGGGTCTTTGCATCGGAACTAAACACATGTATTCAAAAACCAGTTGTTGGCATGACTCGGGTTATGTTCTTCTCATATATATTTTATGGTATGATACTAAAACCCTAACGGGGAGGATTGTACCTGATATTCATATGATGAAGACATAATTTTTCAATCAGTTTAATTGAAGTCAGGAGCTGGCATGTCAGGTAACTGCTAGTAGTCTGATGTTATTTATGTATTATTGTCATTTTGTTTATTTTCTTTGGTTATATCTTCTGACATCAGACTCGGACTTCTCTTGAACTGAATTTTAATGTGTGTATTATTATGCGTTTACTTTTCTACATTGGCTAGAGGTGTATAGGGGAGGATTGAGATCTCATAATCAAGTTTAGCCCCGCCGCATAATGGCGCCCTTCCCAAGTCAGGAGCCTCTGGCCTATTTTAGTCTTGTATTATTTTTAATTTTAGTTTCTTGTGTACAATTTGGAGTTTAGTATGGCGTTCATTATCACTGAACTAGTTTATATTTGTTTAGAGGCCAGCTGACGGACGCGTCCAGGTGCGGGAATTTCTCGCTACATTGAAGACCTGTTGGTTGTTGTCTTTTCTATGGGCAAGTAGTTGTCTCTTTGACACATTCCCCATTCTCAATTTTATATATGTTCAAATTCGTTTCGATCAACCTTTTATCAGCAAACAAAAAAGAACGATGCTTTGATATGAAATTGCACTTGAATTTTTATAACAAAATATTTTCGTTTGCTATGGAAATTGCGTTCGAATAATTCCGAGTCACAATATATGTCGAAAAGCAGCAAAAACAATTGAAATAACATCTAATACAAGAGTTAAATAACATTACTAGAAATGTTACTTTGATATAATAATCACGATTTCCGTACGTTGACTAAATAGATAAATAATATTGAACATATTCAAAGGAAGCTACTAGTCAAAATGAACACTACCTTTTCCTTCATATTGATCATTGATATCTGTCTTCTAACAAGAAGCTAAACACTACACTTTTTCTATAGAACAGATAACTTTGCATTCACTATTTATAATTATATGTTTTTAGATCGTGTAATTCCATTAACACCATTGCATGATGTTTATAAAACTCTAAACATTTGATTTGTTCATGTATTGAACAACGTATCTGATTTTAACGAAAGCAATCTTTTTATTATTCCAAAATTATTACACCAGGAACAAAACATTTTCTGATTTTATTTTCATCTTAACAAGGACATTATTTGTTTGTATAAATCACAGTGCAGACAACGCATATACGTATACGTTCAGATATTTCAAATACCATCTGTTTTATGGTAATATTCTATACACAGGACACTAATGTCGTCATCCACCCCAAAAGTTACCAAAACATTTAAGCATACATATTTTTCTCTATACCTCTTTTAATATGTTGGGAAGGTTCCATTTAGCTGACATAAGTTTGATCTGATATTGATTCACTCAACACATTTTTTCGCGTCGGAAATAAACATATTTGTTCAAAAATCATTTGCACGAAAAGGTTTATGTTCAACGATATGGTATATCTGTAAGACTCAAATATATGGTGGGTTCATAATCAATGGCAGATTCCTAGTCTATGGTAAATCTGACGTCTTGCCATCCCAAATCAAGGCAGATTGTTTTACAATCATAATCTATGGCAAGATTAGTAATTTCCTAATCTATGGCGGGTTTTTGTTGTTTCCAGATCAGTCTATGGCTAATGTTGAACATATAGAAAACAATGCAGTACACCTACGATCAATGACTTGTCTTAATCAAGTGGACATGTATAATGGTATATCTGTAAGACTCAAATATATGGTGGGTTCATAATCAATGGCAGATTCCTAGTCTATGGTTAATCTGACGTCTTGCCATCCCAAATCAAGGCAGATTGTTTTACAATCCTGATCTATGGCAAGATTTGTAATTTCCTAATCTATGGCGGGTTTTTGTTGTTTCCAAATCAGTCTATGGCTAGTGTTGTGACGTAATTTAAAGATCTGGCATAGATTTGGAGAAAATTAAAATCTGCTATAGATTTGGAGAAAACTAAAATTTGCCATATATTTGGAGAAAACTGAAATCTGCCTTAGATTTAATTTATTTGACATTTCTTACGTCATATTTGCCATAGATTAGGAATCTGCCATAGATTTGGAACCCGCCATAGATTTTGAACTCACCATAGATTTGAGTCCTACATATTTAATGTCGAATCCAACCCCTTACGAATTTAAAGATCTGTCATATACAGGGATAATGCTTAACTTTATATGACGAAAATGTAAACTTTCAGATCAATTCAATTGATTAATTAGAATTTTGGAGAAGCCGTGTGAGCTGCGAGGAGCCATTATTTAATGTTTGTTGACCATGGTAATTTAGTTCGTTTCTTCTGCTACCTAGTTCAAATTTGACTCGGACTTTTTATTATCTTAGTAACCAGGGTATATTCCTTGTTTTTATTTATTAAACAATGGCTTAAGGTATGGGAGGAAAGTTGAGATCTCACAAAACGTGTTTAACCTGCCGCATTGTTGCGCCTGTCCGAAGTCAATAAACTCAGAAGTAAAAAAAAATCTAATAGCAAGCAACTATCCTAAAATTTAACAACTAACAACCCTTAGGATGGTCGAATCGACAAATACTTAAAATAAGTTGCAAGGTTTAAATAGATTTTGATCTGACTGAACATAACATTTTTGTCTTAGGTGTATTATAAAGAATAGTCATAATGAATAAGATCTGCAACGCATTAAATGTTTTGTTTGTCATACCAGGAAGTGTTCTATTGACAATTTATAACAATACAAAACTCTTCACAGTTATTGAAGCATTGAATAATAGTTGTAATTTAAAACAATTAAAAGGTTCGGTTTCAGAAATTTAAATAGCTGAATATGTCCGACGGTGAATCTTTGTAACATATATCTTATTGTTCTTTTCACATATAATGCAGTATTTATTTAAAGACAACCAAACAATTTATTTATATAAATTGTGCGATAAATGATAAATGATAAATTGAATTTTCCCTTTTCTTATTGCACCAATATGTACTGAAACACACTAATAAAGAATTGAAAATGTAATCTTCTTGCCACAGAAAAAGATATATTAAAATATGTTTTCGTATTAATTCTGTTTATTAACTTTTTTCATGAAATACAATTTCTATTTTCATTTTCATATTGTGAGAATTCGGCTCCAATAACTTGCTAATCAAGAGTAACTATTAATTGAGGGAAAGAAAGAATATTATGAAAAGACTTGACAACCTTATTTTTTATTTTGTATTAAGTGTCTCTGTAAAAATTCGAGTATGAAATATCTTTATATCCGGAAAAAATATGCTTTCTTTTCAAGATAAAACACCAGTTACGACCAACTTAAATTAATGGAAAATGTATGCCCTTACTCATTGTGCTATATAACTGTGCAATCTAAATCTTTCGAACTTATTCAGTAGAGAAACACTACAAGGTGCAAAAATGAATATTTCACTTAAAACCAATCATTTTAAAACTATCAAATGTAAAGCTATGTGGTATAAAGTCTAATACGATTATTCAAAATATTTAAACAAATATCATTTTTGTTGTGTTTAGCATCATTTCTCCCCATAGAGAGCAATTTAAGAGGAAATATCACTTTAAGTAAAGAAAATAAACTGGAATCATAGAGAAATTATTTATTTTAACTTATAGAGAGAAAAAAAGTTCGGTGACACCATTTTTACTTTTCTTTTCTTTAAGTATTTAAAAAAAAACTAACTTCTCATAATTTGTTTCAATATTCTATCTCATGGATTTTTTTTTGGGCACGAATTTGTTTTTTTCTATGAACAAAGTTACAAAATTTAGGCAATCTTCAACGAGTTATAACTTGAAAAATAGCACGGTGACCCATTTTTTTTATTTTTTAAAATTTTCTTTTTAGAAACGTATAAGAACTTTTTCTGTCTCAACAAATATATACTTAAAACAGAACAAAGACCAAATTTTTCAAAATTCAATAAACCAGATTTATCAATAAGAATACGCATTCTTTCTGCAAACGGAAATGTTATACATTTCTTTATTAATTCACAATATGTTAAATTGAATCAACACTTAATGAATAACAACAAATGCATAACATTGCCTTTGTTGTATGGAGTTATTTCATCTTAAATCATATTGCAATATCTTATAATCAAATTCAAAATGGAAATTGGGAATGTGTCAAAGACACAACTATATGCCCTAAGGACAGGAACAGCCGAATTCCACCAATGGGACTGCAACACAGCAAGACATATATTAGCATTTTTTAGAATCAACATGTCACTACAGACACAGGCATGGCAAACAGGGACAGGAATGTTCATAATATACGTACAGAACAAGGACAATCAAAGGAGAAGCAAGAATAAAATCAACAACGGTAACAAAAATCGACTTATATCAATTTAGACTATAGGTACACCAACTATGATATTGAACTCTCGATATTGAGAAATAAATAAAAGTCCATGGAAAAACATTTTATTTACAAAAAAAAACGAACTTAAAGATATTTTAAATAAGAGAAGAAGTCTTTAAAGCCGGGCAAATCAAACGGTCGGCTGTATTAACCAACGAAACGGCTGGCAAACAACTTACTGAAATAAAATACACGTAAGGTAAACACATTAAGGTTACCCAATTAATTTCAAAGTAAGTGAAAGCGTATGTAGCTTGTGATGATATTTCACAAAATATAACATTATACGACACTACAGTTTCTAAAGATACAAATATTTCAAAGAACACAACACCACTCCCATCCTCAATATCGTTCATAGAATTTAACAACTAGAATTAGAAATATTTCGGTCTCTATTAAAACACATCTTCAAATAAGGGGATGATGTGGGTTTAAACTTCTTTAGTGAACAAATTAACCTTTATCATATATCCATCAATGAATAGCAATATTTGGAAATTAATTCAGTCTAATTCTATGAGTATGATTGTCCCTCTTGTATCTTTCGTTACTCTTTTACAAAAGGACCATACAGTAATAATATCAAATTTACCAACTACAAGTTCAATATCAATTACTTCATGATATATGAGTATGCTTGCACTTTAATGTAAGTGGATTTACCTCGGAATAGATTCACACAGCGTAATTTCCAGAATTTAGTTTTCTGTTTTGCATCTTTGTTCTATGGAGATCTTTGAACTATGGTGGACTGTTAGCTATTTACATAAAGTATTCCGATACATTGTATTGTGCAAAGTGTCACTGCAAGAACAAAGGATTATCTAAGTATTGCTCATAACTAAAAATAAGCGAATTGATCATCCCACAAATTCCAAGATGAAATGATAGAACAGTATTACGATAGTCTTTATTAGATACGTCTTTAAAGCAAAAAGAGAAAAATGAGAAGATAATTTATGAACTTGTTGACCTATTAAACGTATCATTTAAATGTATTATGTCACATGTTTTGTTCATTCGTTTAATGTGTTTGAGATTTCGATTTTGCAATTTGATTAAGGACTTTTCGTTTTGAATTTTCCGTGTTGTTCAGTATTTTTGTGATTCTACTTTTTAAAAACTAATCGCACTTTTGTGTTTCGAAACAAATGGGAAGTTTCTTCAGAAAATATTCGTGTGTATCCATACAGTTGTAGTGATAAAAATAAAGGGCTGTGTCGTTTCGTCTATAGATACTTAGCCTTCATTCAGAAAATTTTAAAGTAAAAACATTACATAAATATGTTTGGGTCGCTAGCTAAACTTTATTTGCGACACATTAACTTGCAAAAAGACATCTTTAGTATAAATTGACATAATGATTTACAAAAGATTTTCGTTGACACTTATTGCTTGATATGTGATATCAATGCATCTTATGCTGGTAATATTACCAAATACAACATTAAAAATATTATGTGTATTTAGCATTATTTTTCGGTGGATTTTGTAATTCCTTCTAAGAAATACAAAAAAAATCACATTTAGCAGCAAATAAGATTATTTCGTTCGTCATCATCATGAAGTGATTAATTTAATTCTTCAATATAAATAGTCTCTCAATCTTACTTAGTAAATATTGTCAACTTGTTTAAATTGACCTGATCAGTTTGTTACTAAATTATGAATCTCGATTCTATCAATTGGTTGAAAAAAGTTATCAAAAGCTTTAAATTTTATACGCCAAACGAGACTTATCAATGAGGCTCAGATGAAAATAGTTTGAAAGCAAAAAACAAGTACAAATTAAAGTTGAAGAGCATTGAGGACCTAACATTCCAAAAACGTTGTGCCAAATACGTCTAACGTCATCTATGCCTAGGACAAGAACACCCTACAGTATTTTGAACAATTTAAACTTTCGTAACCAAAAAATGCACCATGCTACATATTTGTTTAGTAGTACGTTTTTTTTAAATAGGTGAGTATGTCATTATTGACGAATTCCTGTAATATTGACCTTACTTTATTTTCTAAATTACATATTAATCTATTAACGAAAATGTTTTTAAACGTTTAAACTCTTATTCACAAATTTATTTAAATAAATATTAGCTGTAAAATACATGTTGAGAAAGACTTTTCTGTAGGAAATAAAAATAAAATTTGCAGGATTAAAAAATCGAAAACCCTTAATCTTAAAAAACAAACTTAAATGATACTTAAAGTGATGTTTGTATTCTTTGTTGAGACAAAAAATAATCCTACCTTACTGAATCCCAGCTCTTAAAATTACCAAGTATTCTTAGTCCAGGAAGTAATTAAAAATCATAATCATTCGCTGCAGTTAGTCTGAATATATTCTTAGTAAAGTTCGAAATATCATTTACTGTTTTAAATAATCTATTCTTTAAATTTGAAACACATCATTTGTTCTTGGCCAGATAAAATCATTCAAGGGATCCTTACTTTATGCATTTCAGAGAATTAAATGGTTCATTCAAATGCAATTTTGAAATTAATAGCAAAATACTTAATTTATATAATAAATAATTTTATAAAATAAAAAAGGAAAAAGATATTCGAAATTAATATACACATTAAAATGATAGAAAAAAGCATTATTTTATGTAAACGTATAATTTAAAACTATTTTGTTCCCCTAAGCACACCAATTGTAATATATGTTTTGAAATTTCTTTTCCGATGGTAGTTTCTTTTACACCGAATATAAAAAAGAAGATGTGGTATGATTGTCAATGAGAACACTGACGTCACTGTCTACAATTGACCAAAATGACACTAAAATTAACAACTATAGGTCACCGTACGGCCTTCAACAATGAGCCAAGCTAATACCGCATAGTCAGCTATAAAAGTCCCCAAAATGACAATGTAAAACAATTGAAACAAGGAAACAAACAGCCTCATTTAAAATACTTGAAATTGAGAATCGAAAAGGGGAATATGTCAAACAACAACAACCCGACCAAAGTGCAGAAAATAGTCTTCGGTCACTAATGGATATTTGACAGAGCATGAAATTACACAATAAGGGAGGGGCAGCTGGCCCCTTACAAAATGTGTACTAGATCAGTGATAACACTAAACTTTCACACATATACATGAGCCCGAGTGTAGACTTCATATGCTACATCAGCTGTGTGATTGATAGATCATTTGTGTTTTATTCCAATTTCAACACTGTTGGCTATAGTATGGCGTCCAGTTTTATCGGCGTAGGAAGCGAAAGTATCAGGAGAGAACCACTGACCTACGTCAGAAAACAGGAAAGCCTAGTCAGGTAATATTGTACCAAATATTCAGAGTGCTATACATCTAAACACCAATGGTGATATAGGACAAACGAAGGGCTATTGTTTGTTTGACTTTGCGAAAGATCAGTTATTTCTCTCCGACTTATCCGGCTTCCTGAAAAAAGTGACACGATATAGCCAAGAAAACTAAAAGTGGCGTAAAGCACACAAAATAATCAAACCAATGTTTTACTACACGATGTAGGTGTATTTAGGTATTCTTCGATTATATGTTAGCGTCTGTAAAATCTGCTATATGTTAAGATTTTGAATATTTATATGTATAAGAATTGTAGCAATCATTGGGATAAGTGGTAGATTCCTCCATTATCGTAGCACCTCAGTGTATACTCCCTATCGGAATAAATGGAAATGTGTCATTTACGAAGTTACAACACTTTTCACAAGGACAATCCCTAATCAACTCCAAGGGAGTTCTTGGACATAGGGAATTCTGTTATTTTCAACTTTTAACACATTCACTGCATTATTAGGTGTTTATGTACATAAAAGAATCCTGGAATATTCAGATACAGGCATTGTTGAATATTGATGTAAGCTCATCAACACTTTTATGTCTCAATATGATATAGGCACATTTAAATGTTGAGGTTCTGATATAAGTTACTATTATTTTCTTTTTTTGTTGACTTTGATTTCTTATATTAAAAAAAAATGCCTTGCTACTTGAAATACAAAAAAGATCAATTAAATACAAAAGAAATGCTATTACGTTTTTACAAGTTTCAATAAAAAGCAACTCATCAAAACCAAACGAGCGAAATTATTTGTACTAATTTTACAGTCTATATGAATTAACTAAGTTCGTTGACATTATAAATACATGTACATATAAATATTGATTGATATACATTAAATAACAGTAATTTGTGTGAGGCTTTTTGATCTACGTAGTTACGTGAAGCAATTGATGTGAAAAGATCTAAGTGTAATTGAACCAACCCAAGGAAAATTGTTCAGCAGTTCAGAACAATACAAAACTTTAAACCAATTTCTGAAGTTTAAATGACCTTGAAATATTGTTGTAATGTGTATTATTATGCTTCGTAATGCAAAAAACGTTTTCTAAAGAATATGATGACGTATCACTTGGATCAGGAAGTGTAGTGAAACAATTAATGAACATTTTAAACCAATCACAACCATCGAAATATAAATATCTGGCGTATTCAAAACAATTAAAAGATTCGGTTCCAGTAAAGTCAACGGATACAATTGTCCTATTGTGTTCTCAAAAAATTGTTTAGCGTATTTCAATTGATCGTTTTACATACTTGACAGTTATAAAGTTAAAGTCTAACAAGTATTTAAATTGCGAATCTTTTCGAAATACTACGGATTTAGTTATTCACGGCAATGTAACCGTAGCTGTATTTGGCACAATTTTTTTGGAATCGTGGGTCATCAATGTTCTTCAATTTTGTACTTGTTTGGCTTTATAACGATCTGAGGGTCACTGATGAGTCTTATGTAGACGAAACGCGAGTCTTGCTTATTAAATTATAAGCCTGGTTCAATGTACCTTTGATAATTATTGGATGTGTTTGAGATTTTTATTTTGCCTTTTTATTTTGTCATTTGATTCCGAGTATTTCGTTTAGAAAATATCTAGGAGGTATTTATTTCTTTTTCTTTTTATTTATATAAGGGCTTTTTCAATTATCACTGTACATAAACTACCCGAGAAACAATGTTTGGGCTCGATAGTTTTGAAAAATAAATATCATTACAGTGAAAGATAACTTCGATAAATACATTTTATGATAGACGGTATATTTTAGAAAGACCACTGCAGCATTAATGTATTTAATTAATGATTTTTCGAATTGGTTCAGTTACAGCCCTTTATTGAAACTTCTCAATATCACAATAAAACAGTACCCTTCCAGTATCTTATTTATATCAATCTTAAATTTCAATACAAAGAATATGTTGTCAAAATGTATGTTCGTGACTGAAATATTCTTATAACTCCTTGGACCTAGATAGAAAAAGAAGTTAGAATATCACAAAAAATGCGTTGAAAAAATGAAAAGTTATTTAATGAAAAAGTTCTATATAACCAACCGTAAAATTATCATTTAATATACTTTTAATGAGTAGTCAGTAGTCTACTTTATAGTGTTATTCACTACCATGAAACCTTTTAAATATCTAAATTTTAATCTAATATTTAAAAAAAAAAACTTGCTGGCATTTTTGAGGGTTCAAATCGACATTTGGTAGTTTGACTTTTTTTCTAGTTAATTTGGTTGACAATTGACAATTCCAACTCAATATTTCCCAACCATATTGAAATTTAGAAGTTAACCTCAAAGTAATTTAACACAATTTGATTATAGACCAGGCACAGTTGAAGCAAAACCATTCTATAAATGCAGAACAAATATCAGTTTTAAGGTGATCTGGGCTTTTTTACCAAAATATTACGACTAAAATTGATCTTGAACTTTTTTTGACTTCAGTTTAGTACAGTCGATTCTGATGACACAAAATGAGCTAATTAAAGTCTAGTCAAATGCAAGATAATGAAGAAAAATACTTAGTTTATATAGTTTTATACAATTTATGCACTTTTTTATTTTCAACCATTCTTAGCCGAACAAGTTTCTTTGTAAGATTAAGAGTAAGAGTCCGAACACTGTTTTCCTTTTGACTGCATTTCCTCCGTAACCACAAAAGAAAACGACACATTTATTTTATTAAATTGCTTGTTATATCCGTCCTATGATTTGAAGCGATATGAACACTCCATTTGAGAGTTAACTCGCCTTATGCCAGTGATATAAGTGATATGCATTTCTATCTTGTAAAGCATAAGTGATAGAGACCTAGAATCTTTGATTGGAGGTTCTTGGCGTTTTTTCCCCTCTTATATTAAAATCTAATTAAATATAATTAAAATGTAGGCATAGAGTGATATAACTCATTAACCATATATAATTAAGACCTATGGTCTTTTTGTTTTGAAGGCTTTGATTTATGAACTTAAAATTAAATTCTAGGTCATAGGTAAAATTGACGTTTTAGATTCTGACCTTTGCTTTTACCTCATATGTATAAATGATAAAGCCATGGGAGTTTTTGCACTACGTTGCAAGAACTTAACCATGGAAAAAATATCTGGAAGTGATCTTGTGTAAACCGTAAGTAGCTATTTTTTTGTACTTATTTAATATAAAAGTATATTGAACAATAATGTTTTAGAATCAGTATCAAGTAAACTATCAAATAAAATCGGGAGAGATATATTTCTAACTTGAAGTGACATATTTCAAACCGAAAGTAACAATTTATCTCCCTTTTTTAAAAGAAAAATGTATAGAAACATATATTTTTGGAATCAGTGTAAGATAAGCTATCATTTGACGCTGGATATGATATTTCAAACTGATTTTTCATATATATCGTAATATATTAAAATTGATCTGTATGGAAAGACCACCAACAGTCTTAGATTAATTGGTTTTTACCTTCTTTTTATTTTGTTTATAACGTAGTTTTCAAATTGATCTTCGTATTAACCAATAAAAAAGATATAGAACCAAATCGACTTATTTACTGAGCGATTGCAAATATTTTGTCAACTAAATACCCATATCAATATACAATTTACACTTGGTCTTATTTGGTGGAATGATTAGTAAGAAAACACAATTACAACGTTATAAATTTCACTTACAAAAAAGAAAAATACCGAGAAAAACATTTTATATCAACTCAATGAGACGGTACCGCCATTGGCTAAACTGTTGTCAATAGGCTATTGGTTTTCAAAATGTCTTTTTCGTATATAGGATCTTTTGTTAGTATTATTGATCAATTATTGACATTTGTATATAATATTTTCTATGTTTACAGCATCATCTAGTCTAGACCAACCAATAATTTTAAATGTTGTTGGTTGGTCATTTTCTAACATATCATTGAGTAAATTTAACGCATCTGATAAAATTTCTATGTCAATCCTTTATCTGTATCGTATAAATCTTAAATTAATAGAACTGTGTTTTTATTACATTCTTTGCAAGCGGGTTTTGGAGTTAATTCGCCAGAGTTTGAGTGTTTGTTAATATGTATGCCTAAGTAAGGCAAGATTGATGGCATCTTCTGAGAAACACTACATTCACACCTATGAGAGGGTTTTCGATAAACGATTAAGGGATTTGTTATTGAACTGATTAAGATAATATAACTTAGACCACTAACACACATTTGCCATATTTTCGTAAGATACATATGATTTATGTTTACAAGTTTTATATATTTTCTGTTTTGTTTTCCCATCAGCTGTTCTCAATAGAAAATTAGAATACAACAAATACTTAATTGACAGGACAAGAGCAAAGATACCGAACTCCCTGGTAAATGTAAAACGAAAAGTTCCAAATCAAATGTCAAAATTAAAAGCTCAAACACATCAAATAAATGGTTAACAGCAGCTGTCATATTCCTGACTTGGAACAAGTATTTTCTAATACAGAAAATGATGTATTACACCTGGCTTGATTGCTAGGTAAACCTGTCTTGTTTCTGGATTATAATTGACGCGCGTTTCGTCTACCTAAGACTCATCAGTGACGCTCATATCAAAATATTATCATAAACATTTCTCAGTATATTAATTAACGTTTTTTGATTGAGTTAAGTCTGCCAATTGATATTTTATCGTGTGTTTTTTCTATGTTGTAATGCTATGCTATTGTTTCAGAAAAAAGGGAGAAGGTTTGGATTCATTAAAACGTTTAATCCCGCTGCAAATGTTTGCACCTGTCCTAAGTCAGGAATCTGATGTACAGTAGTTGTCGTTTGTTTATGTAAAATATACGTGTATCTCGTTTCTCTTTTTTTTATTATATAGAATAGACCGTAAGTCTTCCCGTTTGAATGGTTTTACACTAGTGATTTTGGGGCCCTTTATAACTTGTTGTTTGGTGTGAGCCAAGGCTCCGTGTTGAAGGCCGTACATTGACCTATAATGGTTTACTTTTTTTTTAAATGGTTATTTGGATGGAGAGTTGTCTCATTGGCACTCACATCACATCTTCATTTATCTAAGAACTGAGTGTTATAATCTAGATGGCTTACAAATTGAAACAATTGATTAGATGAGATTTAATTGGTTAACAATCAAAACATTTGAAATATTTTGAAACAATTAACATTCAATAATAAATTATTGACAAAACGGCACAAAATTATAAATATCCATAACACATGACAGATTTACAATGACATTTTTTGTGACTAAATGCCTTATTATACTATTTTTTTGTATAGAGTAATAAATTCACAAACATCATTTATCTTTGAAACTGATTCTAAAATGGCAGTAAAAGATGGTTGATTGACAAATTAAACCTTATTATTCGGGTATATGGAGAACAAGCGCTCCTCATTATGTTTTTTACAAACGACATTCATTCTACCAGATGAAATTCGGATGCACTTTATAAGTGAGAAAAGATTTCTTCAAAGAAAATCCGGTTATAAATGAACTAAATGTGAAAACAACATTGATATGAAACTGGGATGCAGATGTGCGTTTTTATCCCTATCTTTGTAATATGAGTAAGCAACCAGAGGAAGTTGAGGGTATATCTATATTGATCGAATCCTAAATATAGCAGCAACATGATAGAAATCAAAGTTAGGTAATCTATGCTTTTCTGCAAGAGACTCTCACACTGTCGACCAATCAAATCTAGCTCATTTATTGTTAATGCGATTCCCTCTGTTGTGTTGACTTGGAATGTGACACCGAAAGCAGGACACTTATGCTGATAATATTTGATCTAAGTACAATCAGTACCTTTGGTTGAATAACCGTAATAAAATAAGATGACTCTTGATTGTTAAAGACAAATATGAATCAATGCAAAACTCATGTCATTTTTGTGCATTTTGCAAAAGACATAGCGGGTTGAAAAAATCTGAATGTTTTCTTATTACAAATGTCATAATTAAAATGAACACAGGTGCACTCGCTATGTGACCAAGATGTTTCGTTTGAGCAGTTCTGTAAAATCATGTCTCCATTTGAACACTGGTAAAATATGTTACATATATCTTTGTCTTGAAAGTATGCTGCACCTTGTGGATCATCCTTGCAATTAGGCACACAACCTGAAAAAGAGGAACATGCGATGAGCTTTGTCTCTCATAAATGTCATTTTAGATAGATGAACAAAATTATTTTCTAACATTATACGTCAACTGTTAAAAAAACATGATTACAAACGAATGTAAAATAAAGTATCCCAGAGATAAATCATTTTATTCCAAACTAATTAAACTTCAAATCAGATTTATTTCGAGACACCATACAATGAATTTAATCTGAATTCATGCATTCTGATATTTTTTCAGCTAAACCTTGTATACACGAATAAGTCATAAAGAAAAAAAAAACATTACCTGTGCGAACTCATTTAAAGTATTGTATATACGTTTGTATGTCTCCGTTATGAGACAGTCACTTTCTAAGAGGTCGAATACAGAATTAAAAGATGTTAAAAATGAAAAAAATAAAACATTAAAACAATACATACCGTCTCCTTCACAGACAGGTATATTTATTGTAGATGTAAGGTTAGCAGCAAGTTTATGATCTGTCATGAGTGGAACACATGAGATGGTTTGATTTCCTGTGAACCATGACACAGGAATTATCGCATCAGCTGTGATTGTTGAGCTATTTTTCTTATCGTTATTACTACATTCATTCTTAGCAGGTATCAAACGGGACGATTCCCCACTGTTGACAATCAAGTCTAAATATCTCGCCTTACAAGTGTTCGTCATTTCACAATGAACATAAATACTGTCATTAATGCGAGTAACACGTTGTTGTAACTTTGGATCTACGATTAAAAAATAATCAAATTAATACCTGATCATAAAAGATAGCGTTAACAAACAAATTAAAATACTAATAATTCTATTGCATATTTTTTAACAATACTCCGAATAAATAGAGCTTTCGTAAAAGTATTTCTGAGGAATTGAGGAATTGATGAAAACAACTTTAAAATGCCCTTACGTATAGTTTTGTCATGGTAAAGTCAATAACAGCTGATAACAATAACAAATAAAAATGAGACTTAGTTGGGCAATACCGAGCTTGGTAAGGTAATCTAACAAAAGGAATCATATGCACTTATGAAAGAATGAATTACAGAATGTGTCTGCTTTAAAATAGTTCACTGAATTAACCATCACCAACAGTACCTGCATTTTTTCAAGAACTCCTACAGTATTATTCCTCTTTTGTTTGACTATTCTTATTGTATCTTTATTTGAGTATTTTATATTCGAAAGCATAATTCGTGTTTAAACAAAACATTGGCTGCGATTAAAGCTTTATCACAGTTTTTGTGTTAAACAAATAAACATATCACTGTCCCAAGCCATGAACCTCTGATCTTCGTTAGTCTTGCATGCTTATTTACTTATGATTGTTTATATGTTTCATAGGTAAGTGTAACCTGATCTATTTTTTTCGTAACTAGTATACACTTTTAAGAGGCTATCTGAAGCCTGCCTCAAGGATGATAGTTTTACCGCTTTGTTGAAAACCAATTTGTGCTTTCAGCTGTTTTTGCTCTTTGTTCGGCTTGTTGTCTCTTTGACAAATTACTTGTTTCCATTTTAAATTTGGCAAGTACCCTTTTTCATGGTCTATACATATTGTCATGATTTTGTTTTATTATTTTAAGTATCAATGTGCACGTACCTTTTAGATGTATTTCAAATTCGTGGAATGTAGTATTTCCATCATCATATTTTATTGTGATGGTGTAATTTCCCATATTGTCACATTTAGCCTTTTCCTTAAACAAGCTAAATTGTTGGTCAGAAAAGTTGTAGTAGACTTTCCAATCTCCATTTTGTTGAACAAAGTTATTAGATGACACATTGATTTTAAACACTTCGAGTGCATTGAAATATTGTGATGTCATATGCTGGACTTGTATACTTGACGGACTACTAGTAGCCCTCTGTGGACTTGTATAAGAAATACATATTGGTTCTCCAATCTTTGCAGTAGACATCTTATTGTCGCACTGACCTGAAAAGACAACAACATAAAACTAAGCCAGAAGATAAGCGTAAAAAAGACACCAGGATCAATCCACAGAGCTTTGTGTTTGTGTAGTGATATGTCTTGCCATGGCAAACAAGAATATGTATGAATTTCTGGTGGATAATAACATAATTAAAATATTTAAAAGCGTTAAATCGAAGGTTCAACATATTCTTTAGATGATACAACCACGTACCGACTACCATAAACATATGTCAATGTATAAAAGAGGGACAAAAGATACCAAAGGGACAGTCAAACTCATAAATCGTAAATAAACTGACAACGCCATGGATAAAAATAAAAACGACAAACAGACAAATAATAGTACACATGACACAACATAGAAAACTAAAGAATAAGCAACACGAACCCCATACATAAAAGTCATGTCACAAACACACAAAAAAATAACTATAGGCCAATAAATTGGCTTATAATTTTGAATGTGCACATCATTGCATGCGAATACAAATGAATAGTAAAAGGTACAGGTAGAATATTTTCCAAGCCATATTCCTGACTTGCTACAGGCATTTCCCAAAGAAATCGGTGGATTTAACCTGGTTAAAAAGTTATGTAAACCTTTCTTTTTATAATGAAATTTGTTCATATTTCCGTTATATTGACACATATTGGGAGGAAACACAGCACACGTACAAGGTTTAAAATTAACCAGCATTTCGAATTCGGTTACAGTTTGGTCTCTTGTGGAGAGTTGTCACATTGGCAAGCATACCACATCGTCTTTTTTATATGAACATACCACAAAGAAATACAATACAAATGACAAAATATGCAAACAATCATACAATTATCCATCTATTAAATATGCAAAAAAATAAATTGCAATGAATATTGTGTTGTCGTTTATAACGAAAACTACATATAGCTTACACTTTCTCGGTAAATTATGTTTTTTAAGTTTATGTTTTTCATTCATGATAAACCTTGTGCAAATGTACATCTTTTATGATACAAATTTTTAATTCTGATTAAGTTAGCATTTCACGGTTTCCTTTTTGGTTTTTCTTTTCATTTTCTTACTCAAACAAGTGCATGTGAAAATCCTCTTTTAGTTTCTTTCGATTGAAGCCGGAAAACGTAAATATAAATACAAGAGGTACTCAAAATAATAGCGAATTTGAAAATATACTTTGTGTCTAAAATGACTTCAGAACTGACCCCACCAGTAATGCCCAAAGTTACAAAGTAAAAATCTCGACGATGGGATGGATACATACAGAATAACGTCAAAAGTAATACAACCATTGGAAATATGAAATTAAGACTTAAAGGGAAAATGGGCACTTGGGTAAACTAGAATGCTATACAATTTCTACATGTAGAACTCAATACCATCTATATATTTTACACGCATTAACATAGAAGTATTCTTTGTTGCCATACATATTTTTATGTACAGCATTTTATGATATATGAAAATTGATTATAACACTACAAAAGGTAAAATTTTGACAGTTTTCGCAGTTTTGCATTAAATTAAAAGTATATTCAAATATCTGAAGCAAATTTCTAAACTTATTAATCTAATCTAAGTTATGTAAAGTTTAAATCTTTGATTATTGCCAATTAGTAGATAATATATTGTTTTTAAAATTTAAACAGCAAAACGAATAAGGTTTTATCAATCCTTCTCCTTCTCAATTGTTCATATGAAAATGGTTTTGATGTAGCTAATGTTGGTTGTGAATACAAATCCAACTATCTATTCATGTTTCTTTGAACTTAAAAATGAAAACAATCTAATGAAATATTTTATACTGAAGTATTTATTATAATGATATACCATGGTCTATCGTCCATCACAAATGCGTCCGATTCATGTTATTTTAATTTAAAAGTTCTAAAACGAATTCATCATATTTTTGTTTACTTGGATGTAACAATATTTGATAAATAACTCATACATTGTATGTGGTTAAGTACAAAAAATATATGTTATATAAAATGAAATCACTTACCAGGAATGGGTGTATATTTAATAGCAGAAGCAGGATCATTCGCATTATCCAAACCTTAAAAGCGAATAACAGATTCATTGAATTCAAAGATCTATAACATAAATAACATTTTTGCATGAGTATATTTTCTCAATAAACATCAAAACATCAATTTAGCAGAACGCATTAAACAATATTTTTACAGAACGCCAGTATAATGATAATAAATGTACAAGGTATTAAGTATCAAGCAGCAAAAATATCACACAACACTTTTAGGAGGAAATATATATATATACGTTTAACTCTATGGTGGGTTCCAAATCTACAGGAGATTTCAAATATATGAAAATATGACGTAAAAAAAGCGAAATCTATTGCAATTTATTTGTTTTCTCGAAACCTATTACAGATTAGGTAATTGCGTAATTGTCAGTGGACGAGTAAACTTTCAGAAGCCAGAAAAGAAATCATATTCAATTGTATATTTAAAAATAATCAACGGCTGGCAAACTAAGCTGACAGGAGGAAATAAGTTGATACCACTTTGACTTTAATTGTTATCAGTTATAACAGATTTATAAACACCACAATTTGTTTTATGTTAACATGTAAATTGTTTACTTCTTTTATTCAATCTGTATTTTGGTTTATTACTGGACTGCCATTTTCGGAAAGTATCATTTACGATGTACAGAGTACAGAATACGAAATCTTTACCATCCTAAAGATTTCATCTCACTTTCAATAGTTGTTTCAGTGAATATCACTTCTTCACACAGAAAATATCATGATCGTCAACACGATTTCGTCCAATTCAGATGGTGCGAAATATGCTCCAAGTGTCGTACTCCTAATACGGTTTTGTAATACTGACTTTTATATAAATGTCGGCTCTTTTGTGTGTCGCATTCATACCATGCCATTTGAAAATTAGGAAATCAGCCATAGATTAAGTCAGTAATAATCTGTCATAGATTTGGAATGACATGACGTAATATTTACCACATATTGAGACTATGCTATTGATCTGCAACCTGTCATAGATGCGAATCCTACATATTTATTTGATATATTCAGAAAACATTAATAAAGACGTGACCACCGAAAGCCTTTACAAACCAAGCAATGAATGAAATAATCTCCTAGAACATTTTTACCTCCTTAAAAATGTTTGTCTAGTACGTGACTTCCATCTACACATCCTGGTTACTGGTATTAAAAAGCACAAATATCAGAAAAAGCTTATAAAGCCACAGAAAAGTTTTTATGGTTATCAGCTTTCAGACATATTTGGTCTGATTGTAAAGCACTATTTAGCTTGTGGGATAACGACGAAGTATTCTATTTTAATTTGAGCAGAATCAGAATCTTTCCTTAGACTGACAACTCAAGTTGGAAAAAGGAAAATTTAAAATCATACGACCATGTGATACACTGGAAATGGCTAAACCAATGTTTATAAGAGAAACATTTTGAATTTTAAAAATATACTTATTTAAGATTAACAGAAGAGACCGTGACTATAGAAGACGTAAAATTAAAACTTTCCAATCAATTCCAGTCAATTAACGAACTGTCGATGCTGAGATAAAACTAATATTAAGTCTGAATAAATTCTTCATCTCAATTATTTTGAAATATAAGAGCAATGCTTGAAAATAATGACAATTACATGCCTGGGCTGTCACAAATGAAGAGACAACATACACATTGAAACCTATGATAACAATTTCACAAACTAATTTTATAATTCTGCGTGATAAAGTTTTGTTATTTAGGGCTTAAACATATGTAAGTTGCTGTTCATAGCCGAAACACATATTTATCTCATGTGAGTGTTGAAATGCTGTTTTGGTTTTTTCCCAAGTGTGTATTGATTTTGCATTGAGTTTCCCAGAGATCTTCAATTGGTATACATACCCGAATAATAGTTGTTCTGGAATATCCATATCGCTACACCAATTATACACAATCCGGTTATACCAAGGGTGGTCCATGTTTTTAAAGATCTTTTCTAAAATGAAACAAAACTACTGAGACAATCTATTTGTTGACCTAAACATTTACAAATTAACCTAAATTCTGTGTCACGACCAAAAATTTTGAATATCGAGACAAAGTCATAGAATACATAACTGCATTCGAATATTTCGATCAAATCATGAAAAATTGTATTGTGAATACAAGTAATAACAATTTAACTTCAGAATATTTTGAGTTTTTTTTTTAGTGTAATATAAAAGACGTCTCAAATAGATATAAAACAAATATGCAAGTAATAACTATTGATAAGTAGTAAACCGCTATTCGAAATTCATAAATTGATAGAAAAAACACAAATCCGGGTTACAAACTAAAACTGAGGGAAATGCATAAAATATAAGGAATCTACGACACAACAGAAACACAACATTAAAATGTAACTCACACAGACACTAACTATAATATAACAATGATCATTTTCCTGAATTGGTACAGGGCATTTTAAGACAAAAATGGTAGGTTCAACCTGATTTTGAAGCATGCAAAACCTCTCGCTTTAATAGCAATGTAAATTATTACATTAAAATGACAACATTACATGACAGGATTGCAATACAAATAAATGGGAGAATATAAAGGACAGAGAAAGACACAAAAAATAGGCAACAAAAGGTACAAAGTTTAAAATTGTATACTCCAGACCTGGAATTTTAAACAGGGATGTTGATTTGACTCTATCATGAAATAGACATAGGAAACGGAGAAGGTACAACTGAATACAATACAGTAATCTTTTAACAAAAAGTATTAATGATTTGTTTCAAACGATAGTGATGAAATGCATTGACCACAACATGCTTTGTTAATATGGTCAAGCTGTATTGTCAATGCATTTTATAACGATATAAACCTAGAGGTGGGGTCACACATTTACGATTTTTAGTGCCATCTTCGATTAGAATTTGTCAAAAGTCTGATCAAAATCCTGTTAGTCGTGGATGGAAATTAAAAACAATATGCTAACGAATATATTTAAACACGACCACAATCAAATATTGTCCAAGAAGCGTCGATATTCAACCGTTTCCAAGCAAATCCAGTTCTCAATTGAATCATAATCCGATTTGTATTTTTCGCATGGCAATTAAGGTCCGAATCTGCCCCGAGAGCGTCCAGATTCTACAAAATGTAATCCGACGGAGATCAGACAGTAAACCGTCAATGACGGAAGGTATCCGTTATGCTGGGGTCACACGTTCCCTTTTTTTTTTTTTACGGCGGCCCTTAATAGGACCATTCCCAATCAAAATTTGTCAAAAGTCTGATCAACATCCTGTGAATCGTGGATTGAAATTCAAACTTTAAGAAAAATGTGTAATCACGACAACAATAAGATGGTGTTCAGGAAGTGAATCTGTCCCGGTTACCCTGTTCTCTATCCGATTCTAAACTGATTTTGTATTTTTTGCATGGTTAATAACGACTTAATCTATCCGACAGCGTCCCGATTCTTCCAAATGTAATTCGACTGAGATCAGACAATAACAAGACAGTGAACCGACTCTAACGGAAGATATCCGTTTGAAAACTGTTGGCATATTCGGGGTGAGTAGATACTGTCGGAACGTAACTCTATCTAGGTCCACTGTACCATATTACAAACGGCTTTGTCTGGACTCAGTCGAATTGTGTTCTATAATTTTCGGGACTCTTGCGTGGTAATCATTGCCGAATGTCGTATTAATAACGGGACTGCACCATAACGGTTTCGGCTAAAAAAATTGTGAATGGAAATGGGGATTGTGTCAAAGAGACAACAACCCGACCGTAGAAAAAACATCAGCAGAAGATCACCAACAGGTTTTCAATGAAGCGAGAAAATTCCGCACACGGAGGAGTACTTCAGACGGTTTCGCATTCGACAAGATCTGTAAGAAATCTTGAATCAATCGGCAGACAATGACAAATTTATCAATATCTTTCCCGTTCCACAAGGAATCTGTTACGAATGTATACGATTTCTTTAGGGTAATGTTAGGACATTCCAGATCAATTAAGATAGAATTCCGACTTTGAAACTTTTCGTGTCTTCGCGCTGTCTGATCTGAAACGGGGGCCTTAATCGGCACAGTGTGAACGCCGCATTAGAAAACTGTCAACATATTCCGGTTGATAAAATACTTTCGGAACGTAATCATATCACGGTCTGCTTTACCGCATTGCAAACGGCTTTTGCATTAAGCTGGGGTCACACATTCACAATTTTTACTACCGTCCTCGACAGGACCATTCCCCATTCAAATTTATTAAAAGTCTGATCAAGATCCTGTGAATCGTGGATGGAAATTCAAACTTAAATAAAAATTTGTAAAAAAAAATAATTTGATCACGACAACAATCAGATAGTGTTCAGGAAGCGACGATATTCAACCGTTTCTAAGCGAATTAGTACCGATAATACTCTTCTGAAGCCGCTTCTAACCCGATTTGTATTTTCGCCAGGTAAAATTCGACCGAGTATGTCACGACTTCGTCCCGACTCTACCGAACGTAATCCGACAGAGATCAGACAGTGACCAGACAGTGAACTGACGCTGACGGAAGATATCCGTTAGAAAACTGTCGGCATATTCGGGATGATCAGGTACTGTCGGAACGTAATCCTATCACGGTCCGCTCTATCGCATTGCAAACGGCTTTGTCTGGTCTCAGTCGTATTGTTTTCTGTAATTATCGGGACTCTGACGTGGGTATCATTGATTAATTTCGTATTAATAACGGGACTGTTTCGGAACGGTTTCGGCAAAAAACGGTTCGCAATCGACAAGATCTGGATGCAATCTGGACTCAATCGGCAGAAAAACAACTATGAAAAATTACTCCAGATCATTCCCGTTCCACAAGACACCGTCCAGAATACACAAGACATTGTTCGGAATTCGATCCGATACAGCAGAATCTGTCATGACATAGCCACGATTGTAATCCGACTAGACAAAATCGGCTGAGTTGTCCGAATGTTACGGGACGCACCTAACTGTCGGGGTGCTTTGCCGAACTATTCGGACCCTTCCCGACCCGTAAGAATCTGTTACGAACTAAAACGACTGTGTTCAGACAATGATAGGACATTCCAGATAATTGATGATACTAATCCGACTTTTTCACTTTTCGTGTCGTATTGCTGTCTGATCTCAAACGGGAGCAATAATCGGCAATGTGTGAACCCCACATTAGCAACGAAACTGTTTCGGACACATTCGCATTCGACAAGATCTTCATGGAAAAACAGCAATGACACTTTTTCCCGGATCATTCCCGTTCCATAGAACACCGTACAGTAAACACAAAACATTGTTGGGATTTTGATCCGTTAAAGCAGAGTCAGGACAAACTCACGATTGTAATCAAACTTAATAGTATCGGCTGAGTTTTCCCCAAATGTTTTTAGACGCACCTTACTGTCGGGGTGTTTGGAAAAACTTTCCGGGACATTCACGATGCTTAGGATTCTGTTACGAACTTATACGACTGCGTTCAGACAATTATAGGACATTCTAGTTAATTTAAGATAGTAATCCGACTACTTCACTTACTTGAGTATCTTGTCTTATCGCTGTCTGGTCTCAAACGGGAATCATAATCGGCAATGTGTGATCGCCGCATTACAAATACATAAATAGTAGTTATATCACGTGCGGTGACATTCTTTTACAGTTTTCAACAAGGTTTAAATAAATGGCAAACAGAAAAGATTATATTTTATATACATAGAAACACTAGTATTTAAGATCGTAATATATTATTTAAAGGAACAAGTTAAGGCATTCTTGACCAAAGTGCTTTGAAAAAGGTGATATATATTACCAATCTGCAATAAATTGTCTGTTCATTTTCAATGATGTTATTCCCTGGATTTTCCGAACCTGTAGATGTGACCTATACCAGAAAGTAAAACAACAAAGATTATCTTACAATTGCTTGGAGCTCCACTAATGACTTTCTGAGGAAAATCAAAAATATTTCTTTAATGATTTATCCAAATGTGCTTTACACTTAATTTTAAAGTGAACAGATATTCAACGTTCAAACTGTTTGATATATAGAGAGGTATACAGATACTGATAAAATGACCATAAATTCGGCATTTAATAATGGATTTGCGTGTGTGTTTTTATATATTAATTTACCATCATATGTGTATCAAATGAATTTTCGATAATGTTTTCCTACACAATTCATTTATTCGTTTAGATATTTTGACGACATATGCTACAGTTTTAACTAATTAAATAAATCTCCAATTCTGCCCGAGTGGAAAACTTTTGCACAAACTCGTTCAATTCATGAAATTGATACCATGATATCACTGGAAATTTTTACACTATTTTGTAAAAAGAAAAAAAAAACATATGCAATTGTGAAACTATTTGTTTACATTTCTTGAGAGTTAGAAAATGGATAATATGTATCAACATTGCATGTGTTGCTTGTCTAGACGGAATGTAATTTATTATAGAGATACAATCCGATCTGCCAATTAAAAAAATATAACCTTGCAATATGAATTTTATAAATATGATTTAAAGTATGTTTTAACATGTTTAAGCTAAGGGGTTTAATTGAAGGTCACATGCATACGGATTTAATAATGTCGAATAATTCACTTGCAAGTGAATACTTATATTTCATCCGTAATCTTTCTTAATCTATTTTGATAAAGTTGAACAAAATTGGCTGTTTAAGTTAACTGTTTCCCTTTCACTAAATATTGCAAAAAATAATAATCGTACTTTGTTAATTGCATGTATCTCCCTGCGAATGCCCATGTATGTCTAAAACCAATATATTCATTTTCTTAACAAGCTTTGACCGTATTACAAATGAATTAAAAAGGGTCAATATAATATTATGTACGATAAGATAATTGATCATGCAGTTGCTGAAAAGAAGACGATATGCCATCACTGTTAAATGTATGTTGATATGAATGTGTTCGTAGATAGTAGATGTTTTTGTGTTCTGTTAAATTGTTTCTTTTAAAATTGTTATACGATGATGACTGATGTACCATATTTTGACTATTTTATTTATTGTGTCTGTTTATTTTACGCATCAATTAGAAAAATAACGGAATTTGATTAGACTGTCATTAAAGTGAGAGGGTTACATGTAGCGCTATAGAATCATGTTTAATACACCATTTCCTACATTTAAAAATGCCTGTACCAAGTAAGGAATATGACAGTTCTTGTCCATTCGTTTTTGATGCGTTTTGTTATTTGATTTTGCCATGTGATTATTGACTTCTCGAATTGATATTGCTCTAAGTTCAGTATTTTTGTGATTTTATTTTTTGATATATTAAGGAAAAGCTACTATTTTTATTTTGCTAAATATAGTATCTGAAGAAAATCGTTTCATTGCCCTATTCGTTTATGTAGCCAAAGAAAAATACCGAACTCCTATGCAATATGAAAATGTTAAAGTAAAAAAACCTGACAAAATCAAAAAGTAACAATCAATTGAACAAGTGAAAAACAACTTTCATATTTTGACTTGGTACATGCATTTTTTGTAAAATTCTTTTATTTATACAAGATTTTCGAATATGATGAGCTTTCAAAATATGATCTACCATATCATTTGATCAACTTCTGTTATCTCAAGGATGTTCTTACCTGATATTATAAAAAAATCAAGGATTTAAGATTGATACTACAAGTTAGAACAGCATTAGTTATGGAATACAATAATAAGATTTAATCATTCAGAATTAAATCAATTAAATAAAGTGATAGTATCGTCTGCTAAACTAGAGTTAACTTTTCTTTAATTTTGACGGACTTAAGCGTTTTTGTTAACCTACATTTTTCATAAGCGATTTTCCCACTTTTATTTGGTATAAAATTGCATACTTTTCGTGATTTGTTAATTGCGTGATTTGAACTCTGAAGGAACACAAAAACCCACCCTATCCCACCCATTAGAATATTTGTTCTGCTGTTTGTTGTATATTTTCAGATATTGCCAAAAAGAAGCGTCATGGATTGGACAGAATGTTTACTGAATACATAGTTTTACTGAAGGGCTGAATTTATAACAGTTGGCGTCTGGTAGCCCAGTTGCCATTTGGAGAAAGCATATAATGGTTGCACTTCAATGTTTTTAACTTGGACATTAATAAGAAATTGCCGATGAATGCAAATTCGTTGGCCGGTTGATACATAGCTGAACTGTCCTAATAAATCCATGACAAAAAAAAAGGCCAAAATTCAAGCTTACTTTTTGTTGTTTTTTATTATGATCATATATTAGTTTGTCTTACAATTTGTTCACATTTTCAAAACGAAGGTAATCTGGAGGCGTTGGAAATATTACGAGGGATTTTAACGAATTTGAGTTATCTTTTATCTAGTATATTGTATTCCTAAATTGACCTCTGTTGGTTTCTTTCGAATATTTAATTAACTTAAAATATTGATAGGTTATAGAGATCCTTTTCGAGATATTTGATGTTTTTTTTTAAAATGGCGTGAAAACGATGACTCGGACTTTTATTTATAATTGCATTGATATCATTTTGGTCTCAAATCGAAAGAAAGGAGATCTGGAAACGGCTTACATTTTGGTTTTTTAGAGCTTTTGAAGTATTGGATGAAAAGAAAAAAAAACGTAATGGGGCAAAACATTTTACCATGTATTGTAGGGTAAACCCGAGGCGTCTGAATATCTGACACACATTCTAAAACCTCACCCAAGTAGAGCCTTAAACCAAATTTCTAATTTCGTCAAGTATAGAAATATAATTAAGCCAAAGCTTACCTGTGAGCGGGGATCCTCCTCATCTCCAACAAAACCTTGATTACAGTATTCCTCCTTTTTCGAATGTAAGGATATTTTATTTAAGATTTCGAATATGAAACATTAAAGAAATAACTTTTAATAAAAACTGTTCACTTTAAATATATGTTATTTTATGATGACTAAAACGACTATAAATACTTATTTGCCTGTTTATGAAATTATGAAATTATCAATTGCAATTCATTTAGAGCCCTCACAGTAAATATTAAGACGTCGTAAGATACTTGTATCACTTGCCGTAACAAGCTTTTGACGTTTTTTTGTTTTTTGTTTACACTTTTAAGAAAATTCAAGAACAGATTTTCGACAGAACCTTTTAACTTTTCTTTCACTTATTACAGTAAGTGTATACAAGTGTATATAAGTGAATATGAGCTACATGTAACAGGTGCGAAATGTCTAAACGCTATGTCACACCTAACACATGTCCTTATTTTTGTCGATTTTGATACAGATAAAAGCACCGATGCATTAGGTATAAATATAAAAAAAGGATGTGTTGTGATTGCCAAAATGACAAAGTCATTTAACACTTTAGTC
Organism: Mytilus trossulus; assembly: GCF_036588685.1. NCBI lineage: Eukaryota > Metazoa > Mollusca > Bivalvia > Mytilida > Mytilidae > Mytilus > Mytilus trossulus. Next base: position 82,410,608 of record NC_086375.1, read on the forward strand.
ACCGTATGGCCTCAACAATGAGGAAATTTCAAAACATAGTCTGCTTTGAATGTCTACAAATGTAAAACAATTCAAACGAGAAAACTAACGATTGTTTAAAATAATAAAATAAACAAAATAACAATATTTCAATTTCGTGCGTCCGAATCGCTATTCTAGATTAACATATACCCTTGTGGCCTAACTGTCCGCTTCATTGTGGATTTGCAACATTACTTGACCCTCAAACCTACGTATTTGAAAGCCATCGATGTATAAAAAATGAAAGAAACATGAATATAAGAAAGCACACTTATACGTGTTACAAATACTTACTTGGATAGTATCATATCTTTCACTACCATCACTTGAGCTTAACCCATTATCACTAAATACATCTGTGTAAATAGACGTATTGCTGGTTGTGTCATTTGCATTGTTACTACCATTATTTCTGCAACGTATTGCATAAAACAGTTGAATATGTTAAAAGTATAAAATTCAGTCAGTAATTAAATTATGTTTTGAATTTGAATAAGCATATTCTTTTTCAAATATAAACATTTATAATAAGCCTCCCCTTTTTATGATTTATTTCCTTTTCCAGTCCTGATATGATATATTAGATTAAATAATGTTTCGCCTTGTTCATTGTGAATATTAGTCTAACATAAAATTGAGAATGGAAATGGGGAATGTGTCAAAGAGACAACAACCCGACCAAATAAAAAACAACAGCAGAAGGTCACCAAGAGGTCTTCAATATCTGCAGCTGGCCCATAAACAAATATATACTAGTTCAGTGAAAAAGAACGCCATACTAATTTCCAAATTGTACACAAAAAACCAGAATTAAAATAATACAAGACTAACAAAGGCCAGAAGCTCCTGACTTGGGACAGGCGCAAAAATGCGGCGGGATTAAACATGTTTGTGAGATCTCAACCCTCCCCCTATACCTTTAGCCAATGTAGAAAAGTAAACGCATAACAATACGCACATTAAAATTCAGTTCAAGAGAAGTCTGAGTCTGATGTCAGAAGATGTAACCAAAAAAAATAAACAAAATGACAATAATACATAAATAACAACAGACTACTAGCAGTTAACTGACATGCCAGCTCCAGACTTCAATAAAACTGAAAGATTATGATTTCATCATATGAACATCAGACACAATCCGTCCAGTTAGGGGTTTAGTATCATACCATCATAACATATATGAAAAGAACATAACCCGTGTCATGCCAACAACTGTGTTTTGAATAAATGTGTTTAGTTTCGATGCGAAGACCCTAAAAGTGAATCAATATTAACGCCAAAATATGCAATCTTTAATGACCTGACAACAGTATCGTAACTGCATCCCTTCTTAATAAGTCAATTGAAAGTTTTTGTTATTTTCGGAGGTGAATAATGACACCTAAAGCTTTGTTGGGTTGATGTTTAGACGAGTTGTATATACATTATGTACACAGCCATGTATCACCATCATGGATGGCGATCCGATGAATACATCTGTTGTAGGGTTGTCACTGACTCAGACGTACTTATGTATATATATATATATATATATATATATATATACAACTCGTCTAAACATCAACCCAACAATGTTAGATCTGTAAATTTGCTTTCGCAAATTTTTGGTTCTGCCCTCGCCGGGATTCGAACCCATGCTACTGTGATATCGTGACACCAAATCGCCTGCACTGCAGCCGTCCCGCTAGACCTCACGACCACCTGGGCTCTCAAAAAAAGAGCTTTCGCTGGCCATGTGTTACCTTTCCACGTCAGTTTTAATCTAGCGGCGTACTACAGTACATGATATATAAGGCATGGAGATGTTATTTTTATAGATCAGCTAAATTATCTATAGTAAAGGATCCTACAAATTAATGTAAGATACAATCACAGAAAATAATTATATTCATAAGTACGTCTGAATCAGTGACAACTCTACAACAGATGTATCCATCGGATCGCCATCAATGATGGTGATAAATGGCTGTGTACATAATATATATACAACTCGTCTAAACATCAACCCAACAATGTTAGATCTGTAAATTTGCTTTCGCAAATTTTTGGTTCTTCCCTCGCCGGGATTCGAACCCATGCTACTGTGATATCGTGACACCAAATCGCCTGCACTGCAGCCGTCCCGCTAGACCACACGACCACCTGGGCTCTCAAAAAAAGAGCTTTCGCTGGCCATGTGTTACCTTTCCACGTCAGTTTTAATCTAGCGGCGTACTACAGTACATGATATATAAGGCATGGAGATGTTATTTTTACATATCAACTAAATTATCTATAGTAAAGGATCCTACAAATTAATGTAAGATACAATCACAGAAAATAATTATATTCATAAGTACGTCTGAATCAGTTAAAACTCTACAACAGATGTATCCATCGGATCGCCATCAATGATGGTGATACATGGCTGTGTACATAATGTATATACAACTCGTCTAAACATCAACCCAACAATGTTAGATCTGTAAATTTGCTTTCGCAAATTTTTGGTTCTTCCCTCGCCGGGATTCGAACCCATGCTACTGTGATATCGTAAATATATATATATACAAATCGTCTTAATATCAACTCAACAAAGTTAGATCTGTAAATTTGCTTTCGCAAATTTTGTTTTTCCCTCGCCGGGATTCGAACCCATGCTAGTGTGATATCGTGACACCAAATCGCCTGCATTGTCGCCGTCCCGCTAGACCACACGACCACCTGGGCTCTACAAAATAAAGCTTGTAGTGGCCGTGTGTTACCTTTCCTCGTCAGTTTTAATATAGCGGCGTACTACAGTACATGATATATAAGGCATGAAGGGGTTATTGTTACAGATCAGCTCAGAATATATATATATATATACACATCTAAAAAACAGATGAGAACAATACTAACCTCCGAGAGAAATTCAAAACGGGAAGTGCCTACTCAAATGGCAAAACCAAATGATAAAACACATAAAAAAATGGACAACAACTTACATATTCCTGACACGGTACATGCATATTCAAATTTTGAAAATGGTGGAATGAACCTGGTTTTATTGCGCTAAACCTCTTACTTGTATGGCAGTCGCATCAAATTCTCTCTCCATTCAACGATGTGTGAAAAAAACAGACTTAATAGGTAAAATAGTCACATTATGGGTATAGCAGTCATATACACACAAGTATATGGTCATGGTCTGTTGAGAGAATTAATTATTCTATTATCATATAAATATTTAAAACATTAAAAGTATTTATATTGAATATTCATAAACGGTCTGTTTTTGCTCTTGTCGCTGTTAAAATTGTGTGATCGTAATGAGCATTAAGTTGTGAATAAACCTTTTGGTTTTGTAATTATTACTCGTTTTCATAACTATATCATGACTCACCCGTTAGTAGACACCCCTACAAATAACATCAAAGATTATAGAGAAAACACACATTTTTTTCAATTCCAAATTTATAGATTATGCTTTCCAATCGTACAGTCTCTGAGTTCCTAATAAAGAACACTATTATCCTCCAATATGCCTTTTACTACCGGTGGGTCTATAGCAAAGGCAAAGTTGGCTTCATTTAAAAGTATTGAAAGGCTTTATTCGGTAGTATATACTGTCGGCCTTTTTTGTTTGTTTTTGCTAATTTGTGTGAAATGAAGATGATAAATTTGATATTCAATTTGTAAATTGTGTAAGTGTTACGTGATTTAAAACAAACACGTTGAAAGTATTATTCATATAGTTTTTTAAAATTCACTTTACAAATGAACTATACGCATGAATAAAGACAAACTCATACAACACATCGGAATTTGAAGCTTAACTTTGACTTGATATAAAATACATTTTGTATGATTGCCAATGAGACAACCCTCCACCAGAGACTCAACGTTAACCTCTTACGTAAATGATTCAAATATTCTAAATGAAACGAACCAAGAATCGATCTCCGATCCGAACTATGAATCAAATATAAATCAAAATTGTAAACATTTATGCTCATTTAGATAATGCTTGATTTCATTCCATATGCAATACAAGAGAACAACAAGTGTAATTTTCTGAACAATTTGTATCACTCTAGCCAATAAAAGCTCCCCCCACATTATATAGCAACCAAATAGAACCGGTCTCATATGTTTAAATTTGAAGATTGCGTGCATAATGTATGTAATAGTTGCAACATGATGTATTCAACAATATAAGTATATTAATACCGATCCAACCGAAAACAATTATGGAACGCTTAGTCAATTTATGCTGGTGTGAACCGTAATGAAAACTACGAATGTCATTTATGCTGGAAGTATACAGTGATCTTTTTGCAAAATATGAACTTAATACTCATTATGATATTTGAACAGTCTCAATCATCCAACAGAGTTTTGATTACAAGAATAGCAAGTGTCTTGTTTTGGACAAAGTATGTCTTAAATACTAATTTAAAAAGCCTGATAATCTACTTTTGAAATGCCGTGTGAATATAATGTCAATGATAAGAGTTGCATGTGTTATTGGAATTTGAAGCGTTATTTATCATCTATGTTGCATTAATAATTTCTAGATACTACAGTACAGACTGTGACTTCCTCTTATTTATGTCCACCCTCTTGCATGGTCAACATCCAATGGTGGACATTTATTGGGGTATTCAATCTTGAGATGTTGGCCATGTATTGGTATTCAATCTTGAGATGTTGGCCATTTATTGGGGGTCATAAATCATAGGCAGATTGTTTATCTAATTATTTTACCTGTTAAAATCAATCAGGGTTGAAATTTTCAGCTGGTATGTTTCAATAAAAGTTACCTGTACATCTTTTAGAATTGAAATTTCATCTTTTTTTGAAAATGTAGAATAAAATATTGTTTTAGTCTGTTAATTTATTTTTATTTTTTTGTCTTTAATTTTTTATTTTTTTTCATTTTTTTAATCATTTTTCTATGTTTTGTTTCTTATTCTTTCAATTTCTTCTTAGTAAGAATCTTGAATAGAAATGGCAAAAAGTCAAAGATAAAGCTATTGACTAGCATTTGAAATAAACAGACTTTTAATAATTGTTTTTTTAAGTAAAAGGTTTATATAAATGTACATGATGTACATTGTATTCAATTGTTTGTTAACATTATTAAATGAGTTATTACTATTAATAATAACTAATAATCACACAAGTGATATTTAAATAAAAAAAAGAAAGTAATTAAATAATTTGGTTTCTTGACAAAATAAGATGATCAATATCAATCCTTTTTCAATAAATTTTGATAACATCTAATATTAATCAGGAAAACTACAAGTACTACCATTATATGGTTTAGAAAAAGACTAATTTGGTTTATCTTAATTTTCGTCAAATCTTAAAACAAGAGTTGTGCACAAACAATCACCGAAAAGACATATTTTCCAAATGCCCACCTAGTTATCATCAAATTCTGATAAATGGTCATTAAAAATGCTAATCATAATGAAAAATGTTCTTATATATCTAAATCAAGTGAATCTTATGAAAAGAAATTATTTAAAGAAATTGTCTTGAAACTTATTATATATGTTATCTTCAGTTTGGTTAATTTCTTTTTTTCAGTGTATAATATTGTCGATAGTGCTGGACTGGCATGATACATATTCTTGGTATACATTTACAAAGAATATTTCAATCAACCTAGGCCTTTTAGATAAAGTTAATAATTGCAGGAACTTGAATGAATTATGACTTCTAAAGTCCTTAAAAAAAAATTAATTTAAAGAAAAATTTAAAAATAAAAACTTATGATAAAAACTGTAAACTTGATTGTGTCAATAGGTAGAGAACTTTTGGTCATAATTTAGAAATAGAAAATAGTGGACAATATAAAATTCCTAGAAAGGATAGAGTGTGTAAACTGTGCCTCTTGTAGGTCAATGAAGAACACCTATTCCTTGATTGTAAAATTAACAAAACAACTTTGAGATAATCCATTTGAAAATTATTTACCTTCTCATTAAACTGTCTCTAACCCAAGAACAAAAAGTAAAAGAAATGCTTAGCCTCTAAAACATGGATCATGTTTAAAATATCATATGACAATAAATTTATGTTCAAATTTTGCTGTATTGAATATTTCTAATACTTATAAATATATTATTCAATAAAGAAATAATGAATTGCCTAAATTTAATTAGGTAAGTCCTAAAGACAATCTTAATCATATGTTAAACAATGTTGAATGCAGATTAGTCTATCTACAATAATAAACCATTTTGATTTTAGAAAATTAATTTGAGAAACACCTTGTCAATAGAAAAAGGCAGGCATTGTAAATGTTTGCAGTATATTTGAAAATGATATTCATTTATTCTTCACTACCAAAAAATAGACTTAATACAAAAAATAACTTAAATTTATCAAAAAATATTTTTTATTTAAGCTGTTTGTTTAACTAGTTTTATTATTCATTTTATTTTAGAATTTCTTGTCATAATCACAGTTTTAAAATTTGACAAACACATACAGGTATATTTTACCTGAGACAACTGTAAGTTATATAATTTAACAATTCAATGCATTCAAGATTTCCCTTTATCCTTGACTTGTTTTTGATTAACCTTGTGTATTAAAAAAGCAACAGGGGGTATGATGATGGACATATAGGGCAACCATGGTGAACATATTTTGTATGGCTACCATTAATAAGATAAAGTCACAGGTAGTACTGTAGTTGGCAGAAAATGTTATCTTGATGTGATTGTAACCTCTAACATTACTTCAGTCTTCTTGTCATGGTTTGTTAAATTTTATCTCTAATATATAGCACAGTTGCTGAAGGTTACTTGTCTTCATTTGTCATGTTTGTATTTCACACGTAAATCGTAACTTCGTGTAAATGTTCCAGACCGTATGAGTATTTGGACCGTACGCGTACGGTCTGGACCGTATGCGTACTTTTTCAAAATACTCATACGGTCGGACTTCTTAATATCAGTAAGACCGTACGTCTGACTGATATTAAGAAGTTTGTCAAGTTTATTAGATACAAATGTATATAACAGGATCAACATAACTTATATCTCCATTAATATGAAAAGTTCAACAGCATTTGACATAAAAACTTAATATTTTAACTATTTAAAAAGATCACGCTTCTTTAATCTGTTAATCTCATGTATTTTACAGGTCAGTAATTTATTAGTTGCAGCTCAGTGTGCTCATTGAAATTGAAGTTATCGGAGGTAAACATAATGTGGGAGGACATTTGCTTTAGGATATTTATGAACTTAACAAAAAAAATGCATACGCAAAGGAACATGCATTAACAAAACATGTAAATGTAAAAAATACGACGGTCTTATTAGAAGCAAGAGTCACCTTCGGCCAGAGTAACAACATAGAATTCACAGATATACAATTAAACAAATATTTAATGTCAATTGATAGCTTATTCACTTTATCCATCTATTTTGTAATAATAACAATTTATAAAACTACAAATAAAGATTTTGATAAATGTTTGTTTAAATTTAACCCATATGAAACCAAAACATGTATGTTCAGCTGGATCGTTCGCGTATACTCATACGGTCCGAACGTACGCGTATGGTCGGACCGTACGCGTATACGTATACGGTCCGGACCGTACGCACACGGTCCAAATACTCATACGGTCTGGAACATTAACATTAATATCGACATATCTGTATTCGTGAACCAATTATTAGTTTGACATTAAACATACCTGAATCAGTCATTTGATATTCAATATTCGGTCTTTGAATCAATTGGTCAAGTACACTCCCACCACATGTCTTCTCAACACGTAAGTGGTAAAATCTGAAAAACCCCCCACAAATAATAATAAAATGATATACATTGATATATGCGATCTTATTTCTCAATACCTGGCATAGATTATGACAACAAATGTTTAAATATGAAATACAAATCTTTATTATTCTTAAGTTTTAATTTTCTATATTAATAAATGTTTTAACTATTTTTTTAAATTGCAATCGTAGAACTATTTGACTAATCAATAGTGACAACTATAGGCCCTGGATGAAGCTATGTGTCCGCAACCGTCATTATGTTTTACGGGATTTAAAGATTTTGAAAATACCACGTCGCGTTTTACCTATTTTATAAACGCGAAAAGAATTTGATTAACAGAAGAACATTACAAAATTAGAAGAAAATAAAAAACGTACCTGAAAAAAACCAGGGATACAATAACTTGTCCACTGAAGTTCAATCTAAATAACTCGATATTTTAAACCGAAACTATATATATTCAATTCTTAGAAGATAAAACAATCTCAATCAATATAATAGATAAAAGCAAATATTACCAGATCCACATATCGTAGCTTTCAAACTCAACAATAACACCTAAGACATTTAAGTGCACAAGAAGGATAATGATTATCTTATTATCAAACCAGTGAATTTGTACATCTAACTGATAAAAGATATCTAACATCTATTCATGGTTTTCTAATGTTTTGGTGATGTTGTACCCTTTTAGACTTTTTATATCTTATATTTTGTATAAACGTATACATCTATTGTACTTTATCTTACCTCCTAAACAATTCTAGGAATGCGATTGGTTAAAAGCGTCCGCGTGAGGACCGTGTATATTTGATATTAGGTTAGTAGGGATGAGGGGCTTATTTCATACACGGTTAGTATTGGAGTTACGTCCCTTTATATTCCATATTAGGAAGTAGGGAGGCGGGAATTATTTCATACACGATTAGGGGTGATGTTACGTCCCTTTATAATAACAAAACGGAACTGAGAAAAGGTTTCAACAGACGAAGAAATTGATGATTAAGATTGAAATAAATGCATCAACACATTTAAACCAAACAAGTTGTTATCGTTGGCTATTGTTCTTGTAGGATCAATGGAATTAGTTTCTTTAATGCTAACAGAATTGAAGACTGGCTTGCTCATTTTGATAGATCACAAGAGTCTAAATTTTACACGTTAAGACAGTCGGTAAGATAAATTCGGTACATAGTGTGCTAGTGATGTAATACGGTATATATGCGGTCAGTAAATTTCATATGGTGATTCGAGCGTCGCTCTCACCCCATATGGAATTTACTGACCCCATATATACCGTATTAGGTCATTAGCATATTATGTAACTAAAAGTATCCCAATTATATGAAATACATTTTGAGATGTTATTTGTGGAGTATTAGACTTGGCTTAAAAGACTTAGTATGATATTTTATTTGTGGAGTATTAGACCTGGCTTAAAAAAGTAAGAGAGACACCAAGAAAAATACTTTAATATAAAGAGGCAAACTGGAACAACATAAAAATGACTTTACTACAACACTAAATACCATCAATAAATTGTATGACTCGAGTGATGCAGATTCACTATAGAACACCTTCAAAAACGATCTTCTCAAATCAATAGAGTCAAATGTACCTCACAAAATGCTCACATACAAGCATAGAGTACCAACCTTAGGAAACTCATTAACAAGAAAAATAAGTGTTATAAAAACAGAAATAAAAATCCTTCTAATTACAAGAAACTAAAACAATCAGTATAAAAAGAACAAAGGAAGGCATACTGGAACTACATAGAACACATTATTTGTGATTTACCAATCAATGAACCGGACCAACATCAGTCCACAAACACAAAACCAAAAAAGCTATTTCAGTTCATCAAAAGCACTAGAAATGATAGTACAGGAATTGCACCTCTGAAAAAGAAGGTATACTTGTTACAGACACTTCTGAAAAAGCAGACATTCTTAAACAACAATTTCAGTCAGTATTTACTAAGGAACCACCATCTAATATTCCTGATAAGGGTCCAAGCCCATACACAAAAATGCCAGAAATAAACATCACTACACCAGGTGTCGAAAAATTGTTACATAAACTAAATCCACACAAAGCAAGTGGTCCAGATAACATCAGTGGACGTGTATTAAAAGAATTAAAAGCACAAATAGCACCTATCCTTACCACCATATTTACAAAATTTCTGGAATAGGGAAAACACCAAAAGACTGGAAACATGCAATTGTTGCACCAGCATTTAAAAAGGGTGAACGATACAAGGCTGAAAATTATAGACCAATTTCACTCTCTTGTATTTGTTGTAAATTGATGGAACATATAGTTACAAGTAACATCATGAACTATCTAGAGGCAAATAACACACTCTACGACCTCCAACATGGTTTCCGAAAATCTAGATCATGCGAATCGCCACTACTTCAATTCATACAAGAATTTCACAACAACAACACAATATACAAACAGACCTCAATATTATGGATTTTGCCAAGGCCTTCGATAAGGTTCCACACAAACGTCTACTCTACAAACTAAAATACTATGGCATTCAAGGTAACACTCTAAAATAGATTCAGGTTTTCTTATCAGACCGTACGCAAACAGTGGTAATAGACGGAATAACATCAAATACAGCACCAGTAACATCAGGCGTCCCCAAAGGAACTGTCCTTGGGCCTATACTCTTTTTAATTTACATTAATGATTTTCCAGAATACCTCGAACACAGCAAATTACGACTCTTCGCTGACGATAGTATTATATACCGAGAAATTACATGTCAACAAGACTGCACAAATTTACAAAAAGATCTTAATGCAGCAGCTAAATGGGAGGCTGATTGGCTCATGGCCTTCCATCCAGGAGAATGCACTATCTTAACCATTACACAAAAAAAACCATATAAACACGATTACATCCTTCATAACCATACTTTAGAACTAGTAACATCTGCAAAATATCTCGGCGTAACCCTACAGTCTTACTAAAAATGGAACAATCACTACACAAACATTATATCAAATGCAAATAAATCTCTTGGCTTTCTGAGGCGAAACTTAAAAATTTCTAACACCAGTATCAAATCCGGTGCTTACATGTACCAATCAATAGCGAGACCAAAACTTGAATATGCCTGTAGTCTATTGGATCCACACACAGCAGATTATAAAAAAAAGTTAGAAATGGTCAGAGGCGTGCGGCCCGATATGTATGTAACAATTACCACAACACCAGTAGTGTCACATCCATTTTAAACGAACTACAATTGCCCTCACTCACTGAGCGCCGCCTCAAAACCAGACAAGGTCATCCATGGACTCATTGCAATCCCATCACTAGTCCTCATACCATCAGATACTAGAACAAGAAAATTATATTCTCAAACATTTCGGCAAGTATCCACCTCTAAAGACAGCTACAAATGGTCATTCTTTCCGCAAACATTCATCCAATGGAACTATTGCCACAAGTTGTGGTAGCAAGTCAAACCATTGGAATTTAAAGAGATCAGTTGACACCAACTGTTCTCCAAAACATAATTTAATTCTATAGATAACAATGTACATATTTTTTAATTACTTGTTGTTTTCTTTCATGTAAATATCACCAAGTATTCTACAAAATTAAAGATACATTTTTTATCATATTTTTGTAATCATATACTCCGCGCATGCAACAGTTCATAATCTTCAATATTAATGAAGCTGTAACTGTATATCAAAAGAAGAAGAAGAAGAAGAAGACTGAGTATTTTTTATGATTTACTGTGAAAACAATATTGAAAATTATTTGTTTTAATATATTTTAATATACACAACTTTAGCTGCGCCTTTACTGGCAGAAGCTATTGAATGACAAGTCATAACACACATTTACTGTTTTGTCTGTATGGTAAATTATTACGCACGACCATGCAGTCATGCATTCAATTGATTTTATTGGGGAAATAGCAAAAGGTATACAATTGCACTAATAAAGTCCATAACACAAACTTCTTTTAGAGCGACATTTCCGAAATAGATACATGAAAATACATAGTATAAAAAATATTGTTTTCACGGGATATTGTGAGGCAATGCCAAACAATTCCAATGGGTTGAAGGACTGTTATTACTATTATTACCATTTTTTCAACTTTGTCAATCGTTATTTTAAGGTGTTTTTTCAAGTTCCACAATTTCCTATTTGGTAATGAATATATACGTAAATATGTGTGTCTGTCGTATAAGATATTATTCCTGGTATCCATGAATCTATTGGTGGAACTATTTTTTTTTAATCTATCACTCAGTAGGAGACGAAAAGTATTATGCTTAAAACCCTTTAAATGACAGGTGTTGATTGATTCATACTCATGAGACAATTAACACTATCCCATGACTCTGCTGTACATAATTTTTTTGAAATTTACATTTGCGTGCAGACCCATGAAACATCGATAATTCAAAAGACAATACTTTGTATTTACATCAATGATGCAATGAGGCAAAGCTCAAATTTTATGTTTTCTTCATCGATGGTCACTCTTAATAAAAAAAATCTTTTTGCCTCATTTTATTTTTGTATAACTAAAACATTGTTTCTTCAACGACTTCATAGATCACTATAATTTTAACTAAAGTTTAAATGAATATAATGATAAGACATTTAGTATAATAAATAAGATAAAACATAGCTGAGAGGATGCGTATGAAAGAGAAGATTATTACCCCTTGAAAAAACATTGTCAACCATTGCTTCGCCGCGGTTGACCAGGTTTTTGCGATGTGTAATAATCTTCTCTATCATTTTCCCAGCTACGTGTTATTTATATACTGGTTTAGAATAAACAGACAACACATTTTTTATAATAATTGCATCTCGTTGTTGTCTATTTTTTTCGGCGGACCTAACGTACGATTTCTATAAAGAGGAGTCACTGGCAGTAAATTCATATTTAACGTATTCCCTAGCAAGTCGGTAACAGTTAAATGTTTTCTTATCATTCAGCTTTATAATTCAACATTGTGTTCAGTATTTATTTAGAACCTACATTTTTTATAGAACTTAATCACTTTGAATAGTTTTTAATATGATAAAAAATGTATCTTTAATTTTGTAGAATACTTGGTGATATTTACATGAAAGAAAACAACAAGTTGATAACTTCCTCAACCCCACCCCCATCCTCTTTAGTTCTCCCTTTTCACGAATGTTTCCACAATATTTTTTTAAAAATTATGATTGCCTGCACATCCCACATGTCACATGTCACATGCATGTCTGATATATATATATATATATATATATAGTTTGTGCTCATTCCAAAAAATACAGTTGTATGAACTTTAAATTGTATTGTTCGGAAAAAAATATAACATATAGATAAGAATGGGGAATTTTATAGCGTCTTTGAAACTTTATACTTTAAATTACAAAGCTATATAAATAGAGATATGCAATCAGTGGTTTCATCAGTACTCTAATTTTCATTTGATGTTTTAATAAATCTTTCATTTTTAAATATATAAAAAAACAATGGAATAGTAGCTCACGTACATAAGTGGTATATTTTCTAGAAATATGTAGTACAACAGAATTAAAAAATTCTTTCGATTTGCTTCTTTTTTTAAAATTTTGTATAGTTTTCATGTAAGATATTAAATATTCTTCCGGCTTTATTTAATTGGAAAAGACCATACTTTTTCTCAATGTGGTAAATCTTTACATGTATTGTGTCGAAGACTATTAATTAGTTCGTTTAATTTTTCAAGATATGAGGTCTGAAAATAGGAAGTACGATAACAAAGTTATTATACGTCAATATCATGAAAAATCACTACACTAAGATTAAACGTTTGAAAAGTTATGATAAGAAAAATGATAGCCTTAAAATATCATAAATAAAACAGCCAAAACCGCCATTGTGATATAGAATAAAACTAATACTCAATCATGTCATCATTAATAAATAGTTAGCTCTAAAACATGACCTTTTCTAAAGAAAAATTGAAATTATAAGTTTCCCTTGAAAAGCAATTCTTTATAATAATAATAAAGAAAGGTATATGTTTTTTTCAGTTCTATCAAAGAAAAATATAAGCCTACCCTGAATCAAATTCGGTCCATGAATTTTCTTGAAATGAAATACAAGGAAGTATTTTACTGTAAAAACAGTATGCAATAGTATTTTTAACTATTTCAATGCGATATTTGATATGCTTGAAACAGTAGTAAATGTTTAAACAAAATATTCTTCTTTTGTTTCAGATCATCCTTTTTGTGTAAAAATAAGTGATATATACAATTTTTAGAACATATTTTTTGAAAATTTTATATTTTCATACTAAGATTTAATCAAAAAAACATTTGTTTTGTTTGAAAAAAAATTAAACCAATCTATTTAAAACTAGTGTTTCAAAAGTCATCTATATTAATAGGTCATCTCCTATTGTTTTATAAACAATAAGATAAGATTTAATGTATAGCTTTTATTGTACACCTTTTTATTTAAGCCCAGACGCTTAAGCCCACTGAAATGCATATCACAATTCTATTTTACATCTTAATTCTACTCAAATGATATAATGGTTTCACCTTAGAAGCAGGTTTACATGCGAACATTGACTTTTGACATTAAGCCTCCTTTCTTTTAGACTGAAATGGATAAAAAGTTTGATTGGAGGTAAATATTTATTTGCAAATACAGCATGCATATAATAGCGAGGACATGTCGATTTGATCTTGATATTAATATGACACTTGCTTTGTACATGATTGCGTGTTTTTGTTTTATGCGATTTAAATGACAGTAATCATTTTTTATTACTATAAAGAATATACAAATAAGGTAGTATAATTGCCAAGGAGACAACTTACCAAAACAGTTTAAATGAAGTAAATATCAGAAATTATATGTAGCGATGACATTGACGAAACCATATACCGTTTAATCGGCTATAAAAGTTTCCGATATGTCAAGTGTGACACGTTTTTAAAAAAACCTGACGGCTCAATAAAAAAAAATTCATGAAAAGAGGTCGCTAAAACCATAAAAATAAGTCGCTATAAGTTTAACACAAAAGATCGGTATGAAGCACAAAACCTACTTTTTTAAATCTCATTAAGATTATTATCAGATAGGAAACAACTATTAAATATGTAATGAAAAGGAATATATAAACAATAATATTTCAACATAAATCTACATTTAGAATTACCATTAAAGCTACTTATTGCAATGCACCAGAGGTGCATTTCGACAATCAACGTCTGATGTTCAAATTAAAACCTTACACAAACGCTAAAGAAATGATAAAACGAAAACGTACCCGTATGTTTAGCCAAATCTGTACAAGGAATCAGAACTGTGGTTTAGGAAAAAAAATCATAATTTAAAATTTCAGAACATAACGTCGCAAGAATAATCCCGATTTGAAGTTATCAAAGGTACCAGGATTATGATTTAGTACGCCAAACGCGCGTTTAGAATTATGCTTTAGTTCTAAGAATCTACAAATGGTTAACATAATTGAAACTGTTTCGCAATCTATCTGAAGATCCTACCTTTGCGGAGAGAATAATTGTCAATACAATGGACAACTACTGTGTAGATAACGGATTTAAGCTTGCAATGTACTCCTACCTTTAGGAGGTGATCCTTTACTGGCAGAAGTTATAAAAATAGAAATGCATATATGATGTTGGTTCCCAATGAAAAGAGATCTGTGACACAAATTGAAACATACATTTGCGATATTGAATGTGAAAAATAGTGTTAAAAACAAGTTAAATTCTATTAATGGTAGTACATTGGTAACATCTGATACTTTTTAACATGTAATCAATTGATTTTTGTTAACATAATAACGTACATGAGCTACTTTTCCTGGTTTTTGTTTTTTAATTCAAAACTTGAATTTAAATAACGACCACATAAAAGATTTTTTGGGGAAACCATTGATTGCATATTTCTATTTATATTGCATTGCAATTTCGAGTATTGTTAAAAGTTCGACGAAGTAATTATCTTTTCCGATTTTTTTCTTTATGATATATTATTTATATATTATACAATTTAAAGATCCCATAATTGCTTGACTTTGAATGATCACAAAATATTAACTGTTATTTATTTTGCACATATAAAGAAAAAATTGAAAGGATTTAAAACTGTGTTTTATATAAATACTGATAAAAACTTATAAAGAAATATAGGTTAAGTGAGAATGAACAGATACACGAGTCTAAAATGTGTTCTAAAAGATTCATTTAAATGATTTACATTTGTCCTTAATATAAGCGTGTGCACTTCAGACAAATGTAAATGCAAAATAATACAGTATCTGTTGTTGGTGAAAACATGTGTTAAAAGTAGATCAAATTGAAATTTCGTATACTTCTACATAAATACTAGTACCTTATGTATCATAGAACAAAAATCTTTTCCATAGGTATACTCATATTAACATTTTTTCTCGTCTCCCTTTATGATTTCAACAGTTGACACTAAGTCAAAACGGATCAAAGTTTCAACCAAATCACGTCTTTACACTCAAACCTCAAGTGAACGGTCCCAAATTCTAAAAGACAATTAACATCTTAAATTTTAATTGAATTTGGTTTGTATTCTATTATGCTCTGTGTATCTTTAATGAAAACATTTAAAAAAAAATGGAAGTAAACCATGAGATAAAAAAGTTAAGGAATGCCATTGCGTAATTGAATAATTGCCGCTGTCAATACACGTTTTGATTGTTGCAAATGCAGTTTGACTGGTGTGGTTGTTGTACCTTTTCTATATTTTTTCAGGAAAGTATTGCCATTTAGTTTCATGCAAGCATAGACTTGTCCTCAATCGAAAATTTTGTAAATTGTATTACAATGGCATAATATAACGCAGAAATGCTTCGGACACCTAAATATGTCATTGCTATTTAATAAGATATCGCGCTCTCAAATAACAATAACTAATTGATATTTATTGCCAATGTAAACATACAATATTAAAAAACTTGTTGGAAACGGAGTAAACACATATAACGTTACATTTTAAAATAATTTACATCTACATTTCAGGAAGTATCATACAATGAGTGACCTCTGGGTGCATTTGTTTTGGTAAAAATTGGTTTAGCTATTGTTATATTAGTAAACGTTTTAATAATCTTATCTTCACCGTCTTGGTGCATATTATTTGTTCTCATGTGATAAGCATAAGTACAGTACAAAAGTATTATTACAATTTTTAAATACTGAATGCAATGACAGTCCAGTGCTCATATTTCATGTATTTCATAGATAAGAGATATACAAATTTATTGGTATTCAATTTTCTTTGAAAGCTTTCTCATTGTGAACTTCAGAGCGGCTAGTTAATATTTTACATGGCTTTGCTTTATTTTTTGAAAAGAATTCTGCATGCTAAAATGGCAAATGTTATCGATCAAAAAACAATTACGTTGCTAATTTAATGTAATTGATTACAATTACACACACATTCAACTATAATCGATTACATTAGATTACCTGTCATCAAAGTAATCATGATAATTTTGGATTATTCATTATAACATTGTGTATTGTAATATTAACATTATCTTTTTATCCCAACGAAAGAGCTAGTTTTTGGTGATATTTTTTTATATCCTTAATTTATTCATCTTAATAATTAATTATGTAGAAGGCTAGGATCAGTGTTATTTGTGTAAAATTTGATAGCATACAAGTGTCTTTCTCTGTGTAAAATTTAGCGTTAAAAAAGAAACAAATAATGGAAAATCCATAAATAAAGTTTTATTGATTATTGGGCTATAATTGACACATCTATATTTTTTTACAAATGGTAAATACTACGTCCATTGTATGCCAAACAAAAGGTGAGCTTTTGGTATTTAAATGTTATTGTCTTTATTAAATATATTAAACACAGTTATAAATAGTTCATTTAAATCATGTATAAAATTGTTTGAAACATTTCAGAGACAAATATCAAAATATTTATGGATAAAAAAAATTGCTACAAATTGTACAAAAATAAAAAGTGGTTCAAAATTCCATTGTCACTAAGTGGTCTCATTTGTGTACGGTGACCTACAGTTGTTAATTTCTGTGTCATTTTGGTCTCTTCTGGAGAGGTGTATCATTAGCAATCTATACCAGATCTCTTTATCTTTTTTAAATATCATACTTAAATTGAAACTAAATGTTTTATGCTACTGAATATCCATAAAATTATACCAAAATATTAGATAAATTTAAATTAACATCATTTTCTTTTTATCAAGGAACACAAATGATCTCAAAGCTCATTTTTGTATCACAAGAATTCAATCTTGCAATGAAATATTTGGTAAGGTAAATTCCTTTCCTGTTTTTAAGATAAATCACACATTTTCACTCAACATGTCCAATTTGCATCGTTCATACTAAACTTTGATCAATTAAAGTGAATACTAGTTTGATATTTTTTCATTCACATCTATCAAAAGCTATTTGCATATACAAACTTTGAATACAGCAAGTACCCATATGAATGTTATTTTAAAGTAATCATGATTTCATATGTGTTTCACTCTGTAATCGATACATTACGATTACTAGTATTCAGAAACTGTATAGTACTAATTACATGGGATTGCATTGCAAAACGTAATCGATTACGGCTGATTACTGTTACTGATTACCATTACCCCATACCTTATTTGTTCATATAGTTTTCAATAGCATCTTTATTATATAATTCCACCTTATGTAATACTACTGCATTTTGATTGGATGAATAATTGGTATTTCTTACAAATTTTCTATGTATTCAGATTTTCTAGTCTCTGTCAGTGTTTTTGTAATTAGGGAATTTTATGTGCGGGGTATTTGCTGGCTCAATTTCATGGCAGATTAGGAATGCCATCTATTTAAGTAATCTAATGAAATATTGCTATGGTAATAGTAAACGTACGGTTATTCTTTATATATTGCAACGCCATCAATTGTTCTAAATGAAACATTTACGATAACATTAGTTTTTAAATTTGGGTGAAAAACGCTAACAAATTGCTCATCTGTACTACTTTTTATGACGAGTTGAATGAAACACAACTGAAAAGCCTGAAATATATACGGTCAGTAACTGTACATTTGAAATGATTATACGGTCAATGTAATCTGACTGTGAAAATAGCACAGCTGTAGTATATACAAAAACTACTCAGTCAAGCAGACAATGATTACAATAAAAATCCTGAGGTCAATATTAATACAAAGAACATTCGGTGGAATTAAACAATTATACTGGTATTTGCCAAAATTACCGGTTTCTTTGTAAACGGATTTCTCTCACATCTGAACAGGTATGCATTGCATACTATTTCCTGATTTACAGGAAAGTTTATATATTTATATCTTTAAGTAAACACTTTGTTGAAATAAAATTTCAAAAAATTTCAAAACTTAAGAGTCATAGTTTTTATCAACCTTTCTGCTTTTTTGTTGTTGTGATTTTACATTTTGTCTAACTTTCATTCATAGTGATTTAGTTCTAAACAGATACCTGATATGAAGTGTGCTAATTGAAATCTTTTTGTCATTTTTAAAATATTAGTGTCTTTCCGTTTTGAATTTTTTTCGCAGTTTAGTTTTTTGTGTTCTTACTTTTTACAACATTTAGGGGAGAACTACAAATATAACATAAAACTAAATACACGAATTTGGGATAGATAAGTACTGTACCACGTCTTATAGTAATACGAATAATTCCACGAGAACAAATAGTAAAATAATTAAAATTTCGTTTAATGTATCATTTAAAACAAAACATTTAAAATACAGTAAAAATGATGAAGAGTATATGTACTTACCCTTAACGAAATTCTCTCCTTGAAACAACAGGAATCTAAATTTCCAGGAAGTGTTTTTCAACGTTATGTAATTGGTCGTTAACTATTTCAATTCTATACATGATACAATTGTAATTGTTTAAATAGAATATTCTTTTCTTAGCCCATTAATTGTTCTATTTAAAGAGTAACCAACAATTGCTAAGTTCATAATACAGTTTTATTAAAAGATTTGAACACTTGTCCTATTACGTAATGACATACATCTGAGATACATGTATTTCTCCTTAAAAAAGGTAAACAAAATAAAAATAAAAAATGATATAAAGCCTGGTGTTTCAAAGATCATCTATATTAGTAAGTCAAATTTTGACAGGTAAATAAAGGCAACAGTATTATACCGCTGTTCGAAAGTCATAAATCGATTAAGAGAAAACAAATTCGGGTTACAAACTTAAACCGAGGAAAACACATCAACTTCCGGGTTTTAAATTTCGCGAGCAACACTACAGTGACCACATTTGGAACGGGATCTCCCTACCCTTCAGGAACACCTGAGATTACCCCAGTTTTCGATAGGGTTCGTGTTTTTTTTTTTTTTTTTTTTTTTTTTTCTCAGGCAGAAAACCCTAGCCGTATTGGGCACAACATTTTGGAACTTTTGGTCCTCAATGCTCTTTAGCTTTGTTTCTTTTTGTTTTTGCTTTCGAAGTGCTCAACAGAGCGTCTCTGGTTAGTCTTGTGTGGACAACACTCGAGTCTGGCGTATAAAACTTCAAATCTGACACCATTTGTTTGCTTTTATTTGTATTGTAGTCCTATCAAGTAATGTTGTCATATTGATGTTTAACATTGCCATAAAAATAATAGGAGGTTTGGCATGCTTCAAAACCAGGTTAAACCCACCATGTTTTTATTCAAATGTCCTGTACCAAGTCAGAAAAATGGCCATTAATATATTATAGTTCGTTTATGTGTGTGTGTTACAATTAATGTTTTGTTTCTGTTTTGTCGTAGTTCTCCTCTTATATTTGATGTGTTTTTCTTAGTTTTAGATTGTAACCCGGATTTGAATTTATCTCATCGATGAATGAATTTCGAACAGCGGTATACTACTGTTGGTTTTATTTAATTTGTAATGTTAAATTGTGTATCTTGTGTACTATTATTTGTCTGTCTGTCTGTGTGTCTGTCTATCTGTTTGATTTTTTTTCTTTTTTAACCATGGCGTTGTCGGTTTATTTCTATCTATGAGTTCGATTGTCTCTCTGGTGTCTTTTGCCCCTGTTTTAGATATCTACAGATGGGTGCTGTCCAAACCTGGACAAAAGTTTTACTTGGAGTTAACTTATTGACTGCTTTCTAAGTTCACTTGAGACTTTTTAAGCAGTCAAGCAAGTTGACTTCGTCGTTTGTGGACCAGACCTACTGTCTGCTTTTTTAGGACTGCTGCAGACCTATCGACAGGTCGATATGCTCCAGACCAGACCTGTGGACAAGTATGCCTTTATCCAGTTCTTAAGACAGGTCTGTCCCAGACCAGACCTGTGGACAAGTCTACTTTTGACCAGTCCTGCGGACAGGTCTGCCTCTGACTAGACCTGTGGACAGGTCTGCTCCAGACCAGACCTGTGGACAAGTCTGCTATTGACCAGACCTAATGACAGGTCTGCTTATGACAAATTATCGTGTTTAAGAGTTTTTATATCAGAGCTTTAATTAAAATATGTGAACAACTTTCGCATTGTTTTTCTACAGATATCGTTGTTATCATTTAGTACTCGCTAGATTCTACTAGTCTATTTTACAAATTCTCTTTTTTTATTTGATATTCTTATATAAAAAAAAATGGCTATACAATCACACAGAGAGTTTTGTTTTTATTAGAAGGCGGATAGAAAGGTTATCCAATCGGAACAATTTTCTTATATCACGGGATATCAACAACATTGTCGACGTTGCTTCGTTCCCCGTTTTTTACCTGTCCCTTCCTAAAGTTTTTATACAAAATTTATACATGCATGGCTATTTTATTGTTATTCAACTTGTTTGCATTGGATTTACTATTCTATTTTTCGCAGAATATTCTTACAGAAATTGTACAGTGTCCGTTAGCATACGGTGTGGTAAAACTATCTATACTATACTCAATGCGCACTTAATTTAGTGAAATAGTTGTCACTTGACGTTTAACTATAAATAAAATCAATCAACCGACAAAATAGATAAACAGTATACTATTCCCAGAAGAGAAACTCATATACTTTGTTTTTTTTTTTATTAAATCATTGTAAATAGTACAAATGAATTCAGACATGTCAGTCATGTCAGTGTTAGTACTTTGATGATGCGGCATAATAGTTTTGTTTTACACACCATCATGAACTACTATATATCTAGATTGAGTTTAATTTTGAATTATAGTTTCATTGAGACACTTGTAAAAACACTTCATTTGAAACGAAAAAAGAGTTTCGTATGCAAATATATAATTCTTTATTTTACTTAAGGATGTACTTAGGTGAGATTTTGGATTAAGTGTTAAATATTCGGACTCCTTGGTGTGCTCCCATACGATACAAGGTAAAATATTTTGCCCCATGACATCTATTTATCTTTTAACATAAGACATAATACCTCATAAAAGGTCATTGGAAAAAAATAAGGAAGTTCTTAATTTTCCTTCTATTACTCGAGACACAAATAATATCAAAGCAAATATAGAGTAAAAGTCCGAGTCAGCCGTTTCCCGCCATATTTCATATCTCAAATATCTCGAAAAGGAGCTCCATGACCAATCAATATTGTTAGTTTATTTTGATACTTAACTAATACTCTTCCAGCTTAAAGTATTAATTTTGAATTCTTGATTTATTAAATTTTACCTTACATCACCTAAGTACATCCTAAAATTCGTAGTACTTCTTTTTGCAAAGCATCATTTGAATATATAGGAATTTTTCAACATTTATATAAAATATGTGGAAGATATCAAAGAAAATACTCATTAGTTGAGAGAAGTTAAGGACATGATTGTTTCAACAAGTTCTTTAAATACTAGACCCACCAAAACAAACCCATCTCAACATTTATATTCTTATACTACCTTTTTTCCAAAACCTGTCTATAATTAAAGGTTAATCGAAAAAAAGTAGCAAACATAAAATTCAAATAAAAACGAGACAAATAGCAAAGGTTTTAATAATCGAATAACTAGTTTTGTACTATAAATGAATCGTACCTTTTAACAATATTCGTTATTCTTCTATTAAAACCTTCTTATTGTTAATTACGATAATTATAGTGAACGTTAGATGATATAAGTTAACTGTTAACATTTTTAAACAGTAAATACAAAGCAACGCAGTAGAGCTTAAACGACTGAATAACACCGAGGAATACTTTAAACAACTCCAAACTATATTTCTAAATGTTATGTAATCGGAATAAGTTGTATTTTTGTAATATATATTATTATGTTTTCATATTGAATAGCGTTTTCGACTAATCAAAACGTTATAATGATGTCAAACCAGGAAGACTTGGTGTTTGATGAAAATCATATAACTAAACAAAACCCACACACTTATTTACGTACGGGTTACGTTTTGTAATTCAAAACACAAAAAAGTAAAATCACAAAAAATACTAAACTCCGTGGATAATTTAAAACGGAAAGTCCCTATTCAAATGGCAAAATCATAAGCTCAAATACATTAAACGAATGCATAACTACTGTCATATTCCTGACTCGGTACTGGCATTTTCTAATGTAGAAAAAGGTGGATTGACCGAGGATTTATTGCACGCTTAACCCCTCACATGCATGAAAGAGGGGAGAACCATAGATAGATTGAAAATAAACTGACAACGCCATGGCTAAAAAAAGAAAAACACAAACATACAAATAATAGAACACAAAGAAAACTAAAGACTTAGCAACACGAAACCCACCAAAAACTGATGATGATTTCAGGTGCTCCGGAAAGGGTAAGCTAACCCTACTAGATATTCGGCACCCGTCGTGTTGGTCATGTTATTACAAACCCAGTAAGACTTCTTATTCGGTACGTCATATTTGTGAAACGGGTAGGAGATTGTAGTAATGAAATAAGGAACATATCCGATATCGTAAATGAAACGGTCAACAAACTCGTGATGGTGTCCGTAACATTTACGAAGGAATGACTTCAACTGCACCACTTTAAAATTAAAGGCAACAGTAGCATACCGCTGTTCAATACTAATAAATCC
The DNA here is from genome assembly GCF_036588685.1 of Mytilus trossulus. Lineage (NCBI taxonomy): Eukaryota > Metazoa > Mollusca > Bivalvia > Mytilida > Mytilidae > Mytilus > Mytilus trossulus. The sequence goes on from NC_086375.1 coordinate 82,434,478, forward strand.
ATAGACAAAAAACAAAATCGGGACGACTAACCAAAACCGAGGGAAACGCATTAACTATGAAAGGAGAACAACGACGCAACATAAAACTGTAACACACACAGAAACGGACTAAGCATTACGCCAAAATCATATTAGAATAACAAATATAACATCAAAATAAAATACATGAATTTGAATAGATAAGTACCGTGACACGTCTTATAGTAATGTGAATTCACACTAAAACAGAGAAAACAAACGAAACAACGTTAAAATGTAACACACACAGAAACGACCTATAATATAAAAATGGCCATATTCCTGACTTGGTACAGGACATCTTTAAAGGAAAAAATGGTGGGTTGAACCTGGTTTTGTGGCATGCCACACCTCCCTCTTTTATGACCATGTGAAATATAGCATTAAGATGAAAACAGACGAAAACACAACATTACAGGACTACAATGTAAATACATAGGAGAACACAATTGACATGGAAACACACGAAAATTTGCTTACAAAAGGCAACACGGTTAAAATTTTATTACGCTAGAAGTGCATTTTGTCCACACAATTCCTACTAGTGACGCCCATATACAAAAGTTTGAAAGCCGAAAAAAGTACAAAGTTGAACAGCATCGAGGACCAAAAGAACAAAATGCTGCTGGAATGTCGCTACAAAAGTTGACAATTGGGAAGCTGAAATCATCTCTTTTGTAATAAAAGTTTGTTTTCAACCGACCTTAATTGTTAATATTAAGATGTAAGTCAATATACGAGGCCAAATTAACTGTATCTGTTGTATCTTTTATCTCTGGTTCGATTGGATAAATGCGTTTAAAATTTTTAAAATTATTTAGTGAGAGAACACCCTCTATATAGCGGAAATAAAAGTTAAAGAATATTGCTTACTTCTGAACTTTCTTCTTAAGGATTTCCTGTATGAAGTCATCTCATAATAATAAATAATCAAGTCAGCAAAAAAGTTTGTTGAAAAACACGTCCTCTAATCGAAACAAATATTTTGTCAATCAAGAAATGAAGCATCTTGATAATGTCAGTTTCAGAGACTTTTTTGTGTGAATCTGAGTGATTCTATATTTTTTTTTAGAAAACAAACAATACCAACTCTTTCATTTTGTCTTTGATGTTGGAATGGTTAATACTTTTGTAAAGTGTAGAGAAGTCAAATGTATTAATACTATTGAAAGACAAAAGAGTCTTCGATTGTATCTACTCTAAACGATCTTTGTAATTTTTTAGCATCCATATCTGATTCATGCCACCTCTAGAAAGGTCAGTTTATATGTCAATTTACATTATATTGACAATGATGCAAGAACAAAAAAAAACAGATTTAATAGCAGAAAAAAAACAATAATGGGGATACAGCAGTCAACATTGTGTTATAATCTTTATCACAATAAAATCAAACAAATATTTATCAAAGTAGCATCAAAAGGCATATATCAAATTAAACAACTTCATTCATTGATTTTGTATTATTGTATTTTATTATTTTTATTTATTTAGTCCTTGTTATGCCTTTTGGCACATAGGACAAGGATTGTATTTTATTAATGTATGAGAAATCTACCCATGAAGTATTGAAATATTTTAAGTACTGGAATGATTAGAGATTTACCTTAACTCTGACGTAGAATTGCTCGCTTGACGTACATCAGTTGCTCAAGCTGTAAACGTCTCATAGGTAGAGATCAAATAATTTTGTCGGTCAAATCATGAAAAGAATAAAGTCTAGAGCTCATTTAGGCATATCCTTTGCAAACTGTAAATTGCAAGTTTACCTTGTACTTTTTGTCGTTTGTCTTGTGTTTATTGTGACTTACAGAGCCCCGTCATTAGGTATCAACGAAACACAAAAGGGCGTATAGCAAATATGAAAGACCGGAATACAAAAATTATTATGGAGCAATAACGGAATGAGTAAATACAAAGCCACGTCAAATATTGCAAAGAAACACAAAATTCTGACGGAAAAAGCACAGCTATATAACATTTAAAATAAGACAAACAGCACAATGACGGGATGCAGAGCCATGTCAAATGGTAAAAGATTGATTTCACTCCTACAGTGTTTACTAACCATTAAATCTGTTGAACATATAATCCATCCATGTATCACAGGCTTACAGTTATCATTTCAATAAATACAAACCCAGAGGTATATTTTGAGTTTCATATTAATCTTGCAATGATATTTTAAACGCATACCAAAGTCGGACATTTTTTTGTTGTTGAAATACACATAAAAATATATGATAGATTATTTTTGTGTACGTATTCACTGAATGACAGTGCATGTACTAGTAAGAAGATGAGGTCTGATTCCTTATGAGACAAATATTTTTCAAATACTACATGACGTAGATAATAATTACTAACGGGAAGCTAGAGAGGATTTAATTGGACAATTAACATACATGTTCGATAGTATAATGTTTGCGGGCGTCCAATCCTTTCCCTAGTATCTATATAGATACACATGATCAGCAGAAACTTTAACTAAACTGTTAAAAAGACCGGATGTATTACATTATAGTTCCATAAAAAAAAAGAAAAAAAAAGAGACATGGAAACAGAAAGACTTTCAAGACACAATGGTCTGATCAAAGATACGCTATTTCAATTTAATCGAGTTTAAAGGAAATTAAAACCAATAAATGAATGAAGTTCCCCCTACTTTTTCTTTTACCGCTGCCGATACAAATTTATATATATTGATGGTAGACGACTATTTTTGAAAGCTCGCTAATATTCAAGCTAAGACAAATATGTTTAAGGATGATTGAAATGGAACGGTGCCCTATGGAAATCCATTCCAATCAAAGTAAAGAATATACAGTGCAATAGAAAAAATATGTGTACTTTTTGTACCATGTTAGATCATATGATATCATCGGATATATGAACATAAGTATAAAGAACACGTTTTTGAAACATATAAAATCCCATCAAAAGGATTGGGATCAATGTATAGATTGTATAATGATGGCCTACATTCGACTTCGCACGGTAGTACAGGAATTAGTCCGTATAAAATGGTTTACAATCAAGAAACGGGTTTTCAAATTTATATAAGTACGAAACCAATAGTCAAAATCATGCAAGAGCCAAAATGTGCATGTCTATTATTATGTTAAAGAACTTGAACAAACACTAAGGGAAGCTCGTGACCTAGCAAGTAAACATTTAAAAGTATCAACAGAAAGACAACAATTGCATTTAACATCAATGTTAAATGTCCCAATTATGAGACAAGAAATTAGGTGTAGATCGATAGAAAAAAACAGAGGGAAAATATAGCAGGGTTAAAAATAACTCTGAAAATACTGGACAGCAGTAAAATATCATCATATCTAGCTGAATGTTTAGAAAGTCCATAAGAAAACTCCGAAAAGCAAAAATCCTAAATAAATGCCCCCAAAAATTATATACCAACTCACAGAGACAGAAAGGTCCAAAGAATGAAACATGATGTATTTGGTTTGTACAAATCAGATAATGAAAGTAATGATCCAGCTGAAGTTTCGTGGAATCCCTTTAAAACATTATCAACATGTGAAGGCGTATAGATTTTTATGCCCCACCTACGATAGTAGGGAGGCATTATGTTTTCTGGTCTGTGCGTCCGTACGTCCGTGCGTCCGTTCGTCCGTTCGTCTGTTCGTCCGTCCGTCCGTCCGTCTGTCCCGCTTCAGGTTAAAGTTTTTGGTCAAGGTAGTTTTTGATGAAGTTGAAGTCCAATCGACTTCAAACTTGGTACACATGTTCCCTATGATATGATCTTTCTAATGTTAATGCCAAATTAGAGTTTTAACCCCAATGTCACGGTCTACTGAACATGGAATATGATAGTGCGAGTGGGGCATCCGTGTACTGGGGACACATTCTTGTTTTTTATGTTTAATTGTTATTTTCACATAGTTTTTAAAGCTTATCGCCCATAATTTCAATATAAGCAAGATGAGGGAAACCAAGCGTGAACTCGATATTATACTCATCATTGTAGACTCCCAAATGGTCATACTAAAAGAGCTCAATATGAGATGGCGTGTAGAATCAAGTCCATATAACTGTTTGTTGCAGGTTGAAAGAATTACAGAATAACAGACAAGGCTTAAACTATATGACCTGACCAATTTGTGGCTGGGTCATGAAATTTTTTTTAAATTACAGTATTTGTGATCGAGTCATACCGGTCGAATTTGTTTTGTGTTCATGTGAATCAGAATTCATTCATGACAATCTTAATGTAAAAGGGGAAAATAATCTAGTAAAGATCTGGAATTGTATTATCACGTTAAATTGATAATAACCAGTCATTATAAAACCCACATGTGCTTGAATTTCATACATCCCAATGAACTTACAATCAAGAATACCGCTAAACTAGACGGTCTGTTTCATAATTATGTTGATTTGTCCTTCCACATTGATACAAATGAACGACTACAAAACTAGAATCCACGGGAAACCCGATGATTTCAAATTTTCCATTGCCAACTTAACGTGTCGCGATGCACCGAGAATCGATGCCTCTAGGGTATTATATCCGATACGGACAAAGCAAAACTTCTGTTGTCTTAACTTAAACTATAGAAAAAACATAAATACAGCTTTGTTGCAACGAAAAAAAAAACCAAACACGTTCGAGTGTACTTTTATATTTTCCATGACAATTTTGTTAGATATGGTGTTTTTGATAAAGGTTGTATTTTAATGCATGATTCAAATTACGCTTTTTTTATAATGAAATACACATTACATTTTTCTGACAATAAATGTTTTGGTGTAGTTAAAACAGTGGTGCTGTATAAACGGAATTTGATACATAGCAGCGATACTAAGAACGTTTGAGAAAGTTTAGAGATAATACGAATAGAAATCAAATTAGCAAAAATATTTTAGGTTGAGATAAAAACTAGAGGCTCTAAAGAGCCTGTGTCGCTCACCTTGGTCTATGCGAATATCAAACAATGGACACAGATGGATTCATGACAAAAAAAAATTTGGTGATGGTGATGTGTTTGTACATCTTACTTTACTGAACATTCTTGCTGCTTACAATTATTTCTATCGATAATTAACTTGGCCCAGTAATTTGAGTGGAAAATGTTAGTAAAAATTTACAAATTTTATGAGAATTGTTTAAAATTGACTATAAAGGACAATAACTCCTTAGGGGTCAATTGACCATTTTGGTCATGTTGACTTTTTTTTAGGTCTTACTTTGCTGTACATTATTGCTGTTTACAGTTTATCTCTATCTATAATCATATTCAAGATGATAACAAAAACCGGCAAAATTTCCTTGAAATAACCAATTCTGGGGCAGCAACCTAAAAACAGGTTGGCTGATCCATCTGAAAATTTCAGGGCAGATACACCTTCAGCTTATAAACAAGTTACAAATCAGTCAGATTTGCTCCAAATGCTTTGGGTTTTGAGTTATAAGCCAACTACTACATTTTACCCCTATGTTCTATTTCAGCTGTGGCAGCCATCTTGGTTGGTTGGCCGGGTCACGCCACACATTTTTAAAACTTAATACCCCAAAGATGATTGTTGCCAGGTTTGGATTAATTTAAAGGGCGATAACTCCTAAAGGGGTCAACTGACCATTTTGGTCATGTTGACTTATTTGTAAATCTTACTTTGCTGAACATTATTGCTGTTTATAGATTATTTCTATCTATGATAATATTCAAGATAATAACCAAAAACAGAAAAATTTCCCTACAATTACCTATTCAGGGGCAGCAACCCAACAACGGGTTGTCTGAATCATCCGAAAATTTTAGGGCAGATAGAACTTAACCTGATTAACAACTTAACCCCTATGTCAGATTTGCTCTAAATGCTTTGTTTTTTTAGTTATAAGCCAACAACTGATTTTATCCCTATGTTCTATTTTTAGCCATGGCGGCCATCTTAGTTGGTTTGGCGGGTCACGCCACACATTTTTTTAAACTAGGAATCTGATGTACAGTAGTTGTCGTTTGTTTATGTAATATATACGTGTTTCTCGTTTCTCGTTTTGTTTATATAGATTAGACCGTTGGTTTTCCCGTTTGAATGGTTTTACACTAGTAATTTTGGGGCCCTTTATAGCTTGTTGTTCGGTGTGAGCCAAGGCTCCGTGTGGAAGGCCGTACTTTAACCTATAATGGTTTAATTTTTAAATTGTTATTTGGATGGAGAGTTGTCTCATTGGCACTCACACCACATCTTCCTATATCTAGATACCCTAATGATGATTGTGGCCGTTAAGTTAAATTTAGCCCAGTAGTTTCAGAGATAAAGATTTTGTAAAAGTTAACGACGACGACGACGACGACGACGATCGACGGACGACGGACGACAAGTGATAAGAAAAGCTCACTTGGCCATTTGGGCCAGGTGAGCTAAAAATGTATTAGAACCAGTTTGAAAAATATATTGGGGAATCATATAGCAAAACAACAAATGATTACAATCAAGAGAAGTAAAAAATGTAGAATGCCCGAGCGTTAAGTATTCAAAGAATTATTTGTTTTTAAGGGGTAATTCATTAGGGTGTGAACATGAAATTGCAAAAATACAGAACTCCAATTTATGAAAGGTGTTGACGGCAGAAAATGTTATCTGAATCACAAATGGTAGTACACTCGTTAACCTATTAAGTTACAAAAATAAGCATTCAGTTTTGATAATGACATTATATATACGATAAAACGAAAGAACAAACAAAACACTAAGAACTGATTTGATAGTTGTCATAGGAACAACAGAAACTTATTTCAGCTTAACCTTTCTATTTTTTCAATAAAAGTACGGATTTTAGAAAAATGTATCCATTCAACAAATGGCATAATATTGAGCACACAATATCGGTTAAAAAAATAAGACTTTTGAATTAGAGAGATAATAACCCTCTCCTTCTTGATAACAGTCATTCCCTAACAAACACTTTTGCTCGACGACATAGCGATCCGTCGACGTCATTAGTGGAACACAAGATATAGTCTGATTTCCAGAAAACCTCGATACAGGAATTTTCGCGTCAGCTGAGACTGTTGTGCCACTTTTCTCATCATTGTTGCTACATACATGTATGTTAGGTATCATACGTGACGACCCCCATCGTTTAGGAGGAGCTGGCCATGCAAGTTTTTCATTTTTCCACAATAAACATGAATAGTATTATTGATGCGGGTAACACGTTGTTCAAGCTTGGAATCTGTTATAAATGAGAAAATATAAAAATCTGTTAAAAACTGCTCGTGTAAACAAAATACAAAGAACTCAACTATAATATTGTTTTGTTCTTTACTACATAACATGATGAACAGTGAAATCACAAAAACAAAAACTCCGCGGAAAATTCAAAACGGAAATCAAATTCAATCACAAATCTGAATCTTCTGTGTTTTACAAAAAAAAAGCTAATTACACATGTTTCACTCACTCCTATAATTGTCACAAGACACAAGTCGTTTCCTTTCAAAATTTGAAAAAAATAATGATATAATGCGAGGTGACCTATCATTTTTATTATATTTTTGAACATATATCAATAGATACAGTAACTACGTTTTGGCAAATTATAAACAAATTCTATCATTTTTATTTTAGACTCCCATACCACCTTAACTGGTGATTTTGTTGTATATATTTCAAGATTTTGATAGTTTTATAATTATAATAGATTGAGACGATTCATTTTACATTGTGATCAACTAATGAAGGATACCTGTTATCCGAAATATCTAATATATTGTTCGTTTAATTGTTATTTTTGGTGATGTTGTACCCTTTTAAACTTGTTATATATTATATTTTGTAGTGTACTACTGTATCATAATTATAAATGATCCATCGCCCCGTAAGATTTATCATTGAATATTCATACAGTCATTTTATATCTATAGTATATATGTCACTGTAGTAACATATAATACATGTTATCGCTTTTTTTTGCATTTTCCCTTTGATTTGTTTTTGGTGATATTTGTTTTTAACATTTTTCATAGTTGACTATTCATTACATTAGTTTTAATTTTTTTTTTTATTTTAGCTAACACCTTTGAAATATTCTGAATTGTTACCACTGTATAATTATTCCAAAAAAATTGCACTCAATTGAATTGACATGGACTCAAATCAGATGTTGTATTTGTCCAGATTCACTTTCGTGCAATTTGTGGGAGAGTTTTACGACCTGTTTGAAGAATAAAAAAAAACAATAAACGAAATACGAAATATGATACACAGCAAAATACAACAACCATTAAACTAATTTAGACTGACTTATTATTGATGGTTTACACAATTTTTCTGCGTTTATTCAATTTGTTTTATATTTCTTCAATTACATGTTTACTTTTGTCTCTAATTTATGATTTAACAATACGATCATTCGGTTTTCTTGTGTAAATTTATGTTGATCATTAGTTACAGATATGTTTAAGATGAGCACTTTTCAATAGACATACTTGGTTTGGAATATATTTTTGTTTTTTTATCACAAATTGTACCATCAAATGATCACAATTGCAAATGGTAGGTGACCAAAATGTAGTATCAGGGCAAGTATGAAACACCATTTTTCCATTCGAATATTGGTAAAATCTTTTATAGAAATATATGCTATACTTTGCGGATCCTTCCTGCATCAAGGTATTCATTCTGTAAAAAAATATAAAAAAATATATAAATACCAAACCTTCGGATAATTGGAAAGTTGCGTATCAAATGTCAAAATCAAAAACTCAAACCCATCAAACGAATTGGAAAAAAATCTGTCATACTCCGATTGAGTAAAGGCATTTCAAGCCTCCGATTCGTATCCGCTGGCTACATAATAATGCAAAATATATGTTCGTTAAAATCAGATTATATATAGATGAGTAAAACGCGCATATGTCTAATTGAAATTATTTTTTTTTTTTTTTTTTGCATCCAGATACACAATCTGTAATATAATAAATGTAAAAAGATACACAATACCGAACTAAATTTAAAATTTAAAAGTCCAAACACATCGAACGAATGGAAAAAGTCTTTCATATTCCGATTTGTTAAAGGCATTTCTTATGTAGAAAATGGTTTTAAAGACTGCGTTTCTTATCCACTGGCTACATGATTAGAATAATCTAAAAATATCTGTTCGTTAAAATTAGATTTTTTTAGAATCTCGTTTTAATTCGAATGATCTCTGTGACTACTAGTAATTGAAATTATTCCAAAGCTTTTTGGTATAGGTTATACAGTTTGGTGTAAAATATTCTTCGGTATGTTATATATGTTTTTTATTGATAGTTTGTATGATAAGTTACTACTAATTTAATTGTCCGATTGAGAACAATGAATTTGAATCAAACTAAACAATACGAGTTTCCGAAGAATGTGTTTTAATTAGTAATATTGATTATAAAACATTAAAAGGCTGATGTTGAAATCATAAAACTAATACTTACCATCCCCCTCTCAGAAAGGTATACGGATCGTAGATGTCAGACTAGCAGCAAGTTCGATATTGTCCATAAGTCGAACAGAAGAGACGGTTTGACTCTCAGAAAACTTTTAAATAGGAATTATTGCCTCAACTGAGACTTTTGTTCCACTCGTCACATATTTGTTACTACAAACATTCATGTCAGGTACATCGTTGTAAGGGCCTTTGTCGCTCACCTTGGTGTATGTGCATATTAAACAAAGGAAATAGATGGATTCATGACAAAAATGTGTTTTGGGGATGGTAATGTGTTTGTAGATCATACTTTATTGATCTTTCTTGCTACTTACAATTTTCTCTATTTGTAATGATTGGCCCTTTAGTTACAGAGGAAAACATGTTTTTTAAAAACTAACCAAATTTTACCAAATTGTTAAAAATCGACTATAAAGGACAATAACTCCTTAAGAGGTCAACCTAACAACCAAATGTACAATTCATCTGAAAGTTACAGGGCAGATAGATATTTACTAGATACACAAGTTATTTTTTTGTAAGATTTGCTTTAAATGCTTTGGTTTCAGAGTTATAAGCCAAAATCTACATTTTAACCCTATGTTCTATTTTTAGCTATGGCAGCAATCTTGGTTTGTTGGCCAGGTCACCCCACACATTTTTTAAACTGAATACCCTAGTTATAATTGTAGGTAAGTTTGGTTTAATTCAGTCCAGTAGTTTCAGAGGAGAAGATTATTGTAAAAATTTACCAAAATTTACGACAAATTGGTAAAAAATTACTATTAAGGGCAATAACTCCTTAAGGAATCAACTGACCATTTTGATCATGCTGTCTTATTTGTAGATCTTACTTTGCTGAACATCACTGCTCTTTACAGTTTATCTCTATCTATAATAATTTTCAAGATAATAACAAAAAACGGACAAAATTTCCTTGATATTACTAATTCAGGGACAGCAACCCAACAACCCATTGTCCGATTCATCTGAAAATTTCAGGGCAGATAGATCTTAATTTTATAAACAATTTTTCTCCATATCAGATTTGATCTAAAAGCTTTGGTTTCAGAGTTATAAGCCAACATATCGTTCGACCCCTATGCTCTTTTTTTAGCCATGGCGGCCATCTTGGTTGGTTTGGCGGATTACCAAACACAATTTTTAAACTAATGATGATTGTGGCCAAGTTTGGTTAAATTTGGCCCAGTAGTTTCAGAGAAGATTTTTGTAAATGTTAACGACGGCGAACGACGACGACGACGACGGACGCCGGACGCCAAGTGATGAGAAAAGCTCACTTGGCCCTTTGAGCCAGATTAGCTATAACGGGGGAAAAACACAAAAGACAAAAAAAGGTCAGAAGCTCCTGACCTGGGACAGGATAAAAAATACAGCGTGGTTAAAGATGTTTTTTTTGAGATTTCAACCCTCTCCCTATACCTCTAGTCAATGTAGAATACGAAACACACAATAATACGCACTGTTAAACTCAGTTTAAAAGAAGTCCGATGTCAGATAAAGTTACTAAAAGAACGTAGCAAAATGATAATAATACATAAATTAAAGAACCTTTGTGAGCACGCTCATATATCCCACGTCTTCATATTGTCACTGGAGAAACAAAATCTCACATCGCAAGTAAAATGAACACAATCAAATGCTTACCTTCACGTATGTATCCTAATTTGAATGGCAGCATGTTAATTATTATCTGAAAAGGTTTCGTGAAATTCTGTTGTGTGGTTTGAGAGGAGTTGCGATTACAAACTGTTGCAGTAGTACATTAAAGTAAATAAGTTCAAAGGAGCGTAACTCCTAGAAAAAAAATTGAATCGCAATTTCCCGTCGATATGCACAACTACATAGTATGTCCTTATTATCTGAAAAAATTTCGTGAAATTCTGTGATGTGGTTTGAGAGGAGTTGCAATGACAAACTGTTGCAGTAGTTCATTAAAAGTAAATAAGTTCAAAGGGGCGTAACTCCTAGAAAAAAAATTGAATCGCAATTTCCAGTCGATATGCACAACTACATAGTATGTCCTATTATCTGAAAAGGTTTCATGAAATTCTGTTGTGTGGTTTGAGAGGAGTTGCGATGACAAACTGTTGCAGAAGTACATTGAAGTAAATAAGTTCAAAGGGGCGTAACTCCTAGAAAAAAAATTGAATCGCAATTTCCCGTCGATATGCACAACTACATAGTATGTCCTTATTATCTGAAAAGGTTTCGTGAATTCTGTGATGTGGTTTGAGAGAAGTTGCGATGACAATCTGTTGCAGTAGTACATTAAAAGTAAATAAGTTCAAAGGGGCGTAACTCTTGCGATGACAAGAAACAGGACTGACGGACGGACGGACGGACGGACGGGTCAAAAACATTATACCCTCCGCAACCCGTTGCGTGGGGTATAATTAACAAAGGACTACTATGAAATTGAATGGAAATGGGAAATGTGTTAAAGAGACAACAACCCGACCACGGGACAGACAACAACAGAAGGTCAACATAAGTTTTCAATGCAGCGAGAAACTCCCGCAGTTGCTGAGAAATTCTAGCAGTTACTGACATGTCAGCTCCAGACATCAATTAAACTGATTGAAAGTTCATTTCTTCATGATATGCACAAATACTCCCATTTGGGATGTATTCTGGTCATTGTCTGTTATCCAGAATTAAAAGAATGAAAAAAGATCAAGTAACATATTATCCTGCCAGCTAATATCAATGGCACATTTTTCAGCATTTGTAGGGAGGAACACAAATTTAACTGTTAACAATGTAATTGCCTGAAAATGGCTCAAGCTGAGATAAGCCGAGTAAAAGTATAAAATGCACTTATTTATCGATTCCTGTCTAGGGTATGTATATTCTATAGTTACAGTGAAAGGGTGGACATTTTTGATGTAGTAATCTCCCCATTATAATTGTCGATTATAAAATTATTATAGATCCAAAGCTATATACCAATATATTGGAAATGGGATTTGTGAGTAAAAATGGTCATGGAAAATTTCTCCCTAGCCAAATCAGTCACAACTAGCATATGAAAAATTCGCAGATGCATCTGATCATACACATTATAATTTATCCTGCAATTGGGTGTCCTGCTTTACAGATACATGAAGCCCTACATATATCGGTATGCTGTATCTGTATACCAAACAGATATCGCTTTAAAGCTCCGTCCACTGCCGAACCGAGTAGTCTATGAAACTGCGTGACCTACCTCATAATATGTGTTGCAGTCGCATACCAATGACGTATCGTTGACAATTAACGACCACTTTTATAAAATTAGGTTTGTTTTCAAACATTTCTTCAGAGCAATAAAAACTACACCAATTTTCTTATAAGATACACACACGGACAGAAGTTCTTTCTACGATTAGAACAGCCTATGTTGTCAGCAGTTATATATACAGAGAATGCATCTTTGTAAACATTATTTAGGAACATTGTTTAGCAAAGCAAATCGTGCAAATTAAAGAGTAACAAAGCAATTAAACACGTAGTAATTATTGAGATTTCAATATTGAATTTATCTGTTAAATATATGTCGTATACAAGTTGCGATTTTGTACAGGTTATAACGTGTACAAAAATATTGTACATGTTATAACTTGTATAATGCAAAAATACAAGTTATAACATGTACAAAAGTACCTCGTACATGTTATAACCTCTACAAAATATTGCTTAAAAATGGTTTTAACTTGTACAAAATCGAAAAATAAGGATATGTTTCTATTATCGTAACAGACGTTATTAACCTCAATAATATTTTCATAACTTTTTTTATTATTCCTTCATGTTCGTGTGTTTTGTCCTTTTTTGATATAGTTAATGGCCAGGGGTCGGTCTTACGAAGCATTCAGGCTAAGACCTGTCATAAAATATATCTTAGGACATATCTTATGATATATCTTAGAACATGTCTTATGATCACTGTTATGTCTATCTATGGTCATATCTTTATTTGATGAATTATAATTATGAGTGTCCACTTTGAGGGCAATAGTAAAATACTTTCATTCTAGTTGACACTTAAAGACATAAGAGGATAGCCAGGACAGATATGTCTACAAATAAAATTGGGAATGGAAATGGGGTATGTGTCTAAAAGATAACAACCCGCCCATGGAGCAGACAACATCCAAAGGCCACAAAACATGTTTTCAAAGTAGAGGATATATATTTAAAACATCAAAATGACATTCGGCTCATGCAATGATCTTATAGTTTATAAAACAAAATGAGTTATAAATTTACATAAGTGACATGCTGAAGGCCAAAAATGTTGAAGAGTAGATCTTAAAGACATTGATAATGAAGCGTGGTCCAATGAAAACTATTTCAGCTTTCTCTTGCTTTTACAGGGTAAGCATATAAGACATTGTTTAAGTCTTTGCATGCTATACAACGAGAGGGAAGAATATTTCCCAAAATTATTAGGCATTGTTCTTAAATTTTTTGGAAGAATTTAGTTACTAGAACTAGTATTTAATGTAATTGTCATTTAGGAAATGCAAGCTTATAGTAAATAGTGTCACACTTATTTAAGCCATGATGGACTGCATAAAACATACAATTACATGACAACACATTTTGCCAATATAAGTCATGAAACAATTATTCCTGAAACTTTGTGATTATTCTCCTCTACGGTAAAAGACACGTTCTGGCCTTTTTATTGTTGTTCTTTATGCATTGGTGAATTTAAATGTATATTTTACTTCATTTAGATTTATCTTAAATTTTGTACAAGTTAAAACCATTTTTAAGCAATATTTTGTACAGGTTATAACATGTATGAGGTACTTTTGTACATGTTATAACTTGTATTTTTGCATTATACAAGTTATAACATGTACAACATTTTTGTACATGTTATAACCTGTACAAAATCGCAACTTGTACACGACATATATGAACATGACCGTTGATCGGAACTGAAAAACATATAGTTAATTTTCCGGCATTTGTTGTCTTATCCTGGACGATAAAGGTCTGTAATTCTTTATCTCATTTAAACAAATACCTGTTGCTGTATCTCAGCTGCATTATAATGCAACCAATCAGATATAACGCGATAAGTAATGTATTCTAGATGCTATGTATTTCGACTGAAACTAATAGTTCCGCATTGTGATGCTAAGCAAAAATGTGAGTTTTTGTCTCTTTCAAAATACAATCAATATACAGAATTAGTCCCTGGATAAAGACAATAACTGTCTTTAAATATCAGCTGTATTTGTACTCGGCTCGAAACAAGAATAACAGATCGCTAAATCTCGCGTTACACCTGTTTCTTAGCCTCGTACATCAAACAGTTAAACTCAAAATTGAGGCAATTTATGGAGTAAATGTGTAAATATTAAATGCCCTTGGACTACCATGAGAAAATGGATAAAAAAATGTTTGAGTCATTCCAGGCTTGGTTAAAAAATCACATTGAACAGTAATTGTCTTTATATTACTCACTCGTTAATAAAAAAACTCCAATTTCTTGAGAATTTGTAGTGATGACTACTGTACAACTTTTTCGTCTAAGCCATATGGTTTACTAAAAGCATCTTCCTCGGATTTCGTCGAGAAAAACGAATGTGAATTGCATGCATGCAGTATTTTATGGACATACAAATGTAACGGGGAATCAGAGCATTTTTCTACCATTGTACAGCACGAGAAGGTTTTAATATACCAAACTAGAACACACCCGTGATATCGCTGGTCTATGACTGAATTAAAGTATATAATTATGCGTAAGCCTTATTTTAGTATTGGTACTGTCATCTGATAAAGTTATGTCATTATAAGATACACAGTTTTCTCTACTTTCAAATCTATCTATTTCAATTTGAACCCGTCGACCTGAAACTTATTAATTATTGGTAATAATAATATTTGGAAAACAAAAGATCCTGGAATGGAGTATTGTCCTATATTAGTTATAAATAATGATGAATTATTTTATTCGCTGTTTTACGTCATGCCCGCTAACAAATTGAAAACTGTACATATTCGATTTATTTTAAGTCCAGATTTTTATTATTGGTAGTGCGCCAGTCAGATGCGGAACGTACAGATAAGGTAATAGGTAACAGGTATCGGATTCGACCTGGAACTTGTTGATTATTGACAATATCAATTATGTGGAAAGCAAAAGGGTCTGGAGTGATGTAATTTTTAATCTACACCGTTGTCCTATATTAGCTATATATAAAATATGAATTCTTTGATTTGTCGTTTTTACCCCATGACGGCTAACAAATTGGACCTCGTTATTATAGTTTTCTAGATATTATATACATAGAAATCTTTTTAATTATGTTTAGTAATTAAAATATAACCTTCTTTTGGTTGGAATTGTGAAATAGGAGCCAATACGTCTCTGCTCGACACTTTGTAGCTTTGAAGACGCCATGCTTGTCATCCTAAGTCTACGCAATCTAGGTTATTGTTATTTGAATTTCAAAATGACTTTGTGTCGGTATTTGTTTTCAACGAACGGGTCTACTCCACGGTAACGAATCACGTAACTCTGACATAATCAATAAAATATTACACGTTATTACGAGCAAATAATGTCTTTATAAGTAACGAATAGTCGCATAAAAGCTACAGGAACGCAAAGTAAACTAGTCTGATTAATGATTTTACGGTCTCATTTTAAAAATATTCAAGTTAAAATAATGGGGGGTACACCTTATACCCTTCCTTTGAATCCATTACTGGCCACCACTGTCCATCACTTATTGAGAAATTTTGTCCACTGCTATACAAAAGAAGTTAATTACTGTTATAGTGGCGATTATTCATAAGCAAACCTGTAGTCACAAAGAAAAAATTGAAATGAATATTTTGAAAAAATATTAATAATATAAATGGTCTTATTAACCAAAAAATTCTGCATATCATGGAAACATATACTCAAAGATTTCTTTTTTTAGTTAGACCTAGGGACAAATCTTATCGACTTACAAAAACGTTAAATCAAAAATTTAGTCCCAGATTGGACAAAATTTAAGGAATTCTCAACAGCTATTCTTCATAAATCAGTCTCCATTGGAACTTGATGGGGATAACTATATGAGTGTTTGCAATTTAAAAAAAAGAGAGTAAAAATTCTACCACAGAGCAGAACGTGATTGGTCGTTTCCAAATTTTGAATAGGTGTGCACTTTGTTTGGGTTGTGTTGAACAGAGTTACTTGACTTGCTCAAGTTTGTATGTGTAACGTGGGTGACCGTGTTAAGCTTGCATGAAGTGGTGCTGGAACTGCACTGAACTGGAACTTAGAATACTGGAATAATAACAAGATTGTATTAAAATGGATGTTTATTGTTTGCTGGTCACGAATGCAAGTAATAATAATAATACATTGAAATGAACATACACAATAAAAACATATATATATATATAGAAACAATGAAATATATCAGTAACTATGGTATTTGAATAATGCGAATAAGAATAATTTAACCCACCCGAAAGTATGGTTCACTTTAAATGAACAGGGGTAAGATAAGCTCACTTGATGAGTCTTTTGTAGACGAAACGCGCGTCTGGTGTATATACAAAATTTAGTCCTGGTATCTATGATATGTTTATTATTGAAACATATATAATTCAAACTGCGGAAATTGAAATATGAATATGAACATGAAATATAAATAAAGGGAGATAAACGTAAGTTTATCTCATTTAAACCTGTTTCTGAATAAAACATTAATGTAATTCTAATTAAGTAATATAAAACAGTTAACAAACATCTATGTACAATTTGCCAGATAAATATAACTGACAAACACGAATAAAACATGAATGCAAGAGCACCCCCCTTTTCTATGCATTGGAAGTTTGAATGAATAATTGCCATGCGAAAATGTTTATAACGTATGTGCATGAAGAATTAAACGTTACGCATAATAATATGAATAATTTTAACATTATTAAACACTTTGAATAGTCGAAGGAATGAAGAATACGTAATTTTTAGTTTTGTCGAAATAACGCTACTTCAATTAGGGGAGTAAATCTGCAGTGTTATGTTTATTTGAAACACATATTACTTTATAGTGAATTGGGAAACAAGTTTTGTAACTTATATTAATCCCTTTCCACTTTGCGGGTGCGCGTGCTGCCTTGCAGCGGTATTAGCCTACTCTTTTTCGTAATCTACAAAGATGTCTTTAACGTGCAAGAGATATGGCTCTTTACACGGGTCAGCCATTTATTGTCCCCTTCCGACGGACTATTATCGTTTCCTCAAGACTATACTTGCAAATGATGTCATAGGAGAGCCGAAAGTTGAGTTCCTGAAATTTTCATCCTAAACGGGAATCGAACCAGGAACCTTTGTATAAGTAGTCCGATGCACTAACCAATACACCACGGCTCTCAGTGATATGAGCAGTGACCCAAAAATAAAAGAACTTAAAGTACTTAGGGGAAACCTTAACTAACTATATACAATATTATTTATAAATACTTAAACGCACTCAAATAGTTAAATGCCTGAAAATATCGCGTCGTTATTGGCCACGAGCATCACTGGAGAGACATGTATAGTCGAAATGCGCATCTGGTGCAGAAAAATTGGTACTGTTAATGTTATTAATTATCTAAGGAAAATGGATTGAACGAAGTTGAATAAAGCGTATAGAAACACGCACATTAAAAAAGCGAATTAAAACACGCATATTAAAAATAACAAATTTATTTTTTACAAAAACGAATTGAATACTTATTCTGAACTCTTGAAACTATAGAAAATACTTGAAATAAAATAATGTACTCTTGTAACTATTATTGAATATATTTTGTATAAAGAATTCCCTTTCGAGTGCGCAAACTAACCAAATTTAAATAAACTTTTAAGACCTTAACAATATCTATAAAATAATGTAATTTATGAACTGGAAAGTATAAATGCAAAATACATGAATAAAAACAATAGTGCTACTTATTCTGTCTTAAAACTTTGTTATAAAATCTTAAAGAAATATACCAAAAAATATTTAACTTGACTCACCTAAAATTAGAATAAGCTTTATAAAAAAAAGATGTTTAATGTTTGCTGGTCACGAATTCAAATGACCAGAAATGCTTGTCAAAGTTTCAAGCTTGGTTTCCGGGCGAGGCTTACCACCAGATATAGTATATCATGACAGATATTGACAGTGTAAAATTGCATATCATTATTAAACATAAATATATGTTTTTCATCATCAAGCATATTCAAAAAATACAAAGTGACTATCACGATTAAAAAGGCTATCACGATTAAAAAGGCTATCACGTAAATCTGCATATATTGGACATTGTAATAAAACATGTTTTTTTTTAATTTTCAATATCATTACAATTAGAACACAACCTTTTTTCTTAACATATTTTCTCGTATCTTCATATTTATATTCTAATAGGTGCGATGTCATACCGAGACATTGTACTTCTGTATTTACTTAAGCATATTTTTAATCAAATAGTTCCCAACACCATATATATATATTAAACTCTCTGTTAGTTCGGAATTAATAAAACACTTTTTTATTCACACATTTTTTGTAAATCGTCATCCAATTTCTTAAAACACACGATCATTGTTTAATTCTACACAGCATCCAGTCCATATTAGCATATAATGACAGATAATGTGTGTATTTTCCGACACCCTTACTAAAGTGCATGGCTCTTTGTACCTCACACTATATATACATGATTACTCCCTTATACCCCATATGACAGCACTATATCCAATTACAGACCAAACTAATGAATCAAAAAGTTTGTAAATGTTAAGTACTTGAAACCTCCATTTGTTTGACACTTGGATATTAACAACCCTAATGATCAGCTAGCAGATTTTACCACCGCTTTTGGAATATTAGAATAACTCAAAATTCAGTAAAAAGCAAACCAAGGTCATTATAATGAGATACAGTATCCAGTTTGTTAACATTTGATTAAAATGGAAAAGTAGTTCTAGGAACAGACTGTGTTTAAAAATATACAATGTTTGACTTATCTAAATTAACTGTCATATACTTTTTATTTCACCATGTATTGAGTGTACAGCTTTTGTAAATCATTTTCATTTTCAGATAAATAAACACCATCTACATTCTATAATATACAAACTTTATAAAAACTCCATCTGCATACAATGATATGTAAACTTCATCATTATCAATATTATTACCAATATTTAACCTGTTGATACAATTTAGTTAATCATTAATAAATAGTATGATGAATAATGGAAATAATACACTCTTCTTTTCAGGTTTCAAGTTAAACAAATCAAGAAAATAACCGTTTATCTGAACACAAAACATTTCGACACAATGAATGTATTACCTGTATCATTTTCGAACTAATTTCTAATGAATAGTTATCCAAACCATAAATCCTTATTAATCCAATCATACGGCTTTTTAAGGTCAATAAATGCAATATGAGTTGACAGTGTTTGGAGTTATTGTGTTAAATAATGTTTGTTAATCAAAAATACTTTTATGGTCAAATTTATTTCTACCTTTTATAAAGTCGTTTTACCCATCATGCAAGAATTTGATGTCATCGAGTTTGTGTGTTAAACGTTCATTAAGAACACAACAATAGAGTTTATAACAAGACTGATTTATTATTGGTGTTTTAAACAATTTCTCTGAGTATATTAAATTTGTTTTATATTTCTTCAATTACATGTTTACTTTTGTTTCTAATTCATGAATTATCAATACGAACATTGACATGATGTTGATCATAAGTTTCACAGTCATGTGATTAGGGTGAGCACTTTTTAGAGGTAACAGGTTTAGAAAATCGTTTTGTTTTCTGATCACAAATTGCACCATCGAAATGATCACAATTGCACTCGCTAGGTGACCAATATGTGCCATTACCGCAAGAATGAGACACCAATATTCCATTTGAACATTGGTAAAATCTATCACAGAAATCTATATTTGAATAATATGATATACTTTGAGATTCTTCCTTGCATCCAAATACACAATCTGTAATAAAATAAATGTAAAAAGATATACAATATCTAACTCCAAGGATTATTTAAAAGTCGCTTATCGAATGGCAAAATAAAAAGCCCAAACACATCGAACGAATGGAAAAGTCTGTCATATTCCGGTTTGTTAAAGGCATTTCCTATGTAGAAAATTAATTTAAAGACTTCGTTTCTTTTCCATTGGCTACATGATTAGAATAATCTAAAAATATGTTTTTGTTAAAATCAGATTTTTAATAGAGGTTTAAAATAATCTCGTTTTAATTCGAATGATCTCTGTGACTACTAGTAATTAAAATTATTCCAAAGCTTTTTGGTATAGGTTATATAGTTCCGTGTAAAATATTCTTCGATATGTTATATATGTTTTTTATTGATAGTTTGTATGATAAGTTACTACTAATTTAACTGTGCGATTGAGAATAACGAATTAAAATCAAACTGAACAATACGTGGTGTCTGAAGAATGTGTTTTAATTAGTAATATTGATTGTAAACAATTGAAGGGCTGATGTTGATATTATAAAACTAATACATACCATCCCCCTCACAGAAAGGAACAGTAGTTGTAGATGTCAGGTTAGCAGCAAGTTCGATATTTTTCATTACTGGTACACAAGAGATGGTTTGATTTACTGAAAGCTTGGAAATACGAAATGTTTCGTCAACTGCGAGTTTTGTGCCTCCCATCATATCGTTGTTACTACAAACATTCGTGTCAGGTAATTCTTTGGACGTTGGCTCATTGTTTACAACCAAGACTAAAGAACTGGCAATACAATTCGCCGTCATTTCACAATGGACATGAATAAAGCCATAAATACGAGTCACACTTTGCTGTAGCGTCGGGTCTAAAATAAAATTAAAAGTTTAAACATGTTCTTAAAGATGTTATTTATTTCATTTGAAGCCTTCAGAAGCCACACTGACACAGAAATATTCCGTAAATACTACTAAGCATGGACTACAGAAACCATTATCCTGCCTTCAGTAAACAAAAAAAAACCTTCCCAAATTACCTGTGTGAAAAAAAAATGAATAGAAAAGACAACATAAGACGACTCCCTGGAAATTGGAAACAATGAAGATTTATTAGGTTGTAATATGTTTGTTTGGAATTAAAAAACCGAAAATGAATTGGAATTGACTGTACCAAGAAAAATCACAATTGTTATCCATTCGTTAGATGTGATTGGTCAGTTTATTTTCGATCTATGAGTTTGACCGTCTCTCTTGTATCTTTCACTCCTCCTTGAGAAGCTCCCCTCATATGATACATGTTGCGAGTTGTATTGATTTAAATGGACAACAGATGGGTAGACAATAAGCATCTCAATACAATGGGTGATATAAGCTGTGTAACTGACTGGATCGTATCAAATGAAACTCAGGTGTTACTTTATTTTGCTGTCTTCTGCAGACTGTAAAATACACAGTAAGGTTTTTAATATTCTGAAACATGTAATTTTTATATACCTAGGTTCAACCAGTCATTAAAACTTTTCTGAATTCATCGGTCTGTCTGTACGTAGATTTTGGACATATTTTTGATGAACCATAAGACTGAATGTTAATTTCAAAGAGTTCATCTATTTTTCGTTTTAATTGTCTTATTGATATTTACTATATACCCAATGGTTAACGTTTAATTGTAACAACTTAGTCAAAGGTTAATTCGCTACTGAAAAATATGGCTAGCTAGTAATGATTGCTTTTCTTTTAAACAAACTATGACACACATTAGGAAAAGCGTTTCCATTGACAAATTTGTCTTCCCAAAACTATGACCTTCATCAGTGTCAGTCACTTTTCAAACTGTGATACAATAATATTTAAATATTTTTTTTATCATTGGTTATAATTATTACTAGTATAAATACCTTTTAATCTGATTGTGAATTCAAAGGGAGTTAAGTTATCAACTCCATTATATAAAGACAGTTCGTAAATTCCAATACTGTCACATGTTGCCGTTTTCTTTACAAAACGGAACTGTTGATAAGTCCTTGAAGAGTTAAAATAAATGATCCAGTCTCCGATTTGTCGCACAAAAATATCAGATGAAACATTGACTGAAAAACCTTGAAGTGCAATACAATATTGAGATGACTTCTGTGTGATATTTACACGCGATGGGTTAACAGTAAATTTTTGTGTAAAAGGAATGCATATTGGTTCTCCAATCGTGGCAGTAGATATATCATTATCACATTTATCTAAAACGAAAATAAAAGTAGATTTTAAAATGATTATAAAATTTCAAATGCATTAATTTTAACGGAGCAATTCCTCGGAGAGAGAAGGTAATGCATATGTACAGCTATAAAACCATGCTCTGAAATTAAAATTAAAATCATCTAGACACTTGGTTTTGATTATTTACAATCAACCATAATATTAATAATGATAATCGTTTTAATAACGTCTTAAATTTTAAGACGTGGCTTTGTATTTATTTATCCCTCATTGTGTGATAGTTCTGAAAAAATATATTCTTTTCTTTTATTTTTGATGACGTGGTTTGTCAGTATGCCTTTTTGTGTTTCTTTGATACATGTGACGTGCCTCTGTACTTACACATCCAGTCATAGTATAGTTGTTGTATGATATGTTTTTCATTTTTGTCTTTGTCTTTAATTTTTGCTAATGTGTTATGTCTATAAGCCTGTTAGAGTTTTTTTATACATGGCGTGGCTCTGTACTTAAACATTATGTTATTTTTCTAATTTTAAATTGAAAATGATTCATTGATAAACAAAGAAATACTAGTAATTTCTGACATGCCAAATCGAAACTTCAATTAAACTGATTTGGTCTTCATATGAAAAACTAGCAAAATCTCTCCCGTTAGGGGTTAAGTATAATACTATCATAAAATACATTTGAGAGACTTTGATAACCATTAATGCAAAAAATCATATCTTGTATAAAAGCAAATTGTATGATAAGAACCCGAGTATCAGTTGTTACATGTATCACGTAGTCCGTTTTTTGTTCGTTTGGTGTTTGTTTTTGTTGCAGTTCATTGTTTCTGTTGTTCAGTTGTTTTCTTTTATAGGTGTTGTATTTCCCTTCAAATTTGGTTTATGATCCGGATCTGTTTTCGCTGAATCGATTTATGTTTATTGAACAGCGTTACACTACTGTTGCCTTCGTTTATAGAGAATAAGTAAACACAAGGCAAATGACCATTCTACAGCATATCAAATGATGCAACCTTTTGTTTTTAATCTGGGACTAAAGTAAATTACATTTTCAAAAATTCTTAACAGTTATTTTGACTCATACTGAAATAGCTTACACATTTATTATAGGCAGATCATTACATCAAACATTACACAAATTGATGTATGACACGAAATAGCACATACAACATTTTATTTTCCCGTCAAATTTGAATGAAATATTTGCCTCCATACGTTTACAACATAGCAATAAATTACCTAGTTTTTTTTTCCATAAGTGATACTTTGCATCTTACCAATACCAATGTATAAACATTTATCAATTAATTGTTTTGTTTGTTTGATATGAGTTAACTGAACTATTTATATATATGAAACACATGATTTATTTTTTAAAACCTTACCTGGACTAGAGGGATAGTCAGTCATAATAGTAGGAGGAGGATCCTTCGAATCTGGAATGGTGTTAGCATTTGTGATGAAAAGCATAAATTATTAACAATTTCTGCATTTTAAAAACACTGCAGATACAATTGTCCATATGACAAAAAAAGAGAACAACTACCACATCCAAATAAAACACTCAATAGTATGGAATTTCTAGAGTTCTAGAATTTCTATCATCAGCCCAAGATATATTGTTGGTAGAAAAATAAATAGGTTAGATATACTACGACGATGACAAATACAATATTTCAGTGAACCTAAAACAACAAATTTACAATCTGCTTTGAATTCTGAACCTTCATAATATATATAGCAGACTATTTTCGTTTACTGTTTTGAACTTAAATATGGCTGTTAGGTTTCTCAAACAAATTGTTTTTTATTTGTCATATCGGGTTCTTTTAGGCTGACAGTGCAGTTTGGGTACTGATTTTTCTCTCAAGCAGTGACAGAAGGAATGCTCGTAACGTTAGTCATCTTCATGCAAAGTATAAAAATTTGTACAAATATATAACATGATAGCCCACATTTTGATATTTGTCGCAGGCGAGAAAAAAAAAGGATACCACTTGCACATTGGATAGAAAGTGAACTTCACAGGATTGAAACATAGTTTAATACAAAGAATGTGTCATGATCAGTTAAAATAATGTTCACTGGATATCACAACTTACAGAATATACAATTTCATTATATTGAAACATTTGCATTATAAAGTCTAGTGATATAGAAAAGATATCCAAGCTAGAGTATTTACTCTGCCATAGCGTTGTCAGTTTATTTTCTTTGAGGTTGACTGTCCCTCTTGTATCTTTCGCAACTACCCCTTCCCTCCACTTGCATAGACAGATCGACAATTTTGCATGTTGTACGGTGATAAGTTATCTTACCTAAGAAATATTTATTTTTAATTAACCACGCCACAGCACCGCATATACATCCAACGATTAACGCAGAAATCAATGTTAGCATAATGAACTTCTGAAATCAAAGGAAAAACAAAAATACTGAAATTGTAAAACGGTTTGATCCAATTTTGAGAGAATCATTATGCTCATAACAGAAATCACCTTTACGTTTAATTTAATACAATATGTTTTGCATGTTCGTGATCAATAAATTCTGAGATTTACTTTCAAAGATAAACAAAATTGAACATAAATATATATAAAAAATTAGGATTGAAAGATTTTGTAAATGTATTATGAAAAATATGGTATGATTGTGAAATTTTATTTCAGGATCATTCTTGTGAAATAGAGTTTTCAGAATTGTTAACAAATACAAATCAAAAACAGATTTTTTCTTTCTTTTCACTTTTATGTTTACTTTTGATGTTGATCTACTAAAAAGTAAAATTGATAATGGAAATGGGAAATGTGCCAAAGAGAAAATATCCCGACCATAGAACACACAACAGCAGAATGTCACCCATGGAATTTTAATGCAGCGAGATTGTTTCTAATTTTTCATAGGATTAAAAGGTAAAGTTCTATGAAAAGGATTTATCCGGGAAGTTTACGGTAACAAAAAAGTAGTTGGTCTACGATGATCCTAGGTGTAATATGTCCTGTAAAGCAAACCTTTATTTATAGATCTAAACGGATCTAGATTGTTTTCAAAGTTTTAGGAATATGGAATATTGGCTTTCAAACATTTAATTTTGAACATTCTTTATTGATAATATTATACCTTTTTTTCTTCATAACTTTCCATGTTAGTTTCTTTTAAGCATGACTGTTTTTATACTGTGTACTTATTTAAATTGCTATCAAATCACAATTGTAGGACAAATTTTCAGTTTAAATTAATTGAATTTTAATATACCATTTCGAATAAATGCTATTGCAACTGATGAAATTATATTTATTCAACTTTATATACATATAGATTCCACCACTGCAACATTGTTAAGCTTTTTAAATAATTAAAAATTATAACTGTTGAGAATGGAATAATATTGTAATACATGAGTTATAGTGGTGGAATATGTTCCTCTAATGTGTCCCTCTTTTATAAAATTTTAAGAAAGTTGTGTTCTTTTTATGAGATGTCATCAGGCAAGGACATTTTTTTATTACGTTACAATATGATAATTCAGAAGAAACCAAGAAAATTTTACGTCACAACTAAATTTCGTCAAATTGTTTCTCTAGTGATGAGAAGTCTTTTTCTCACACCGATGAAGAAATGTTAAAAAGGTACAAATATTAACATTTTTTTTTTCTAAAATCACATGTCTATCTTACATTTATACGTTGCCTTTTCTCCTTCATCTAAAAAAAAAGAAATAACAAATAACAAAAATAAAAATCTGCATATTGGTTTACATACAAAACAAAAAGAAAAGGTTTTAAAATCTTGATGTGACTTTGGTGTCCGGCGCATTTGGTAATTATATCATACTTTTCAACATTCTAGAAAAAAGTAAAATCACAACAGAAATTTCCTAATCAAATGGCGAAATCAAAAGCTCTTATATATCAAACGAATGGATAACAACTATCATATTGAATATCACTGACTTGGTACGGGCTTTTTCTTATGTAGAAATGTGGATAAAACCTGGTTTAAAGCTAAATAATAGGTAAAAATGTCAACAATAAAGCAGTCAACATTATTTTATTATCTTAATCACCAAAAAAAAACCCCATCAAATAGTAACAAAGAAATATATAGACCAAGCAAATTAGCATATTCTATTTTTTAAATTAATAAAAATAATATTATTAGGTGCAATAAAATAACCGTGAATTCTCAGTAACTATCCCTCCAATATTTCGATTGCGAAATATATATTACGTTTTGGAATAAAATTTGTTGTGTATTGAAAAGAGAGAGCATTAACAAGATGTGAAAACGCAAAGAACAAAGATATGGAATGGAGACCATATAATTTCCCCCGTTACATCAATGTAATTTTAACAAAATTGAGTTGCAGATTTTTATTCCCTATAAAATTAATTGAGAATGGAAATGGGCAATGTGTTCAGGAGACAACAACCCGACAACAACCCGACCAAAGAACAGAAAACAACAGAAGGTCACCTATATATGAGTTCCAAAAATCAATTACTAGGTTATCCTAGAAGATACAAAAGCCGACAAAGCGCATTTTTATTTCAGAATTCAGCATTTAGAATTCAGAAAACAGTTTTTGAAATGTAATAATCACTATTTGTTGTTATTCTCATATGAAAATTAAATGCCTGTCTCCATGGTCACTACTCCACCTTATAAAAGTAGATTTTTTCAATATGTTATTCAAAAGCTATTGAGGAGGGTTTGGTTTTCGTCTAATCGTTGCTGTTTTGCTGGTTTTGTTGAGAATCAACCCCTGTCAGTATGTAGTTTCAACTTTCTCCCTCTCCATCTTCATAACTTGCATCCCTACGCCGTTTTAAATTTTTTTCTTCGATTAACTCACTGAAACCATTCAATGATAAAGTACCCCCTCGAATGTATTTTGAAATAAAAATAAACAGCCGAAAAAACCTTTAAAGTTAAATAAACCAGAACCTCGCTATTGGTCAATCAATCATCATTTTATCGTATCCTCCTGTTTTAACTAATGAAAGAAAATCAATAGTTCTTGAACGGACGAATACATATCATTTAATCATGCCTGATCACATCGTATCGGAAAACGTAAACAAACGAGTTACAAATATCATATTTCCCAATGTGTTAGTTGTGTTATCATATCTTATTGTCTAAAGCTGTAGTATGCCTTACCGGATAGCTCTAACGGACGCCGAACGTATTATTTTCCGTTGACAAACATGCTATTCGTTCGGAGTTCTTTGGTGAAATGAACAAATATAAAGAACGCGACGCGAATATCCAACTGTATCTTTGACTGTCAATAAAGTGAGAGGGTAACAAAATAGCGCTATAGAACCAGGTTGAATCCACCATTTTCTATATATGAAAATGCCTGTACCAAGTCAGGGATATGACAGTTCTTGTCCATATCTTTTTGATGCGTTTTGTTATTTGATTTTGCCGTGTTTTGACTTTCCGAATTGATTTTCCTCTGAGTTCAGTATTTTTGTGATTTTACTTTCAGTCATGTCCGTTTCACATTTGTTCACCATCTGTTTTATCTGTTTAACGTCCAGTAGAAATAAGTTGGCAAATTGGTCTACCGGACCTGTAACGGATGTAGCTTGGACAATTAACGGATACAAAACGGAAACAGAACAGACGAATACCATAAAAACGGATGCCTATCGAGGACGTTCAATAGACACTTCGATCGTTGGACCCCCGTTCAAATTTTGAGCATATTTAAACTGTTCCACCGCACAGTACGGTCGTCGAAAGATAAAACAGACGCTGAACGTAATGTAACGGATATTTGAGAACGTTCAACGACTAAGAACAAATTTCAAAATGTTAGAATATCAAACCGTGTTTAAAACCGTCCACTTTTCAAGAAAAAATCAATGGCTGTGTCTCATGATCTATTTTGCGAATACACATATAAATTTTACATATTTTAAACGGATCAATGGCCATAACTGGACACTTCATTGATAAAATCCCCAAACATCTGTCTATTGATAGACTGGTCTATAATGATTGAACGGGTTAAACTCCTCCCAGTCAAGTGAAATAATTCAAGTTATATATCCTTGACAATTTTTGAACATGTCTAAAATTTGATCAAGGATCAAACAACCGTAGCATATCCTTACTAAACCCACCGTGTATCATCAGTACACCAGATATAGGTACTAAGCAAGCGGGGCATCATCAATTTTGACCTGACACGGTAAAAAATCTTTGTTTTGTTTTATCTTCATATAGTGTACATTTCTCAACATCTGAAATTCCTGCTCCCAAATAATTTTCGCATCGATTCCTTCCTATTTATCAAATTTTAGACAAATTTTATATTCTAATATTCTAATATGAATAATAAACTTTTACTTGCTCAAATAGTTGTGAAGGTTAACAGGAATTTTTAATTTCAATGCAGTTGTCGAGCCATTTACATGGTATATCTGAATGAAAGCTAATACAGTGCAAAAGTGATAGTTACCAATCATAAACCTATCTTAGATAGCTCATTCCATTAATCAGTTTGGGTAAAAAAACAAGTGTGAAAAAAAGTTTTTGTGTACGGTGGACAGCAGCTGGTGTGTACGGTGAATAGGAAATAATTTGATATAAACTGTACGGTGTGTAGGCAATTCACTTTAATTCGCATCATGTGCAATCCCGTTTCTCGCCTATTTCTTGAAATATTTTAGATTTCAGTGTGTAACAAAATATCTACTGCGGAATTATGTATTAAGAATAAAATTCAAAGGTAACATTGACGTTCCTGGACATGTTAATCGCGTTTATTTTTGCGACTTACAAAAAAATCATATTATACATATGTTTTTAATAAAATGGATGTATTGGTGATTTCTTATTTACTGTGATGCTTTTCAGGTCTAAATGTAATGGATAGTTCATACTTTTCCTGTCTATACTGTGAATGTAAGCTTGACACCTTCACATCAAGCATAGAACATGGGATAATTGAACATTCAAACCTTGTGATAAAGGTACGAAAGACAACTGGGGAGGCGACAACCTTGAAAATTTTTCGTTTAATTCCTGAAGTATGTAGAGAACAAGAACGGCTTATAACTATCAATGATGTAAATGAAACCATTCATGTTTCCAAATGCAGCAGTGCACCCAATGAAAGCCTTTACAAGAAAATAATAAGATTTAATAATGATACAAGTGCGCAAGAAGATGAACGTTAACCGAAAAACTGGGACGGGCAAGAGGTTGAAAATGAAATGTCTGAATTTAATTTAACTGGCGAGACAGAAACACCCGAGAATATCACTGCTGATAGTGATACAGAAACTTATGACGAACTTGTAGCATTACTCCAAAGTGTAATTCAAGCTCTTAAAGATTCGAATAAGCTAGAAGAATTTAAGTGTTTTCATAGATTGGTGAACGAGAAACGGTTTCCAATTGAAAATATAGCTTTTTTTATTGTTCTTGGATGTAGTAAGATGGTTTAGCTTGCCTAAGAGTACGACATTTATGAGATATGATGAAGAAACCCAATTGTTTTGGAGGACGGGACTCCAGTTTTTCAAAGGTCGGTTCTTAAGATTTATGGGTGGGCAAAAGAATAAGGGACAGGTTGTGTCAAAAGAAGCATCACAAGGAAACTTTAATCTAACAGCTCATAAATACATTTAAAATATTGTTTTAGACAGAAAGCTTCACTGGTGGAACAGAACATCTTTAAATGATATTTTATTGACATCTAAATGTATATCGTGTCCTAACACAACCTCTTCTACCCTCTCATGTCTGATTTGCAAGTTAAGTTTTATTTATTATCACAAAACCAATTCGTTGACACACACAAACTGTTACTTCCCTGTCCCAGGTTAGGGAGGGTTGGGATCCCGGCACATTCTGTATATATGTGCCTTTCCAACGTCAAGAGCTTGTTAATCAGTGGTTGTCGGTTGTTGGTGTGTTCCAAATTTGTTTCCGCTCATTTTTTGTACATAAATTAGGCCGTTAGTTTTCTCGTTTGAATTGTTCATTATTTGTCATTTCGGGGCCTTTCAAAGCTGACTATGCGGTATGAACCTTGCATATTGTTGAAAGCCGTATGGTCCCTTGTTGTCTCATAAGTACGCATACCACATCTTCTTTTTTATATACAGAATTAGACGATTTTAAACCACTCATATCATATCATTTATTTCTCAATCTAGTTATATTTCAACTTCAGGCATTTGGAAGACCATTTTGAAATTCCTGAATTTAACCATTAATTTAAGAATAAAATGTATATATTAGCATAGCGGGAATTTGAACTTGGTGCATTCTGAATTAACCGAAGTTATAGATTGTTATGAACGACCAAAAAGTTGGTAATACTTCATTGATTTCGGTGAAGACTATAAAGTGTTCACCGTTATTTATATGTAACATCTGGACATTTAACATTTTTTGGCACAAATATTCTATCCCTTAATAATGAAAATGCGTTTTATCTTTTTGTATAAACTGTTACTCGTTACGTATAAATAACATTATTATATTATTTACCGTCTACTCCCATAATCACAAAACACATAATACATGTATAATTATTTTATATGTCGCAGATATGCTTATCTTTAGATGACTATGTTCGGTTAAACACAATTGTTTGATAGATAAAGAAGTTTGAACACATTTTCTGATAAATGCATAGCAAGTAAAGTGACAGAATCAAAATGTATCTGTCGTTACGTATAATTGCAAATATCTTAAAAATTGAAATATGATTTGGTTAATGACAGTTTTAATTACCATGTCTAAACTATCCCTTGGCATTGTTGGAGACGTTCCTCTCTCTGTATAACCACTATTAATATGTCTTGTTCTTTCATTCTCTCTGACAGTATGTCCTGTGGTTCTATTAGAGGATTTACGTTCATCCTATTTATCAAACAATTTTTTATGATAAATTCCACAACTTAACGGTATAAGATAACTTAACTAAGAGATGAATTAAAATGTAAAAAAGTGCCAATTGTTTTTATTTGTTAAATAAAATAGAAATAATACAATGGATAACAATGTTGACCACAAATGTGTCTTGCATAAACATCAGATACGTCTAAAACAACAAATTTGGAATGCAAACATTTAAAAAAAATAAAAATTAAGAATTGCAATATGATTTGATTGATAACAGTTTTAATTACCATGTCTAAACTATCCCTTGGCATTGTTGGAGACGTTCCTCTCTCTGTATAACCACGATAAGTATGTCCTGTTTCTACATCCCCTCTGGGAGTTTGTCCTGTGGTTCTATTAGAGGCTTTACATTCATCCTATTTATCAAACAATTTTTTGAAGATAAATTCCACAACTTAACGGTATTAGATAACTTAACTAAGAGATGAATTAAAATGTAAAAAAGTGCCAATTGTTTTTATTTGTTAAATAAAATAGAAATAATACAATGGATAACAATGTTGACCACAAATGTGTCTTGCATAAACATCAGATACGTCTAAAACAACAAATTTGGAATGCAAACATTTAAAAAAAAAACATTAAAAATTGCAATATGATTTGGTTGATAACAGTTTTAATTACCATGTCTAAACTATCCCTTGGCATTGTTGGAGACGTTCCTCTCTCTGTATAATCACGATTAGTATGTCCTGTTTCTACATCCCCCCTGAAAGTTTGTCCTGTGTGTCTATTAAGGGCTTCATTTCCTTCCTAGTAATCAAACAAGTTTTGGAGATAAATTCCAGAGTTTGATTAATTCAATAAGAGATGAATTAAAATAAAACAAAAAGTGTAATTTGTTTTACGTTTACAAATAGTCTATCTAATAGATAGATAGAATACGATGGAACAACCATGTTGACCACACATGTTTCTTGAATAAAATTCACCAGATAAGTATATACGTCTAAAACAGCAAATTTGGAAATACGAAACATTTAAAAAGAAAACACACCTTAGAACGAATAGATATTATACGGTAAAACTAGTAATCTTGACCGAGTATGCTGGCGCCTTTGCAAACATGTATATATATATATATGTGAATTATAAAAGATTTGTATAAACGAAATTAAGTTTAAAAGTTACCAATGTCATTGAATGTAATGGTCTATCTAAAAGTTCGTCATATTTATTTTGCTTTCAGTAAAGACGATCTGGGACAATTTACATTCTTTGCAAACAAATGTAATCCTTAGGTGATATAAATGCGCTTTACACGTTTGGTAATGTTACTCGTAAAGAATAACATCATCATATAATATATTCAGTCTACTCCTTTCATAATAGACATAATACACGTATAATAAAGGGCTGCAGATATGTTTAGATTTAGGTGAATATTTTACGATTAGAACACTTAATTTCTGATAGATCATTAGATGTAGTAGTTTGAATACATTATCTGATATATCTATGCATAGCAAGTAAAACAACAGAATCAAACTTTATCCTGCAATTAGGTGTCCTATTATATAGATACAGTCTTACAGATATCGCTATGCTGTATCTGTATACTATATAAATATCGTTTTAAAGGTCCACCCACTGCCGGACGGAAAATTGTTTGAACCTGTGTGACCTCCGAATGTGTATTCCAGTTTCATTCCAATGACGATGAACATTGTAGGTTTCAAAACTTGAATGTGTATGTATGATTGTGTTACAAAATCAACCATGTCAATTTCAACATGCATGTTTAGTGAATGTCAAGTATGAAGCGTAGCACGACTCGTACTTTTCTGTTTCAAATTTGACAATATTTTGTTATTTGTTTTTACTGTTGAAATAAGTTTTTATGTTAAAATAGATAATTATCACCTTGAGCGATGTATTATTGTTGACCATTCGAGTTTCTTTTTTTGTGAACCCGTCTTCAGCTTAATATGTGATTTTGATATTACAACGAGGGCCTCAAGGGATTAAAAATCGAAAACAAAATGCTAAATATGTTA
Organism: Mytilus trossulus; assembly: GCF_036588685.1. Taxonomy (NCBI): domain Eukaryota; kingdom Metazoa; phylum Mollusca; class Bivalvia; order Mytilida; family Mytilidae; genus Mytilus; species Mytilus trossulus. The sequence continues at coordinate 82,468,102 of NC_086375.1, forward strand.
GTTTTTGTGTCTTTCAAAACACAAGAAATATTCAGAATTAATTGCAGGATAAAGACAATAACTGTTAAGTGTCTTTAAATATCAGCTGTATTTGTACGGGCTAGGAAACCAGGTGTATGCGAGCTTTTTGTTTCCTAGCCTCGTACAAATACAGCTGATATTTAAAGACACTAAACAGTTATTGTCTATGTATCTGACGTTAGCTTTAATTGAAAAAGATTTTTTTTAAATGCTATTTTATTTGTTTAATAATTATAGTATAACTATCGCCGTATTTGAATATAAAAAATAGACAACGCGTGACAGAACGACGAATGGATTAAACGAGTGCGCAGATAAGAGGTTTCAAGTTCGGTCACAAGTTATTTTTGATATTCAAATACGGTGGTTCTTTTTAATGAAATTAATGTAGAAAATGTAAGGAACTATATGTTTTTCCTACGCATTCATAATTTGTTTTGATCCGACGTTATCGACGTCTTGACAACGCCTATTGTTGTATGACGTCAGAGAGTGAAATAACCACGTTTATTTCACATGTAAAATTATCGGTTTTTATGTAACTGGGAAATCAATGTAATTTCCTGCAACCAATGTAATAACAGTATTTACTACCTAAACTATACCCTGGAGTTGTGCGAAATGATCCTGTATCTGTAAAGTCATGATAAATGTGTCATGTTTGTGCATTCCTGGTTGGCTCCGTACTTCGATAAGAGGTTTCAATTTTGTTTTCCAATTAATCAAACAATTTTTGGAAATAAATTCCATACCTTAAAGGTATTAGATAAGAGATGAGTTAAATTAAACAAAAAACGTGCCAAAATACTAAATAAAGGCAACAGTAGTATACCGCTGTTCAAAACTCGTAAATCTATGAACAAAAATCAAAATTGGAGTAACAAACTAAAACTGAGGGAAACGTTTTAAATATAAGGGGAGAACAACGACACAACATTAAAATGCAACGCACACAGAAAAGGATTAAGCATTAGACAAAATCCGATGAGAATAACAAATATAACATCAAAACAAAATACATGAATTTGGGATAGATCAGTACCGTGACATGACTTATAGTAATGTGAATTCACACTCAAATATAAGAGAAAACAAACGACACAATGGAAACACAAAGTTAAAATGTTACACACACAGAATCTAAGTATGATATGACAATGGTCATTTTCCTGACTTGGTACAGGACATTTGTAAAGATAAAAATGGTGGGTACAACCTGGTTTTGTGACATGCCAAACCTCGCACTTTAATCGCATTTAACATTGCAATGACAACATAATATTACAGGACTATAATACAAATAAATAGGAGATCGTATTAGACAAAGAAACACATGAGTAATAGATAACAAAAGGCATCAGGTCAAAAATTCAATACGCCAAAAACGCGCCTCGTCCAACAATGACGCCGAGATATAAAAGATCGAAGGTGAAAAAAAGTACAAAGTTGTACAGCACTGAAGATTAAAAGTTGAAAAAGGTTGTGTCAAATACTTCTATGTTCTTCTGTTTGGGATAAGAACATCTTCATAATTTAGAACAATTTATGCTATTGCGAACAATAAATTTTATCAAATGAATATGAAAGATATACATAATGAAACTGAAGTATTAACTAATTACAGAAAACAATACCCGAATACATAATACAAGGACCAACGCAGAAAAATAGCCACACCCGACTTAGTCCAGACCTAACGCAAACAAATCATAAAAAAGATGTCACATACAAAGTGGCAAAAAGGCACAAAAATTACGTCACATTTGAATTTCTAAAACAGCACAAAAATGATGTCACATTTGAAAAACTATATATCAAAATTAAGATAGAATTAGGATTGATTTAAGATTGTAATAGAACAAAATGCTGATATTACATTTAAACACAATGCACATTGCAATACTTATTAATAGCAATTAACTATTTTATATATATGTCCGTATAAAAAAGAAGATGTGGTATGATTGCCAATGAGACAACTATCCACAAAAGACCAAAATGACACAAAAGTTAACAACAATAGGTCATCGTACGGCCTTCAACAAGAAGCAAAGCCCATACCGCATAGTCAGCTATAAAAGGCACCGATAAGACAATGTAAATCAATTTAAACGAGAAAACTAACGGCCTAATTTATGTAAAAAAATGAACGAAAAAAAAAAGTAACACATAAACAAACGACAACCACTGAATTACAGACTCCTGATTTGGGACAGACACAAACAACTAATAAAAAAAGTCATGCCTCTAAGACTAAACAATCAATCCGTTCACATCTAACTTTTAATGGATTTAGTGTAAAGACGTCATAAACAGCCAGAGAAAAACATGACCTTGTGCAATGCCAAGTTAAAGGTATCGACAGATTGTAGATCCAAGAAAATGTATATGTATATAAAATACTAGTAATATTTAGTTAGTTTTTAATCTACTGATAACAAAATCAATATTTATACCAATAAAAACAATATTCAATGATCTTATTACAGTGTTGAATAGGTAACCTTTTAGAATAAGTTTATTTAAAGGAGCAACAAGTCTACATGGATCATTTCTAAATTTCCGGGCACGGTTAACAACATTTCCGTAAAAATGAGGATATGCTATCCCGTTTGAAATAAGTTTTCTACAGGTACAACCAAACTTTAAAACCAAATCTTTATATCTATGAAAAAATTTAGTAGAGGTTTTAAGTAATTTATGGTAACGATATCTCTGGTTTAATAATTTACCAGTAATACATAGGTTGCGTTCGTTAAAATCAAAAACGTCACAACAGACACGGGCATAGCGAACAAGTTGTGAAATATAAACACCGTAAGATGGTGCCAAAGGAACATCACCATCTAAAAATGGAAACTTAACAATAGGGAACGAAAAATCGTCTCTTTTGTCGAAAATTTTAGTGTGTAGTTTCCCGTTTAAAATTGAAATATCTAAATTCAGGAAAGGACAGTTATTACGAAACGCGCGTATGGCGTTCTAAATTATAATCCTGGTACCTTTGATAACTATTTACACCACTGGGTCGATGCCACTGCTGGTGGACGTTTCGTCCCCGAGGGTATCACCAGCCCAGTAGTCAACACTTCGGTGTTGACATGAATATCAATAATGTGGTCTTTTTATAAATTTCCTGTATACAAAACTTTGAACTTTTGAAAAACTAAGGATTTTCTTATCCCAGGCATAGATTACCTTAGCCGTATTTGGCACAACTTTTTGGAATTTTGGATCCTCAATGCTCTTCAACTTTGTACTTCTTTGGGTTTATAAATATTTTTGATTTGAGCGTCACTGATGAGTCTTATGTACACGAAACGCGCGTATGGCGTTCTAAATTATAATCCTGGTACCTTTGATAACTAATTACCGAATACATTTGATTTATTTAAAGTAAGTTCCTTGGGGTAAATTTCAGCAGTATATTGAGAAAATTCTTGATTATTTAACGAAAAAATATCACCAAGATAACGGTTAGTGTTGTTGAATTTATCAATTAAATGAAATTTCGACGGGTCTTTACTGAGTTTAGTCATAAACTGTGATTCGTAACAGTACAAAAATAAGTCTGCTATTAAAGGGGCACAACTAGTGACCATGGGGATACCTACAACCTGTCGATAAACTTTGTTGCCGAAACGTACGAAAATATTATCAAAGAGAAAATTAACAGCTTCAATCATCTCATCACACTTCCAGTAAGTATATCTAGCATATTTACCTTTCTCATTAGAGAAGAAGGCTTTAAATGAGTTGCAGCAAATATATATACATTCAGCTTTACCAAACGACCATTTAATTAAATAGGAAAACTTTTGTTAAATAAGATAGTGTGGAAGTGTAGTGTAAAGAGTAGAAAAATCAAAACTATTAACAGAATCAAAAGGACCATCAAAAGCCCGTAATTTATCTAAAACAGTTTGTTTTGAATCTAACTTCAAACGTAAATCATCGTACAGATTACGTTGAACAAAATCAAATCTAATAAATGAAGGCGGTGATCAATTTTCCTTACCATAACACATGAATATAAGAGTAAAGACGTCACCAAATTTGACAAAATCCGATGAAAATTACAAATATAACATCAACCTAAATACATGAATTTGGGATAGATAAGTACCGTAACACGTCTTATAGTAATGCGAATTAACACTCAGCAAAACAGTCACAATCGGAATCAAAAGGAGATTTACTATGGAATAAGCATGTTTACCACACATGGTGTTTAAATAGCCCCCAACAGATACGTCTTGAATCACTTTGGAATGAAAACATTTAACCAACATCGGAGGGAATTATTTGGTGTTTGGTTTATAAGAAAGAGAGACAACATACTGAACATTATGAATTTCTATCTTAGACTTGAATTACTATTTTAATAACCTTTTAAAACCAAATTTTAGGCTTATTTTTCAGTATAACCTGTAACATGAGAGACAAATTATTGAACTACCTTTCAACAAATGTTTCAATATCATCTTGTATGATATTATCAAGATGCTTTTTATATGTTGTTCTATAAGTACTGTTTGTTTTCATTATCTTATGACGAGGGTTGTTTGAAAATAGTAACTTAAATAAAGTTTGCAATTTCAAAATTCGACATATTGCCGCAACATTTTGAAGTCCAAAATAAATTTTTACTGATGTATCTGCGATGTCTTGTTATCGGAACAAGTAATTTGGTAGAATTCAATACATATAAAAATTCTTTATAAAAGTAAATAGTGTTTCATATACCTTTTGTTTCCGTTTATGTGAATCATCTGCTAACAACTGTTCCATAATTTTCGTTAATTGTGACTGTCCCGATCCTAAAATGTCGATTGCTTCTCTCAGTAATTTTTTATTCGAAGCTAAGTTAGACTGATCGAAGATTTTCTCTTCAAGCTCTTTGCATTCGTATTTCATCGTCAGATCGCCTAATCGACACACAGCCTACAAACATATAAAGGTCTAGCCTGAATCTATATATTTGAGCTAACCGTAAGATAATAAGCTAATAATATAGTAAAGCATAAGTTATATAGAATATTTTTTAATGCGTAAACATGTCCTGTTTGATATGAAACACAGAATCTAAAGAGCCTGTATCATTTATCCTTATATATGTAAAGGATATTAGCCTATAACAATCCATTATGTTAAACATTACATTTTAAAATAGGTGTGATGATGCAGGCCGAAGCATACAATGAACTGTTAGAGTCTGATATCTTTATTTTAACATGAGTGTGTAACGTTTAAAACAAAAAGTGAAAGAGGCAAATTATACAAACGTCTTGAGTGCTCTAGAACTATTTTGTACATTTACGGTGCATACCTACATATATGTTTGGTGTTTTAAGGTGTGATGGGAGTCTAAAATAAAAATGATAGAATTTGTTCATACTTTTCCAAAACGTAGTATCAATATGTTGAAAAATATAATAAGAATGATAGGTCACCGCGCATTTTCTCAAGCTACAGGACGTGACAAAATGACACATTTTGTATGGATTATACAGGGCAAAACACCATTTTGTGATTAGAAACTAAACCAAATGGTAGAATTGTTAAATACTTAGGGAAAAGATAGCTTTCAGACAATGCTTTGAGAATATCAAAAGAAAAGATAGGGTCACTGTACGTTTTTTTCTGGCTAAATACAAAATAGGAAAATTTCATGTAGAATCCTTCAGAAAATGCACTGTTTTAGAGTTACCTCCCCTTAAAGTGCCAGCTTGATTTTTTTTTAAACAACCAAAAATAATCAACATTTGCAACAAAATTAAAATGTATAAGTTATATTCTAATAAATTGGTTCATTAAATGAAAATTCACAATAAATATCTGCATTCCTGCATCAAATTTTGTTAACATGATAGAAAATCTGGACCTTTGGTTCTCTGTTTTTTTACAATCCAAGATGGAGGAAGACACCCATACCACCTTAAATGGATAAGGACGAAGAAAGTATATTTTCAATGCAAATACAATTAAAGTGGTATCTAAAATAGTGATTTGGTTGTTTTACACTTTAGATTAAAATCAAATGTGTATTCAAATATATATCCATTTTCAGGGAAGACGTAGCAGAGGATAATGTCAAGTGATATATATATTATAAACAATAGATATAGGAAGATGAACCGACCATGCAAGGGCTGTATAGCCAGTCAAGGTCGTTAAAAACTTCCATTTGTTGGAAGATGTTGTGTGAGTGCCAATGAGACAACACTCCATTCAAATAACAATTAAAAAAAGAAAACCATTATAGGTCAATGTGCGGCCTTCAACACGGATCCTTGGATCACACCGAACAACAAGCTATAAACGGCCCCAAAATTACTAGAGTAAAACCTTTCAAACGGAAAAACAAACAGTCTAATCTATATAAAAAAAAACAAGAAACAAGGAACACGTATAAATTACATAAACAAACGACAACTACTGTACATCAGAATAGACATTTTAGAGCAAGCGATTAATTTGGTGTCACGATATCTCAGTAGCATGAGTTCTAAACCCAGCGAGGGAAGAAAAAAAAATAGTTAAAGCAATGTACAGATCTGACATTGTTTGGCTGATGTTTTTGTTTGGCTGATGTTTAGACGATATATGTTTTGAAATGTAGTCCTCACCTATTACTTCTTTTAAAAACACTATTAAATAGAATGAATGAGGACAAAGAAGAGACATTTAGATTCTTTTGTTGTTCATCAGATGGACTCTGTTGTAGAGTTGTCACTTGTTCACACGTACTTCTTATACAAATATTTCTGTGACTGCATCATTCATTAACTTGTAAATAAACTGATCATTGATACCAGGACTCAATTTTGTATTATTTGTATCCATATACAGCTAAGGTAATCTATGCCAGAGGTATAAAAGTCTTAATATTTCAAAAATTCAAAATTTTGTAAACAGTTAATTTATAAATATAACCATATCAATGATCAAAATTTATGTCAGATTCTTTACGTTAGATAATTGAGTTTATCGGTAAAAATTCAATCTTTATGCCTTAATTATATCTCCCAATTGATACGATATTATCGGTCTTGTGTTTCCTATCATGATTTCGTTGATAGAGGATTGCTGCTCACAAGGAAGCTATTTAACTAAAAGTTCCAAATGGTGAAGTTGAAATCATCCCTTCTTAAATTTTTCGGACGCCATCACGATTTGGTTGACCGTAATGGAATAACCGTGTCACAGGTGATATCGGATATGTTCCTCATGTCGTCACTACAACACCCTTCCCTTTTCACGAATGTGACCTTACCGGATTTGTAATAACATACGCAACACGACAGGTTCCACAAATGGAGCAGGATCTGCTTACCCTTCCAGAGCACCGAAGATCACCCCAGGTTTTGGTCAGGGTCGTGTTGCTTAGTCTTTAGTTTTCTATGTTTTACCTGTACTATAATTTGTCTGTTTGTCTTTATTTTTAGCAATGGCGTCAGGGTTTTTTCAATCAATGAGTTTCCCTCAGGTACCTTTCGTCCCTTTTTATATCATGTACTGTGTTATACGCTAGATAAAAATGACGAGGAAATGTAACACTCAACCACAAAACGCATTATTATCGTAGAACCTAGGTGGTCTAGCGTGTCCGGCATAGTGCAAGGCGATTTGGTGCCACGATATCTCAGTACTATGAGCTTGAATCCAAGCCAGAGAAGAACAAAACAAATTTGCAGATTACGGATCTAACATTGAATATGATATTTAGACGAATGATGTGAAAAATATATAGTGTCTAGACATTTTTGTTAAATAAGGGAGAAACTTTGTTACTTGAAATATATCACTTCCGGTATTTTATGATAGTTTACTCGACACAGATTCAAAACAAAAATAGTTCTATATACTTGTACATTACACAAGTATAAAAAGCTACTTCCGGTTTACACAAGGTCACTTTCGGTTGACCGGTTGGCTTTTTAAAGTCATATGACTTGCACTCTAATGCAAATAGTCCCATTGGTTAATTATGTTTACATATGAAGTAAAAGCAAATGTCAAAATCTAGAACGTCACATTTACTTATAAACGTGAGCTCAATTTGAGAGTAATAATTCGTACTGGTCGTATTCGAGGAAAAAGAATGAATGACAATAATAACTGTAAATGTGTGAAACGCGTTAAAAGGAACGGGAAAATGTTTCGTTATGTATGACTGCGATAACTTCAACCAATATTCTTGGTAATAGTTCGAATGTAGAAATAGGATTCATTGATGGTGTTTTTATTCAACTTTCACAACTGCAGACGTTTTCATGACTTTCAGATTTTTCATGCTTGAGAAATCTGAAGTACCGTGACAGTTCAATTGCTCAACAGTAGAAAAACTTAAGCAACACTAGCTCATCTATTTTGTAAGAAATGAAAATAATATTTTTTTGATAAAATGCGCTTTTATAGACTTATTTTTCTCATGAACGCTCAAAACAAAACAAATAGAAAACTTAAGACTTGAAAAGGGATCAATATACGACAGAAATAGTGAGTAATCATTATGTGATGTGTAGATAAAGTTAACTTACATCTGTTATATTTCCCCATGCTTTATTGAAATAAACAGTGTCTATTGTAGTACTATCATGGTGAGCTAGTTGGTTTCTGTACCATTTTAACCTGGCTAGATCAGATCCATGAGTTGTCTCCCTTGGTAATGGCAGATTGTCAAATCCATTGAATGGAGGTTTGATATTTGTCAAGTTTCTTAATAAACAGATCATCAATGTTAAGTCAAAATCTTTGGAAGTAGACTTACCTGAAATTTCAAATGATAAATTGTTATATAAAAACGCTTGGTTGAATTAAACGCAGTGCATATATTTGACAGAAAATAAAAAAAATCATTGATCATGTTTTATTAGCCATTTTTCTTTTCTACAAGATATATAATAATATGTATGCAATTTTAAGGTTTTGATACGCACACCCAATCGTAATGCAACAAGTATAACTATCTTTTTTTCAAACCATTCAAGTTTTTCTTCCACAAGGAAGATTGAATACGGTTTTAGAACAACTGGCTAATTTTTCATTTTTTTATCATTAAAACTTCTTATTTATTTTGACCTTCCAATGTATTGATTAAATGATTAAATTATAAGCCTTGTATTTTTAATGAGTTTGTACAGTGTACTCTTACGTTGGGGTTCAACACCAATTTCACAAGTTAGTGAATAGTTATAATTTAGTACGCCAGACGCACGTGGTGTCTACATAAGACTCATTAGTTACGCTCATATCAAAATATTCAAAAAGCCATACAAGTACAAAGTTGAAAGTGTTAACCATTTGCAAACCCTATCGTTTGTGCCTGTCAGTGGTTGCCTTTGGTTGATGTCTATATTGATTTTAAAAAAATGCATGTCGTGCAACACGTTGTTAAAATCATAGAAAATCGGGGCGTCTCCGTCAATTTTTTTAATTTTTTTTTTTTAACAATTTCACTTGTACAATTCTTGCCACATTTAAAAGCAACTTGTATTATATGTTTATATCAGCTTAAACGGGTTTGAAAATCAGTATCAATCAAATATTTTCTAAAAACGTCATGTCCCATGGAATCATTGATTATATAGAAAAATTGCATCGTTAGCGGTCTCAATCAGACAGATTTTAATGAAGTTTTATGACTGAATGTCTTTAAACTAAAACCATTGAATGTTGGATGTGTATAGATTAATAATTTAGTCTTAGATGCATGATTTGTTTTTGTTGATATTTGTTTTGAACTAGCTGTCAATATCTGCGTGCACTTTCAGATCTGTACCTTGTGTCGTTTTGTGATTGGGATGTACAAGTACCCGACCACGTTCACTCTATGTTTATGTTTGATGTATTTCTATTTGTATACATTTGATGAACTACGCATTTTTAAATTGATTTGTATAGTTCTTTCTAAAGTTTCTTAAGTTGTAATATATCACCACTATTCTATGATAAGGGATGGTTGGGAATCCGCTAACGTATTCACCCTGCTACATTCTGTAAGTATATTGTATGTGCCTGTCACAGGTCAAGAGCCTGTATTTCAGTTGTTTTGTTGTTTGTTTCTGTGTTGCATATTTGTTTTCCCTTCATTTTTGATGTTTTACATAAATACGTTGTTTGAATTGTTTCACATTTGCCATTTTGGAGTCTTTTATAGCTGACCATGCGGTATGGGCTTTCATTTCTGTGTCATTTTGTCTCTTTTGATGAGTTTATCATTGACAATCATACCCCTTTTTTATATATTGTAGGCACACCCACGTGTATAGTTTTTGCCAGAAATGTATTAATACATGTATATGTTTATATCAGCAATCACTTTGATGATTTAAAAATCAGTGGCGATACCTTATTATAAATGTATTTACCCCCTGGAAACATTGATTATATGATAAAATGCATCGTTAATACTCTCAAGTGTACAATGCTTGCCATATTTTTATGAGACGTATATAATTTTTGGATGAGTTCTTCAATCAGTCCAGATTAATTGTTTTTAAATGGGAAACATTAATTATATAGAGATTTGCATTTTGTCAGATTTTTTTGATTTTTTTAATTCCATTAGTAGGTTTATGTCATCTATGTCTTGGACAAATTCAAAATCAGTGCCGATCAACAACACTTGAAAGAGTAAAGTCCCTTGTAACCATTGATTACAATGCTGCGTTCACACATAATTCGAATTCGATTCGCATTAACTCATTCGAATTAGTTAAATTTGCATTCGAACGTTTTACGACCGAACGTCATAGTTTGACAGTTAAGTTGACAGAACTTTATATTTATGTTATACTTCTTGTAAACTTTTGTATAATAAATCTGGTTAAACTGTATTATTGATTTGTGTCTTTTGTTGGCCATAATTTAAAGGTGATTCTGGTCGTAACATTATTTTAAAACAGAAATGTCCTTGTATATATTAATAAAAGCGACAATCCTTTTTCTCTTAACCATTTAATAGCTTATGTTTTTAATCTGTAATCCTTTTATTAATATAGTCTATCTTATATTAATTGTTACTTTAACTAGTAAATAGTTTAAATCAGTTTACCTACTGTGATAAACCAGTAATTAATTTTGAATTTTATTAGTATATATATAAAGAAACCTCACTCTATTTTTTATATAAATTTACAGTTGTCTGAATGTGTTTTAAAGTAGTGTCTCATAAGTCTATTCTAAGGCTGGATATTTGATCTCTGTTTGTATTATGAATTGTTATATATCTATATTGTCTGATCAAATATGTGACACTATAATAACATTTTTTTTTTATTATTTATATTATATGAAAGATAAATATTCAAACACTGAATTTTGGATTTAGAAAAGATCCCAGAACCTCAGACGGATATTTTTTTTGAGCGCTATCATTAATAAGTTATATATATATATGTATTTCTTGATATGTATTTCTTGATATATATTTCATTGATATATGTGTACGAATGTTTTTATTTCCAATATGTTTAGAAGTGTCATTTTGATCTTACTTTAAAAACAGCTAATTCAAACAATGAACACTGGCTTTTCCTAAATCGAGATATCTATATCATAAACGAGAAGCTTAATACCAAACTTTATGTACTCAAATGTAGCTTGTTTTTGTCAATATTTACTCAGTTGCAAGGTTTGAATTTTTTAATCGTCACGGTGCACTGGAATTAATACCATATTATGGTATCGGTGTCCGAGTGATCTAAGCTCTTACTACTGTCTGTAATAACTAGCCAGTTAACACTAAGGTTGTGAGTTCGAAACCCGCTCGTGTGGGTGCACGCGACTTCGATCGTAATTGACTAGGATTGTCAGTTTTCCTATCGAATGTCGATGGTTTTCTCCGGACACTCCGGCTTCCTCCACCAATAAATACTGACCCTAACGACATAGCCTAAATGCGGTACTCAAAAGTTGCGATACATTACTCATTTATTCTTAATCTATTTGTTGGGCATTACGCTGGTTATGTTATTCTAAAAGATTATATGATGGTAGGATACTAAACCTCTAACGGGAGGCACTGTGCTGTCATATTCATATGATTGAGACATAATCTTTTTAACCAGTTTAATTGAAGTCTCGAGTTTGCATGTCAGTAAGTTCTAGTAGGCCTTTACTGATTTATCTATTATTGTTATTTGTCTATTGTCTTTTGCTACCTATTCTGACATCGGATTCGGAATTCTTTACGTATTACTATGTGTTGCATGGTCTTTCATTGGCTAGAGTTATACAGGTGGATCGAGATTTCACAAAATGTGTGTATCCCCGCCGCATTTATTGCACCGGTCCCAATTCAGGAGCCTCTTACCTTTGTGTGTCTCGTATGATTTTCAATTTTAGTTTCTTTTAAAAATATATATCGAAGTTGAGTATGTCCTGAACTAATTCATATTTTTGTGTAGGGGCCAACTGAAGCACGCCCACGGGTGCGGGATTTTCTCGCTATATTGAAGACTCATTGGTGGCCTTCGGATGTTTTATGTTCGTTGGTCGGGTTGTTGTCTCTGTGACGAATTCCCCATGTTCATTCTCAATTTTATTAATTTGTTTATACGGCAATACTAATTGAAATCTCTCATGGAACGCATGGAAATAAAACCCATGACAATTGATATCCCAGTAATAAAGAGAGAGAGAGAGAAAAGAAAAGGAAAATAAAGCTGCATATATTGTCGACTGGACACCAGTCTTTTTAGAAAAGAGTACCTATATTTGTCATAATTAGAAGAAAAACCCTACTCGGTCACACACTTACAAGTATTTTTCGAATCTGCTGTTGTCTATCCTTTTGCTGCCATATCAGTAATGAACATAACATGATTTACTGAATAGTTTATAACACGCAAAGTTCTTCGTAGCAGCTCTTCCAAATATTATTATTATTTATTATTATTATTACAATTTTTCTATAGCGCTAAATCTAAAACAATATTACTCAAAGCGCTTTACATCACATGTTAAACGTAATATACACACAGACAGTGATAAAAATATAAAACATGAACACACAAAATAAATATTTAAGTGTTAAAACTTTTCTAGATAAAAAGATTAATAATGTGGAAATTTTTACAAAAAAAGTGGAATATATATATCAATGAATCAAAATAAAATTATACTGAACAAAGTTGGTAAAATTAAATAGCCAAAAAAGTCTAAAATAAGATTGCTATTAAAAATTATCAAATATAAGTTAAAAATTTGAAAACGTATTCAAAAGATGAAAAAGGAATATTACCACGTAAAAATATAATTACTGAAATGAAAACATATGTGTGCTACTAAAACATACAATGTACATATTATAAATGAAACAGATAAATATCTCCAGTTAAAAGAAAGGTTCGATAAATCAAAAGCAGGCTAACGTCTATGGCACAATGTATCACAGAAACGAATTTAAGGGATTAAAAATGCTTGTCGAAAAAAGTGAGTTTTTAAGTTCTTTTTGAATACAGGCACCGACTTTGCATTTTGAAGTTCTTTTGGTAATGCATTCCAAAGGATGGCCGCAGCTTGATCAAATCTTCTATTGCCGTAGGTTTTGGTTCGCACAATAGGAGTTACGAGTGTTAAGTTGTTTTTAGACCTTAATGATCTTGATGGCCTGTATAAATTTACAAGTTCACTAAGATATAATGGCGCTTCATGTTTCACGGACTTGAATACATATAATAATATTTTGTATTGCACCCTGTATTGCACAGGCAGCCAGTGAAGAGACTCAAGTGTCAAAGTAATGTGTTCGTGTTTCTTTTTTCTTGTAACCACTCGTGCAGCAGTGTTCTGAACCCTTTGTAGTCTCTGAATCATGTAAGCTGGTAGTCCATAAAGTAAAGCGTTGCCATAATCCAATCTAGAAATAATTAACGAATTGACCAGAGTTTTACATGCATCCTCGTTGATGTACGGACGTATGCGGCCTATATTTCGTATTTGATAAAAACATGATCTCGAAACTGAACTGACTTGTTGGTGCATTGACAGAGTCTTATCAAAATGAACACCCAGATTTTTAATACACTCAGAACTTGTAATGATGTTTCCTTTAAAGGTGAGATTGCAATCCTTCAAATCTTTCACTCGGTTTTTCGGAGCAAATAGCATCAGTTCTGTTTTGTCCTCGTTCAGTTTAAGCATGTTTTCACACATCCATGAACTTATATCGGCCAAACAGTCCTCAATTCGATTCGATGTGTTTTTCCAGTTATCAAGAGGTTCGAAAACTAAATAGATCTGCGTATCATCGGCGTAGCATTGATAAGACGACGTCTACAGATTTCGCCGATCGGCTTCGAAAAAATAGTATATAGCTTTGGGCCAAGCACAGAGCCCTGCGGCACACCGCAATTAAGACGAAATTCGTTGGAGTGGGCCGAGCCTACTGCTATACGCTGTGTCCTATCTCGGAGGTAAGAGAGTAACCATTTCAGAGCAGAACCTGAGATTCCAAAAGCATATTCTAATCTAGCTTCGATAATGTTATGGTCAATCACATCAAACGCCGCTGAAAGGTCGAGCATCAATAAAACGGCACAACAGTTTTTGTCTAGCGCACTTGCAATGTCATGGTGAACTCGAAGTACTTGTTTCGGTTGAGTGTCCCGCACGATAGGCAGATTGAGCAGGGTCATGAAGAGTGTTTGACAATAGATGCTCTTCTAGACGACTTTCAACAACTTTTTCGAGAACTTTAGAATCGAAAGGAAGGTTCGAAACCGGGCGATAGTTTTTCAGTGTGTCTTTATCTAAACCGGGTTTCTTCAACAGAGGTCGCACAATAGCCTCTTTATACGATACTGGTACAGTAGAAGTTGATAATGACTTGTTTATGATCATCGTAATATTGCTGGCAATGCTGTTTACACTAGTTTTCAAAAGCGTAGTCGGGATTGGGTCGAGTTCACAAGATTTACTTGACGCTTTTAGAATAATTTTCGACACTTCATCAATTGACGCAGGGTGGAAGTCGGTGAGAGTGTTGCCTTCAAAACGTATATCTGCTCGAAGAGGGTCAATATCGTCGATAGAATTATTCGCCGAAAGTAAACTTGTCCTGATGTTTTCGATTTTCTCAAGAAAAAAATGTCCGAAACGATTTGACAGTTCAAACTCGCTTTGATGTGATGGAAGGATGACGTCATTACTATTTCCCAAAAGTCCGTTGGTTAATTTGAAAAGTTTTTTGTGATCATTTCCAATATCCGAAATTTTGTTTGAATAGTAATCAGTTTTACTTTGTATCAGTATTTTATTTGATGTGACACATAATTCTTTGTATATCAACTTGTGAACCTCGAGCTTTGTTTTCCGCATAGTTCTCTCAGCTTTCCGACGCTCGACCTTTGCTTTGCGGATTTTGTCGCCATACCATTCCGTGTTCGGTCGCATCGTTATGATTTTTGTTTGAACCGGTGCATGTTTGTCTAAGACTGCCTTGAGATCGGAATTATGCGATTTAACTAAATTCTCAATGTCAGGATCATTGTTGTGAATGGAACAGTTCGTGTCGATGTCAGCCTTAAAACTTTCAACGTCGATATTGTTTATATCGGTGAACCGTAAATCATTTCATCTTTTTACAGCGAAATAACTTTGTTAATCTGACTGAATTGTTGATTATGTTTGATTCGGTATTCGATTCATCGTCCATCTTCTTTCAAAAAATATCTTATTTTGATATACTAACACAGAGTGAGTATGAGTAACATTGATCGGATTGAAAATATTTTGTTTAAAATTAGAAATTAGACATACCTCTGAAGCACTTGATAGATAGTTTATCACTATTTATTGTATAAAGCTATCCTGATGATTAGTGAAAATAAAATCACAAAAATACTCACTCCGAGGAAATTTCAAAACTGAAAGTACCAAATAAAATGGCAAAATCAAAAGCTGGAGCAAACCTGGTTTCAGAGTCCAGAGAAAAGGTAAAAGGTTGGAATATTGTTAATATGAATATTCGTTCAAAGCAAAATTAACAATTTGTTTTTTCGCTGCGAAGAGAAGACATTTTTTATTGACTTACTATACAACTGAAAAATTACGTAGACGGATAATTGTGTGTCCAGTTGTGTTACACCCGAAGTGTTATAATGTTGTTCATCTGCATCAAAAACAAAACTACATTTTTTGGAAAATAAGTAAAAACAAACATACCATTTGTTAAAAACAAAAGATTCCACTGAGGCTTGGTCAATACGTTCCTACATCTCAATTCACTAAGATGATTTTTTCCTGAATGCAACGTTGCAACCAAACTAGGAAATGTTTTGTCAAAGAAAAAACGAACTGCTTTCAGTGCCAATCTGTTAATTAACAAAGTTAATCCGATATAGTACTTTTCTTCAACAGTAAGTGCTGCCATCATTTCAGACATTGCTTACGAGATGTCCAATCTCGTTGATGTATACAATGGTCTACATGTATACTATTGTTCTGCCTTTATGGTCCAACCCTTCCTGAAAAAAAACCCAACCTATGCGTTAACAGTTTTGAATATACAAACTTTGTTCTGTCACACTAAAGGATAAGATTCATTTTCGTATAATCTGTAGAAAGGAGTAGGTCCGGTAAGGGCCGAATTTGGCCTCAAATTTCAGGTTCATCTGACGAAAGATTTTGTACACTTTTTATACACTTAAGTGTCTATTTTATTTGAATCAATTAGTTATTGTGAAAGATTTTAACTGATTTAGTCATTAAAAACGCACCGATTCAAACTGAAATATGAAAAATCTACCAAATATGCCAAAAAATGTCACTTTTCAGCTGGTTTTTGTCTGAAATGAAAGTGGCCGCATTCGTGTTCATCCTCAACCTTTATTTATGTTATGTATTATCGTAAAATACAACTTATATTGCAATATTAAGGATGAACACGAATGCGGCCACTTTCGTTTTTCACGAAAACCGTCTAAAATTTAACTAAAATCCTAGAATTGTGAAGCTTTCTGTAATTTAGCATGACTTTATGGTTATAGTACCCGATATATGTGCACGGTATAGTCAAAAACAGCCCATATTTATGTAGCGGAAGCATTTTACTGTGCAATAAATAACTAAAAGTTAACATTATAACAATTTTGAAAAACTGCTATATTTTTGGGCCAAAAAGGGGTCTTACTGAACCTACTCCTTTTGTCTTATGCAGAATGCAAGTATCAACGACAAAACATTTAACAGCACAAGGCATTAAATAAAAGAAAACATGAAATCAAATCAAATCATTCTGAAATGTTTCAAAAGGATACCACGCTTATACATTTTTTGTAATAGTACGCTAAATGTCTTGTTCGTTATTATTAGGCTCATCAGTTGCATGTGAATCATACATTTTGTAACAGACGGAAAGTTGATTCGAATATACGAGTTTGAAAGAAGGCAAAAAACTGTCAATCAAAAAGCTTTGTTGAATATTCAGACACAAAAGTAGTTTAATGATGTTCAAATAGAAAAAAATCAATTAAAATTAAATAAATCAGTAAACACAAAACCTGATTGGGCCGCTCAATCTTTTTGGGTAACCGATGTATGAACAGTGTTTTGTATCCCGCTATGTGCCTTGTTTGTAATGAAGATAAAAAAATGTTCGTATTCATTTTATATTAGAAAACTATAGAAGTTATTTTAGAAAAGTATCACATTCATAAATTTTTGATATCAAAAAAATATCGGGATGATATAAGACAAACATCGCATTGATATAAGACAATATAGCAGTATCTTTAACTTACAGGTGATTTTGGCTTATCAAACAATTGAATTCATCTCAGTTGCATTCCACTGAATTTGCTACATGATATTTACTATATGTGTACATCTACAAATGATAAATCGTGCATTTATGTTTCATTTATTCGACAATTCAATTTTCTCGTTGAAATACACCTTGCTTGGTATTACATAAAATAAAATAATTCATGGAAATTATACAGCAGACGTATGTCGTGTTAAATGTCTCTCTGTTTGAAGAAAAGAGTTATTACTTTATACCGAGAAATCTGCCTTATTTCATACAAATGATAACGTTCGTATGAAATTTCTAACAATGCAACTCGTTAATATAAGACAATTTCGCTCGTTGATTTAAGAAAAGTTTTTATCGATTCGCTTCTTCCATAGACTGATACTTTGTACCTGGAAATTTCATACTAGTGTGAAACTAGCCCGGGTTAATATTATTGAGGGTAGCCGTCAATTATATTAATGAGATGAAACCGCTTTCGATGAGTAAATAAAATATCTTTTTACTGTAAATATTCAATCAATTAAAAATCTTCAATCAGTAGGTACATAATAACGTATTATAATGAAACATACATCTAATGTAATTATTTACAAATGAAAATTTGTGCTTTTATTCTGCCAAAATCTGCCATGATATTTTAATTCAAAGGAAGAATGTTTTATATAGATAAAAAATGTTTTATATTTTTATCGAGCTGTCCTTTTTTATGTAAAAGTCTCTCATAACTCTTTTGAGGGTGGCTCTCGAATGTTTTTAAGATTGTTTTGTACTTTTAATTAAAACATGTTGTATATATTGTCTTCATGTTTGTATTGTACATGTAGCTATAGAGAGGTGAGAATATAATAAAATATTTGATTTGATTTGATTTGATTTGATTTGTATATTGTATCTTCTGCAAGGTCCGCGTCATTTAAAACGAAAGTAAATAAAAAAATTAATTCAACAATACACACAAAACCAAAAAAAGGATTTATTAAAAATTTGTTATTATTGAATTAATGTAGCCTGAAACTTCAGTAAATAAAAGGATGGTTAAATATAGAAATTTAGCAATTATTATAACTTATAAGTAAAGAAATTGAACAAAAACGAGGACATATAATCATATGGTTCTTCAAAATGGGACCTTTGCAGACAAACTCGTAAGGGTCTAGGCCATAAGTGCTATGTACCATTCATAAGGGAATAACTACCTGTACCATGGCCCTCGTGGAGAATCCCTTAGGTTGGTCAGTCGGCAATACAAGTAGTTTATTTCGACTTTGCGATATAACAGGGTACCGCCTTACCCGTTGCTGACTAAGTCGTATGGGCTATGGCATCGACTTCGTTGTAAATGTACCACATCTTCCTTTCAACTCGTTGCAGACAAAACAAGAACCTGTCAAAGGCATAAGTGCTATGGGTCATTTTAAAGGCAATAACTACCTATACCTCTGGTATTATGGCCCACGTGGAGATTCTTTAAATTTGGCCACCTGGCAAGTTTATTTCGACTTTGCAATATACCAGAGTACCACCTTACAATTTTCTGACTAACTCGTACGTGTCTAGGTCATTAGTGTATTGGGCCATTTAAAAGACAACATTTTTTACATTTTCTGGGGAATGTAAAACAAAACTTTTGACTATCCATTAGAGATTGGATTATAAATTTAATGCAAAAGAAGTAATCTTAGGTGTGTCTGAGGATTTTGCCAACAGTAAAACACAACTGTTAATAGTATATTATTATTATGTAATAATTCACCACGCATACACGTCTTTTACAGTTATCCCCTAACACCTCATATACTTCTTTAACGCTTATTCCATTCATCCGCTTGCCTACGCTTATTAAGTGTTTTGACTTCAAAACGTCAATGTGCAGGCGGAAACCAAGTTTAAATAGTATAAAAGAATCGAAGCTCTTTGTTAGAGAAGGCGATAAATGCTTACTGAAATGTTTACTATAGTAACAAATTTTTTAAAAGTTTAAAGAAACAAATAAAACCACAGGTGCTTGAGGACAGGATCCTGTATGAGCCCCATATTATCCCTCCCCCTTATTATCATAAATCTCTGATTGTTTGATATATATCCGGGGTAAATGCAAGGAAAGAAAACATACGAGAATTTCGAAAGTGTTCATTTCGAAAATCTCTGACTTTTTCTACCCCGGAACTCATCTAACTTCCCGCGTTTTTAGGAGGAGTTATCCTTTTTGAGCTGAAGACCACACAATGTCGTTGTTTTGTAACTTCCGTTGAACGAAGTTGAATGGACAAAAAAACAGCAAAACCGCCAGCGAAAAAAATAATAAAAAGTGTTTAAACAGTAATTATTATATCTGGATATTGATATTCGATAAGGATAATTATATGGGAACAGCAAGTACTCGTTGATTAGACCGGTAAGAGACATTTTAATAGATTTTAAAACAATTTTTCCTGACCATTGCCCCAATTTCTTGAAACGAAGTTGGCAACCTTTCGCTTCGCTCTATAGTCGAGATTCACGCTGATAGTAAAAATGAATATTTAGAGTATAAATATGGTATATTAGTATATATATGGTACAAATAAGTGATATATATCGAAAAATCAGAGATTTATGATAATAAGGGGGAGGGACAATATGGGGCTCATACAGGATCCTGTCCTCAAGCACCTGTGAATAAAACGACAATTTTCTTCTCAATTACGAAGTGTTGCATTTTAAAATCGTCATTTGCATAGTTTCAATTATCTATTACATAGCAATGCAGAACAACTAGATATCAGGTTGACGACATGGGTAATTTCGTATCTGCCCTGCCAGTATGTGACTCAAGTAAAAACAAATACTAGTAGGTAACAATTGTATCGAAAAGAGAAAATCGAGTGCACCTTTTTAATTTAGGGCGTGTTTCAGGTGTATATTTTGTCTTTAAAACGAACAAAGCAAGAGTATTTGATATACATGTATCATCTCGCTTCAAATTCTATCATTTTTATATATCAAAGCTACAGTGAAAGTAAAGCAAAGGGAAAACCCTATCTTATGAATCACAAAAACAGAGTAGGTGTGTTCGAATAGCTATTTGTTTTTACTAAAAGTACTTAACGTCAGTCTTTTAAGTTGGATGATGAAAATGCATATCTTAAAAAAACAATTCGGTTTATAATTTTCAACTAATGAAAAAGGCCTTTTAACGAAATATTTAATTATAATTTTTTTAAATGTTTAAGAATTTTCGAAAATTCACCTGACATAATTGATAATTTTAAAGAGGAGACATGCTGTCAATAATAGTATTATAATTCATACTTATAATCTATGTTTTTGTTTTACTTTGAATGCTACATGTTTGTAGTGTTTAAATGACTATCGTTTTGTAATTAATATGCCTGTCTGTTTGTTTGTTTTTGTTTTGTATTTTAGTAACAATCCTATTGTTTGGAATTTAGACTAATGAATTCTTATTCTTATTGTATTCTATTCCTGACAACCGATCAGACAATAGTTTTAAGTTTAATCAATGCAGACAAGATCATTGGCTGATGCTCATTAGTTAGTAGGTACATCGTTTTTTGAAAATACAACTGACATATAAGCATCGTAATGGTGCTATGTGGATAAATTTATCGGTTTTCAAGAGCAAAACTGGCAGCGCGTCATCCCTAAAATGGCTTCCATTTCTACGATTGTGAAAATGCGTAATGGTAATTTTGACGAAGTAGAATCTTGACTGTGTGAAAAGTAATGTATATCGAAATATTGTTACATTAAAAAAAACCACGTAATTGCCAGTGATTTTCGTAGTAAATGGGCGGTATTTATACACTTGCGCACTGAATATTCATAAAATTCGAACATAATATGTAATTACAGACGACAATAAAAATATTGGTGCATATTAAACAGCTTTGTCTTGTATGACCACTTCAATCAGTTGGAAAAGAAGAAAAACGACACTCTCACCTTAGTTTCATACAACCAAGGTATAATCTTTTTGTAAAATGTTAAAATACCCTGAAAAGGACCGTTTACAAGATATATCATCGTCACTAAATCAGTGGTGGATCCAGAAATGACTGCCTAAGAGGGGGCCTGCTCTGGTCATGCTTCAGTGATTCCCTATATAATCAACCAAACATTTTCCAGATATTGTCCCCCATAAACCTCTATAAATGCGTATTCAAAGCCTTAATTACTTTTCTCGATGGGTGTCCTGCAACGTAAACGATGTCATTTTGCATATTTACGTATGTAGTATCATTTTCATGGGAGAAACTCAAAAGATTATTTGCCGGTGACTAATAGGGTTAATCACCGCTGGTGTAAATGTTTAGGGTAGTCGTTTCTGGCAATTAAATGATAATTAACTGAACTATTACAAGATAACGTGTTAATTATAATTATTTGTAACTTATATGAGGAATGATTATTCTTTTTGTTGTGCCTCATAATTACATGAAATTAAGGTTCTGTAGGATAATTTTTTCAATTGCAATTTATAACACAGCAAATCCTGCATAGTAGTGACCCAACGTTAACGTTACCTGTGGATTTACGTTGGAGGTATAACTTAAACAGCCATTATTTTCCGAGTCTGCGCTGAATATAGATATATATCTATAATTTTATCACGGTGTTGCTATTATTTAGCAATCGTATCACGTCATAGTAGAATTGCATTTATATTTATGTTTTATGCATTTACAATTGTTCTGCCTTTTATCGCAAAATCGACTCTAACAGGCACCATAACGACACGAAAACACTTTTGGTCTAATAATTGTCAAAAAAAGGAAGGAAAACAAAAATGCATCACAGCAACAAACGACAACCATGCACTGAATAACTGGAGTATAACCCTCCATCTAACCTAAGACAGTTGTGTAACAGTACATCAAAAGAACGAACTATCAAATAAAGGCAACAGTGGTATACCGCTGTTCAAAACTCATAAATCCATGGAAAAAAAATCGGTGTAACAAACTAAAACTGAGGGAAACGCATAAAATATAAGAGGAGAACAATAACACATCATTCAAATGTAACACACAGAGAAACGGACTAAGCATTAAACAAAATCCTATGAGAATAACAAATATAGCATCAAAACCAAATACATGAATTTGGTATAGATAAGTACCGTGACTAGTCTTATAGTAATGTGAATTCACACTAAAATAAAAGAGAAAACAAACGACACAACGGTACCACAACGTTGAAATGTAACACACACAGAAACGAACTTTAACATAACAATGGCCATATTCCTGACTTGGCACAGGACATTTTTAAAGGAAAAAGTGGTGGGTTGAACCTGGTTTGGTGGCATGTCAAATCTCCCTCTTTTATGGTCATGTGAAATATAACATTAAAATCACAATACAATATTACAGGACTACAATATAAATAAATAGAAGAACACAATTGACAAAGAAACACAACAATAATAGCTAACAAAAAGGCAACAAGTTTAAAATTTCAACACGCCAGAAGTGCATTTTGTTCACACAAGACTTACCAGTGACGCCCAGATACAAAAGTTTGAAAACCGAAACAAGTACAAAGTTGCAAAGCATCGATGACCAAAAGTTCAAAAAAGTTGTGCCAAAAACGGCCAGGGTTTTCTGTTAGGTACCAGAACATCCCTATTATTTGGAATAATTTAGACTATTTACCAGATTTGTTATCACATAAGGTAGCAATTCACAGTTAGAAGTTTAGTTTCGCATTATGGCCCCTGTGAATTTTTTAAATATAAATGTTTTTGTACAATAAAATTGTTTTTCAGATAATTGAAGAATGATATTGCCTTCTTAGTGTGTTTATATGAACATTTAGATTGTTTTTAACATGTTTTATAGTCCATTTATATGATTTTCCTATCCGTACCGTCCATAGGTCCATAAATTATTGTAGTGTTTATCAACAAGGATTTTGGGCTCGATCTTTTCAATTCAATTTTATAGAAAAACGAGCAGAAATGCATATGATTTTTTTTGGACCACTTGATAGATATAAACCTATGGATTCGGGAAAGGTATCACTGGAATTTATTGAAATTTTCCTTTAGACGAAATTTTGGAGACTTTTGTGAGATGTTCACCCCCCTTTTAGCTATATTTTGTGTCAAAGAAATGCAGATTGTTGCCATGGTTACACCCAAAATTGGTTAATATTTCACCCTTATGACCATTAGAAATCAAATATTTTGAAGATTCTATTCTATAAGTGTATAAATGCATAACACACATATAAAGCATTCTTTGTTAGACAGGAGGGGAAAGAGGGTGTTTAAAAATTATGAGTGTCAATTTTAAGTTTTTTTCCTAACTGTGTATTGCTACCTTAGCAACACGACGGGTGCCACATGTGGAGCAGGATCTGCTGACACTTCTGGAGCACCTGAGATCACCCCTAGTTTTTGGTGGGGTTCGTGTTGTTTATTCTATTGTTTTCAATGTTTTCATATAGTCAAACGGTGAACTGTTAAACTAGATTGAACCAGATAAAACAACTACTAAGTAAAGCAGTTTGTTTATCAAGTCTTATTGTGCCTACAAGTAGTAAACAATCATACAATACTCGACTTTCATCATCGGATAATTTTATTGTCCCTAAATCAAATACAGAATTATACAAATCAAGTTTTTCTTTTAGTGGTCCAAAAGTGTGGAATTCATTGTCCAGTGAAATTAAAAAATCAAAAAGTATATCTACATTTAAAAACTCTTACAAGTCATTTTATTTTGAAAAGTGTTAAATTTTTAAGTTAAGCCACAATGTATACCATAGGTGTTTTTGTTGTTGTTGTTGTTATATAACTTTCTATACATCTATTCTTAACATGTGTGTAATAGTAGATTAATTATGTTTTATTCATATTATTAACATTGTATGTATATTATAGAGAGCCTTATTGAAAATTGGTTTAATCCAAATAAGTTACTCTCTTTAAATAAAGCTATTATTATTATTATTATTATTATCTGTCATTCGAAAAAGTATTCATATATTTTTGTTAAAATTGAATTTTCATACTTGTTTTGGAGCTTTATTATAAATGTCTATTATCTGAATTTGCAAATTACTTGTCTAAAATTAAAACAAAAAATAAATGTATATAACTTATTTCATCGACACAAAGTTGTCGCATGCCAATAAAATATCTATATATTTTCCCCGGGCGCATTTTCTTTTTCCCCGGGCGCTATTTGTTCTTGCCCGGGCGATTTTTCTTTTCCCCGGGCGCTTTTTCTTCGTCCGGGCTCTCCCGGGCGCATTTTAGTAGGACCCTTGTCAACACGTAATGGCGGCCATTATTTGACGTTGGATTTGGCATTCCATGCTGAAAAGTTGCATTAATGACATTCTTGGATGTTTAATCTTTATGCTAAACAACACAAAAAGACCCCCCCCCCCACAAAAGGTAAAGGTTTATTCCAGATATTTCAGTTAATTACTATCAATTAATATCATGATGAATGTCCTGACCGTTCAATAACTTTATTGTTATTGAAAGGGATATAATTAAGTTTTATATCACTGAGAAAATTGATATGTGATTAGAGATGCTGTAGATACTAAGTAAATGCACCTTTTCTACATTTAATATGAAAGGATTATAAAGATGTACAGAATGCAATTAAGTCCAAAGACAGTGACATGAATAATTAAAATTTATTCACACATACATTAATTAAAATTAACACAAATTGGAGTGTTTCTTATTTATTTCACTCATTTTTTGTTGTTTAGTTAATGAGGGATTAAACATGTCAAATATCATAAACATGATAAATAAGGACAGGCGGCGTTTTGCATTTGCGCCGATCTGCATTTCATTTGCGCCGATTTTTTCTTTCATTTGCGCCGATTTATTTTTTCATTTGCGCCGATTTTTTTACAGGTAAATAACAGGTAAATTACAGGTGAAATGATATAAGAAGATGTGGCACGAGTGCCAATGAGACAACTCTCCATCCCAGTATATAACTGTTGTCTCCTGTTTTAAATCAAGAAGTAAAAACCTCGGATAAAAGCACTTTGTTTATATTAAAATGACGAATTAAAAATATATGTATAGCATTCAAATCCATAAAAACGGAATACATTCAAATCTGTTTTTGCCGAGAATGTCATGATAGTAGGCAACACATCTAATATATTCCTTTCTTATTATTTCGTCTCTAGCTTCTATATTTGGCGTAATTGTCGATAAAGAATGCCATCTTTTCTTTGTCTGGCATACGTACTAATGGGGGCATTTCTAGAGTTCGCATTTTCCCACAAGGGAGCTATTAAACCAAGAGTTCCACATGGTGAAGTTGAAATCATCCCTTCGTTAATTTTATGGACGCCATCACGAATTGGTTGACCGTTATGGAATGTGTACTTTTACGTTGTCTACGAATGTATCGGAAATTTGTCATCAGAAGGAGCGGACCGTCGGACAATGTCAAACGTGAAGCAGTCATCGATTTCATTTCGGGAAAGGAATGGTAACCCGAAACATTGGGATAGCCATTTACCAATTGCAATGTCACTTGATTTGTCTTTATACTCTGTGCTTCGCCAATGTAAAAGTATGAACTTACCTGTAACTTACCTGTAAATCCAATTAGAAAAAATATAAAATCGGCGCAAATGAAAAAATTAACTCGGCGCAAATGAAAGAATGAAAATTTTCAAAATCGGCGAAAATGTCATACGCCCAGGACAGGAAATGGGCTTCTTTTGAAGTCAATATATTGTTTTTACAAGCATTCAAAGTAGAATTATGTTAGAATCACCCAGAAAAATAATTTTATTATGTCACTGTCTTTTGCCTTTCTTATACACATATAATACGAATAATAAAAAGTGCATCCCAGTTCTTTCTTTGCTATGTTTAAATAAAAAAAATATCAATATAATTTAAAGAATAAAGTATATTTCGTCTTTATAGAGAGAGAGAGAGAAAAAAACAGTTATTTAATGTTTGTCTTTTCTTCATCAGTCAGGACATTGCAGGACAAGGTAAACATTGGTAAGGTCAAGTTAATAATCATTTTTTACATGCTTATACTTAGTGTTGTATTCTTCCCAGATACCTACCTTGGTAATATCCCAATAGATAACAAAAATGTTATTGGCATTTTTATAACGGTCAGGACATTCATCATGACAAATATTAAGTTGGTCAGGTACGTCAAGCTTAGTTTTCTTACATTTCAAAAAATTAAAAAAACTTTTTTTCAGCGTTTTTTTTCTCTCAAAAATTCTTCCTTGGTAAGGAATTTGAGTCATTTTTTCTTCTTACATTTATATATTTAGTATTATAATCTACATTGACATTAAATTTGAAATCCATTCAGTAAAGAATAAAAAAGTTTTAGGCATTTTCTACATTGGTCAGGACATTAGTCAGTCCAGAGTCGACGTTGGTCAGGTCAAGTTTTCTTACACTTAAAATTAGGTTTTTTATATTTTTTCTTATATCTCTGTATTCAGTGTTAGAATCTTCCTTGACATTAAATTTGAAGTCGAACCTTCAAACAACAAAAAAAGTTATTATTATTTTCCATCGGTCAGGACATTAGTCACGGGAGTACGTAGTTGGTCAGGTCAAGTTTTCTAACTATTGAAAATATTTTTTTTTTCTTATTTTTTCTTATATTTTTGTATTAAATGTATTAATCTTCCTTGGTATCGAATTTGAAGTCTATCTTGTCAATAATAAAACATTTTTTAGACGTTTCATATCGGTCAGGACATTTGTAGTTTCAAAGTCAAGTTGGTCAGGTCAAGTTTTCTAACTCTTAAAAAAAAAATTTTTTTTTTTTTTTTAAATTTATTTATTAAATATATACTCTAATCTTGCTTGATTCCAAATTTCAAGTAAATCCTTCCAATAATAAAAAAAAAAAAGTATTAAGCATTTTCATTTCTGTCATGACATTGTCAGGACATTAGTGTAACCCTAAGTCGGCTCCAAAGAAATGATTTAAACGGCAAAAATAAAATGTAAAATTATATCAAACACATGAACATGAAAATTGAAATCCAATATATCATCATTTCCTTATAATATACTAGTATTCATTTGAATCAACTATTTACTAGTGAATTACATTCGGATTTCGGTCTAAGGTATCCGCACTTGTCTCCGGAAATCTGTATCTGTATGTTATCTTCACCTCCTTTATAGGAGATCAGTGATTTCTCACTAAGGTATATATATCCATCCACCACAGTGTTAAAAATAATCCGACCGTGCAAGGGCTGTATAGCCAGTCAAGGTCGTTAAAAACTTCCATTTGTTGTTAAAAATAGTCCAATCACTCAATCACCAGTTATATTACATCATGTAAAATTGGCTAAAACACATTTTCTATATACAGTCAATAAAAGTGTCTCTCTATTTAATAATATTTCGTTGTTATTTTAAAACTCATATTTGTGAAATTTATATATTATATCCACACAAGTTGTTCACATCCGTTTTTAAACTGGTCAAGGTGTTCTTCTAGTCCAAATAATTATGACGTCTGGCAAGGCTATTTTAATTTTTTTCTGGGACGCCTTCCTAAGCGTCCCAGAAAAAAAATAAAATAGCCGTCCCAGACGTCATAATTATTTGGACTAGGTGTTCTTCACGATCTCCATGGAAAATATTCACGCTTTCCCTTTTTGCTCAGATAATAGAACATTGTAAATCTCTATCTGAAAATACTGACCAAAATGAATCAAATTCGAAAGCAGGTATGATCACTTTTCATGACGATTGCAAGTTCTCGAAGGGGGGGGGGGGGGGGGGGGGTGTTTACACAATGTAATTTCAAGGCCCAAAAAATTGCAAAATATAGGCTACTGAGGCACCACGAATTTTGATGAACGTCTTGGGTTCAACTAAAAAGTACACCCTATAGGCGGATATAGGGGGGGGGGCTAGGCTCCCCCTTTTGAGAAAAAATTTGGTTGTTTATATAGGGAATTACTGAAGTGTGGCTGGAGTGGGCCCCCTCTTATGTCAGTCAGTGGGCCCCCACTTATGAAAAATTTATGGATCTGCTAAAAAAAAAAATAGATAGCCCTGCATCCTCTAAATTCACATCTCATACATGTATTTTAAAAGAAATTTACCATTTACCACTGAATCACCCACCCATTTCAGAGCTTATACATGTATCTCATGACCAGGAATTATTACAAATTTGATATGCCTGTACAGATTCTTTATAGCGGTTATGTTATATTATTCCTATAGGTTAGATAGTCATATATATTTATACAACTAATCATGCTAATCATGCTACTTAGGAATGATAATCCATTGACAATATTAATTACTTTTAAAAAATGTACTGCAACTTGATTAATATCATAAAATTATCAAATTAATAGTGTTATGACAGTGGATTCAAATTACAACTAGGTTGTGAGTGCCCTGAAAATGTAAAAAAAATCAGCTTGCATATATTTATGTACACTTTTATAATACATATTTTCTTTGCCTGTAACTTTTATGTATTGAGCAAAAATTATAATAGATATATAAAATTGAGAATGGAAATGGGTAATGTGTCAAAGAAACAGCAACCCAACACAACCAAAGAGCAGACAACAGTCGAAAGCCATCAATGGGTCTTCATTGGAGCAAGAAAATATGTTTTTTCTTGGTAATTTATTTGGCAAATTTGTATTCATGTGTTGATAATAACAATGCAAAATTAATTAAATTTGGCTTTGAATAATTTAGTATAATAGATTTAGTAATTGTATGTACATTTGCTTTATATTTACAGGATGGAGAAAGATGTTCACTATGAATCAAAAATTCAATACAGAGGACTTTTATATACATGTATCAACAAAAACACTATCAGAATATGCACATATACATCAAGAAACAGTTATCAAATGGAATGTCAAAGCCGAGTAATGTTGAAAGCAAAACTATTTTGTTTAAAATAGAAAACAATATGACTAGAATATATTAACATGATTAAGGGTAAGTAATCTAAATGTGTCTGTTCAAGGTAACACCAGTTGGTTATTTTACAATGCGCTATGATTTCAATCCCACAAATATGAAACAAAACATGATAGACAAATATGAATTAACACTATTTTGATAATGAAATAGACTGAAATATTTTACATTTAACAGTCAGACAAGAAAATTGACAATGGAATAAATTTTGAGTGGAAGTTAAAATTTATAGTTTATAGGTCAAAAGAATCATACACAGACTTTAAGGCCAAATGTTATACTGTTTATAGTTTAAAGATTTTATACTATATGTATTATCTATGCTGTATAATTTCAAGATAGTTTCATTTGGATTTAACACCTAATTTCCAGAATGAAGGGTACAGTAATTTGAAATTTATTAATAAAGATTTAAAACAATATAAGGGAATTAACTCTTACATGCATATGATGTGCATCATATCCATGAGAATGTCAGATCACATATGGGTAAAAAATGCCGATATAACAATGACATATAATATATTAAAATTATCATTTATCATTACTTTTCAATTGAATCAACAAACTGTATTTAATTACAAATTTTTTTTTTATTTTCAGTACACTGTCAGCATGGTCAGAAGAAAATTTTTACTGGAGGATGAATATTTTGATACCTGGAATCAGCAATGTATATGAAAATGAAAATAAGATATATTCATGTACAGAATGGTAAACATGTGGTTCATTTGTTTATTAGCAGACATTTTTGTTGAACTTATGCAGGATTGAACAAATGGCTATGGGCTCAATGTGTAGTAAAAAGAGGATTTTGAAATATGCAAGATTCATCAACGTTAAAATGTGCACAAGTGAAATGTCACCATATTTAGTAAAAAAAAATCAGATTATTGACTCAGGTTTTTTTCATGAAAAAAAAAAGTTTCAAAGCAATATCACTGTTGTATAATTGATAAGATTCCTCGTTTTTGTCGAGCCTGCAAATTTTGTTGAAAGCTCTACAAAGGGATAGTGATCCGGCCGCTATGGAAGTGGGGTTAGGTAACTACTGAAAAGGTTTATATTTTAAAAGGTTGAAGACCTAGACGCTTCATCCTTGGTATATACATGCCTCATGTTAAGAAGTTTCTGTCAGTCACATGTCCAATGTCCTTGGCCTCATTTTCATGGAACAGTGACTTCTTGAAAAGATAAGATTTTTTGTAATGTTAAATTCTCTCTCATTATAAGTAATAGGATGCATTGTAACTATATTTGGTATGCCATACCTTGCAAGGTCCTCATGCCCGTCAGACAGTTTTCACTTGTCCTCATTTCATGGATCAGTGAACAAGGTTAAGTTTTGGTGGTCAAGTACATATATCAGATACTACATTTATAAGCAATAGTTCTAGGATATTTGGTGTATGGAAAGACTGTAAGGTGTACATGTCCAACGTGCAGGTGTCATCTGACCTTGATCTTATTTTCTTTGTTCAGTGGTTATACATGTACATGTACATGTAGTTTAGTTTTTGTGTTTTGGTCTGTTTTTCTTATACTGTATACAATAGGTCTACTGTATTTGGTGTACGGAATGATTGTAAGGTGTTCATGTCTAACTGGCAGGTGTCATCTAACCTTGACCTCATTTTCATGGTTCAGTGGTAAAAGTTATCTGTATGGCATGGTATTCTGACCTTGAATTCTTTTTATGAACCATTGACAATCTTAAGCGCATTTGACACTTCTAGTAAAACCCTTGATGTTATAGACGTTCAACAAATATAATATCATAAGTAAAGCAGACGAGACATTACAGCATTTGCGCTCTGGTATTATATAGTCTGTAGTATATGGTTAAGGTAGCACAATACAAAGATTTTATAACTCCAACTCCCAAGTTTTAAAATGCTGTAACTTTCTAAATAATGCTTGAAAATTTATAAAAGTGGTAGTTTTCGATAGATAACAGATTGCCCTTTCAAATTAATGCAAAGTTAGTATTATGCTACAATTATGTAACCAATTATAATTTTAACTGTGTCTAAAATATTTTTCAACAAATTTCCACTTTCAAATGAAATTAGCTTCTGCATAGGTATCCCTAGAGGTTTAATTTTATTATATGTTGTCCCTATGGCCATTATCTACAAAAGGGTGTCTCAGATTTCAGATAGAATGTATAGAACAAGTTTTACACCTAATTAAACATTATCTTCTTTTATGTGGTTAGGATGTTTACACTAATTAGAGATTTATGAGAGAATTGAATACCATAGAGACAATCTGAGACACTCTTTTGAAGCCCATGATGTGTTAATTAAGATTTCGTTAATATTTTCTGTATAGTTAAAGAGATGATAGAGCTAAATTCATTCAAGTAAACTTACACAGATTTTGCCACTTATTACATAATAATTGATTACATAATGATTGCATAATAAAAATATTGCATTCATTTAGAAGATAAATCTTTTATCTTTCTATATATATAAAAAAGAAGATGTGGTATGAATGCCAATGAGACAACTATCCACAGAAGACCAAAATGACACAAACATTAACAACTATAGGTCACCGTACGGCCTTCAACAATGAGCAAAGCCCATACCGCATAGTCAGCTATAAGAGGCCCCGATAAGACAATGTATCACAATTTAAACGAGAAAACTAACGGCCTTATTAATGTAAAAAAATGAACGAAAAACAAATATGTAACACATAAACAAACGACAATCACAGAATTACAGGCTCCTGACTTGGGACAGGCACATAGTATTACATAAATAATGTGGCGGGGTTAAACATGTAAGTGGGATCCCAACTCTCCCGCTAATCTGGGACAGTGGTATAACAGTACAACATAAGAACGAACTATAAAAATCAGTTGAAAAAGGCTAAACTCATCAGATAGACAAAAAAGTATACCTCTTTTATTATTTTCTACGCATTCATAAGACAGTTACAGCATTTCAAAGGTAAGTGATTGGAAGTAAACAAATCTCTGTATTGTGCTACCTTAAAGCAATCTACATCTGCGTTGTATACAAAGAACTTAAGAAAGTGCTGTTGCACAAAATGTTGGTTATCGATCAATCTCAAATTACTCATGAAAAATGCTGTTTTGCTGTAATTTTTTGTTTGATGGATATCATTTTGTTTAAACGTTGCATATTCATATTATTGACTAAAAAGTGTCGGTCTGCCTGAATTGCACTTGGCCGATTGTTAGATTTTAATACTTTATCTACAATTAACATCAATCATTATGAAAGTATCAATCTACAGGAAGAAATATTTGAACTGAAGAAAACAGTTAACCATCTAAGGAATTTGATAAACAATAAACCCATTGTAACTGACAAAGGGACACAAGTTACTACTTGTGATGCTTCTACAAAAACTGATGATTCCCAAATACTGGCAAATACAAAATCTAAAACTAGTAGCAGTGGAACTCAAATTCATCCTGATTTAAAGGACAGTACCATGCAAACATCCCTCCTGAGGTGCATTTAAACAATGTTGAAAGGTGCATTTAAACAATGTTGAAAGGTGCATTCAATCAACTCCTGATGTTAAAAATATCTCTAAATCCTACTCCCAGGAAAACAAGGGCAAAAGACTTGGGAATAGATCCCAACAACAGAAAATTAGTAGAAATTTTGATAACAACAACATTCTGGTGATCGGAAGTTCCCTTCTGAAAAGCATAAATACAAGAGACCTGATGTATCAACAAATAGAGGTGTAAGAATTATTGATATTATCAATATTGTTAAAGATACAGACATAAGGCAATATCAATCAATCATTGTCCATATTGGTGGGAATGATATAAGCAATGGTGCCCCCTGGATTTGATCCAAGAGAACTATGAAAGTTTGCTGTACTTGCTCAGATCTAAAGCAAATATGAACACCAACATTATTGTGTCAAGTGTACCCCAAGACAGGATACAGATGTAGAACCGATCAATAATATTTTAATTGATATGTGTGACTTTTACAATTTACAATATATAGATCATAGCAAATGTTTCTGTGATGACTATGGTTAATATGTCAAAAAAACTTTATATCAAAGAGATGGCATTCATCTTACAAAAATGGGAACAATGGTATTTTTACAAAACATTGATCAATATGTAAAAATTCTTAAACTTTCATCAAACAATGATTACTGTCAATACTGTAGTGAAAGAGGTCATGACCTAACTACATGTAGACATGGTAAACCCGTGTCTTGTTTCTCCTGTAAATCATTTGGTCATAAGGAGAAATTTTGTGATCTGTATTGGAGTTAAAAAAAAAAGAAGATATAGCCATTTCATCTTTAAAATTTATTTCTAAAAACGAAAAAACTTCCACAAACTACTTTGATGTTTTAAATCAAATTTGTCAAGAATGTAATAATTACACATGTATCTGCCTTACAAACGGGAGTCTAAATTATCTTTTTAACAAAAGTGAAAAAAAACACAAAACTTAAACATTCTTCAAGTAGAATGGACAAATCTATTGTTAATTTTTCTAAAACTACTCTAAGTGATTTGAACAAAATAAATGCAATCATCAGTATGACTAATGCTGGAAATTTTACAGTGAATGACAATCTTTGTGTAACCGTTACAGAATCGGATAATGGTACTTACATGTATGAATCTAATGATGAGGTAATTAATTTACAATGTACTGATATGAATGTGTTATGCAATCCCCCTGAGGCATTATCACCTGTTGATCTTAAGCTTTGTTTTTCTTTTGGATTAAGTGTATTAGTGACAGCATGTTTATTTGCCTTACTTAATAATAATTGTTATGAATTACCTAATTTACAAGAAACATCTGAAGATAAGGATAAAGTTTATGACTTTTCTTCAACAAAGGGTATAAAAATATGTTCACATAATGTCAACAGACTTGAACACAAGCTGGATGAAATCAAATACAATTTAATGTTTTCTGAAAATCCTCCAGACATATACTGTTGTTGTGAAACATTTTTGGACATTAACACCCAGGATAATTTTATACAAATTCCTGGGTTCATTTTAAATAGAAAAGATAGACTATTTCGAAGTGGAGGTGGTTTGGTTGCTTATTTTTCAGAAAAAGTAACATTTACTGTGGATTCATTATTATTCGTTGGATACCAATTTTCGTGGATTTCGTGGGAACAGGTGAACCACGAAATTAAATGTTCAACGAACACTGAATTTTCTATAGGCTTGTATGCAGATTTTGGCAAAACCACGAAATTAAATATTCACGAACATGTAAATTTTTCTCAATCCACGAAAATTGGTACTCACGAAAATAAATGAATCCACAGTAATAGAAAAGCTGAATTTGAAATAAGTGACATTGAAACAATGTGGTTTGAAATAAAACCAGTTCACAAAAAATCATTTTTATTATGTTCAGTATACAGACCTCCTAGTTCACTAATTAATTGGATTGATGAATTTGAAAAAGAAATTACAACTGCTATCAATCATAATTCAGATATTATTTTAATATAAATTTTTTAAAACCCAATAAACAACCACAAAAATCATCGCTAAGTTTATTAGAAACCTACAACCTCAACCAGATAAATCAAGAGGCAACAAGAGTTACACCTGATTCAAGTACACTAATTGATCATGTTTATGTCACCAATAAAGATTTGATACTAGAATCACATGTTGCTAAATTTACAATAAGTGATCATTATCCAGTTTGTTTAACTAGAAAAGAAAAAAATTCAACTTATATCAAAAAAGATATTCATACTACCATTTCTTACAGAAATTAAAAAAAATTCAATGAGGCTAATTTTCTAAGTGACTTAGCTATTGCACCTTTTGATAAAATTGAACATGAAAGTCACCTAAATACATGTATTCAGATGTGGTATGACATATTTAATGCAGTTCTAGATAAGCATTCACCAATTGTTACTAAAAGAGTAAAAAGAGACAGACAACCTGAATGGTTCAATAATGAAATTGCATATGCCAGAAAAATGAGAGAAAAATACCATAAATTAGGAATGTGGTCCGAGTTCAAATTTTGGCGAAACAGGACAAAACACATAATCGATGAATCAAAAAGAAATTTTTATTCAAAGATGGTAAAAGATTCAAAAG
Organism: Mytilus trossulus; assembly: GCF_036588685.1. Lineage (NCBI taxonomy): Eukaryota > Metazoa > Mollusca > Bivalvia > Mytilida > Mytilidae > Mytilus > Mytilus trossulus. The sequence continues at coordinate 82,503,958 of NC_086375.1, forward strand.
CTTCTAAAGATTTGTGGAAATGTATTCACAGTCTTAACCCATCACAACAAGAAAAGCCATATGAACTTTTAAATGAAGATGGTATTAAAACTAATAATGTCAGGGACATTTGTAATGTTTTAATTAGTTTTTTACATCTTGTGTTGAAAACCTGAGGACTGACAGTTGTATGAGCAAAAATCAAAAGAAATTTACTAAGTCAGACCAAGTAAAATTTTCAATTCCACCAGTTACAATAAATGGTCTATTTAATGAGATGATCACATGACATAAATAAATCCACCGGATCTGATAACATAGGACCATTTTAAAATTGAGTGCTCCTTTCATAACTTCATCTTTAACTTACATTTTTAACAGAATAATAAATACAAGTACATTACCCTGTGTTTTAAAGAATGCAAGAGTAACCCCTGTTTTTAAAGGTGATGAAAAATTCATGGCAACAAATTATAGACCAATTTCTGTACTTCCCGTTTTATCAAAACTTTTAGAAAAGCATGTTTCAAAACATTTGTTTGACTATCTGAAAAGATTAGATCTTTTACACCCAGCACAGTCTGGGTTTCGACAAGAACACTCTTGCCAAACTGCTCTTATCAATATCGTAGATAAATGGATACAGGATATGAATGATGCTAATATCAACTTAGCAGTCCTGTTGGATTTTAAGAAAGCTTTTGATGTAGTAGATCATGCTATTCTTTGTAAAAAGCTTGAAATTTATGGATTTGATAATACTGCTGTTTCTTTTTTTAAATCATATTTGAATGAAAGAACTCAACAAGTACAAATTGGCAATGCTCATTCTGAAAAACTTGTAAAACAGTATGGTGTCCCCTAAGATTCCGTTTTAGGCCCCCTTCTGTTTATATTATACATAAACGACCTTCCTATTTATATGAAAAATTGTTGCACTGATTTATATGCTGATGATTCAACTTTACATCTTTCTGGTAATTGTTATCAAACTCTACAGTCAAAGGTACAAGAAGATTTACATTGTGTAGAGGCATGGTGCAATGATAACAATATGTTCATCAATAAAAATAAAACAAAATATATGATTATTGGAACGAAGCAAAGAGAAATGCCTCATTACAATGAGAGTTGTTTAACTATTAACAATCAAGTGATACAATCTTCCACATGCGAAAGTCTTTAAGGCATTAAAATTAACCCTTCCCTGACATGGACAACCCAAATTGACTTGATCTGCTCAAAAATATCATCTAGACTATATCTACTATTAAAGATTAAAAAAATTCTAAATCTAGACTGCAGAAAATTATTCTATAATGGTTATATCTTGCCACTAATTGATTATTGTTTTATAGTGTGGAGTAGTTGTAGCAGTGAGGGTTTAAAAAGGATATTAAAATTACAAAAGAGGGCTGCTAGATTAATACTAGAAACAGACCCATTCGCTCCTTCTGCACCCTTATTCAAACATTTAAACTGGATGACAGTTGAACAGAGAATAAAATATCATAAGTTAGTGATGACATTTAAGTGCGTTAATAATGATGCCCCATCATATCTTACTAACAAGTTCAATTATGTTTCAGACAGAAATCCATACCCCTTGAGAAATGCTGTTCAAGGAAACCTCATAATCCCTAAACCAAAACAGAATTATCTAAAAAAATCTTTTATGTATTCTGGACCATTTTTGTGGAATGATTTGCCAATACCGTTAAGAAACATTACAAATATTAATTCTTTCAAATACAAAATAACAGATCATTTATTGAAATCAACCTAGCTGTATAAATAATATTTAAAACTGATCATGTCATCATGTTTATTTTTTCATCACATTTTATCAAGTTGTATTGAACATTATTATCACACTTGACTTTTTATACTAATGTATGTATGCAATTGCAATGTATATGTTTGCATTTTGTTTGATTTTTCATTACGAGGGCCTCAGGGAAGATTAGTTATATAGCTAACTGTGTAACCCTCTTAAAATAAAGTATTGTTGTTGTTGTTGTTGTTGTTGTTGTTGTTGTTGTTGTTGCTGTTGTTGTTGTTGAACAGTTTTCATTAGCATTGATTAACAAATTGTTTACATTCAAAGTTGTCATTTAACTGTTTTTTGCATTTTTATGTATTTGCAATTGTGTAATTAAACACACAATGTACACTATTTGCTACACAATCATATATTCATATGCATTTATATGTAAAGTTGTATTTATTTGTCATTATCTGTATATTTCAGATCTGTCGTTGCCTTCTACTATATCAATAAAGTATTTGAAAAATTTGCCTTAATTCATCTGGGCCTTATTCCACCTGGTCACATTAAAATGACCACCATTCAAGATTGTCGCTAGTACGTCAATATATGAAGTCCTCAAATGATAATCCGTAGTTTTACGTGATGAGTATACGAAGTTTCAAACAAATAGGTAAAGCAAATTTTTCTTAACTTTTTTTATGAATTATCTGGCGGCCTTAAATAAATATGGCCACACAGAGCAGGCATTTTGATGTTTCTGGAATGTGTCCATAGCTTTACAAAAAATATGGCCTCCACTAAACTCTGCGTGTATTATATGGGAACCCTTCTGGACATGTCTGGAGCAAACGTGGAATCGTGTGCACTTAATTAATGAAATGCAAATATAAAAGCAACTAATATCTCAATTATTTGTTAAACAATTGAAAGGTCTTTCCTGTAAAAGTGTTGTTTTCGTAATGTACCTTATACGACCTTTCGTTTGATAGACCAAGAGCATACTTTCTGAAACTTTTCGCTTTTAACACTTAATGACCTCTTCCGCCTACATTTTTGAGATCGGAATTATGATATATGTAACATAGTGTAGATGAGCTTTAATTTGATGTGCGACAACGCCATGTTCTAGAAAGTTTGATTTTTGCGCTTAATAACCCTATCCAACTTATTTTTAGAGGTCGAGAATTTGATATTTCAAATGTACACATCATGACCTTTCATTTGATATACAATTACCCTATCTTAAAGAAAATTAATATTTTGCACTCAATGACCCTATCCAACCCATTTTTGGGAGACGTCAATTTGAAAATTAAAATGTACGCTTTATGTTCTTTCATTTGATATGCGACAACCTTACCATCTGAGAAATTTGAATGTTTGCACTAAATGACCCCACCCGTCCCCCTGGGATGAAAAGGGGGTTTTAAATTTTCATTTTGAAGTAGAGTCCTTCAATTTGATATATCAGATGACCCCATTTGACAAAGTGCAAATAATGATGCAATATCAACTATATAAATAGAAGTTATGAAACTTACAAAGTCAATGCAAAACTTGAAAATTTCAAATTTATTTTTTTTTTCTTTTTTCCATGGAATGTTTTTGGTATTTGGTCAAACATATAACTATCTTAACTTCTTCAATTTCTAAAACATTTTAAGTGGTAAGCTCTTGTTGATTCAGAAATACATGCCTCCGCTCGCAAAACTTCAAACTGCATTATCTCTAAAACGACAATATATATCTCAAATCTGTTAAATGATAAATGATCTACAGTTGAAGGACAACATTATAGATAAAGAATTTGGACAATTTCAAAGTTCACCAAGGTCACAATTAATCATCAAATATATGATGCAATACCAAACTTCAGAAGTCGTAAAGACATGGGACTATCACCATTCAACACAGGACCACTTGACCTTTCAAATATCACAAGGTCAAAGTCATTTAGTACTGTGAAGGTCAAGGTGAAATTTCAACATGACCTGACATTGACCTCAAATTGAAGGTCTTGAATTACTGAACATCTTTGTAGTTTATAGTAGGTTGATATCTGTTACCTTTAAAAAGATACTATACTTTTAAGAATCATCCCGTTGTAACTTTTAAACAGACGTTTGGACATTTTTGGGCTTATTGAATAAAATGTAGAACTCGTCGAGAGGAACAATTTATACGCTGTATGTATGCAGCAAAGTCTTATCGTTTTTCTAATATGTAAGCTTGAAATTGCAGCGTAATTTATTTTTGAACTCTTTGACCTTGGGTGCACATTAAAGGTCACATGAATAAAAGATTATTGGTGAAGGTTTCAAGTCTCTATGACTTCTGTTTCTCGGAATAGATTTTTTTTTTAAATATTTATAATTCTTAAAGGGAAATAACTCTTTATAAGGCTTAGTAAAAAGTGAATTGTTTATGTTTATAAACATTACAATGTGTTCTTGTACATAATCGATTCTATCTCTAATACTTAAAAAAAAAAAGGCAAATAGAAGAAATTGCTTCAAAGGGACATAACTCTCAAAGTGGATGATGAAATTTTACGCATCTCATATGGCAATACATCATGATGAGATCTACCTATTGTCCAGAAAAATTTTTGCAGACAAAAAAAAATGTAACATAACAAACAGAGATGTCATATAGAAATCATAAGTTATTGTCCAGATAAATGTTACTTTATGATGAGGTCTACCGATGGTCCATATTCGGTCTTGATAACTCCAATAGAAACGAGGGGAGGTCATGTCAAACAAATGCTGGATGAAAAAAAAACATGACAAAAAAACATTTAAACATTAAAGGTCACATGAATAAAAGATTATTGGTGAAGGTTTCAAGTCTCTATGACTTCTGGTTCTCGAAATAGATTTTTTTTTTTAAATATTTATAATTCTTAAAGGGAAATAACTCTTTATAAGGCTTAGTAAAAAGTGAATTGTTTATGTTTATAAACATTACAATGTGTTCTTGTACATGCTGGCAGTTTCAAATCGATTCTATCTCTAATACTTAAAAAAAAAAAAGGCAAATAGAAGAAATTGCTTCAAAGGGACATAACTCTCAAAGTGGATGATGAAATTTTACGCATCTCATATGGCAATATATCATGATGAGATCTACCTATTGTCCAGATAAAGTATTGATATCTTTAAAAACAACGCAGTGGGGGGGGGGGGGGGGTGCATGTCGAAAAAATAAAAATAAAAGGGAGATAACTTCTTAAGGGGATGATGAAATCCTTCACAGCCTCATGTGGTATTACTTTATGATGAGGTCTACCGATGGTCCATATTCGGTCTTGATAACTCCAATAGAAACGAGGGGAGGTCATGTCAAACAAATGCTGGATGAAAAAAAAACATGACAAAAAAAACAATAAGGTCTTTCCTCGCATAGAGGAAAGACCTTAAAAACGGTTGCCCTGAACGATGAGGATATGTTTAGGCATCATCATGTTGTACTTCCTTGAGTAAATGTGGGGGTTAATGTTTTGGAATACAAGAGAGAGTCACCGATAGTGTATGAATTAACAAAACATGTTCTTCTTTTTTTTTGATAACGTCTAAAATTCATAACTTATGATTTCTATATGACATCTCTGTTTGTTATGTTACATTTTTTTTGTCTGCATACAATTGTGGTTTATTAAAAGTTATTTTCATATCAACCAAACAATATTTTTTCATAATCAATTTATGTTAGCCTAAAGATTTTTCAAAATAACCGCCATTCAATATGAGCCACATTTTCATTAATTTCGATTAACATAGAAATTGATGTGATCACTGTCATTTATTTTTTACCATTTTTTATGTCAAAAGCTTAACTTATATACCTTTCAGGCTTTGTTTTTACTATTTTATAGAAGTCCAACATCCCTCATTTTAGAAATGGCACATTTTCCTCAAATTTTGACCTTTAGATTGAGCCATACGCTATTTTTCCATAACCAATATTACTAAGTAGTATGCAAAATTTAATGCTTTAACCACAATCTGAGTACAATCTGCATAAATCGACTGGACTATATGGTCTCCCGAGAGTAATTATAACATACATGAGTAAACAAAACAATATGTAACACAAGATTGATCTTATTATTTTGTTTTTTTGTAGGTTTCTTTAATTTATGTTCTGCTACATGTAGTTTCAATTAAAATAGCAATCCTTCACAATACATTGAAATGTATTTAACGATATACTCTCATATACTCGTCGATCAATCATACTTTTAAAGTTTCTTGAGTGGAGGACTTTAGAAGGTTCTTTATGAATAATGATTGTTGATGAATCCGAACTTTGTTCTGATCGTGGATTAAAGCGATACATGTGTATTGTACTACCCTTCCAATCTTATTCTTTATGATGACTATTTTATAAAAATGGAAAGAAAATAAAAACGTTATAGATGGGAAATGTATTGATTATGTGTTTCAATTGGAAAATGAAGGCCTGGGTGTAGGTAATATTCAACCTTGAGTTTTCAACCAAAAACTAAATACTTAAACAGTAGATGTGGCGATAAATAAGATAACGTTCCTGGAGTAGATTGTATAAATATGAGAGGAATGTTATAGATTAAACAAAACAGAAATGGTGAACGTTGCACGGTAGAGTTGGTAAAAAAAAACGATTTAACATGTGTTAAATCAAAGGGCCAAACTGTTTAAAATGTGTTACAATCCATAGAAATCTTTTTTTTTAAACTTTTAATACAATGCAATTATAAAGTCCAAGCTAAATACGACTAAGATCCGAAATCTAAACCCGACCAACCTTTGTTGTGTGTGAGCCAGTAACGTTATTTAATACCTTAGGAATTGTAAAACTGAAGATTTTGTGTCTGTGATTTGGTGGATTGTTGCTTTCAATCCTTTAAATATCTGTAAAATTAGTTATTTTAAGAAAGAGGATGGTTTTCATTAAGAAATATAAGCCAGTAAGAGGCAACATAAGGTTTCGTACAGATAGTTGATAGCCCAATCACCGAGCTAAAAATCTGGTGCATCTATTGAATGACGTCACAGCAATGTTTCAAATTCCCATGATGCAGTTCAAACTTTTGTTTGTTTCTTAAAGACATCACACATTCCACGAAGATTTGATGATAGAAATGGGGAATGTGTCAAAGAGACAACAACTGTATGATAATTTGGGGAACTTGATTCTACTGGTAAACAAAATATTCCTTAACTTGTTTCATATAAACCTTTTTTGGAATCGGAGCTACATGAAAAAACCTCGAATGTTTTTTTTAGTTTTGGCTTATTTTTAGTCAGAAAAATTTATTGACATTCCAACGTGTTTTTTTGTTGTCTCCATTTACAATCATTGAAACGGAAAACTTACAGTAGAAAATACAAATGGCGAATAGAATTGACAGAATGCATTTAGAACACTGTCGATACACCCAATACTAAATTGTCTTCCATCAGTGATGTTATCTGTGATGGATTTGTTTGTCGTCTATGTCTGTTCTTCTTATCAAAGTATCTCATTTCTTTTGAAGATTCGAATTAAATTTATGAAAAAACAACAGATCGTAGGATTTGTATACAGAAAATATAATTCCAAAATTGAAATGGTTGGTTTGTCAAATTCAACACAAATAACTCCAAATATCATTAAAAAATTGAATTGTGCTAAATAAAACAGATTTATGTATTTGCAAAGAATCCAAAAATCAAAGATCTTTCATAATTAAAAACAAACACAATAAAATATTTCCAAAATATAAAAACGAACAACATAAAAAAGTCAAAGTTTGATTTGACTACTCGCAGCGACAACTATGTTTACATGTGAAGCGTTCTTCATAAAAAAACATCAATTTTGCACCCAGCCTGTAACTCAGGTATAAAAACTAGTAATTGGACGCTTCGTTGTTTACAAATTGTGTAATGTGTTTGATCTTTGATTTTGCTATTTGATAAAGAAGATTTCGTTTTGAATTTTCCTGTGATTCTTTTTTTAATTTTATTTTTTACTGGTTTTATAACAAATAACTTCGCTTTCCGTGGTATAATGAGGAATGTACAGATTTTACAGTTCAATACCACGGATCATTGGGTCATACTAATTAGCGATATATAAAGGATCTCAGAAATGACTACTGTAAAACCATTCAAACTAATATTATTGATTTAATTAAATGTTAAAGTTCTGCTAATTTAAAGAAAGTCCTCCTCCCCCTTCCCCCATTTTGTTTTAATTTTTTTTTTATTTTTTTTTTATCAAAGAACGATATTCAAATCGATTAATTGTCAGCTATTGAATAAAGTTAATAAAGTAATAAATAGTTTAATTTCTGAATTATGATTATCTTGAAAATTAAACAAACTAATAACTTCTTTCAATTATATATCTATTTTTATATTTTCGTAAGTATTTTTTTCTTCTTCCTTATTTACTTATTTTGTTTTTTTCTGAGGAAATTTTTAACCGCAAATTCAGCGATTGCCTGAGATTATAAAATCGTAGTTGATTTTTCAATAGAAGTGATTTTAAACATATCATATAAAATTGTTTGTCATCTTCTCTTTCTTTACTAAAATAAAAATGCCGCAATAACGATCTTTTGTATGACTATTAACTATCTTTCAGGAAAATGAAATTGGGATTCAAAGTCGGTGTGTACCTTTGCACGTGGCTGCTGACCTTTTATGCTTTACTCTAAACCAGTATTTCCTTCATGATACGTGACTAGCCTTTTCACATTAATTCAAATTCAAATCTGTCGCAAATTTTCCATTTGTACACATTCATAATAAGTTACCATTTGACGTAGAAACTCTGGCCTTTTTTTTAACCGACATTACAATACAAGTCTCTTTATAAATAAAGAATGTCTTCAAGATACAATCGTTTATTTGCAGAAAGTCTATACATCTGATTTATCATTTTGAAAATTTAAATGAGCGCGTAAAAATAAAATATGTAAAATGACTTGTGGTGTGATGGCCAATTACAAACGTATCCATTAGAGTTAAAACGAAGCCATTGTAATAACTTATATATGTATCTAGTTGAAAAAATAAAACAAACCTACCTGAAGTACCCGGTCTATACATTTAAATGTGAAATAGCTTAATCTGGGAATAGAATTACGTAATTGGTAAATCCAGCGTGGTTATATACAACAGGCAAGCGGAATGTATATAGACGCTTGTTTTCTCCTGTTAACTAATAAACTCAAAATCGTTCAAACTTTTTTTGTCGCTTTTTTTAATTCCCGCATTTGCACAGATCGCAGAACTCTATTTCCTTCTTCCTGTCTCGTTGTCGTTAGACTTTTATGAGTCTAGTTAAATATAGGAACTTAAGGAACACAATACAAATATTTCATTTTAATATTTCTTTGTCTTTGATATGAATTAGTTTGCATAGGTACCAGGATTATAATTTAATACGCCAGACGCGCGTTTCGTCTACATAAGATTCATCAATGACGCTCAGATCAAAACAGTTAAAAAGCCAAACAAATACAAAGTTGAAGAGCATTGAGAACTCAAAAATTCCAAAAAGGTTGTGCCAAATACGGCTAAGGTAATCTACTCCTGGGGGTAAGAAAATCCTTAGTTTTTCAAAAAATTCTAAGTTTTTTTAAAAACAGGAAATTTATAAAAATGACCATATAATTGATATTCATGTCAACACCGAAGTGCTGACTACTGGGCTAGTGATACCCTCGGGGACCAAACGTCCACCAACTAGCAGTGGCATCAACCATGGGGTGTAAATAGTTATCAAAGGTACCAGGATTATAATTTAATACGTCAGACGCGCGTTTCGTCTACATAAAACTCATCAGTGACGCTCAGATCAAAACAGTTAAAAAGCCAAGCAAATACAAATTTGAAGAGCATTAAGGACCCAAAATTGTGCCAACTACGGCTTAGGTAATCTTCTCCTGGGGTAAGAAAATCCTTGTGTTTAGCCATTGTTGTTAATAGCAACAATATATAATCGGCAGTACAATTTCGGTATGTATAAGAATTTACAAAGACAGGCTCGAGTAATCACCCTTTGAATACGTGTTACTGATTTTACATTATACAACACCGATAATGAGGTTTTCAAAAGTCGTTTAACATAAATCAACCTGAGTCATTGAATATCTAAACAATTAATCCTTACATATTTTTAAAAGATGTCAATTCAACAAGGAAATTAGATTGTTTAATATTGTTTAATTGCTATAAGTTAATTATGGCAACAGTAGTATACCGCTGTTCGAAATTAATAAATCGATATACAAATAAAATATGTAAGATGGCCTGTTACAAAAGTATCCATTAGAGTAAAAACGAAGTCGTTGTAATTACATTTACTTATATATGTATCTAGTTGAAAAAACAAAACATAACTACCTGAAGTACCCGGTCTATATTTAATGTGAAATAGCTTAATCTAGGAAAAGAATTACGTAACGGGGATATCCAGCGTGGTAATATACAACAGTCAATCGGATTGTGTATGGTCCGAGTACACAGTTATTTCGTAGTGCATTTCTTTTAGACAATAAATAAAAATAAAAAAAATCCCACCTACGCTTTCTCAATAAATTTTTTCCAGTGTGGTACTACTTTTGGGACAAATTATATCAAAATTATAGAAAACTTCATCAGCTCTAACTCAAAATATGGACAATTTTGTGTTAAGGGGGTCTTGAAATCTTTTGACAGCTTCCGAAGTGCTAATTTTTTACCTTTTTCAGCTGGACCTAATCACTACTTTACCTAAATATTTATGACCCAAATTAATTTACAGTGTCATTTCACCCCCCAACTTGCGATATGAGGCATAAAACATTGAGAATTAAATTCGGAAGGGGTATAAAAAAAATTGGCAAGTAACACACTGTCCACACTAAGGACTATATTCGTGGACAACGAAAATCAAAGGACGATAACTGTGTACCCGGACCTAATAGGATAGAAAAAGATGACCAATCTTTATTAAACTTGGTTTGACAAAAGCTTAATATATTATAAGACTGCTTACTAAGTGTCATAGCAATAGGATATATATTATAGACACTAGGATTATTTCTATATTCAACTTTACGTGTTAAATTTGGACGTTAAAATTGAGAAATTTTAACAATCAACATTTGGGGCTTTTGAAATTAAAATATTGCAAAAAATACTTTTAAAATGCCTTAATATATAATACATCATGTATTTAAAGCAATAGAGTACTCATTTGATATACTAGACTTAGCATAATTTTTCAAAAGTCAAATTTATATGAGCCTGTGCCTAAAAACCGAGGTTTTCCAATGAAGGGGGGCCTTACATAAAGATGTAATATTTTCCAGCAATTTTAAATTTGTGAAGCTTTTTGATTATAAATAATCCTTACATATGAACTTAATGTACTTTAAATGGAAAGAAAACTTACAAATAATATATCATATTAGTTTAAAAGGGTCTTAGGCCAAGTAAGACTAAAAATAATTTAGGGTCAATTTAGGCCGTAGCACATATTTACATTTAAAAATCCATATTGAAGCTATAGGAAATAAAAATTTGTGACTGTTTTATCATTTCTATACTCAGGTGAAATAATACAATAAATCTGAGCACAAAAAGGCTCTTACATTCAACTTTTTTAGCAAACAGTATGGTCTGATACAAAGATTTTTCAATTTTTAGTGAAAAACTTTCTTGCAATTTTAGTCTCAACAGGCTTATATTTGAACCACATGGTATCCTACAGAGGTAAAGAAAGATATTATGTGAAATGAAACGGATACAAAAGACATTGTTAAGTGCTTTTTATACAAATTTAGTGAGGTCTTTATTATGGACTTCAACTTTTATGTGCCATGCTCCTCACATTTAACTTGATCCAAACAGGGCGTTAGACGAGGGTCATTTATACAACACATTTTTCTCATATTGTCTAAGATAATCTTCTTTTCTGTAGATTCAGAGTTCACGAATGAGAAATACAACTGGATTAAAGCATAGAAACACAAAACATGACACATGAAAACATGTCAGATAAAAAGTAAGAATGCCACTTATGCATCAAAATTGAAAAAGCTATGAAATGCTTATTTTGACCATATAATGCCAAAATTGGTCATTTTTGCAGAAATTCTATCAAATAAAAGTTTAAATCCTTTAGTTTTATGCTAGTTGACAAATTGACATCATCAAATCATTCAGGGAAGTTGCCAAAGTACGGATTCTATATTTCCTGATTTCACCTCTTAGGTCCGAGTACACAGTTATTACGTAGTGCATTTCTTTTAGACAATAAATAAAACTTTTCAATTTTAGTTTAGAATGTGCAATACCTGTGTAAATTTTAGAAAAGTCAAATATTTAAATACTATTGCAGGATGAAAGAGAATTAGATTGTATGCACATTTAAAGATCTTTGGCAATTTTTAGTATTCACATCTGACTCACGCCACCTCTAGAATAAGCAGTTTCACAATAACTTTGAAGCCCGGCTTTAATTGCTGATAGAATAGATGTTAATAATTTAAAAACAGGTTTCGTGGAGCACTTGGAAGACCTAGCAATAAACCTTTTTTTTTTTCTTTTTTAATAATGAATTTTATTTATTGTAACAAATAGACTAGCACAACATGTATGAACAAAGCTATACAGAATGGCATTTTCACACAAAGGAAGTATTAATTAATAAAACAACAATTGAATATATATTTGACTGGCGACCATCGGACAGCTCCAAAATAAATGTTTTATGGTCTGTTGTTACTATTTATTTTCATTTTGTAAAGTAGTGAACTAGTTCCCAAAATTCTATGGATAATTATATTTTGGAACCAGCAACGCTTAGTGCTTATAGTATAATTTGTACACGAAGTGTGTATTTTTTTCCAGTTAAAACAAGTCATATTAAGATGGTTCTCTCATTTTTCCATTGCATCTAATGTAACATATTTTTCATTCAATACATTTCCTTTGGACCCTTTTTTGATTAAAAAAGATACTTATGTTTAAAGGTAGTATTGCATGAATTTTTTTCTCCTTTACTTCAATATTGATCGTGTTTAACCACATATTAAGCTAGTGCGCTATTCCATAATAATGTAAATTAGTCTATTGGCCGGCCTAAATTGATATAATTGTTGGAAATTTTGAAATGACATAACTTTGTCCTGGTCATCTAACAAATCTTGCCTTTTCCAAATTCCCGCATTTGCCCAGTTTTTATAGTAGACTTTTGAATCGCCAATTTTCTACCTCCCATAAAGAATACGATAGAATTTCATCAATACATCTTGGTTTTCTTATTTGAATAAGGGTTTTCCAAGCATCAAAAACCTCTTGCCAAAATTGATTTGATGACCTTTAAATAGGCCCAATATAACCTATTTCAATAAAATTTATTTGCTCCTCAAAAGAGACTAATCTCACTCACTTTGAATTCGAAGTATACAGACGTCTTACCCATGTAAGTTTTAGTCCCTGTATGACTGCTTTTAAATTTAGCATTTCTAAACCACCCTAATAATAATCTTGACATGAAAGGTCTCGCTTGACCTTATCTGTCTGGTTTATTATCCCAGATAAAAGCATACATTTTATTTGTTAAATTACGTAACATATTCTCATCTGGACTAGGAATAGATTGAAACAGATGATTTAATTTAGCTATGACCAAAGTTTTTAAAATGGTAATCTTTCCAAAGGGGGTGAGATACTGTTTTGAACATATTTTCAAAGTGTTGTCTATATTATCTAACACTGGCCTATAATTTAAATAAATCATTCTGTGTAGGTCGACTGAGAACGTAATTCCACATAGCTCAAATGTACTGGAGCCCTATTTAAATCCCCACTTTACACAAATTTGATCCTGGCTATGTTTATTGCTACCTATCCAAATAACACTTTGTTTTTTTCTATATTAATGTTAAGTCCCGAGATTTCAGCAAACAGTTGGAGAACACGAAGAGATGCATCGAGCGATTCTGGGGAGCTATCTAATAGCAATGATGTATCATCTGCATATTGAGAAAGTACAAATTATGTATCATCTATATTAATACCCTTTATGTCCTCACTATTTTGTTTACCAAAATGCCTGATATTTCTGCACATAGCAAGAAAATATAAGGGGATAAAGGATCTCCCTGTCTACAGCCTCTCTCTCTATAGTGAAGAATTCTGGGTTTTTGTCACCACAGCTGTTATATCGTTATAGAAGCTTTTTACCCAGGATATAACGGATTCACCAAAACTAAAACTTCTTAATGTATCATTAAGAAATGACCAAGATATGGAATCGAATGCCTTCTCAAAAACAATCAGCAAGATAATTCCTGTGATATTATTTTCTTCAGTAAAATGTAGAATATCATATATTAATCGACAATTTTCGCTTATATATCTACCTGGAACAAAACCAGCTTGATCCGAACTCATTAATTTTGACAAAACAGATTTTATTACCTCTGCTATACAGCTTGATACAGCCAATTTATATGTAGAATTTAGTAGAGTAATAGGTCTTCAATTTTTAAATTTTTTTTGTTTACCATCTTTTGAAATACATGTAATCACTCCCTGCCTCTGGGTTACAGACATTTGGTCCTTCCCATATCCAAAATTTATAGATTTAAGGACAAATTTACCAATATCAATCCAAAAAGATTTCGAAAAATTCTTCAGTGTAACTATCAGACATGAATATACCATGAAATTTGTGAAATCAAATAAACCGTTGTTTGTAAGGACACTTATGTAGTTAAGGTATCAACATTGTGATGGAAGATCCAGTTCTTCATTTTGGTTGAAATTCATTGCCTGGCATAATCCTCGACGGAATCCATCAAAAATTTTAAGCTGTATTTCCAATTGATGGATTAAGGCTCACGGACCTTTCAATAACACATTTCTCAGCGAAGTGTTATTGGCAATTTTGAGGTCACCGGTAATAAAGTGACCAGCCGGATTATATGTGAATTGGGAAATAGCACAAGTACAATCAGAAGATTTAGACTTGAATTCGTCAATATTCAGATCCTGCAAAACGTGATTGCAATTGAAAGTTAGGTTTGTTATAGGTAAAAGTATTGATTGGTACAGACTGATCTGTGAAGTACAGAGGTATTTTCGACTGAACTAATTTATGATGAAGGATATTGCAAGTTGACGCTATCGAGACCTTTGTTGGCAAAGGCACGATTAAAAAAAGATGTTTTTGTCTTTTTCATCTTTTCCAATGCGAACTGGTCTGAAAAGTCTGTGACTGAAATTGAGTTACAATGTATGAATCATCTTCATAATGTTTTTTTTTCTTTTATAAAAATGATAAATTCTATAGTTAGATATGTAAGGATATTTGATCTTGGGAGTACTCATTACTTTCTGTTCATCGTGATTTAGTTCTGAACAAATACCTTGTATACAGTTTCTTATTGATTGATAAACCCAACCTGAGACCTGTCAATTATCAATCTAAATAAGATGAAGAATTTAACATAGTGTTATCACATTGCTAGATTATTTTTACGATGATAATGAATGTGATGCCAATAACTCCTCCTCACAGAACTCATACGTTAGGTCCGTGTTAATTACAGGCAATGATAAGATGCAGTTATTCCATAAAAAGTGTTGTTTATTCTTTACCAGTTTTATAAGTGTAACCACAAATCCAACTGAAATCTTATCAAAGATACCAGAATTATAGGTTTACACAAATACGACGTCTTGTAGCCGGTTTAACAAAGCTCAAAATTTCAATTGACAAAATTGATAAAAATTAAAAGTCTATCAAAATCATGAAACTGTTCTGCATTACCTCATAATTTCATAGGAAAAAAATATTAATTATATTTTATATCATCTATTATTTATTGCCTTTTTTTTTAAAATAGCTCTCTGAAAACAGTTTGAGTTGGGAACCTGTCCAGTACGAAAACTACATACAAGGTGTTTGTTAATCACTCTACTCAACAAAATTCTACAGGCATAACTGTATGACTAGACATTACAAATAAACCATGCAGACAAAAGAGTAAATTTGTAATATTACTTGTCATACCATAATATGCCTTTTTAATTCTACCATTTGTTCAGCACAGTCATTACTCACATGCAGTGTCTTGATTACAATTTATTGGTATGTTTCATTTTGCAAGATTGAATGTCTGAAAAATAGAGGTACCATAACAATAGGATCATGAAAAGCACTACACTGAAGATCTGAATTTGTAAGGTAAAATTTGGAAAACCACGAGCATTAAAACCAAAAGTTCCTTGACAAAACAGTCATTATAATAGAGAAACATTTAATACTCAAATATAGACAAAAAGAAGATATGGTATGAGTGCCAATGAGACGACTCTCAATCTAAAATATAAACAATTGTAGGTCAACGCACATCCTTCAACACGGAGCCTTGGCTCATGTTTCTCATTTACAGAAGTCAACCATAAAACACGGCATTTTCCGAAGACTGAAAATTGACCTAAATCCCTATAAAGCATTTCCCTCAGAATCAAGTAGTAACATAATTAATAATCTCGTTTAATGTATATCAGTAAAAAATAAAACACTTTAAATATTCACTTACCTTTAACTGAATTAAATTAAATTCACAGGAATTGAAATTCCAGAATGTGTATTACAACTTTATGGAATTGGTCGTTAACTATTTCAATTCTATATATGTTACAATTGAAATATCAGCGAATGTAATTTTTTTTAGCCAAACGTCAGTTTTATTTAAAGAGTAATTAACAATTCTTAAGTTCATAATACATTTTTATTAAGATATTTAAACGTTTGTCCCATTACGTAATGACACATCAGAAATTCATTTATTTTTTCTTAAAGAATTAAACCAAATAGAAATAAAAAATGATATAAAGCCTGGTGTTGTAAAGATCATCAATATTAGTAGGTCAATATATATTTGTTTATAAACACAAAAGATGAAATGTATGCATTCGTTAATATACTCCGTTTATTTAGCACACCTAAACATACACCACATTTCATATCTGATTTTTACTACAATTGTACAATGTTGTTATCAAAAATGCCGTTTTGCATTCTTAAATTTACATTAAAGGTACCAATAACGAAAAGTAAAGTCTCTTTGTTGATGCTAGAGGCCAAAGCCTCGTACAAACATTAACGGGATGTTAGTACGACAATTTCACTTGCATATATCCAAATCCGGACAAGGAATCAGAGCTATGGAAGAAGGACAACACTATTCTGCATTAGAAAAAGTAAAATCACAAAAATACAAGAGTCCGGGGAAAGTTCAAAAAGAAAAAAAACCTAATCAAATGGCAAAATCAAAAGTTCAAACACATGAGCGGGATGGATAGCTACTGTCATATTTCTAACTTGGTACAGTCATTTATGAGGAAAATGATGTATCGAGTCTTGTTTTATAGCTAGCTAAGCCTCCCATTTTAGAAATATAACAGAACTTTGTATAAATCAATTATTATAATATTATTCTGCCAGTTAATATCCACCAGCAGTGATATCGACCAGTAATACATTCTGATACTATTTTTAAAATGTTACAGTTTGAAAACAATACTATACATAGGCTACTACTTCATTCTGACTTTTTAAATGAGAGTCATTATATATTTATTTAGATTTATTTTAATTTGTGATTTCAGTTTCTTAGACGCAAATTTAAAAACTCTTTTTTTAAAACGAAAAAAAAGTAGAGTTTCATATGCAAATAGATACTCATTTTGTTTACTTTATTTAAAGGACTTCCCATTGATAAGCATCGGCTAAATATACAGAAACTTTTGAAAACATTTATATAAAACATGCGGAAGATATCACGAATTGAAAACTTGATGTCAACAACAAGTTCTTAAAACATTAAACCCACCAACATAGACCCATCTAAACATTTATATTTTTTGAGTTATATTACTTATTCTATCCTGTCTATAGTTAAATGTAAATAAAAAATCAAACAAAAAATGTAGGTAAATTTAGAACGAAAATAAGTTTACGAGGACACTTGTAAAATAAATTTTGGTAATCACATAACTAGGTTGTACTTCGTCTATAAATTAATTATATCTTTTACAATATTCGTCATTCTTCTATTTTATCCTGCAATTGGGTGTTCTACTATACAGATACAGCCCTACAGATATCGCTATGCTGTATCTGTATACTATACAGATATCGCTTCTAAGCTCCGCCCACTGCTGGACTGAGTATTGTTTGAACCTGTGTGACCTCAGAATGTGTATTCCACTTGCATTCCAATGACGATGGCAATTGTCGATTTCAAAACTTGAATGTGTATGATTGTGTTACAAAATCAGCCATGTCAATTTCAGCATGCATGTTTAGTGAATGTCAAGTCTGAAGCGTAGGACAACTCGTACACTTCTGTTTCAAATTGGACAATGTTTTGTTTTCAATTTTTACTGTTGAAATTAGTTGTTATGTTAAAATAGATATTTATTCACCTTTAGCTATGTATTATTATTGACCATTCGAGATTCTTTTTTTGCGAATCCATCTTCAGCGTAATGTGTGATTTTGATATTACTACGCGGGCCTCAAGGGATTACAAATCGAAGATAAATGCTAAATATGTAAGTTTTTGTGTTTTTCAAAACACAAACAATTTACAGAATTAATTGCAGGATAAAGACAATAACTGTTTAGTGTCTTTAAATATCAGCTGTATTTGTACTCGGCTCGAAACAGGTGTAGTAGCTCGCTAAAAGCTCGCTTACACCTTGTTTCCTAGCCTCGTACAAATACAGCTGATATTTAAAGACACTAAACAGTTATTGTCTATATAACCTCCTTATCGTTAATTATGACTAGTATAGTAAACGATCAATGATAGAAGGGTACAGCTAACATTTTTAAGGTAGTTCGGGGGTTTAAATTTTCGCGCCGTCTGCGCATAAAGTTGCGCATTGATATCGTAAGTGATGTACATAGTCGTAATTTTCCGTAACAGTAAAATATGATCATTTAAATAATATTTGTTATTCAAATGCATTGAGAAAGAGTTGAATAACTTTTAAATGCAATTTTAAAACTTAATAAAATTTAATGTTACAATTGTCATTGTTGAAATAGGACTTCCGTTCTAAAAATAAATGCCATGTTTTTGACGAAGGAGAAGAATGAAAAGAGAATAACTCACATTTATTGAACACGTGAACTGCTTTTCATGAATACTGTAATGCAAATCGAAATTATAGATAACGATCTTCATTTTGGTAGCTTATGAAGCAGTTTCACTCTTGTCTTACACTAGAAAAGGCCCGACAAACATGCGAAAGATGATGTAAACAAATCATGAAAAAGGGGAAATTTAAACTGAAAAGTAAGTACTATTGAATTGAATATAAATGTTCAAGAGCGATTCACGACCACTGAAAAATAACATGCAAGCGTAAATAATTTCAGAACAATATCTGTGTCGAACAACAAAACAATGCCCCCCCCCCCCTTTTCAGTCTGAAAATTAATTATTAATGCAACCAAAGGCATAGCTCATGGTACTTTTATCATGTTATAAATTTGAAATTTGTGGACCTGAGAAATATGTCATCTACATAGGGTTCAGACCATTTAGGTTTCTGGGAGTAAAGGTCATGTTTCATGGAAGTAAAGGTTTATATACATGTAAGACATGTAAAAAGTAAAATCACAAAAATACTGAACTCAGAGGAAAATCAATTTGGAAAGTCCATAATCACATGGCAAAATCAAAAAAAAAACCGCATCAAAAACGATACACCTTATCGCTATTTGTCCACCATTACTGGATATCACACAGGTTCCCGTCGATTTTGACATCATAAAACAAAATATCTGATGTCACAATGGAAAAGTGATTGTTGAATGTGTCAAAAGGTCAAGCGACCAGGTCGGCCGGCCAAGTAGGCTAATAGCGATGAGGTGTATTACATGCATATATATATATGCAAAAAGAATTTTCTTGTTGTAAACCTGGAGTATTCAAATGTGAATGGAGTTGATTTTGTCGGGATTCTAGTTATAACATTTTTGGTTAAGCATGCACACTTAAAATTTAGACATGTTAGAACAAAACCCATCTATATAAAAAAGATGGGGTATAATTGCTTGGATGAGACAACTTTAATGTATCCAAAAAAAGACCAAAATGGCACCTACATAAACAGCTATAGGTCACCGTACGGCCTTCAACAATAAGCAAAGCCCATACCACATACATGTATAAACATACTAGTCAGCAATGAAAGGTCCAGATTTGACAATGTAAATTGTACATGATGTACATGTACAACAATTCAAACAAGAAAACAACGGCCTTATTTGTATATAAAAAAATGAATGAAAAACAAATATGTAACACATAAACAAATGACAACCACTGAATTACAGGCTCCTGACTTGAGACAGACACATACATGAATAATGTGGCGAGTTTAAACAAGTTAGCAGGATCTAGACCGTATTTTTATTTTTTAAAATGAATCACTTCACAAAACTACCTTTCTTACTAATGGTCTGGATTGAGGGTCCTTCATTTCATTCCTAACTAATTCTTTATACCATTTATCTCTATTTATTTTTTCCCATTTTTCTGTACTTCTTATAATTTAACAACCCAGTTTTTCTTCATTGGTACATGTATGTCTATTTTATTTTATTTACAAATGTATTGTGACTCATAAAGTGGCGAAAAGTATATTGTTTTGGCGAAAGAGGTGGCGAAAAAAATAATTGACCCAGGGGAAACCCTGATTGTGAACATTACATGCATTATTCTCTATTCTTTAAAACTTTTCCTTACCCCCCTATAATATATTTGATCCCACAGAATCTTCATGAGAGAAAAACAAAACTTTTACTACCTAAACAGGAAAAGTGGTCTTGTCATAAAGTGATATTTTTCTAAATTTAAAAGCTTGTTAGGGGTCTACACAGTTATTTCGAAGTGCATTTCTTTAATATGTTAAAGACATTAAATGCAAACTTTGAAAAATTACACCTGCACTAAGTGGGTGTCATTTTCTTTTCAATAATGGCTTCAGACATTTTTTAAGGTTTTTTAGGTGGTCCATTCATGACCAAAAGTTACAGTATAATTTCAACTAAAAATACTTCCTCTTTAAGGCATATTTATTAAAGGTGTATGAAAAAAATATTTCAAGATATGTAATCAAATTTACAAAAATGATTATATAATTGATTTTCATGTGGAACGCATGGTAATGTCCACACAAGAGTCTTTATTTTGTAAATAAAGATAAAATCAAAGGATGTTTCTAAAGTGCAATAGGATAGTAGGAACTAACTGATCTTAACCAACTTTGTATGACCAGAGATTACTAAATTAAAAGCCTACGGACCAAGTTTCATGGCAATTATAAGATATATATTATAGACAAAATGTTTTTACAGACTAAATTGATGTACATGTATCTGATATATGTAGAATGTTTAATAATTATTCAAAAGTCAAAATTATACAAATGTATAAGTACAAATGTATGTGACTTTTAGCATGTTTAGTAGGTTTTTGAATGAAAAAAAGGGGGGGGGGCTTGTATGAAGAGGTGATATTTTCCTGCAATTTAAAACCTCATGAATGTTTTTGTTGTATAAAAAATCCCAGTGGCGGATTCAGAATTTTTCATAAGAGGGGGCTCACTGA
This sequence comes from Mytilus trossulus, assembly GCF_036588685.1. Taxonomy (NCBI): domain Eukaryota; kingdom Metazoa; phylum Mollusca; class Bivalvia; order Mytilida; family Mytilidae; genus Mytilus; species Mytilus trossulus. The sequence continues at coordinate 82,525,377 of NC_086375.1, forward strand.
CTGCCCTAAAGGGGACCCACTCAGGTCATGCTCCAGTGATTCCCAATATAATTAACCAAATTTTTCCTAGGGCTGCCTCTGAATCCTCCCATATGTTTAAAATGTACTTTAAATAAAGAGGAAATTACCAATTGCATAGTATATTACAATATACATGTAATAATTTAATAGTACTTTAAGTATTAAAAATCCTTAGGCCAAAACACTTGAAATAATTCAGGGTCAATTTAGGCCCCTAGCACATACATTACATTTAAAAATGCATATTACAGCTGAAGTTATTAAAATTTGCTTTTTTTTTTTTGGGGGGGGGGGGGCTGATTTCTATTGCATGTAATTTAAGTCTCAAGAGGCATACATGTATATTTGAACCACTTACTATCCTACAGTAGAAAAGAAAAATAACATGTGAAATACATGTACAGCAATTACAAAAAATATTGTAAAATGTGAAACCTTTAATTTTATGACAGACTTTATGTACATACAAACCTCATCACATTTTTAGCTCACCTGGCCCGAAGGGCCAAGTGAGCTTTTCTCATCACTTGGCATCCGTCGTCCGTCGTCTTCCGTCGTCGTCCGTCGTCGTTAACTTTTACAAAAATCTTCTCCTCTGAAACTACTGGGCCAAATCACACCAAACTTGGCCACAATCATCATTGGGGTATCTAGTTTAAAAAATGTGTGGCGTGACCCGGTCAACCAACCAAGATGGCCGCCACGGCTAAAAATAGAACATAGGGGTAAAATGCAGTTTTTGGCTTATAACTCAAAAACCAAAGCATTTAGAGCAAATCTGACAGGGGTAAAACTGTTTATCAGGTCAAGATCTATCTGCCCTGAAATTTTCAGATGAATCGGTCAATCGGTTGTTGGGTTGCTGCCCCTGAATTGGTAATTTTGAAGAAATTTTGCTGTTTTTAGTTATTATCTTGAATATTATTATAGTTAGAGATAAACTGTAAACAGCAATAATGTTCAGCAAAGTAAGATCTACAAATAGGTCAACATGACCTAAATGGTCAATTGACCCCTTAAGGAGTTATTGCCCTTTATAGTCAATTTTTAACAATTTTCATTAATTTGGTAAATTTATGTAAATTTTTACCAAATATAGTTCTCTGTTACTAATGGGCAAAGTTCATGATAGATATAATTGTAAGAAGCAAAATCGTTCAGTAAAGTAAGAACTTCAAACACATCACCATCACCAAAATACAATTTTGTCATGAATCCATTTGTGTCCTTTGTTTAATATGCACATAGACCAAGGTGAGCGACACAGGCTCTTTAGAGCCTCTAGTTTTTGCTCCATTAAGTTTGTAAAACAAGGGTACTGACTATTCATACAACTCATTCTGAAAATTTATCTGTGATAATCTACTTTTCGCTAGATTTAGAGTTCAAAAATGAATAATACAAATTGATAAAACCCCTATGTTGTACCAAATTACACCACTGTCCTATGGCCAGGTTAAGGGGAAGGGTTGTCACCTTCAAACATTAACCTCACAACATTATGTATGTGACAGAAGTGGCTCATTATGTATGTGCCTGTCCCAAGTCATGAACCTGTAATTCAGACAGTGGTTGTCTTTTGTTGTGTCACATATTTTTTTTAGTTCATCATTTTGTACATTTATATGCCTTTAGTTTTCTCATTTGAATTGTTTTTCATTAGTCATTGAAGGGCCTTTTACATCTCACTATGCGATAACGGCTTTTGACCTGTAGCTGTTAACTTCTGTGTCATTTTGTCTATTGCGGAGAGTTGCCTCATAAACAATCAATTATCATACCATATCTTCCTTTTGTATTGAAACACAAATATTGACACATAAAAACCTTTTAGATAGAAAGTCATATTGAGACTTATGGATAAAAACTAAGCAGACTGTCAGCTCACAGTTTTCATATGTTGTCACAAATATAGTTTAAGCACAATAATTACCAGATGCTCCCCAGGACACATCTTTATACAACCGCAGAGGTCAACCCCTCTTTGAACAATGAACAACTTCTGTCATTTATTTTGCTAGAAAAAAATCTCAGATGGCAGATGACCCGCAAATTTTATTTCAATTTTATAAAGTAGAGACATCAAGCTATACAGTATGAAAATATGAGCCACTTCTGTCCTTTATTTTGCTCTGAAAATTCAATCAAAGAGATTTTATATCTGTTTTTCCTATATTTAGCCTATTTGCACTCATTTTCAGAGGTCAAAAAATCTCTTGGATAGCCGGTAACCTCCAATTTTATTTCAATTTTATAAAATAGAGACATCAAGCTTTACAGTATGAAAAAATGAGCCACTTCTGTCATTTATTTTGCTCTGAAAATTCAATCAAAGAGATTTTATGTCTGTTTTTCCTATATTTAGCCTATTTGCACTCATTTCAGAGGTAAAAAAACTCTTGGATGGCTGATGACCCCCAAATTTTATTTCAATTTTATAAAAAAGAGACATCAAGCTATACAGAATGAAAAAATGAGCCACTTCTGTCATTTATTTTGCTCTGAAAATTCAATCAAAGAGATTTTATGTCTGTTTTTCCTATATTTAGCATATTTGCACTCATTTTCAGAGGTCAAAAAATCTGTTGGATGGCCGGTGACCCCCAAATTTTATTTCAATTTTATAAAATAGAGACATCCAGCTATACAGTATGAAAAAATGAGCCACTTCTGTCATTTATTTTGCTCTGAAAATTCGATCAAAGAGATTTTATGTCTGTTTTTCCTATATTTAGCCTATTTGCACTCATTTTCAGAGGTAAAAAAATCTCTTGGGTGGCCGGTGACCCCCAAATTTTATTTCAATTTTATAAAATAGAGACATCAAGCTATACAGTGTGAAAAAATGAGCCACTTCTGTCGTTTATTTTGCTCTGAAAATTCAATCAAAGAGATTTTATGTCTGTTTTTCCTACATTTAGCCTATTTGCACTCATTTTCAGAGGTCAACAAATCTCTTGGATGGCCGGTGACCCCCAAATTTTATTTCAATTTTATAAAATAGAGACATCAAGCTATACAGTATGAAAAAATTAGCCACTTCTGTCATTTATTTTGCTCTGAAATATCAATCTAAGTGTATTTGTGTCCATTTTCCCTATAATTTCCTATAACCTATTTGCACTCATTTTCAGAGGTCAAACTATCTCTTAGATGGCCGGTGACCCCCAATTTTTTTTGCATTTTTTCTTTTACAATACTTCAAAGTTAAATTTCACAAAGTATTAGAAAATTCTGTCGATTTTTTTCTATACCCCTGAACTACCTTAAACAGAAAAAAACAAAGCAACGTAGTAGAGCTTAAACGACCGAAGGACACCAATGCATATTTATACAACTCTCCGAACAAATAATATGTCTAATTTTTATGCAATGAGAAAAAGAAATAAATTTTAAATATATATAATAATGTCTTCATATTGAATAGCTTTTATTTTCGACGAATCAAAACTTTATACCGATGTCAAACCAGGAAGATTTAGTGTTCGATTGAAAACTTATATACAGAGCTACGTCATGTGAATCAATGAAACACCAAAAATTAAACGGACAAAGCACATAAGCACTTTGATCCAAAGAATGAAACACGAAGTATATGGTTTTTACGAATCAGATACTTAGCGTGATGATACAACTTAAGTTTTTGGGTACTTCCTTTTAGAATTTGATAATATGCGTAGGCGTTTAGAAAACAAAGTATGTTTAATTGTTATTTTCCCATACTTTTCAAAGGTTTTTGTAGTCCAACCCCCCAAAGGAGCCCAATCAAACGCAAAAACAATATGTAACTCATCATACTAATCTCACAATGGCTATACTAGAAATTAGCTCAATATGTGAAGGCATTTATAATCAAGTTCGTACAACTGTTCGTTGCAGAATGACAGTATTACGGAATTGCCGACAAGGCTAGAACTATTTGGCCCGACCAATATGTGGCTGGGTTAAGAACAATGATAAGACTAAATTTGAGAAACCTTATATTAGTTCAATCTTTAACTTACAGTAGTTCTGATCGAGTCATACCGGTCGAATTCCGAATGTACTCATATAAATGAGAATTCTACATTATTATCTAAAAGCAAAAGGAAGAATTAATCCAGTAATTATAAAAATCTAGAATTCAAGTATCAGATAAATTGATAATAACCAGTCGTTATAAAAACCAACATGTACTTGGAGTTCATACATCTCAATGATCTTGCAATTGCAAATACCACTAAACTAGAAAGTCTGTTCATAATTTCTTTCATTTTGATACAAATGAACGACTCAAAAATTTGAGTCTATAACAAACGTGATGCTTTGGTAGGAATGAAAACTTAGAATAGGTGGTGTGCGTCTTATCAAGATTCTAGTATAAAAACTGTCCTAACATTGGGAGAATGATTGGGCACACATTACAGAAAGTAGTTCAATTATCTGATCATGATGAAAATTTTGGTAAATGAGTAACGATGATATGTTTAAGGAGTATTATGTAAAAAAGGCTAGTTTCCGATGATACGTATATATGCATGATGGGTTTTAAACGATGGATATACAGCACACGGTAATAAAGGAAATACATGAATAACGTAAGTTAAAGTTGCATAAAGACATTCCTTCTTCTTCTCAATTTCATTGTGTTTTATCGTGATTAAATGTCCATATACAGAATTACGTTGCTATAAACAAACTACCCTACCAATTTTTAACCATTTATTTCAAATTTTAATGAGTTATTTTTGTAATAGCTGTACAACATAAAACATATGATACTGATATAATTTATGTTTCCTATTGTTGTAACATCATTCAATATTGCTCTTCTGTATGCATTTGTGACATAATATAAAATGTTTTCTGTTTGTAGATATATGGTACTTTATATATATATGTTCTAAAATATCAGATGTTTTTTCTTTGATGAGATTTGTAACACCATTTCAAGTATTGTTATTCACAGGTTTATGTCTTTTTGTGTATTCCTTTACCGTAATTAGGTCTTTTCACTTTTTGTTTTTTGTCTTGATAATTTTTTCTTCTTCTGCCATCTGAGGTGGATTTTTTTGTGTTTTAAAACATACTGAATTTGGTGTCATAATGATGTCGCACAGTGATGGGAATTCCCCCTTTCGCCTTTTGTAGCCTAACAGTGATTCTTATATAAGTTCCATTTTTTTTTATTAATGTTATTTCCCTTTAAAAATTTAACATACGTCATATAAATCAATACATTATAATTCATAGAGACCTCAAGTCTTTTGATATGAAGTACTTGGTCCATTTGGATGAAATTGAGGTCAAGGTCAAAGGTCAAGGTCATGTTCGTAATTTTTAATTTTGCTTGGTATCTCTATTCAAAAGAAACAGTAACAGGTAATTCTATGATGCGTTTGCCTATTAAATTGTTATAATAATGCGCAATTTCAATCCATTTAAGTCGAAGTGTTTTAAATCACCCTTTATAGGAGTTTTTTCCACTTATGTAGTTGAAATCAGTAGTACTCCACAGCCATAATTTTTAATCATTAAATATTTTCTTTAACGGTTCCAAATAGTGTTAATGGAGTAATAATTTTTCTATAGATATTTTTTTTCTCTTCTATACATTACTTTTTATGTGTAATATCCAAATGTGGAATTGTAAAAATGAATTACAAGAATTATGTTAGACAGATAATTAATTGAGGGTAACCAAATAATGATGGCGGCGGTAAAACTATTGAAGAAGGTGACATAGTAATTACTACCAAGAATTTAAAACAACAAACATTAGAGTTTGGAAAAGAATTAATAATCATGTTGACACACATACTAGCATATTATGGTCTGATCATTTCTAAGGGTGGACAGAATTTAGTCATTACGTCACTGTTTTACAGTAAAATTGAATATATAATAAGGGTTATAAAGATATGTTTTATAGTCACGATTTTAGAAATTAAATACCCTTGAAATAGTCCATAGGTAAATTCAGATTTTTCCTTTCCAAAAATATATCGATACGTCACAGTATAAAAGCAAAGTTTTTTTGACTATATCCGTATATAGATATTAATTAATTACTTGATTAGGTAATTGCAAGTTTATATAATTAGCACATGCAGTAAATAAGATTTTAACTAAGGTACACAATTCCTTGGACTATTATTTAGTACTTTGACATAAATAAACTCATCATAGATACCAAGACTAAATTTTGTACATACGCCAGACGCGCGTTTCGTCTACAAAAAGACTCATTAGTGACGCTCGAATCCAAAACATTTAAAGAGGCCAAATAAAGTACGAGGCTGAAGAGCATTGACATAATGTTGAGCGCTTTAAGTTCATTGGACAAAGACACCCACTACATACAAAGGGTATACCTGTGTTTCTTTTTTGTAAATGATTTACCTAGAGAGTACTGGAGTTTAGCTTGGTAAATTTAACTCGATTAGTACATTTTCACCATGATTACATCGCTACAATAAAAGCATCATAATTCTAAAGTATATTTTACCTTTCAAGTCCATGGAAATGCTTGATGTTTTTATATCTGTTTTTATTAAGACGTCTATACAAACTATTAGTTTGTACTTAACAAACGTATAAGAATACATTTTAACTTATTTTGAATTGATTTATCTACCTTTACCAAAAAATAACGCTACTTATATTGACAGTAGTGGTATACATTACAACTGCTTGTTATAATTGCACTGTGCATTTAGGCCCAATTAACAACAATTTTTGTATCAATAATGTGGCTTCTTTGGAGGTCATTATTGATGTATATTGATTAAATGTTTTACATGACATTTATTATGGAATTCTAACAGTGAGTCAACATTTGTAGATGGAATATTTCTGCCTTAAATCCTGAAGTGTGTAATAAAGTTGATGAAAAGTAATGAGTTGTTCCCTTCATAAAAAAAACTACCATTCTATTTTAAATTTCGATAAAATATTTTAATAGTTGTACATAGATTATATTACGATCACTGAAACTACAGACCCAGGCATTACGACCAAGGTTGGAAATAAATACAAGAACCATATCATGCATATGAACGTGGCAAGGACAGATAGACTCTTAAAAGGTTAAGTTAAAAATAAGGTACGTTCATTTTGGTACAGGGTTTCTCGCATAAAACAGAATTATTAAAATCAGGAAAAAATGAAAAGAACAATGTTGCTGATCATATTTGATTTATAAGGCGAATATCCCTTTTGGTAAGAAATCTGAATTTTTAATACAATGTATTTTGATTTTAAAGATGCACAGTAGCCGGTCATATGGTGACGTACATCCCGTCACAAAACTGTGTTGCCAAAAAGTAAATAAATGTTTACGAAAATGTCTGCTTATGAAATACATTTTGGAAAGTGCTTAATAATAAGTCTGAAGTTTAACGTTTGGTCGGTGGATGTCGCAGAGCGGTCCTTTTGTGAACTTGGAAATTGACGAATCCTTGTTATCTCTAAATCATAAGTTATACATTTCCATTTAGATAATAAATTATCATTTGATTCCTTATTCATTTTACTCTACGAATGTCTTTAAATAATGAACTACACAATATGTCGCCATTTGAATTGCGTTACCTTTTGAGAGATGTTTTAAAGATTATCTGCCTTCGCTGTCAGTTCGTGATACTCGTTGAGAAAGTCGAATATGTCACTGTTTCAAGTATCCATGTATAATCATCATTCAAATAACCTTTTTTTTCAAATATGTGTGGGATTATAAGAATATAGATTTTTGTTTTATTACCGTGTCTACTGAACAGCGGCATAATACTGTTGCCTGTATTCGTCAGTTTATTTGTTTTGCAATATGTGTTACACGTTGTAACTGAATTATCTTGTAATTGGTCTCAATTTTGTCAAACTTTAACTGTCACGTTTACGGCAATTTTATTGACCATAAATTCATAAAATGATATGTAAAACATATAATAAATTCAAATGTGTCGGTTATTTTTTTTAAAGATAGATGAGGGGGGATAGGAAGGGTCCTGATCCCGAAATCCCGGACATAAAAACACGAAATCCCGAGGTCCCGAATTTAAATAAAGTAAATCCCGACGTTCCGAAATCCAAAAAAAAGAATTCTCGGATACCGAAAGGTTCAATCCTTTATACATTTTTGTATTTTTTCTAGTGTAACACGAAAAACTAGGGAGATATCTTTGAGGAAACAAATCACTACAAACGTCTGCTTCTGCTTTTTGGAGATAGATTATGTTTTGGTTCCTCTGTGCAATACTGTATTTGGTACTAAAAATTCGCAAAAATGAAATTTTGATATTTGAATTCACCTTTATCGTTTTTCGTCGCTTCTAACCCGTTACCCCGTATCAAACATAGCCGACACCCCGCATGTGACATTCCACACGGTTAGTCTTGAACATAACAACTTATATAAATGAACGACACTGTTTATTTTAGTGTTTGATACAGGTTAACCGTATACTACATGTATATATGCAACACAGTTTAACATAGAACGCTATATATATAATTAAAAGAAAAAAGAATTTACATGAAAATTACATGCTTTATTTTTGTATGTACACTTGTTGAATCTTGGACTACCTGTATCATACTAACATAAGTATAATGTCACAGGTTGAATCTGGGACTACCTGTATCATACTTACATAAGTATAATGTCACAGGTTGAATCTGGGACTACCTGTATCATACTAACATAAGTATAATGTCACAGGTTGAATCTGGGACTACCTGTATCATACTTACATAAGTATAATGTCACAGGTTGAATCCGGGACTACCTGTATCATACTAACATAAGTATAATGTCACAGGTTGAATCTGGGACTATCTATCTCATACTAACATAAGTATAATGTCACAGGTTGAATCTGGGACTACCTGTATCATACTAACATAAGTATGATGTCACAGGTTGAATCTGGGACTACCTGTATCATACTAACAAAGGTATAATGTCACAGGTTGAATCTGGGACTATCTATCTCATACTAACATAAGTATAATGTCACAGGTTGAATCTGGGACTACCTGTATCATACTAACATAAGTATGATGCCACAGGTTGAATCTGGGACTACCTGTATCATACTAACAAAGGTATAATGTCACAGGTTGAATCTGGGACTATCTATCTCATACTAACATAAGTATAATGTCACAGGTTGAATCTGGGACTACCTGTATCATACTAACATAAGTATAATGTCACAGGTTGAATCTGGGACTATCTATCTCATACTAACATAAGTATAATGTCACAGGTTGAATCTGGGATTACCTGTATCATACTTACATAAGTATAATGTCACAGGTTGAATCTGGGATTACCTGTATCCTAACATAGGTATAACGTCACAGGTTGAATGTGTGACTACCTGTATCATACTAACATAAGTATGATGTCACAGGTTGAATCTGGGACTACCTGTATCATACGAACATTAGTATAATGTCACAGGTTGAATCTGGGACTACCTGTATCATACTAACATAAGTATAATGTCACAGGTTGAATCTGGGACTACCTGTATCATACTAACATGAGTATAATGTCACAGGTTGAATCTGGGACTACCTGTATCATACTAACATAAGTATAATGTCACAGGTTAAATCCGGGACTACCTGTATCATACGAACATAGGTATAATGTCACAGGTTGAATCTGGGATTACCTGTATCCTAACATAGATATAACGTCACAGGTTGAATCTGGGACTACCTGTGTCATACTAACATAAGTATAATGTCACAGGTTGAATCTGGGACTACCTGTATCATACTAACACAAGTATAATGTCACAGGTTGAATCTGGGACTATCTATCTCATACTAACATAAGTATAATGTCACAGGTTGAATCTGGGACTACCTGTATCATACTAACATAAGTATAATGTCACAGGTTGAATCCGGGACTACCTGTATCATACTAACATAAGTATAATGTCACAGGTTGAATCTGGGACTACCTTTATCCTACTAACATAAGTATAATGTCACAGGTTGAATCTGGGACTACCTGTATCATACTAACATGAGTATAATGTCACAGGTTGAATCTGGGACTACCTGTATCATACTAACATAAGTATAATGTCACAGGTTAAATCCGGGACTACCTGTATCATACGAACATAGGTATAATGTCACAGGTTGAATCTGGGACTACCTGTATCATACTAACATAAGTATAATGTCACAGGTTGAATCTGGGACTACCTGTATCATACTAACATAAGTATAATGTCACAGGTTGAATCCGGGACTACCTGTATCATACTAACATAAGTATAATGTCACAGGTTGAATCCGGGACTACCTGTATCATACTAACATAAGTATAATGTCACAGGTTGAATCTGGGACTACCTGTATCATACTTACATAAGTATGATGTCACAGGTTGAATCTGGGACTACCTGTATCATACTAACATAAGTATAATGTCACAGGTTGAATGTGGGACTACCTGTATCATACTAACATAAGTATGATGTCACAGGTTGAATCTGGGACTACCTGTATCATACTAACATAAGTATAATGTCACAGGTTGAATCTGGGACTACCTGTATCATACTAACATAAGTATAATGTCACAGGTTGAATCCGGGACTACCTGTATCATACTAACACAAGTATAATGTCACAGGTTGAATGCACTTCTTGCATCTGTTTTTTATTTTATTTTATAAAGTTAGCCAAAAATCCCGTTTTATACAAACTGGTGGATCTTCTGTCAATTATTGTGTAGATATATGTCGTTATTGAACATGTTGAACAATTTCAGTCATTATCTTTAAGAATAAATGCAGATTTGTATATTACACATCGTTCATTAGTGTCATAATTACAAATATGCACGATAATTAGACATGCAACTAAATACCCCCCAAAGTGATGGCAAATACAATATTTTATTAATTGAAATGATAAAATGAAAAGTTTGGTTTAGCTTTTAACACTTATATAATTGAATTTAAGCTTAAATAATTGTATACTTCGTACAAAAATAAAATATGTTATTTTTTGGGGAAATTGAGCAGCAATAAAAGTAAGTTATTAATCGAAGAGCAGAAAGTTATTGTGAATAATTGACAGAGTTATCCTTCGTTTGCTAAAATATAAAATAACACAGGTTAGTAAATTTATTAAGCATCATTTGTAGATTTTTAAATTTTGTTTATATACGTTATTGAAAAATCTTCCAGAATATTATAACTGGTCACATTCTTTTGAAAAATTGCTTGTAATCTTTCTGTCAAGAAATTGCCAGAATAGTTGGTTAAGTAAGAGTTTCGTTTTTCAGAACAGCAGGATCAAATCTATTAATTTTCTTTAATATATTAAATCAGTCTAATTTCGGGATGAATAAGATACTGTCAGTTTTGAATTTGGGACGTTAATTCTTCAATGGTATACTTAGTGATAGAAGAATGCCAAGCTCTGAAAAACTCTTAAAATACATCAGTATACTGATTGGTTGCACTGCCATTCCTCTTTTATCATTTTAATGCTATAAAACATACACACAGTAGCTAAGCGTACCATAAACGGAGGAAATTGTCCCCTAAGATAGAAACAAAATAACTTTAATCGTATCATTTGTGCATGGATTCAGTGAAGACATATTGTTGTAAAAAGGATTGGAATGTTCCATCGGCGAAGATTATTCTTTTGCATGTGTGGAACTAAATAATAAATTAATACTTGTGAGAAATGTCGTAGTTTATTGACTTGTTTTACATTGTCATTTCCAAAGGTTTCGGGGCCTTTTATATCTGACTATACAGTATGGGCTCTGCACATTATTGAAGGCCGTACGGTGACCTATAGTTGTTTATTTCTGTGTCATTTTGGTCTCTGGTGGAGAGTTGTCTCATTGGAAATCATGCCACATCTTCTTTTTTTTCTAAATAGAAATGTACTGTTTTCGATTTTAAATGGTTGAACATTTATTTTTTAATTTCATACTGTAAGAATAGAGCTGCATAGCATTGTTGAACTATCCGCTAAAGGATATGCACTATGTATTCGTGTTTAAAATGAAATACAAAACAAAACATGTATGATAATATGTACAGGAAAGAAACTCACCTTGTTATCAATACATTTAATGAATATTTAAAAAAAAATGATTGTTTCTATTTACATGTACAATATACAATTTACGTTCGTTTTTCGACCGAGATTTTTTAAAAATGCGATTTTTTTACGATGCTGTGTTTAAACTGGTTCCCAAATACTTGTCAATCAAAACATTAAGGTGAAACCTCATTAAAGGAACCAAGATACGCCAAAACCAGGCGCTTCCGCTTATATGCATTTTAAGCTTTCGATGAATATAATCAACAGTATTTTGTTATAAATGTATCTTTGTTAACAGTTAAATTTGCACCAAATCTAATCTTTATATGTCAACACGATAAAAGACCATGCGACCTGGTTGATTATCTTATAAACAAAGACATATATTGACAGTATGATTAGGTATCTCTGTTTGAACTGCACATACAGGAAAACCCATCATACGTTATATGACGTACAATATGTCCATATTTCATGACATTTTATGTTCTCCAGATGTGCAAGTTTAGTCAAAAAGTATTACAAACTATTGCATAGGGGTTTTTTTTATTTTCAGTTTCATGTATAAGTATGTTTCTTTGTATTATGATAAAGTCAGAAGAACCATAGGAAGATACTATAAGTAAATGCAATATCATTTCCAAAACGTAACTTATGATCCGTTTCCTTATTGTCCAACAAAAAGTCATAACATGTAATTCAGATAATGCAGATTATATTACATTTACTAGAAATATCTACTATTAAAGAAACAATAATATTAAACAATTTTGTGAACATTCCATCTCTTGAACTCAAACTTTCTTGTAATATGCTGAACTGGTTTTGACTTTCACATTTTAACACACATACATGAGAGATGCATTCGTTTGGATATACAAGATGCATAAATACGAAGACACGTTTGATTGGAACGGAACAATATATCCAATCCGACGGCAAGCTGTTTCTCCGATTTGTCTGAAATCTTTACGGCTTCATGTTAAAACAAGCATCAATCAATCAGTAGGACACACACATACATTCACTAGGTTTTGAATATAAGTTAAAAAAAATTCTGAAAAATTGAAATCCCCCATAGATGAAATAAATACTAGTTATGTTTCTCATAAACTACCTCTTTTTGACAAATCTTAGGTCCTCTTGAATTGATTTTATATTTTCATACAGCTGTTTTGCATTTGTCGTTTAGACTCCGGTCAACACTTGATGGACATTTTGTCATGTTAATTTCGAACCAGACAAATAAGTGTATAAGATGCGATAAAGTAACCTTGACGACATCAAGTTGGACAGTAACGGGCACAGGGTCACACAGTCGGAGAAGTGATAGAACGTTGAACTTGAGGTACATTAGCACGCGTGCTTGTCCCGTGGGGGAAATTTTATTTGATTTCCTAATAAATATTGTATTTTACTCTTTTTTTGTGTTTAAATGTTGTGCATCTATTTTAGGATATTAACACAGTTTGATTCACGATTCATAAAAGATATCGAAGGATGCCAAAATGATATTCAAACTTATAAGGGAACGACCATTTAATTTCTAAAAAGGGCCCCAATTTGATGAAAAAAATAATCTGGTGAAACAGATGACAAAATGATATTCTGGCCAAGCAGATGAGAAAAAAATATTCTGAATCCAGATTTTCCCTATTTCTTATAATGTAAATATTGAAACATAATCAGACTCAAACAAACAAATTTACCCCCTCTTTTAAGTAAATGTTTGCTGATAGGTCAAAAACAGTTATTATGCGATATACATGTAGTCGTTGCTCAGAATTATACGATATAGGTCGATGTTATACTGTAAAGGTCGGTGTTATACGGTACAGGTCGTTGTAATACGGTATATGTCGTTGTTATATGGTATAGGTCGTTGTTATACGGTTAAGGTCGTTGTTATATGGTATAGGTCGTTGTTATACGGTTAAGGTCGTTGTTATATGGTATAGGTCGTTGTTATATGGTGTATGTCGTTGTTATACGGTATAGGTCGTTGTTATATGGTATAGGTCGTTGTTATACGGTTTATGTCGTTGTTATATGGTTTATGTCGTTGTTATACGGTATAGGTCGTTTTTATACGTTAAAGGTCGGTGTTATACGGTAAAGGTCGATCTTATACGATATAGGTCGTTGTTATACGGTATAGGTCCTTGTTATACGGTATAAGTCGATGTTAAACGGTACAAGTCGTTGTTACGCGGTATAGATCCTTGTTATACGGTATAAGTCGATGTTAAACGGTACAAGTCGTTGTTACGCGGTATAGATCCGTGTTATACGGTATAATAGGTCGATGTTCAACGGTATAGGTCTTTTAACACGGTATGGGTCGTGGTTATAGGGTACAAGTCGTTGTTAAACGGTATAATATAAAAAAAGAAGATGTGGTATGATTGCCAATGATACAACTATCCACAAATCAAAATAAGTCTACCCTAATGAAGCGAAAACAAATCTACAAAGTACATGGTTAGCATTGTTTCTTCACTCCGGGGCTGTACAGTTTATGTCAGAGCCTGTTCTAAAGGAGCCTGTTCTAGAACACTTTCATGTGTCCAGAATAGTTTCTCTGACGTCTTAAGAACAATTTCTGACATAAACTGTTCTACCCCAGAGCAGTTTTGGAGATTTCTAACCAAATATAGTTTATTATAGTAAGAGTAAAGAAGGGTTGACTTAATATTTTCCGTTGTAAACTCTCTTTTCTTATGGTATCATTCCATTACCACCTTCATACATGCTATATCTTCCGGTTGATGCAATAGTCTTGATGCGTGTGATCACTCTGATTGTTTCCTTGGTCGTAAGGTTACTGCTTAAAAGGAACATATTCATCCCTTTAGAAGTTTCACCGACACCGTCATTATTTTGCGTCAATCGGTACGGAATATGTATTTCACAAACGGCCATATAAACACTTCATTTTTCGAATTAATATTTCGATAAACATGTAAAAACTTTTTGTCTGTTTTATAACTTTACCGATTGTAACTGATCACAGGACTGTCAATCATCATGTCGAAAATGACGGGTAATTTTTGAAGAGCAAGAAACTGCTTATTTTTAAAAAGAACATGAGTGCTATTTTATGGTGAAAAAAAATTACTATTGTTTTTCGCTGTCTTGATGTTGTTTTCCGTCTATCATGACTTAAATTTTTCGATTATCAACCTTTTAATATCAATGTAAAGATTGTGATTAACTTATGTTTTTATCTCGAATTCTATTAGCCTATATACGATATGTACTAAATAGACTTTGCATAATATTTACAATTGAGTACTTAGTCTAGATTATCACATGTTAACACAATACATGTATGCATATGTATATAAACATGAATGTATCTTGATGATAAACACACCTTTGTATACTACCATAGATCATTCTCTTCCTAGTTGTTTTACAATGATTATCGACCCTTGTCTCTGACAACAATTACTTCATCTACTTCTAGTATCATGTACGAAGAACCAACGAGAGATCGACATTCCTCATTCCGAAAGGCAATCAACAACAGTACTTTGAACGATCAAAACGTGAATAAATCTTCCCTTAACGTGAAAACCACTTTTCCATTCAGTATGTACAACCATCCGGACGGTTATTGGGTAGATGATTTACCAAACCCTCATCAAAATATTCCGACAGTTATCAAACCAGAAGACTTGATTCCAAAGTCTCACATAAAACGCAACCATAGCACCGATTCTACAAGCTCTGATGTAAGTTTGTTGTCATCAAGTTCTACAGCGACATCACCTTCTGCATTGCGAAGTTTGTTAGTTGTCGTTGTAACATTGGCAATACTCTTTTTGGCATCATTAGTGTACATACTGCTGAAACTGAATTCCATTGAACACGAATTAATGAAAGAAAGGAACGAAATGGATAATTTTCTAACTGGTTTTTGTGTCCCGTGTGACGATGTTAGATTAGGACCTTTTGAAGAGGACAACGAAAAATTACTGTATCTTGATAAGAAGACTGTCAATAGAGTTGAAATTTGTTGTGCAAAAACACCAAATCAAACTATTATTTTGACAAATCTTGTAAGTATTTCATATTACATATACCTGTACTTAATCATACAGAAAATAAAAAGAAACTTATTATCTGGATTCAAACAAATTTACTTTTTAAGAGATATATGATGAATAAAAGAACATGAAGTAATCAGGTTCTTTACTATTGTTCAATTTCATAAACAATTAAATCCATTAACATAGTTATCTTTCTTAATATTCATTTGCTATTTATCACTGGACGTTAAGCAGTAGTTCATCAACAAATCTGAAAATAATTCCAAAGTAATGTAGATGAGGAGAGATTCAAGCTTACCATTCATTTTTTTCGTTGAT
Organism: Mytilus trossulus; assembly: GCF_036588685.1. Lineage (NCBI taxonomy): Eukaryota > Metazoa > Mollusca > Bivalvia > Mytilida > Mytilidae > Mytilus > Mytilus trossulus. The sequence continues at coordinate 82,541,849 of NC_086375.1, forward strand.
ATTGCACTTCTTTGAGGGCAGTGTCGGGATCTCTAAATGCTTATTAAAGCCAACAGATGTGTGAACATCTATTCTGAACGACTTAGCATCACAAATGAACAAAAATATAAATTAACATCTTGCAATTGGGCCATATTTCAAACTTTTACTTTGTTTTAGATTGTAGAAAGAAATCATAAAAAGCAGAAAACAGAAGGTAAGTCTTTTTTTTCTCACATTATTGATATGGTTATTGAATATCAAAACATATGCTCCGATAAACAAATTAAGCTGAGGACATCCAAAATCCGTCGCCAGATTGACTAAATTCCTCACCATAATTGGAACTATCAATATGTACCTCGTCACTCATTGTATTCACAGAAATCACATTACAACTGTCCAGATGAGAAATATGTACTAATAAATGTCCCAAACATGATCATTGAAAATAGAAAAGTATCAAAGAGCTAAGAAAGTTCATTATCATGGCCTTTGATAAATGGTTATTTTTAAGTTATTTTTTCCAATTGCAATTAGAATTGAATTGTGCATATTAATCTAAAATTATTGATCGAAAAGATTTTGATACGCATATATATTAAACTATATACAAATAAACATTTACTCTTGTTTTAGTAACCTCTTATTGTAATTGACAGATTTACTGGACATGGAAAAACGAACTCAACAGAGGAATACATCCTATCATCCATCTATTAAGGAAGCACCTGTTGCAGCTCATTTGCTTGTTGGCTCTCAACAAGTTCCTAAGCAAGGTAATTTCACACAAAACTTTTAAATACTAAAAGTTCCAGTCACACTTTAACAGAATTTAATATTCTTTTACATAAAAATAGTTTCGACCTTTTGGACAGGAAAACAAAATTACTCAACAGTGAATCATTTGGTTGACATATCTAAAATTAACATAATCCCAGACAGTAATGTTTAGGAATCTGCTAGGAATATGGATGAATAACTATGCGGTTTTTGTCGTTTAAATAGTTTCACATTTGCAGTGTATGTAAAGTGCGGATCCTAAAATATCATTTTTACTGTATATGCCATAAATGTCTAATGTATAAAAGTAAAAATCAACTAGCTGGATTCGCACTTTATATACACTGATTTGGTCATGCTGAAAATTTTGGTATCGATCTAAACAAAATTAATTTTGCTAAAAGCTTTAATAAATGTCGTACGGCGACATATAGTTGGGTGCAATCCACATAATTTGAACCGTTCTAGTATATATAGCTGTTTGTATCATTCGCAACCCTACAACGTCTTCTTTTTTTTTTTACAATGAATGTTTGTTTATATATTTTGTAATGAATTCTTAAGGTACCGAATCAATGGTCGCTTCTTAAATTTAAAATTAGTTTATGTTTTAAAGTATTATAACACCATGGAATTGCTTTTTAGGTGAAGCGCCATTTCCCATTACGAACCTGCTATCAACGGATCCCATTGCGCATGTCCAAGGTCTAAGAGTAACAAAAGACATGATTAGTGTAAACGCTTCCGGACTGTACTTCGTCTACAGTCAGATCTACTTCAGCAATATCAACAGTCAAAATTACAAACAGAATGCTTCACAAGCGTTATACCATTATGTCTACAGATACAACGTTATTTATCCAAATGGCGGGAGTGAATTGTTGTTAAAGAGCGTGCGCACTCTTTGTTGGGCCAAGGATAAACTATATACTGACTACACTAGTTATACTGCTGCTGCATTCCAACTACAAGCTGGTGATAAACTGTATGTCATGGTATCTGATATTGCGACCCTGTCTAGAGAAACAAAGGCTAGTTTCTTTGGAATTTTTAAGATTTCTTGAGACACAGTGACGACTTAAACGTCATATTCTTTTTTTATGCAAGGTATCATCAAAAAGTGCTCACATATAGCTAGGTGCTTTGATATTGCACACTTGTTTGTCTCTCGATGAAGGTCATACGGTTGCCTAAAATTGTAAGGATAACAGAGAAACAAATTCGGTCGGTGCAACATACTAGTTCGACCACAAACACACGCCTCCTCCACATAGATATATGTACACAGCAACAACACATTGCACAGTCCATTTTGTTTCGTCACTTAAAAATAAAATTTGCTGTTATATATTTAGCGTCCACTTTTTTTTAATATGTGAACATAAAATAAATGTAGCTAGTGTGAGATCAATAAAAGCAGCAAACAAAAAAGAATATAAAAAAATGCAGCCGACAGTAAATTGCAGATATACACAAATATGCCACTAAAGAGAAACACAATGCAAAAATGTACATGCAAGTATCTACGCGTATAAAGAAGGCGATGCGACACAACAAAAGTGAAATATCACATAAATAGAATCAGACGGCCATTGTTTTGCCGTCAGAGCGTATTATGAAAGACTATGAAGAAAATAAATTTATCAAAGAAAAGTTACTAATTGGTTACCTCTAAATATTATGCAAAAATACAAAGAGAAGGAAATGTGCAAATGTCAAGTTAACATCTACAATCAAAAGTAAACTTTGAAACACAAAACAACAAAATTTAAAAGACAGAAACATAAAGATAAAAAAGTTTCAAAGTTTTATTGCTTCATTAATATTCACCTTAACTAAAAATAACAATTACGCGTTAAAGGCTGCATACGTCGAAAGGATTTACTGGAGTTATGCCTCGATCAGTAACGCTTTACGCTAAACATTAGAAGTCAGGGATGTAAAACTGCGTATATAGATAAAAAGATGTGGTATGAGTGCCAATGAGACTACTCTCCATCCAAGTCACAATAAGATAAAGCTAATCGTGTTTTAAAACGATAATCGACAAGTGACGGAACGATAGAGAGCAATAGGAAATCTGATAAAAAAAAAGGAAATTACCATCACTATGATATATCTTCATAATATGTATAGTGTATACAAAGATAACGCATTTATTTAGTGATTTATGTAATACTTTAATTTATACAAACATTATTTTGATATATTTGAATGAATAAGTATCAAAACTGGATTTTGTATCTAAGAAGTGTAATAATAAATATTGAATATTAATCAAATTGTTAATAAAAATGTGAAAGAATCTTTTCATTCTGTGACTCAATTTAAGAAATCCAGAACTTGTATTCCTATGCTTATGTAATGCTCGAATTACTCGCAAAATGGTAACAATCCTCCATAGAAAAATACAGCCTCAAAACACATTCACCAAAAAATCAAATTAAAAAAAAAATCCCCAAAATACGAAGGATCCATATGCACAGCTTGCAAAAGGTAGTTTTTAAAGTATTTACTCTACTGGTATAGAAATCAAGCTTTTGTAAGAAGCAGCTGCAATATGTAATAAAAAATTAACCAGACTGCGGACAAAAGTTACATGAAGAATTGTGTCAAATTTGTTTATAATGACTAGGTCGATTATTTAAGATAATATCTATTACAAATGCACAATGCTACTCCAAAGCTGCCATTTTTTTTGTATTGATCATATTTAATTCAATATACATGTATAACATTTTAAGGATGTGGTCCTATAATATAAGACTTCGATGGTTCTATCTCATTTACATTTAACGTTTTTTATTTGATATTTTGTTTTTACCATCAATGTTGAACCTTGTTGAATGTAAATGATATTCCCTGTAGGAGGGTTTCTTATCGTCGAGTTGCAAGATAAGAAAGTCGAGTTGCGAGTTATAATAGTCGAGTTGCGAGTTAAGAAAGTAGAGTTGCGAGTTAAGAAAGTCGAGTTGCGAGTTCAGAAAGTCGAGTTACGAAAATCGAGTTGCGAGTCAAAAAAAGTCGAGTTGCGAGTTACAAAAGTCGAGATGCGAGTAAGGAAAGTCGAGTTGCAAGTTACAAAAGTTGAGTTGCGAGTTACAAAAGTCGAGTTGCGAGTTACAAAAGTCGAGTTGCAAGTTACAAAAGTCGAGTTGCAAGTTACAAAAGTCGAGTTGCGAGTTAGGAAAGTCGAGTTGCGAGTTAAGAAAGTAGTGAATCTCGATATGTAGGGGAAAGAGGAGCTCGCACATATGAAAACATTTCTTAGGTCTAACCTGACTAGATCCTGTAAGTGTCTCTAGTATAGCTAATGACTTCATAATTATTCGTAGTTTCATATGTTATAATAAATTTTGAAAGTGATATTTCAAGCTATAATTTGTTTGAATTGAATTATATCATTTTTTTTTATAATAATAACAAGTTTACCACATCTTTTTAATAAATTTTCCTTCAAATAGATTAAAATGATAATTAAAAACCATAATGTTCAGTAGTTTTGGCAATTATGTAAGTTGTATAATGTTCAAAGAGAGTTTTCATTTGATATACCCAAAGTTGAAGACTTAATTCACTACAATCAATGCCTTGAAGAAGGCATGCTGTCTGGAAGAACGATATTATATAATAATAAAACTTATATAATAAGTAAACGATCAATGGGTGCAATAATGTTTTGGTTGGCATAAATTGAAAGGTACCCTTACAGATATGTTTTCCCTTTTGAAAAAATCAAGTTAATAATTAAAACTTGATATCATTTAATTTTTACAATAGACAATTACAAAAAAAAGAGCTTTCAAGCGTTTGACTGTTAAATAGAACATTAAATTTCTTTTTGTTTGCAAACAACCTTTTTTGATATATAAAAGAAATAAAAAATAGTATATCTTTTGTTACCGTCTTTTACAAATAGAAAATCATTGTTCAACAGCAAATAGACTGATAATCTTTGTTGTTACATAAAAAAAAAATTAAAAAAAAAAAAAATGTTACACGCGATATTTAATGTAAAAAGTGATCTTATTTCTGTGTTATACTTTGTCATATAACATTTATCTTCATTCTAGAGTTTCGACAAAATAGATTTCCTTTTTTCTATGGTTATTTTTCTTTTTTATAGTGCTATTTTGTAGAATGCTTTATATAGAAAAAAGAAAACCCCAAAAATAAAGAAAAAATGGAACGCAAAGGAAATTTGAAACGGAAAGTCCCTCATCAAATGGCAAAATCAAAAGCCGAAACACACCAAACAACCGTTATATTTCTAACTTGGTACAGTTGTTTCCCTATGCAGAAAATGATGGCTCGAAAGACTTGGTTGGATATGCGCTGGCTTAAATGAAGTATCATATTTCACTCAGCGCTTGTTCGAATGAAGTATCATATTTCACTCAGCGCTTGTTTGAATGAAATATCATATATCACTCAGCGCTTGTTTGAATGAAGTATCACGTTTCACTCGGCGCTTGTTTGAATGAAGTATCATATTTTACGAAGCGTTTGCATCATTGTCCTATTATAGTTTACTGAACGGTCATAGATTTGCTCAGTATAACAGGCCGTTGAGCGTCCTATAGTTGTTTGCATCATTGTCCTATTATAGTTTACTGAACGGTCATAGATTTGCTCAGTATAACAGGCCGTTGAGCGTCCTATAGTTGTTTGCATCCTTGTCCTATTATAGTTTACTGAACGGTCATAGATTTGCTCAGTATAACAGGCCGTTGTGCGTCCTATAGTTGTTTGCATCCTTGTCCTATTATAGTTTACTAAACGGTCATAGATTTGCTCAGTATAACAGGCCGTTGAGCGTCCTATAGTTGTTTGCATCATTGTCCTATTATAGTTTACTGAACGGTCATAGATTTGCTCAGTATAACAGGCCGTTGTGCGTCCTATAGTTGTTTGCATCCTTGTCCTATTATAGTTTACTGAACGGTCATAGATTTGCTCAGTATAACAGGCCGTTGTGCGTCCTATAGTTGTTTGCATCATTGTCCTATTATAGTTTACTGAACGGTCATAGATTTGCTCAGTATAACAGGCCGTTGAGCGTCCTATAGTTGTTTGCATCATTGTCCTATTATAGTTTACTGAACGGTCATAGATTTGCTCAGTATAACAGGCCGTTGTGCGTCCTATAGTTGTTTGCATCCTTGTCCTATTATAGTTTACTGAACGGTCATAGATTTGCTCAGTATAACAGGCCGTTGAGCGTCCTATAGTTGTTTGCATCATTGTCCTATTATAGTTTACTGAACGGTCATAGATTTGCTCAGTATAACAGGCCGTTGAGCGTCCTATAGTTGTTTGCATCCTTGTCCTATTATAGTTTACTGAACGGTCATAGATTTGCTCAGTATAACAGGCCGTTGTGCGTCCTATAGTTGTTTGCATCATTGTCCTATTATAGTTTACTAAACGGTCATAGATTTGCTCATTATCATAGGCCGTCTTTTGCCCTTTTAGTTGTTTGCATCCTTGCTTCTTTGTCGTTGATAGCTAATTTTCCTTATGACAATCATAGATATCTCCTTCATGTTATCGACAAAGGATATCTTTTATGCGTAAAATGTATTGATACTTATATTTACTGTTTCGTTCTTAACATTTGTCTTGTTAAGGACACTTTTTCATGTGTAAATATATAAAAAAAAAAAAAAAAAAAAAATATCGTCCTTAATATGCATGAAATATTTAAGAATTGCATGCTTCTTTTTGTAAATTCATTGGGGTGTATAAGCGTTGACCGAAGTACATTTTGTATGAAGCGCTTTATTCTAAAAATGTGCGCACGGTCAACGCTTTTACAACTTTATGAAGTTACAAAAAGAAGCAATTCAATACTTATAATTACATTTTTTAGCTATGATCATGAAAACACGAATTTTATAAAAAAAAAAATTTTATTCACCTGTGCACTGATCATTGTGGGACCACGTGTTATCATGAATGAAAAGTTTTATTGAGTGATGCAATTGCTTACGGAATAACATGTGATGTGCAGTTAGCCAATCATAATAAAGTATTATAATGAAACATACATCTAATGTAATTATTTGCCACTGGACGTTAAGGAACCAACAATCAATCAATATAATATTTTTTATTGTGTACAGAAATCTACATCGTAGAGGTCTATGTTGTCATCTAAGAATCCGTTGGTTATTTTATCCTTTTCGCTAAAAAGTAAATAAAAGTCAGAATGGAAATGGGGTATGTGTTAAAGAGACAAAACACGACAAAAGAGCAGAAACCATCCAAAGACATATTAACGCAAGTGAACATACACTGAACGAATAAATTTAATCTAAGAGGAATGTTTCCCCCAAAAAAACGAAAAATACAATACTTTAAATTCATGAATAGCATTTTTATGACATAATGTAGCTTTTTTTAAATCAAAACAACTGTTTAATTAACCTTGCGAGAGATTTGTGTGTCACTCACTGAACAGTTATTTTCTGCAGTTAAATATGTAAGATATAATTCCCAAAGTGTAAAAGTAAACCATTATAGTTTAAAGTACGGTCTTCAACAGAGAGCCTTTGGCTCACACCGAACAGCAAGCTATAGAGAACACCAAAAATACTCTAGTGTAAAACCAACGGTCTAATCTACTATACACTTATGAACCACATCAACAACCATCAGTTTGTGACTTAGGACATGTGCAAACAAATGCAGCAGGTTCAAACGTAAAATAGGTACCAACCTGCACCCTTACCTGAAACAAAAGTGTAACATCACAACATAGATAGACACACTATAAAATACCAATTGAAAAGGCTTTACTCAATCAAAAGACATATTAAAACACACAAGAACATACACTTCACAAATTATTTTTTTATATTACACATTGTAAATACAAAATCAATATAATCAAGGATGAGATGCATGCTGAATATGATTTCTGACTGCATGCATGTTGTATTTGACTGATTAGCTGTTTGACATTCAGTTTAAATAAAGTATGTTTTGCATATTCAAGACCAGAAACTGTAAACAATATGTTATTTAAGATATCCTGCAAAACCCAGATACCTAGAGCCCAACAACCGATACCTTCGGGATTTTTTGCAAGAGTTTTTAAACGTGCAAAGCCCGTGGCACTAATCCTACGGGAAGTAACGAAATAAGAATCGACCGAAGGCGATTGCGTTTTTATACACCACAAACGCAACAACAGACGTCCACATTATCAAACTTAAGGTTTTACTGTTCGACATGGAAATCCATTGATGACCATATTTCTGTAACAACCTGGGGGTTTGTTGGATTAGACATATAGAACCTATCATACTACACGCGTTGTAATATGAGATGAGATGAGTATCTCGACGTCCCAAAACAGACCACATTTGATTGAGTGATATATAAACAACAAAACAGAAAGAAATCAAATCAAGATATTGTCTTTATTATATCATTATTATAACTATTGTTTGTGTGCATTTGAAGTGTACTCAAAATTGGATGTATTCCATATTTGTCGACAAAAACTTAATGGATATGTTTAGATTTCGGTTCAATGTAAGGGTTACTATGTCTAGGATAAGAGGGTGAAGGTAATATATGTGTTATTAAACATTGAATAACTGTGCAAGTCATACTTGTTTTTAGTTTAAGATTTACGAAAAGTGATATAATCTTTTTAAATGATATATCACTTAATATTGTTGAAGGCTATACCAATATTTATTTACATCTTTCCTTTGGTCTATATATATTATAATAGTTATCTCACTGGCAGTCACTTCAGATCTTCGTATTGGTATATTGTATAATGCTCTCCTATAAAAATTCTATCAACAGTTCAAAACCTTTGTCCATTCATTTAGTTTAACGAATTTAAAAATAATCAAGATTTCTCTCGCAAATTTCACTCTCAGTTATTTTTTCTCTCCTTGAATACTTCGATCGCTTTTCACATTATGAGTTCTGTTACTCCGAAAGTTTTACAAGTATTAGGTTTATAGATAAAATAATGTGCATATATTGGATTTAAAATAACCTTCTTCATTAGTTTAGTCACCAACCATTCAGTTTTGTTTTTGGGAAATGAGGTGAGAGCATGTTTATATGACATGGTTCCAAAAAAGTTCAATCAGCTTTAGTCACCAATATGCACATATACACAATTATTTGACGCTCCCTAGTTTTCAAACCCCTAAAACGCGTTAATCAAACTTAGCATAATTAATCATCACTACTAAGAGCTTTGTTAGTTTAAAAGAAGAAAATAAGCACATTCAAAGTCATTGTTAAAAAACTGTGCAATAAAATTGAGTTAATTTTGTTTAAAAAAGGTAAAGGTGCCATGCGTGTGTCTATGTACAAACATTGTTTCGGGTGCATTCATTTACAATTTCTGCTACTTGATGATGTAACCTATGTTTTAAACTTTTTGGAATTATGGGTCTTCGATGTTCTTCAACTTTGTACTTGTTTGGCTTTATAACTATTTTGATATGGGCGTCACTGTAGACGAAAGGCGCGTCTGGCGTATTAAACTATAATCCTGGTACCTTTGATAACTGTTTACACCATTGGGTCGATGCCACTGCTGGCGGAGTTTCGTCCCCGAGGGTATCAGAGGCCTAGTAGTCGGCACTGCGGTGTTGACATGAATATCAATTACATAAATAATAAAAGTTTCCTGTAACAAAACCTTGAAATTTCCGTAAAAATAAGGATTTTCTTATCCCAGGAATAGATTACCTAAGCCGTATTGGGCACAACTTTTTGGAATTTTAGGTTCTCAATGCTCTTGGCTTTATAACTATTTTGATATGAGCGTCACTGATGAGTCTTATGTAGACGAAACTCGCGTCTGGCGTATTAAATTATAATTCTGGTACCTTTAATAACTAATTAAATTAAATAAATAAAGCCAACATTATTTTACCGCTGTCTAAAAGTCAAATCGATTGAGAGAAAACAAATCCGGGTTACAAAATAAAACCGAGGGTAACTCATCAATTATAAGAGCTTTAAGAGTGGAAATCAACTATCATGTTCCTGACTTGGTACACGTAACAGTTTCCTTGTGTAGAAAATGGTTGTTTTACCCTGGTCTCGTATTAGCCATGCACCGATATTTTACATTTAAGTCATAGGCTTTTTATTTTCACTCGATATCATAAAACAAAGACGCACTCGTACCAACACGGACTGCTCTCGAAAACAAAACCATATAAAACGGAATAGTATTAGTACTTTCATGTCTTAACTGTTTACATTTTATTTCATATTCATTCGAAAAAACTTTGTCATACTATAAAGAAAGACCGATCAAAACACTCGAAACAAAACAAAAAAACACAATCCGATCGGACACTAAACAAGACTTAGTGTCTGTGGTGTCGTTACTCGCAGTCTAAGACTTAGATACAAAAGTAATCGTCCAATCTGTGATTTTAGCGATTATGTCATAATTTCAATTTCTGATTGTGGCATTTAGTTTAAAGGTGATTTGCATGGCGGATGATAGTTACAGTTTCTCAAATGATTCTTTTTTTAGTTAATAAGATTAAGCCCCGGTCACAACGGATCGTACGATTTTTTGTCGTGGAGTATCTATAAAATAGTTGTCGTGTAAAATGTAAAAAAAATATTTCGAGTGGTCACATCAGCTTCGACACGACCACGATGGTTCCACGGGTACACGACAAAATAAATTGTAATTGAACTGTCGTGGGCTTGTCGCAAGTCGGTCGTGCGACAGTCGTACGACAATCATGAGTTGTTTGGGGCTATTTTTAAGGTTTTCATGACATGAGATTCACGTGTCATTGTCGTTTGACTGTCTTACAACTGTCACACAACTGCAGTCATGGGTCACTCGTGCGTTTGACTCCGGGGCTACTAGTATATATATAGAAGGCCCGATTTATTGTGTGTCATTTTTCATTTGCTAAATAAAGTTCAGATTCATTATAAGTTCGGTCCAAGTAAACAACGTTTTTCGTTTTAGTTTATATTATAACTGTTTAGTGAATTTAAAGCAGAATGCCCCCGAAAATAAAAATAAATGAATGATATTAAGCTATTTGTTGAAGTCCGACAAGGCACATTTTCTGCAGGGCCTAACGTAATCGTTGTTGTTGAATAGCCATCCTCTTTAAACGGCAGACGGTATGTTTTTCGTTTATTCATACATTCATTCTTGCCGAATTGTATTATTCTAAATAAAACGAGAAAATGTTGTACGTACCACTGTCGGACGACAAACAATCAATGTTGTAAAAGCATCGTACGAAATTTCGTATTCGTGAGACAATCGTGCGACTGTATCACGAGTGTATTGCGACAGTCTAACGATTTTTTTTTTATTAAAATAGTTTATGTTGGTATCCACGACAATGTGTTTATCGCACGACAGTCGCACGATTGAGTTTAGACACTCTCGCGACAGCCACAACACAGTGACACGACACAAAATTGTAGATCAAAAAAGGTGTATGTTCAATTTTCGTCTCACGACACACGACAGCGCCTCGATGCTCAAAATATCGTGCGACTATCGTACGATTATTAAAGATGACAAAATTTCATGTCGTGGTGCTGCATAGATGTGTCGTTGGTTCGTTGTGACCAGGGCTTAATGGGATTCTCATCGTTTTTATTTTAACCTTGTTTTTCTTAATTTAATTATGAGCGTATTTAATTTACTCCTGCCTCTTATTAGATGATCTTGGTATTTAGGTTTATGCAGTATGATAGCTTTCAATAATTTAGTAAAGGTTTTTTCGGGAATTTAATATTATTTAACAATAACGTACATTGTAAAGAAAGTACATCAGTGTAACAAGATGTCAAAATACAATGTCAAAATTATAATAATTCACAATATTAGGTGCCTTTCACCAACGTTGTAAGTGTAACATGTAGTGGTTGTTTTTAAAGATTCAAAAGTACTTTCGATCTGTGCTCATAAACGACCAATATAGATAACGTTTTTATCCAAATAGACCTAGGCGGAGGGTTATTGAGGGCGAACTACTGAATTTGTTTGCCTCTTAATATAAAAACAGTTAAATCGTCCCCTTTAATCATTCTTGTATGCACTAAGATTTTTAAAAGTCTTACGATAGTAGAACACTGCAAAAAAGATAATATTACTTTCAGTGTATATATTTAACATCGAAGATTTTGACAAAAAATAAAGTGCATTAAATAAATAATATGTCAAATGAAAAATAAATATATTAATGTTGATTCTAAACATAAAGACTTCCTTTTTGTATCTTTTGAAGATTTGTTTGAAAATATAAGAATTGAAATGTATATATTATTCACGGTTATGACAAATATATCTTATTGATGTTATAGCAGTTAAAAATATCGAAAACTTGTATTATCAAACATATAAAGGCTTTTTGAAAGACAAATTTCAATGATATTGTGAAAACATTCATAATGAAGTTACACTAATATATTTGAAACACATCATACATTTGGTTGATACCATAGTAATACAAAATAGAAGTTTAGCAAAAATACTGGTACCAAGTCAAAAACTACCAGGCAAATCCAAAAAGAGGAAGTCTGTAAATACTGAAAAAATCAAACGCTATCAATCATCGGAACAAGTGAAAAACAAGTGTAATATTTTTGACTTGGTACCAGCATTTCCCGAACAAATGGAGGGTTTAACTTTTGACTTGGTACCAGCATTTCCCGAACAAATGGAGGGTTTAACTTTTGACTTGGTACCAGCATTTCCCGAACAAATGGAGGGTTTAACTTTTGACTTGGTACCAGCATTTCCCGAACAAATGGAGGGTTTAACTTTTGACTTGGTACCAGCATTTCCCGAACAAATGGAGGGTTTAACTTTTGACTTGGTACCAGCATTTCCCGAACAAATGGAGGGTTTAACCTGGTTTTATAGCAACACTTCTGACCTTTGTCACAGCTGTTTATAGTTCCTTATTATTCATATAATGGGATGAGTAACCCAAACAGACCACAGGAAACAGAGGTTAATGTGACAATAATTTGAATCCAGCAGCAAAAACTTTGTAAACATACATCACAAACATTCACTGCAACTGACTTAAAAACTCATAGAAACATACATATTAACACCTAATAACAGTGGATACTATAATATCATAACAATGTTATTTCAAAAAAACATATTTAAATATATATGCAAGTATGTTGCATTGAAAATGATGTAAACATATGGTAAACATTTTGAAAATTAAGAAAAACGCACTGCTTTAAAAAGAAAGGCAAATTTCCTTGAATTTAATCACCAGGGGCAATAAGGAAAAAGTAGCATAGATCTTTCAAAAAACAAAACACAAATGCAAAGTCATATTTGTACGTTAAGGTTTTAACTCGACATAACCGTTCTAAATAAAAGTATAAACCGACGAATTAAGATCAAAGATCACTATTTTATTGACTTAATATACGGAATATCTGTTTCACGGATGACTTTAACACAATCCTGTCCTCATTTCTTCGATTGTGAAACCCCTAGAAATTATGGTCACTTGAAATTATACCTACCAATAACAACAAGATGGTTGCAACTAGTGGAGCATGCTCTTCTTCTTTCGTAATTACTAAATTAGATGTTTTTAGCAATCCGGAAGAGCGAATTGCTGCCAAACAGGTTTTACGTAGAATACGTTCCAATTTCGTGGAATTAAACCGAAACTTCCTTGTTTACAATGTAAATAGTAGACAGTTTTTACACATAAATATATATATTAATAAGATATGATTCTTATGAGCCAAAATTAAAAGCCTGTTTTGTTTATATCTTAATTATGTTAATGAAGGTATTACGTAGGTCTATATTAGAATAATCATAGTAAATTTTAACAGTTAAATTAAATATGTAATATCATAGAGATGATAAGAGGAAAAAGAAAAGTTTTAAAACAGATTAACAATGAATATATCTAAGTTTTATAAACATACGTAAATTACTTTGCGCCCAGATTCCTTTTGCATTAAAAGGAGACATAGAAAGTACTTTAAACAAGCTTATGCTATTATCATAATATTTATAGGGGTAATTTATTATTCAGATAAAATGCAAATACGAGTATCTTTTTATATAATGCTAGATAACATTGGATTTAAATGGTATAATTAAATGTTTTAAAGAACCTATCGACATTTATATTCAAGTTATTGAAAATTACCCATGTATAGTACGGGTCTACTAAACAAGGAAGTACACAATATGTAGTAACCTAATCATGCAAAAGACACTATCGTATACTTTAATAGTATTAAGTGTTTTATACTCTTGATTACTTGCTACCAACATGAACGGGAGACCACAGAATAATTCACCGGACTTTGTTTCAGATTTTATGGTACATTTCTAATAAGGATTCAATTAATAAACGAGTCATTCAATTACTAATTATTTTTGTTTTATTTCTAAACATTTTGTTAACGTTATTCTTCTTTTTTCTCTCCACAGAATGAAATCGGAAACAGACCAACATCATATTCCAATGCGATTCAAAATGCATCACTTGACGTTTGTAACAAAATGGTCAACGGGAACCAAGTCTTCAGTCGGCCTAAGCCGGACGATGCATGCAGTGCTTATGCAGTATCAATAACACACCAGCCTAACTCTATTGAGGATAACACAGAGTGTAATAAATATCATGAAATTGAACAATGTGCTAAAAGTGCAAACATTGACATGCATAGAAATGGTAGTACAACAAGCAGTAGCAGTTTACTGTTGAGATCAACACGGGAGACATGTCAAAACAAACGTTGCATTATTGCGATAATATGCGTGAATGCTACAATTATTGTTATTGCATTTTCTCTGATAATTGTTCAATTTGTAATGTTAACCAAATTACAGGATGAGTTGGAGGCTGAAAAAACAGAAAGAAAAGACAAATCAAACACGTTATGTTTACCGTGCAATGATTTAATTCTTGGTCCATTAGAACATGATAATGAAAATATTAAACTGCTAGACAGTAAAGAGGAGGATGGAATTCAAGTCTGCTGTGCTAAAGGATCTAATCAAACGTCGATTCTAATGGATTTGGTAACTATACATTGAAATATTCTTTTGAGAGCTGTTAATAAAAAGTTAAAATTTCAAAAAAATTCACTCACATGAAGATCCATATGAAACTTGCTATACAATACTCTTTCTTTTCATTCGAATAATGCATTTTTTTTTGTTACATTGGATTTTTTTAAGTCGATTTATGAGAATGAAAACATGGGGAAACTATTGTTGCCTTACTTAACGGGAATACAGGACCATAGATTTATACAGTAAGATCTAATTATATAAATCCTTGATAACGGCAAATACATCAAGTATTATACCTTATATGTATAGCATTATATATAAATAAAGGCAACAGTAGTATACCGCTGTTCAAAACTCATAAATCCATGGACAAAAAACAAAATCGGGGCAACAAACCAAAACCGAGGGAAACGCATTAAATATAAGAGGAGAACAACGACACAACACCGAAACGCAACAGCACACAGAAACGGACCAAGCAACAGACAATACACCACGAGAATAACAAATATAACATCAAAACCAAATACATGAATATGGGATAGACAAGTACCGTGCCACGTCTTATCTCAAAAATAAGAGAAAACAATGTCTTTTTATATTTTACTTTTCGTCTTTTGCAGTTATTTAAAAGAAGAGAAAAATTACACCACACACAAGGTAACTACTCAATGATTAGTATACAGATATATAGGTTTGCTATACATTAGTTTCTTTTAATTATAAACAAGTTTTTTTCCCGAATGGTTAAAATTGAGAATGGAAATGGGGAATGTGTCAAAGAGACAACAACCCGACCATAGAAAAAACAACAGCAGAAGGTCTTCAATATAGCGAGAAATTCCCGCACCCGGAGGGGTCCTTCAGCTGGCCCCTAAACAAATATATACTAGTTGATTGTTTTTAATAATTAACGTGTGTTCTCAGATCTTCGTCCATTATAGTCTGTTTCAAGAACGATTCCTACAGTCTCCGCTACTGTGCCGTTTATACAACAGCGATATGCGATATGCCTGCTGATGTCATATAGAACAAAATACTCAAAAGTATTGACCGAAGTATCTAGTATAACAAGGCATGTCTCCACCCTTTTTGTTTTAAAGTGCATTTTAAATCTTTTCAAATCATTGATTTATTTAAGTGCATGTTTTAATATATTTTTTTTTAGATATCATCGACTCAGAAACCAATAGTAAGAACAACTGTACCGGTGACACGGGTAGTAACCATGGACAAGATAATGGTAGAATAGCTGCTCATCTTTTGGCAGGAGTACAACCGATGACAAATGGTTGGTATATATGATAAAGATTCAAAGATAACTTTATTCTGATGATACTGAAATCTTTTGAAATCTCTTGAAATGTTTTAAAATTATTTTTTTTATCTAAATTACTTGTTTTTTTCTTTCAGGAGCACCTCCATATATAATACAAAACTGGGATGAATCTGGATCAACTGCATATTCAAGTGGGGTTCATGTGGAGAACAGTCGTATAGTTGTAAACACTTCCGGTTTATATTTTGTATATAGCCAGATATTCTTCAGTAACCTCTACAAAGGGCAAACAACATCAAACACTTCACAAGCCTTGTACCACTACGTCTATCGATGGAACGTCTTTTATCCGAACGATGGAAACGAGTTGTTGCTGAAGAGTGTCCGGACACAGTGCTGGGCAGAAAACAGAGTGTATGGAGATTATACTAGTTATACCAGTGGTGTGTTTAAACTGAGTGCTGGTGATAACCTTTATGTAAAGGCATCAAAACTTGATTTAATTTCAAGAGATCCCAAAGCATCATTTTTTGGCATTGCGAAGCTGTAATTCCGTTCTTGAAAATATGCTCTTATTAGATAAATCATATTAAAACTATATTTCACTAGAGGTATAAAACGACACGTAGTTTATATTATCGGATTTTCAAGTTCACAAAATACTTCAACTTACAGTCTTAGATGATAAAAAGTAAGGACAAATTAAATTCCAGTCCGGGAAAGGTCAACATTTTAACATAACATTGGTGTTAATGTAGTTCCTGCATGTCATTTTCTAGCAAGGAACTTATCTGTAAGCTCTATAGGTCTGTGACTGTTGCGTTATTGTAATCATCAATAAAAAGGCATTGTTCGATCATACATCACTGATGAGTACAGTTACCGACAGGAATTGAATATCGAAAAAAAACGTGCTATTATTTTTTTCTATTGTGCCAAAATAGTTGTAACTGTTGATTTTTAATAATTTGTTATAATCTTTTTGTTATTTGTTTTTTACAATATATATTTTGATAATTATAATATATTATGTAAGATTTGTCACTTTGTGTCATACAGTCTACATGTTTATGATGAAACTAATAATTGACAAAATATTTGGCATTACTATTAGATTTCATAGAAGTGAATAAAAATGAAAGAATCTGTGTACATTATTTTAACCCCTATTAATAAAACCTAGCATATCGTTAATCTTGGTATTGTGTAAACTTGTATGAGGAGGCTGTGATTCAGTGGTTGTCTTTGTTGTGTATCGTGCGTTTTTCGTTTATTATTTTTTTTACATAAATTAGCTGACTTTGTGGTATGGACTTTGCTCACCGTTGAAGAGAAAAGTAAAATCACAAAAATACTGAACTCCGAGGAAACTTAAAAACGGAAAGGCCCTAAGCAAATGGCAAAATCAAATGATAAAACACATCAAACGAACGGACAACTGTCATCTTCCGTACTTGGTACAGACATTTTCAAATGTAGAAATTGGTGGATTTAACCTGGTGTTATAGCGCTAAACCTCTCACTTGTATGACAGTCGCATCAAATTCTATACACCTAATCGCTATTTATTCCATTCCGGAAATGTTCTAAAATTACACAACTTTTTCATCCAGTTGAAACTAACTGGGGCCCTGTTTAAACAATGCACCATGCAGGATACTTTTTAATGAGATCTGTTTAAAACATCGTAAATACTTCAAACAAAATATTTTTGACTATAATTTGAATTTCGTAAAAGTGGATCATAACCTATCAAAGTTTTGTATTGATTGATTTCCAAATTTTTCCCTCCCCCAGTTCGTTACTGGTGACCTTTGTTGTTTACCTGTTCAAGGACGGTTGACCTTAACAGGAATTTGTCTAAATGACTGTCTTTTCCGGATTGGACTATATAGCGATAAGGTTTATTATATTCACAACTTGCGTGCGTGACTAACCCGACATCATAGGTAAAACTGTCAAAATAGGGGTTCAGCAGTAATCACCGTGTCACAATCTCAATTAGAACAAAAACAAACAAATATGTAACAAAGAAGCACAAAAAGCATATATCAAATGTAACAACCATATTTATTGCTTTGCTTACTTATATATATAGTTATCAAAGGTACCAGGATTATAATTGTATACGCAAGACGTGCGTTTCGTCTTCATAAGACTCATCAGTGACGCTTTGATTAAAATAGTTTTAAAGCCAAAAAAGTACAAAGTTGGAGAGCATTGAGGACCCACAATTCCAAAATGTTGTGCAAAATATGACTAAGGTAATCTATTCCTGGGATAAGAAAATCATTGAGTATTTGAAACATTTAATGTTATTTAATGATATTTCTGATCATATCTAATTTCAATAGGGATATCTGTGTGATAGAATATAAACCTCTGCACAAGGAAGTGCAATAACCTTTGTATTGAAGATATTATCAGTCTTTAAAATAAATTAAGTATATGTATTTTTAAACTTATATAACGACACGCGATAAAACGTATACTAAGTAATTATAAACCTGCCTGTTTTTTTGCTTGAGATTCAAAATATAATTGAATTTTCTCTTACTTGTGTGGCAGTTTAATTTGAATTGATAGGTTGAGAACAATCTTTTCAAAAAAAGAAATGATTTCCCCTTCCAAATTATGAAGTTTCTATTTTTATGAAACAATATTCGTGATACTCTGTCTTACGTTTTCTAAGTTGTGTGTTTTAACTGTTGTTAAACAATTTTTTGTTTTATTTTAAGACATGCTGTTGTCAGTTTGTTTTGACTTATGAGTTTGAGCGTCCATTTTGGTTTATTTCTCCTCTCTTCTTTTTATCTTTTTAGCTTTTATCGAATTACATTACACGGAGTGTGATACGAAACATGCGATAATTTGACTGGTTTATTCTGTACCATAAAACGATATTGTAAATTCCTTTGGCTATTCGTTTGGTCATTGATGATTTGTGAAAGTCAAAACGATCTACATTTCTTTCATGGAAATTGTATGATTTCATTCAACATTAATAAAACACTCACACTTTTCACCAGAAATTCCTATTTGTTTCTAATTTCATTTCATTCTGAAACGTAAAAGTTTCGTAATCTCGTATGGTAAAGTTTGTTTCTGTGTGTGTTAAATTTTAGTGTTGTGTTTCTTTTGTGTCGTGGTTCTCCTCTTATATTTGTTGTGTTTCTCTCAGTTTTGGTTTGTAACCCGGATTTTATTTTTTTCTCTCATTCGATTTATGAGTTTCGAACCACGGATACTACTGTTGCCTTTCTTTGACAACGGAACAGTATAAATATAACACCACACTAATATGTGCGAAAGACCAGATCACTGATTTACCGACTATTCATAACAACGACAAATTAATGTTTACCAAAAAAGAAATCGGTTTAAAACCTTGTAAGAATTGGATATTGCTTGATGTCAACTCTCGTTATCTAATTTAAACAGTAATAACAAAATATCGCCAAGTTATCCAGTCCGCCCTTGTTATGAAAGAAGTAAAATGACAAAAATACCGAGCTCAAGGTATATTTATCAACTGAAAGTCACTCAGCAAATGGCAAAATCAAAATTTAAAGCTAAAACACATCAACCGAATGGATGACAACTGTCATTTTCTTATGTTTAAGAAATGCTGGATCAATCCTCGTCTTATAGCTAGCGTAAACGCTCACTTGCTTGACAGCCTCATACAATTCTATTCTATTAACCACGATGTGTGAACAAAACCAAAAGACATAATAGGTAAGAATGTCAAAAATAGGGATACATCAGTCAACATTGTGTTTTAGTTTTAAACACTTAGTCTATATAAACCAACAAATATGTCAACAAAGAAAAAAAGTGCATATTGACAAAGCACATCATCAAAATCGAAGGACAAGAACTACAAAATTCGTAATAGCACCATAACACAATGACAGGATGTGTAAGTACCGAGCCAGGTCAAATGGATGTTAAAAATTAGATTAAACAGTAAATTAAATTATATACAAAGACAAATGAAATAATAATATAAGACTTTATTAAGATGATGGACAACGTCAGTATCTAAAATCTATACTTCAAGGTCATCGTGTATTATTTGTTAAGTTTATACGGAATATTTATCAACAATGTTTTAGTTTCTTTCGATGAAATTTGTTTTAGAAAAAATAGACGTTCTTTGTCATACGTCTGTTTCATTAACTATCTTCTAAGACACTGGAGACGTTTAACAAAGTATAAGTAGCAGCTACAATCACTTGAAACATTTCGCTGTGTGCCATGTGATTGTTATAAATTACATTGTCATGGACATTATGATGGGAAGCACAAACTCTGGATAATATTTCGATTAATATTTTGTTTTTCTTTCCAGTAATATTGCATACATAACAAAAACGCACAATAAATACAGCCGACATTAACACAGACCATCATATATCTCAGTGAAATGATTTATTGCAAATATATGCATGTCCCAAAAACCAATTATATAAAATACCATAAGCCGAAGGGTCAATATAATACCAAGAGTCAAAGGGACAATATAATAACACAAGTGGAAGAAAAATATAACAATGATTGCACCTCTTGACTATCATTTCCTTGTGAATATCAATCCTCTTTTTTTGGAAATTCTGATGGAAACACAAGCTTTAAAATTGCATATCAAATAATATCTGAATACTTTATATTTATGATTTATAAGCATTTTTAATCCCTTAAATTCGTTTCTGTGATACATTGTGCCATAGACGTTAGCCTGCTTTTGATTTATCGAACCTTTCTTTTAACTGGAGATATGTTTCATTTATAATATGTACATTGTATGTTTTAGTAGCACACATATGTTTTCATTTCAGTAATTATATGTTTACGTGGTAATATTCCTTTTTCATCTTTTGAATACGTTTTCAAATTTTTAACTTATATTTGATAATTTTTAATAGCAATCTTATTTTAGACTTTTTTGGCTATTTAATTTTACCAACTTTGTTCAGTATAATTTTATTTTGATTCATTGATATATATATTCCACTTTTTTTGTAAAAATTTCCACATTATTAATCCTTTTATCTAGAAAAGTTTTAACACTTAAATATTTATTTTGTGTGTTCATGTTTTATATTTTTATCACTGTCTGTGTGTTTATTTCGTTTAACATGTGATGTAAAGCGCTTTGAGTAATATTGTTTTAGATTTAGCGCTATAGAAAAATTGTAATAATAAATAATAATAATAATAATATGTAGCTGTGGCTGAAATACTATTATATAGAAATGGAAATTTCAAAATATGAAAGTTGAAATAATTTCTTTTTTCGTAAGGTTCAGTTCTCAATAAACCCTTATTGTCAATTTCAGGATGAAAATCGAATCCGTGGCATATTATATTTTATGTTCAAGTTAGATATTTAGTACAGTTGGGGGCAGAGGAGATCATGGTCTTCGTCTTTGGTTTGAATTCGATCAGATTTATTACACTGTTGATAACCAATAGAACCTGCATTGATGTTAATGTCTGAATGTGGCGCATTCGATTGTTGAGCTTGCCTTTCGTTTCGTCGACCAAAAGAAACCTTATGAAAGAAGCTGATTTGTCAATAGGAATATTTTTCCTGTAACTGGAATTTAAAAATGTTTATATTATTACATTGATATTTTATAAAAAGTGGTTAATTTTAATAAAAACTTCCTTTGTTGTAATGGCTACGATGGAAAAGGAAACGAACTGCATCTATATTTGTACGAGCACGTATTGGTAAAACTATTAATATAGAATGATATAAATCTGTATAATTGAATATAATAGTTTTCTGCCAAGTGATTATTACCTATATATATTGGTTTAGATACTTAGAATTTTTAAGGATACATGAGAAACCGAGGTTAAAGTACAAAACAGGAAGTCTACCTGGTCTATAACAAATTTGGAATGAGTTCATTTACACTGTTCTAATTTAAACTATCAAGAAATTTTCAACGGAATATCAAATATTTGTTTGTTTGAAACTATTATACGTATTAACCAATTTATATTTCAGTTCTTTATCTAACAATGGAAACCTAAAACAAGAATCGTTTACTTGTTTTTTCTGACTGTATGCATCATTGTTTGGTTTGTGGAATTGTTTAACAGAAAAATAATATGGTATGTGGATTTTTTTGTAATGATGCATGAATCGTTTTCAATAAATAAAGGCAACAGTAGTATACCGCTGTTCAAAACTCATAAATCCATGGACAAAAACAAAATCGGGGTTACAAACTTAAACCGAGGGAAACGCATAAATATAAGAGGAGAACAAGGAAACAACACTGAAATGTAACAATAAAAGAGATGGATGAAAATAGTTCAGTAATAATCATATTTGGTCACAAGAGCGCAACTATGTTTTTGCATTCAACCGGCAAGTTGTTTTTTTAGATATTGCTCATAATAATAAAACAAAAACACTTTAGGCTGCTGATTGGATGTACTGATTTGTACTTGTTTTATTTAAATGCTTCTCTATTTTGGTTTGAAAATAATGAAATATAATTACTTTTTTAATTTACAATGTGTAGAAGAATTTTTATTAGTTGTTTTTATTATAGGATTAAACACATTTTTTCTAGAGGTTATTGATGTGTAAACCGGGACGGTTAACTCACAAACTGAATAAAAGTCCGAATAAATAGCCATTCAAAATGAACTTTTCCAACATTTGCCGTATAACCATAAAAAAAATCTGTAATAAATGCTGACATCTATAGTCTCAGGAACTGTTACCTTTATTTCCAAATTTTTTTATTCTTCAAGAATGCGTTATAACTGATTGCGCTCTTGTAACCATATATAAGGTTTAAACATTCAACCTATCAGTTTAGGAAAAAAACTGATGCGGTAACCAAATAAAAAAATACATGATGTGTTATAATGTCCGGTTAACGCGTTTTCTATGCATTGTATACCGACAGTTCTGTCTCATTGCAAAAAGAATAACTACAATTATAATCATCATTTATGCTCAAATAAAAGTTGATTGAGTCGTTTTTTAACTCCATCAAGGGACACTTATAGTATCAAAAGTCAGCCTATCTAAAATAAATTGATTACTAACGAAGACCACGCGTATTTTTATAAACAAACGCAATTCCGCGTTCAAGAATAATTTGAATAAAAAGAATACAAGAAAATCCTTTCCTAACAGCACGATACAAAACAATAAGTGAAGAACGAAAAACAAATATGATAAAGAGCAACAAACAACATTACAGGCTCCTGACATTGGACAGGCACATATAGAATGTAGAGGCGTTAAACTAGTTTGAAGGCACAAACCCTCCCCTAAACTGTGACAGAGGTGTAACAGTACAAAATAAGAACTATAAAAAATCAGTTAAAAAGGCTTAGCCTATCAGACGGATACAAATAAAAATACATCTAACAAAAACACAGAGGGGATTTGGCAGGGTACGCAAACTACTTCTAGTAGTTTGGACTACTGCAAAATATAACTTTAGCCAAAAAGAACGCAAATTAACAAAAAAATGTTCGATACAGCACAGGTAAGGGATGAAATATCTTTCGATTTTGAAGATAAGACGACCCGTTCATATATATAAAATTCCGTCTGGTGTTACCTTTTATATCGATCTGACAAATATTTAAAACAAATATTGTTGTTTAATTGACATTTTTTCCTTTTAAAACAGGGTTTTTGTCATCACCTCCTGTCAGGCCCTTACGCAGTCCTACAGAGAGACAGCTAGATAAAAAAAAAATCAAAACAAAACATAGCAAAATAGCAAGAGACCTGTAAAATCCGGGGTTAAACCAAACGGACAAGGCAATTACAGGTTCAGCTGCAAATACTGAATTGTTTTCCTCAGCACAGTAACATAGAAGCAATATAAAGCAACATTCAAGTGTTATATGGAAAGCTCATGTGTGATCTTACCTCTTCCACTTACAAGCTGCAAATGTTGGCAAAACAAAAACAGAAAAGAAACTCAAACTACCTTATAAACAATATCATAAGGCACCTCTTAAGAACAAGCCATTCTTTTAAAAATATCTCCTTTGTAATTATAATCAAAACCAAAACAAAAACGGTCAACAAAAAAAGGAGAAATGTATTTCGGATGCACCAGTTTGAACTAAATGACGCAATAAGAGAGATGAATAACAGTTTTACAATATAAAAATGCATTTTAAACGGCATTAAAGTTACAAAGCACACAAATCTGTACATATGAACTGTACGATAAGCTACAAAAAAAATCATATCAGCCAGCTTCTGATTAAATCTGAATAAATGCTTCCGCCTGACGAAGTGAATTTGTCTGATAAAATATTGCATGCATTTGTATTTATATTTGAGCGGGTGTCGTGGTTAGAACTTCTGTCTTAACAAGCAAGCGGCATGGTTGTCGAAGGATGTATTAAATAGTTCTAAGTTCGTCTTTCGAGAGATAACTACAAAATGTACAGACGATTTTTAGGGTGAAAGTTACTATGACACTGTGTGGTTAAACTTAAGCCTTTATACTAGTATACATTGTAGTAATGCGTACATTGCAAATGCTGTGGTTTATTTTTGATATTTATTTGTTTTGTTTTTTATTAAGGTGTCAATCACGAAGTCCATTTTCAGACAGTGTATGTGACAATACTAATGATGGTCAACTTTTGAGATAATTTGTAGTCGAACTGAGTCACAAGACCTGAAACCTACTACGAAATAAACGATATTAATATGGATGCCTACAAACACTGTTTTTACTGTATGTGTCCAATAGGGAGCTCTGACAAGACAGTAATGCAAAGACAAAATAAAACAAAACTATCTGTGGAAAGGTATCGCGTTCTAATTATGATCATTATTATTGGAATAATTATACTTTTTGTTTCATTAACGGTAGCAATGTTTACCTCTCTAGATGATTTAAGACAAGATCTTTACAATGAAA
The DNA here is from genome assembly GCF_036588685.1 of Mytilus trossulus. Classification (NCBI taxonomy): domain Eukaryota; kingdom Metazoa; phylum Mollusca; class Bivalvia; order Mytilida; family Mytilidae; genus Mytilus; species Mytilus trossulus. Next base: position 82,566,876 of record NC_086375.1, read on the forward strand.
AGTTAGACAGGGGAAACAGAGGAAATACCATTTGCGTGGCGTGCTATGATTTGATATTGGAACCATTGAATGAAGACAATGTAAAACTTCACTTATTCAAAAGAAACATTGAAAATGGTACAGAAATCTGCTGTGCTAAAGGATGGTATCAAACATCAATTCTTATTAGCTTAGTAAGTTCATTTTTTTATATTTTGATCAGAAAGTAGTTTAAATCAAAATAAAATTGGGAGAGGAAATGGGGAATGTGTCAAAGAGACAACAACCCGACCATAGAACAGGCAATAGCAGAAGGTCACCATAAGGTCGGTATTGCAGCGAGAAATGAAAATGAAGGTCATAACAATGACAAACACGATACAGGTTGCATCAGGTAATTTTATAAATGAGTAAACGACAAAGTGATTACGACAAGAGATGGAATAAAAACTCTGACGCAAAGATACTCTATAACAGTAAACAATCATCCAAGGTACAAGACTAGTCATTTGGTACGAATCTAGCAGAAAATATTTTTACGAAAGGAATATACCAATTTGAGATCACCCCTAGTTTTTTGGTGGGGTTCGTGTTGTTTATTCCATAGTTTTCAATGTTGTGTCATATGTACTATTGTTTGTCTGTTTGTCTTTTTTATTTTAGCCATGGCGTTGTCAGTTTGTTTTTAGATTTATAAGTTTGACTCTCTCTTTGGTATCCCTCGTCCCTCTTTTGAAACGCTTGTTTAAATATTACAATAAAAAAGAGAAATAAGCTCTGTCAGTTATTGGGCATTCCAACTACTATGACTATCTGTTATCTCTAAATAATTACATTAGATGTATATTTCATTATAATACGTTATTTTGATTGGCTAGCTGCACATAACAACTTGATAAAAATCGTGTTTTCATGAAAAAAAATGTAATTATAAGTATTGAATGCTTTTGTTTGTAACTTCAGAGGGTTATTAAAAACGTTGACCGTGCACACATTATGAGAATAAAGCGCTTACGCGCTTCATACAAAATGTACTTCGATCAACGCTTTTACCCCCCCCCCCCCCCCCCCCCCCCAATGAATGAACAAAAAGATGCATTCAATTCTTAAAACAACGATACAGGCAATCGAGATGTGCTGTTGACCACCACTGACAAAATAAATATGTAGTGACAACATCATTTATGAGACATGTTAACGGTCCCAATATCAACTTCTTATCAAGTCGTGGAACGCCATGGAAGATATATGTTTCCTTATAATTGAAATGCCAAAGAAGCGACTGTAGGAAAAACATTTCAAGCCCAACAGTTTAAACCGCATTGCAAATAAACACTGTTATGAACGGAAAAGCGGCAAAATCAGATGGTTCAAACCCGTGCTCAAAACATGCCCAACAAAACGCGTTGGTTTATGCTTGGTTACAGGCATTCATTGGTGGGATTCTTGTCTCTTTGACACATTCTCAATTGTATTGTTTCATTTCATTCATCATGATTTTAACATTATCAATGACGTAATAAATAAAACTTTTGAAAACAAACCATTTTAAGACAATGACGTAATGAATGAAATTTATGTTTATAAACATTTATGTTACATTAAATTATGCTACAAACGTGGCATATTTGGTAATGAAAATTAAAAATGAAATCTCTAGTGTTAAGTTTGAAAGTCTGTCAGACTGAGTGTATTAAGATATTTCACAAGATTGTATCAATACCAATGGGACAATTATAAAACATATCATTTCATTTTTAAGGAAAATAAATATGTTTTTCTAATTGTAGATGCTTGAAAGACGAGAACGATTGAAGAATACTCAAGGTAATGTTTTTGTCCTATATCTTATTTAATCTGATGTCAGCTTTTAATTGAATAATTGAAAACTTGTTTTTCTTTGTAAATATTAGGTCTCAGAACATAGTTATGTCTTAACATCCGCTCTTTTTATTTCTATGGTTTTTTTTTCCTTTTCTTTGTAGATATTTTTCTTTCTGAATCTGTATGTAAATGCAACAGTTCAAGTGATGCACGTAACATTAAAAGATCAAAGAGGCCTTCTGTTCATCTGATTGCAGGCGTACAACCAATCACAGGTGGTCGTAAGTGTTTGTCATTTAAAGACATGTCAATAAAGCATAAACGTGGAATTTCAATCTTGTAGCTATGTTTCTATTTAATAACTTTAAATTATAAATTAAAATTATAAATAAAAAAAAATCGAATCGCGTTTCTGTCATACTCATCAAGGGGAACTATCATAGGGGTTATTATATGTATGAATACACAATATGATGTACATTCAAAAGACATCAACATTTGTTGAAAACCTGCTTAGGGTTAATTTTGCCTATTTAATCTTATACATTTTTGTCAACAAAAAGTGTTTCATTAAAACATGCATTTTTTGTTTACAAAACTGAATTATATCAAACTGACAATACTCACCCCGTTATATTAGTAAAACAAAATAAATCAAAAAGATTAACAAAACATTGATGTGTAGGTATCTATACTACTAATATATCGAGGAACAATGAGCCGGTATGACGTAAAACGACGAATAAAAGAATGCAACTTTACATATAATTATTAAAAGGCCTTGGTGACCGAGTGGTCTAATTGATTACTACTGTCATCACTAGCCAGTCAAGTCAACACTAAGGTTTTGAGTAAACCCCGCGTTTGCGGGTGCACTCGACTCCAACGTAAATTGACTAGGATGGTCAGTTTTCATATGGAAGGTCGGTGGTTTTCTCCTGGCACTCCGACTTCCTCCTCCACTAATAAAAACTTGTTACCAAACACAGAAAATTATAGATCATATACATTGCAACTAATAAAGGACAATTGTTTTGTAAAACAACTTAATCATTCCAGGCTCTTATGTTTTCCCAATGAATAATATCACCAATAAGTAATGAGTTCCAGGTGAAATGCTATACCGATATCAATATTATATATCATATGTAATTTCCGGTTGTTGTTACCTATTACTCTAAATCCCTCCTCGATTAGGTGAATTTAATTTTTTTTCAGAAGATGTTTTATATCTATGTTACACTATAGTACAATAATTACATTAGATGTATGTGTCATTATGATACTTAAATCTGATAGGCTAACTGAACATTACGTGTTATTCCTTAAGCAATTGCATCATTCAATAAAACGTTTCATTCATGATAACACGTGGTCCCACAATAAAGTGCACAGGTGAGTTAAATAAAAAAAATTATAAAATTCGTGTTTTCATGATCATATCTAATTAATGTAATTATAAGTATTGAATGCTTCTTGTTGTAACTTCATAGGGTTGTAAAAGCGCTTCATCCAAAATGTACTTCGGTCAACGCTTTTACACCCCAATCAAGTTAAAAAAAGAGGCATTCAATTCTTAAATAATTAGCAAGCCGCTTAATTAGTTAAAAACAAATTATTTAATAGCGAGTTTTTGTTTTCAGAAAATTAAACCAGTACGAATTCAAAAAAGTAAAATCACAAAAATACAGAATTTTGAGTAAAATTCAAGACGTGAAGTCCTTCAGGAAATAGACTTTGAAGAGTTGTAAGCAGGGAAGCTGTGCACCTCGCAATTAACATGACCGTATCAGATGACAATACGAAAACTAAAAATACAGGCTAAAAATAATACATATGTACTTAAATCAAGACAAATACCTCGATACCACGGTCCCGCGATGTCGCCAGTGTGTTCTAGTTATGCATACAACAGAATTCATTTTTTTTCAATTTAAGAGTCTCATGTTTAGAACATGACTGTATGAATTGTAATTGAGTTTGTAAATGTCATTCTCTTCAGATGAAGTATGTCACACCACAACTTATTTGACATTACATGGACTTTGGCCATTAATAAATTTAATGTTTTATTTATTTACAGATAAATCTCCATTTACAGTTGGTAACTGGGTTTCGCAGGGACCTACATCTCACACAAATGACATTCTTGTCGACGACAGCCGAATTTTCATCAACACATCGGGTCTTTATTTTGTATACAGCCAGATATTTTTCAGTGATCTTTATAAAGGTCAAGCACTATCAAACAAATCACACACTTTCTACCATTATGTTTATCGGTTCAACCATATTTATCCAAACGATGGCCAAGAGCTGCTCCTAAAAAGTGTTCGCACAGAATGTTGGGCAAAAAGTAAATTCTTTGGTGATTACACAAGTTACACTGCTGGAGTTTTTAGGCTCAATGTGGGTGATCAAATTTTCGTAAAGGTATCTCAAATCAGATTGATGTCAAGAGATAGACAAGCGTCGTTTTTCGGGGTTGCTTTGATGTATCCTTAAAAATAGCACAATAACATACTTATGTTCTGTATTGTTGTACGACATATTTCGCTTTTGATATGATATATAATAAGCTATATATCGTTTCATTGTTTTCTACTGTTTGTTGTTTATTTTATAGCGGAATAGTAACGTTGCCTTTATTTGTTGTAAATTTGTTAACCAATAAACAAAAGATTCATGTTCTTGTTGTGTTTTCTCCGTAGTTCGTCTTGACTAAGTAAATATTAATAAACTTGACATGGTTATCTTTCTTTGATTCCTTATCGTTACTTCATTATTGGTGATCATAGATAGCATTAATATCATATACTAAAGGCTCTCTTTTCTATCAACTTATTAATCAATTCTACTGATAACAATGTAACAGCGCAAACGGTCGACATATTATGTCAAAGAGATATATGTGTTACTGTATTCGATAATTACGCAAAAACCATGAACACACTTCAAACCGCGATATGTTGTTTTAGACACAATTAAGTTAAGTATTGCACTGCCAAACATAATACATGTAGTATGAAAAAAATGACTTTAATAAAGGAGCAAGAACGGATGCGTAGACAGTTTTAATTAATGTCATGCACATTCAGTAGCTTATTTATAAAACCATACAGAAGACTTTTAAAAAACACACAAACTACCTGAAGAAAAATATTTCAAAGTTGAAATGATTATTTTTGGCAAAACGTTGTTCTGCCTTTTGTATACATGTTAAAAGTAAAATGACAAAAGTACCGATCGCCGAGGAAAATTAAAAACGTAAAATACCTTGTCATATGGCTAAATCAAACTCTCAAACACATCAAACAAAACGTCGAGATATCAGAGTAGTTTGTTTCTATGGTATCCTTAATTATAGTTTTGATATATCTATATTTGTCTATAGTTTGTGGGAGTATATCACCGTTATAGAAGAACATAAAGTTGAAAATTACTTTAGCTACGTATTATGCCCTTCTATTCAAATTGGTTAAATATTTATTGTATGAGAAATCAATACCGACCAAACAACCTCCTCTGAGGAAGTGTCGAATAAGGTATGACTTCGAAACTTCCATAGAGGAGGTTAAATCTATTGAATGTTAGATGGGCTATAACTACACTGATGTCAGCCAGCTTGTGACATAATACACTCAAACCCACTACGTGAAAGACTTGTCAAGATCCGTAGACCACCCGTAACCTAATAGAGATCACCCCTAGTTTTTGGTGGGGTTCGTGTTGTTTATTCTTCAGTTGTCTATGTTGTGTCATGTGTTCTATTGTTTTTCTGTTTGTCTTTTTCATTTTTAGCCACCGAATTTCAAGGTTAAGCAGTGACTTCTCTTCCATGGCCAAGTGTGATCCTGAATTTAGATCCAATAGAAAATGTGAGAGACAGTTTAGGCCGTCGTCTTAATGCAGTCGATTATCCTTATCAAAACTTAAACACGACGGGTGCCATATGAGGAGCAGAGTCTGCTTACCTTCCGGAGCACATGAGATCACCCCCAGTTTTTGATGGGAGTCATGTTGCTCAGTCTTTAGTTTTCTATGTTTCTTGTGTACTATTAATAGTCTGTTTGTCTTTTTCATTTTAAATCATGGCGTTGTCAGTTTATTTTCGATTTATGAGTTTGACTGTTCCTGATATCTTTCGCCCACTTCTTCAAAGCCAACGAGCGTCAACAAAAAACATCTATATGTTCAATACTTCAAACTGACATGTTTTAGTGTAATGACTGGGTTTGTGATTTTTCGATTATATTTTTATTAAATTGTCATTTCTGTTTATATGTTTTGTGTTTCTCCAAGCTAATGCAATAGTCAGCAGGCCACATTTGTATTTTTGATTTTTTTGTCCGTATTGTTTTTCACTTCTCACATCATTTTTCATTTCAAGATTTTTTTCCTTATGTATCTTATATGTTTTATACTTTTACTGCAGGTATGTTAACATTTCTCAGGTTAATTCACTAATTCATATTCGAACTAATCGAGTTAAGGAGAAACAACCTTAAAAACGGTTAAAATATATAAATATTATATATTATGTAAAACTGAAGTGTGAGAAATACAATATAGCCCGAGCCAATAACTTTCATAACAAAAATGTGAATTGCAGCAGAAAGTCTATTTCACCCGTTTACATCATTCGTATTCATCGACTTTTTTTGGGTTATGAGTAGTATCACAACAATAAGCTACATAATATCTTATTACCCTAAAAAAAAGTATTTTTGGTCAATCATCAAAATTTTCAAACTTCCTTCAAATGAAAAATATAAATAAAATGTCGAAAGCTTTATTTAAATCCTAAAATGAGTATTTTTTACATTAATGATTCACGACAGGTATATTGTAATAGAATTGGCAAAGATTAAGTAATATCAGAAGAATCATGGTATGGATCGTTTATTGGATATCACCTAAGAACATAAAACTCCATGAAAGACCAAAGTTTGGCCTAGAAATATAAAAAAAAAGTGAACAAAGTAACCCAGTTTCTGATTTGTATGACAGTCACCTTTGTTACCCTGCGTTATATAAACGGTACTAGATATATGTAAACATATCAGATTGCCTTGACATTAATTGTAATCCAATAATACCAAATAGATATAAAGATACGTCAGAAATTATTAATAAAAAAAACCTAAGGCATACTCTGGATTTAGATCACTGTCAGTGAAAAAAATTATATTGCCTACTGATATGAATCAAATGTTGTTTTACCCATATGAAAGATGGTAAGATCTGAATACTTAAGACAAAATTACACTCTTAAATGGTGTAATAAATTCTCAATTTGATAAATGACTTACTCATAGATTTATTCCCCAAAGATACAGTCCACAAGCAGTCTGAACAGAATAATGACAAATATATCGTTTCCAAAGATACAGTCCAGCAGCAGTCTGAACAGAATAATGACAAATATATCGTTTCCAAAGATACAGTCCACCAGCAGTCTGAACAGAATAATGACAAATATATCGTTTCCAATGATACAGTCCACCAGCAGTCTGAACAGAATAGTGACAAATATATCGTTTCCAAAGATACAGTCCAGCAGCAGTCTGAACAGAATAATGACAAATATATCGTTTCCAAAGATACAGTCCAGCAGCAGTCTGAACAGAATAATGACAAATATCTCGTTTCCAAAGATACAGTCCACCAGCAGTCTGAACAGAATAATGACAAATATTCGTTTCCAAAGATACAGTCCAGCAGCAGTCTGAACAGAATAATGACAAATATATCGTTTCCAAAGATACAGTCCACTAGCAGTCTGAACAGAATAATGACAAATATATCGTTTCCAAAGATACAGTCCAGCAGCAGTCTGAACAGTATAATGACAAATATATCGTTTCCAAAGATACAGTCCACCAGCAGTCTGAACAGAATAATGACAAATATATCGTTTCCAAAGATACAGTCCACCAGCAGTCTGAACAGTATAATGACAAATATATCGGTTTCAAAGATACAGTCCACCAGCAGTCTGAACAGAATAATGACAAATATATCGTTTCCAAAGATACAGTCCACCAGCAGTCTGAACAGAATAGTGACAAATATATCGTTTCCAAAGATACAGTCCACCAGCAGTCTGAACAGAATAGTGACAAATATATCGTTTCCAAAGATACAGTCCACCAGCAGTCTGAACAGAATAATGACAAATTTATCGTTTCCAAAGATACAGTCCAGCAGCAGTCTGAACAGAATAATGACAAATATATTGTTTCCAATGATACAGTCCACCAGCAGTCTGAACAGAATAATGACAAATATATCGTTTCCAAAGATACAGTCCAGCAGCAGTCTGAACAGAATAATGACAAATATATCGTTTCCAAAGATACAGTCTACCAGCAGTCTGAACAGAATAATGACAAATATATCGTTTCCAAAGATACAGTCCAGCAGCAGTCTGAACAGAATAATGACAAATAAATCGTTTCCAAAGATACAGTCCAGCAGCAGTCTGAAAAGAATAATGACAAATATATCGTTTCCAAAGATACAGTCCACCAGCAGTCTGAACAGAATAATGACAAATATATCGTTTCCAAAGATACAGTCCACCAGCAGTCTGAACAGTATAATGACAAATATATCGTTTCCAAAGATACAGTCCACCAGCAGTCTGAACAGAATAATGACAAATATATCGTTTCCAAAGATACAGTCCAGCAGCAGTCTGAACAGAATAATGACAAATATATCGTTTCCAAAGATACAGTCCACCAGCAGTCTAAGACAGTATAATGACAAATATATCGTTTCCAAAGATACAGTCCACCAGCAGTCTGAACAGAATAATGACAAATATATCGTTTCCAATGATACAGTCCACCAGCAGTCTGAACAGAATAGTGACAAATATATCGTTTCCAAAGATACAGTCCAGCAGCAGTCTGAACAGAATAATGACAAATATATCGTTTCCAAAGATACAGTCCAGCAGCAGTCTGAACAGAATAATGACAAATATCTCGTTTCCAAAGATACAGTCCACCAGCAGTCTGAACAGAATAATGACAAATATATCGTTTCCAAAGATACAGTCCAGCAGCAGTCTGAACAGAATAATGACAAATATATCGTTTCCAAAGATACAGTCCACCAGCAGTCTGAACAGAATAATGACAAATATATCGTTTCCAAAGATACAGTCCAGCAGCAGTCTGAACAGTATAATGACAAATATATCGTTTCCAAAGATACAGTCCACCAGCAGTCTGAACAGAATAATGACAAATATATCGTTTCCAAAGATACAGTCCAGCAGCAGTCTGAACAGTATAATGACAAATATATCGTTTCCAAAGATACAGTCCACCAGCAGTCTGAACAGAATAATGACAAATATATCGTTTCCAAAGATACAGTCCACCAGCAGTCTGAACAGAATAGTGACAAATATATCGTTTCCAAAGATACAGTCCACCAGCAGTCTGAACAGAATAATGACAAATATATCGTTTCCAAAGATACAGTCCAGCAGCAGTCTGAACAGAATAATGACAAATATATTGTTTCCAATGATACAGTCCACCAGCAGTCTGAACAGAATAATGACAAATATATCGTTTCCAAAGATACAGTCCAGCAGCAGTCTGAACAGAATAATGACAAATATATCGTTTCCAAAGATACAGTCTACCAGCAGTCTGAACAGAATAATGACAAATATATCGTTTCCAAAGATACAGTCCAGCAGCAGTCTGAACAGAATAATGACAAATATATCGTTTCCAAAGATACAGTCCAGCAGCAGTCTGAAAAGAATAATGACAAATATATCGTTTCCAAAGATACAGTCCAGCAGCAGTCTGAACAGAATAATGACAAATATATCGTTTCCAAAGATACAGTCCACCAGCAGTCTGAACAGTATAATGACAAATACATCGTTTCCAAAGATACAGTCCAGCAGCAGTCTGAACAGAATAATGACAAATATATCGTTTCCAAAGATACAGTCCAGCAGCAGTCTGAACAGAATAATGACAAATATATCGTTTCCAAAGATACAGTCCACCAGCAGTCTAAGACAGTATAATGACAAATATATTGTTTCCAAAGATACAATCCACCAGCAGTCTGAACAGAATAATGACAAATATATCGTTTCCAAAGATACAGTCCAGCAGCAGTCTGAACAGTATAATGACAAATATATCGTTTCCAAAGATACAGTCCACCAGCAGTCTGAACAGAATAATGACAAATATATCGTTTCCAAAGATACAGTCCACCAGCAGTCTGAACAGAATAATGACAAATATATCGTTTCCAAAGATACAGTCCAGCAGCAGTCTGAACAGAATAATGACAAATATATTGTTTCCAATGATACAGTCCACCAGCAGTCTGAACAGAATAATGACAAATATATCGTTTCCAAAGATACAGTCCAGCAGCAGTCTGAACAGAATAGTGACAAATATATCGTTTCCAAAGATACAGTCTACCAGCAGTCTGAACAGAATAATGACAAATATATCGTTTCCAAAGATACAGTCCAGCAGCAGTCTGAACAGAATAATGACAAATATATCGTTTCCAAAGATACAGTCCACCAGCAGTCTGAACAGAATAATGACAAATATATCGTTTCCAAAGATACAGTCCAGCAGCAGTCTAAACAGAATAATGACAAATATATCGTTTCCAAAGATACAGTCCACCAGCAGTCTGAACAGAATAGTGACAAATATATCGTTTCCAAAGATACAGTCCACCAGCAGTCTGAACAGAATAATGACAAATATATCGTTTCCAAAGATACAGTCCAGCAGCAGTCTGAACAGAATAATGACAAATATATTGTTTCCAATGATACAGTCCACCAGCAGTCTGAACAGAATAATGACAAATATATCGTTTCCAAAGATACAGTCTAGCAGCAGTCTGAACAGAATAATGACAAATATATCGTTTCCAAAGATACAGTCCACCAGCAGTCTGAACAGAATAATGACAAATATATCGTTTCCAAAGATACAGTCCAGCAGCAGTCTGAACAGAATAATGACAAATATATCGTTTCCAAAGATACAGTCCAGCTGCAGTCTGAACAGAATAATGACAAATATATCGTTTCCAATGATACAGTCCACCAGCAGTCTGAACAGAATAGTGACAAATATATCGTTTCCAAAGATACAGTCCAGCAGCAGTCTGAACAGAATAATGACAAATATATCGTTTCCAAAGATACAGTCCACCAGCAGTCTAAGACAGTATAATGACAAATATATCGTTTCCAAAGATACAGTCCACCAGCAGTCTGAACAGAATAATGACAAATATATCGTTTCCAAAGATACAGTCCAGCAGCAGTCTAAACAGAATAATGACAAATATATCGTTTCCAAAGATACAGTCCACCAGCAGTCTGAACAGAATAGTGACAAATATATCGTTTCCAAAGATACAGTCCACCAGCAGTCTGAACAGAATAATGACAAATATATCGTTTCCAAAGATACAGTCCAGCAGCAGTCTGAACAGAATAATGACAAATATATCGTTTCCAATGATACAGTCCACCAGCAGTCTGAACAGAATAGTGACAAATATATCGTTTCCAAAGATACAGTCCACCAGCAGTCTGAACAGAATAATGACAAATATATCGTTTCCAAAGATACAGTTCAGCAGCAGTCTGAACAGAATAATGACAAATATATCGTTTCCAAAGATACAGTCCACCAGCAGTCTAAGACAGTATAATGACAAATATATCGTTTCCAAAGATACAGTCCACCAGCAGTCTGATCAGAATAATGACAAATATATCGTTTCCAAAGATACAGTCCAGCAGCAGTCTAAACAGAATAATGACAAATATATCGTTTCCAAAGATACAGTCCACCAGCAGTCTGAACAGAATAGTGACAAATATATCGTTTCCAAAGATACAGTCCACCAGCAGTCTGAACAGAATAATGACAAATATATCGTTTCCAAAGATACAGTCCAGCAGCAGTCTGAACAGAATAATGACAAATATATTGTTTCCAATGATACAGTCCACCAGCAGTCTGAACAGAATAATGACAAATATATCGTTTCCAAAGATACAGTCTAGCAGCAGTCTGAACAGAATAATGACAAATATATCGTTTCCAAAGATACAGTCCACCAGCAGTCTGAACAGAATAATGACAAATATATCGTTTCCAAAGATACAGTCCAGCAGCAGTCTGAACAGAATAATGACAAATATATCGTTTCCAAAGATACAGTCCAGCTGCAGTCTGAACAGAATAATGACAAATATATCGTTTCCAATGATACAGTCCACCAGCAGTCTGAACAGAATAGTGACAAATATATCGTTTCCAAAGATACAGTCCACCAGCAGTCTGAACAGAATAATGACAAATATATCGTTTCCAAAGATACAGTCCACCAGCAGTCTAAGACAGTATAATGAAAAATATATCGTTTCCAAAGATACAGTCCACCAGCAGTCTGAACAGAATAATGACAAATATATCGTTTCCAAAGATACAGTCCAGCAGCAGTCTAAACAGAATAATGACAAATATATCGTTTCCAAAGATACAGTCCAGCAGCAGTCTGAACAGAATAGTGACAAATATATCGTTTCCAAAGATACAGTCCACCAGCAGTCTGAACAGAATAATGACAAATATATCGTTTCCAAAGATACAGTCCAGCAGCAGTCTGAACAGAATAATGACAAATATATCGTTTCCAATGATACAGTCCACCAGCAGTCTGAACAGAATAGTGACAAATATATCGTTTCCAAAGATACAGTCCACCAGCAGTCTGAACAGAATAATGACAAATATATCGTTTCCAATGATACAGTCCACCAGCAGTCTGAACAGAATAGTGACAAATATATCGTTTCCAAAGATACAGTCCAGCAGCAGTCTGAACAGAATAATGACAAATATATCGATTCCAAAGATACAGTCCAGCAGCAGTCTGAACAGAATAATGACAAATATATCGTTTCCAAAGATACAGTCCAGCAGCAGTCTGAACAGAATAATGACAAATATATCGTTTCCAAATATACAGTCCAGCAGCAGTCTGAACAGTATAATGACAAATATATCGTTTCCAAAGATACAGTCCACCAGCAGTCTGAACAGAATAATGACAAATATATCGTTTCCAAAGATACAGTCCAGCAGCAGTCTGAACAGAATAATGACAAATATATCGTTTCCAAAGATACAGTCCACCAGCAGTCTAAGACAGTATAATGACAAATATATCGTTTCCAAAGATACAGTCCACCAGCAGTCTGAACAGAATAATGACAAATATATCGTTTCCAAAGATACAGTTCAGCAGCAGTCTAAACAGAATAATGACAAATATATCGTTTCCAAAGATACAGTCCACCAGCAGTCTGAACAGAATAGTGACAAATATATCGTTTCCAAAGATACAGTCCACCAGCAGTCTGAACAGAATAATGACAAATATATCGTTTCCAAAGATACAGTCCACCAGCAGTCTGAACAGAATAATGACAAATATATCGTTTCCAAAGATACAGTCCAGCAGCAGTCTGAACAGAATAATGACAAATATATCGTTTCCAATGATACAGTCCACCAGCAGTCTGAACAGAATAGTGACAAATATATCGTTTCCAAAGATACAGTCCAGCAGCAGTCTGAACAGAATAATGACAAATATATCGTTTCCAAAGATACAGTCCACCAGCAGTCTGAACAGAATAATGACAAATATATCGTTTCCAAAGATACAGTCCAGCAGCAGTCTGAACAGAATAATGACAAATATATCGTTTCCAAAGATACAGTCCAGCAGCAGTCTGAACAGAATAATGACAAATATATCGTTTCCAATGATACAGTCCACCAGCAGTCTGAACAGAATAGTGACAAATATATCGTTTCCAAAGATACAGTCCAGCAGCAGTCTGAACAGAATAATGACAAATATATCGTTTCCAAAGATACAGTCCAGCAGCAGTCTGAACAGAATAATGACAAATATATCGTTTCCAAAGATACAGTCCAGCAGCAGTCTGAACAAAATAATGACAAATATATCGTTTCCAAAGATACAGTCCAGCAGCAGTCTGAACAGAATAGTGACAAATATATCGTTTCAAAAGATAGTCCAGCAGCAGTCTGAACAGAATAATGACAAATATATCGATTCCAAAGATACAGTCCAGCAGCAGTCTGAACAGTATAATGACAAATATATCGTTTCCAAAGATACAGTCCACCAGCAGTCTGAACAGAATAATGACAAATATATCGTTTCCAAAGATACAGTCCAGCAGCAGTCTGAACAAAATAATGACAAATATATCGTTTCCAAAGATACAGTCCACCAGCAGTCTAAGACAGTATAATGACAAATATATCGTTTCCAAAGATACAGTCCACCAGCAGTCTGAACAGAATAATGACAAATATATCGTTTCCAAAGATACAGTCCAGCAGCAGTCTAAACAGAATAATGACAAATATATCGTTTCCAAAGATACAGTCCACCAGCAGTCTGAACAGAATAGTGACAAATATATCGTTTCCAAAGATACAGTCCACCAGCAGTCTGAACAGAATAATGACAAATATATCGTTTCCAAAGATACAGTCCACCAGCAGTCTGAACAGAATAGTGACAAATATATCGTTTCCAAAGATACAGTCCACCAGCAGTCTGAACAGAATAATGACAAATATATCGTTTCCAAAGATACAGTCCACCAGCAGTCTGAACAGAATAATGACAAATATATCGTTTCCAAAGATACAGTCCAGCAGCAGTCTGAACAGAATAATGACAAATATATTGTTTCCAATGATACAGTCCACCAGCAGTCTGAACAGAATAATGACAAATATATCGTTTCCAAAGATACAGTCCAGCAGCAGTCTGAACAGAATAATGACAAATATATCGTTTCCAAAGATACAGTCCACCAGCAGTCTGAACAGAATAATGACAAATATATCGTTTCCAAAGATACAGTCCAGCAGCAGTCTGAACAGAATAATGACAAATATATCGTTTCCAAAGATACAGTCCAGCAGCAGTCTGAACAGAATAATGACAAATATATCGTTTCCAATGATACAGTCCACCAGCAGTCTGAACAGAATAGTGACAAATATATCGTTTCCAAAGATACAGTCCAGCAGCAGTCTGAACAGAATAATGACAAATATATCGTTTCCAAAGATACAGTCCAGCAGCAGTCTGAACAGAATAATGACAAATATATCGTTTCCAAAGATACAGTCCAGCAGCAGTCTGAACAAAATAATGACAAATATATCGTTTCCAAAGATACAGTCAACCAGCAGTCTGAACAGAATAATGACAAATATATCGTTTCAAAAGATAGTCCAGCAGCAGTCTGAACAGAATAATGACAAATATATCGATTCCAAAGATACAGTCCACCAGCAGTCTGAACAGAATAATGACAAATATATCGTTTCCAAAGATACAGTCCAGCAGCAGTCTGAACAGAATAATGACAAATATATCGTTTCCAAAGATTCAGTCCACCAGCAGTCTGAACAGAATAATGACAAATATATAGTTTCCAAAGATGTAGTCCAGCAGCAGTCTGAACAGAATAATGACAAATATATCGTTTCCAAAGATACAGTCCAGCAGCAGTCTGAACAGAATAATGACAAATATATCGTTTCCAAAGATACAGTCCACCAGCAGTCTAAGACAGTATAATGACAAATATATCGTTTCCAAAGATACAGTCCACCAGCAGTCTGAACAGAATAATGACAAATATATCGTTTCCAAAGATACAGTCCAGCAGCAGTCTAAACAGAATAATGACAAATATATCGTTTCCAAAGATACAGTCCACCAGCAGTCTGAACAGAATAGTGACAAATATATCGTTTCCAAAGATACAGTCCACCAGCAGTCTGAACAGAATAATGACAAATATATCGTTTCCAAAGATACAGTCCACCAGCAGTCTGAACAGAATAGTGACAAATATATCGTTTCCAAAGATACAGTCCACCAGCAGTCTGAACAGAATAATGACAAATATATCGTTTCCAAAGATACAGTCCACCAGCAGTCTGAACAGAATAATGACAAATATATCGTTTCCAAAGATACAGTCCAGCAGCAGTCTGAACAGAATAATGACAAATATATTGTTTCCAATGATACAGTCCACCAGCAGTCTGAACAGAATAATGACAAATATATCGTTTCCAAAGATACAGTCCAGCAGCAGTCTGAACAGAATAATGACAAATATATCGTTTCCAAAGATACAGTCCACCAGCAGTCTGAACAGAATAATGACAAATATATCGTTTCCAAAGATACAGTCCAGCAGCAGTCTGAACAGAATAATGACAAATATATCGTTTCCAAAGATACAGTCCAGCAGCAGTCTGAACAGAATAATGACAAATATATCGTTTCCAATGATACAGTCCACCAGCAGTCTGAACAGAATAGTGACAAATATATTGTTTCCAAAGATACAGTCCACCAGCAGTCTGAACAGAATAATGACAAATATATCGTTTCCAAAGATACAGTCCAGCAGCAGTCTGAACAGAATAATGACAAATATATCGTTTCCAAAGATACAGTCCAGCAGCAGTCTGAACAAAATAATGACAAATATATCGTTTCCAAAGATACAGTCAACCAGCAGTCTGAACAGAATAATGACAAATATATCGTTTCAAAAGATAGTCCAGCAGCAGTCTGAACAGAATAATGACAAATATATCGATTCCAAAGATACAGTCCACCAGCAGTCTGAACAGAATAATGACAAATATATCGTTTCCAAAGATACAGACCAGCAGCAGTCTGAACAGAATAATGACAAATATATCGTTTCCAAAGATTCAGTCCACCAGCAGTCTGAACAGAATAATGACAAATATATAGTTTCCAAAGATGTAGTCCAGCAGCAGTCTGAACAGAATAATGACAAATATATCGTTTCCAAAGATACAGTCCACCAGCAGTCTGAACAGAATAATGACAAATATATCGTTTCCAAAGATACAGTCCACCAGCAGTCTACGACAGAATAGTGACAAATATATCGTTTCCAAAGATACAGTCCACCAGCAGTCTGAACAGAATAATGACAAATATATCGCTTCCAAAGATACAGTCCACCAGCAGTCTGAACAGAATAATGACAAATATATCGTTTCCAAATATACAGTCCAGCAGCAGTCTGAACAGAATAATGACAAATATATCGTTTCCAAAGATACAGTCCACCAGCAGTCTAAGACAGAATAGTGACAAATATATCGTTTCCAAAGATACAGTCCACCAGCAGTGTGAACAGAATAATGACAAATATATCGTTTCCAAAGATACAGTCCAGCAGCAGTCTGAACAGAATAATGACAAATATATCGTTTCCAAAGATACAGTCCACCAGCAGTCTGAACAGAATAATGACAAATATATCGTTTCCAAAGATACAGTCCACAAGCAGTCTGAACAGAATAATGACAAATATATAGTTTCCAAAGATGTAGTCCAGCAGCAGTCTGAACAGAATAATGACAAATATATCGTTTCCAAAGATACAGTCCACCAGCAGTCTGAACAGAATAATGACAAATATATCGTTTCCAAAGATACAGTCCAGCAGCAGTCTAAACAGAATAATGACAAATATATCGTTTCCAAAGATACAGTCCACCAGCAGTCTGAACAGAATAGTGACAAAAATATCGTTTCCAAAGATACAGTCCACCAGCAGTCTGAACAGTATAATGACAAATATATCGTGTCCAAAGATACAGTCCACCAGCAGTCTGAACAGTATAATGACAAATATATGGTTTCCAAAGATACAGTCCACCAGCAGTCTGAACAGAATAATGACAAATATATCGTTTCCAAAGATACAGTCCACCAGCAGTGTAAGACAGAATAGTGACAAATATATCGTTTCCAAAGATACAGTCCACCAGCAGTCTGAACAGAATAATGACAAATATATCGTTTCCAAAGATACAGTCCAGCAGCAGTCTGTACAGAATAATGACAAATATATTGTTTCCAAAGATACAGTCCACCAGCAGTCTGAACAGAATAATGACAAATATATCGTTTCCAAAGATAAAGTCCAGCAGCAGTCTGAACAGAATAATGACAAATATATCGTTTCCAAAGATACAGTCCAGCAGCAGTCTGAACAGAATAATGACAAATATATCGTTTCCAAAGATACAGTCCAGCAGCAGTCTGAACAGTATAATGACAAATATATCGTTTCCAAAGATACAGTCCACCAAGAGTTTGAATAGATTGAAGGCCAAACGTGCTTCTTTTTTTCAAAGCCACTGAATATGTTTTTGGTTAGTAAATAGAACGTCAGGTCTAATTTATTTTTCTGTTATAAGTTATTAAAAAGTTTGATTCATTTGTATTACATAAATTACAAAAATAAATAATTATACTACAATAGTTCTATTTTTGACAGTTGATTTAAAACAAGACTTTTAAAATAAGTTGACCATTGCAATACACATTTTATTCTTGAAGGATGAATATGTAGCAATTAAATGGTTCATTGTGAGTGCTGTGCCTAGATTACTTACACACTTTAACAGAATGCATGTAACTAGTAAGTATTGTTTTAATTGATTTTATATACTGTTTAGGTTTTGATTATTTTGTTCTAACTAAGTTTTATACTGGGGTATTTAAGACATATTTACTAGAGGCATTTTTATCGTCTTCCATGTGGTATGAATATCATATAACATTTTGATAAAAGAGGGCGAAAGATACCAGAGGGAAAGTCAAACTCATAGATCGAAAATAAACTGACAACGCCATGGCTAAAAGAATAAAAGAGAAACAGACAATCAAAAGAACACTAGACACAACATTAAAACTAAAGACTAAGCAACACGAACCTTACAAAAAACTGGGGGTGATCTCAGGTGCTCCAACTCTTAATAACCAATATTCTTTTAACTTTCATAGATATTCTTTTGTATAAAAAGATGTTGTATGAATGCACACGAGACAGTCTTCTGTTAACAGACGTAATTTGAACGTTCAACAATGTAAGGAATTAAACAATGAACAAAACACCTAAAGCTGTAGTAAACCTCGGCATGAAGCAGATATGGAACAATTCAAATAAGACAACCAACTGCATGAGTTATGATTAACCAATAAACCAACGACCAGGAAAGGAAGTGAACTCAGGTGGTCCAGAAGGGGTGAGCAGATTCCGTATCGCAATATTTGACTGTGAAGAACAATTCCTTACATTTTATCAAGGTACAGTCTGTATTTCCATTTATTTTATTGTTTTTTGGGTATTGTTTGTTATTTCATTTTCGTTTTGATCTGATATTGATTTAAAAATAGATTTCTTCTGATTTCCAATAAGTGATTTTTCTACCTATCTACTTTTGATAGAAACATAGTTGCTTTATAGCCAGATTATACCAAAAAAAAACAACACTTTCATATCAAACTAAAAATAAACGTTAGGTTGATTTACGTTATCAATATATTATTGTATTTGTGACCCATTTAGATAAATGTTTGTAAATAAATAAACACTTTTGGACTATATAATCTGTGACACATTTTGATCATGCAGTGTTTGTAAATAAATAACCAGTTTTGGACTTTGATTTGTTTATAACACATGTTGATGATGATGACATTATTAGATATCAAACTATTGTTTCAATGTTCATTGTTTAAAACAATTTTGAAATATTTGAATAACTTTAACACTTTCCATTAAGCACTTATAGTTGGTTTATTGCAATAACATATTGAACATCTAACTTACACTTACACAAGTCAGTTAAATGACAGCTTTTCATTTTGCCATTTTATTAGGGACTTCCGTTTAGAATTTTCCCCGGAGATCGGTAATTTAGTGATTTACTTTTTATTTGATAATAAAGAACTTTTTATTGGTCCTTGGATTCAAAACTGCTTTTAAAATGTTTTACCAAGAAAACACGACAGGAAGTTACAGATTGTCAACAAATCCTACAGTGGAAGACAAAAGATTAATTCACCAGACATTACTCTCAAACTGACATGTCAGGATATTCATTTTACTATTCTTTAGCAACTATGATATGTGACAAACTTATAATACATAGCTGTTCAATTTATATTGAAAATTAATATCAGCTTTTGGTTTGACTATGTATGGCGTTATTAAAATTTTAGTCAAAATTGATGCCAGGAATATGACAGTTGTTATCCATTCCTTTGGTGTGTTTAAGCTTTTGATTTTTACATTTGAATAGCGATTTTTCGTCAGAGTTTGGTATTTTTGTGATTTTACTTTTATATAAAAAATCGAGATTGAAGCGAATTAAAAACCAAAAATTCTGAATACGGTTATCTATGCATTGGGAAAGCTAAATCTAGAATGATTCAACGTATTATTAACAATGAACGTATCTATGATATGTCACTTTTATTTTAAAACAGTAAACAATTAGGGAGAATGATATTATCGTTTTTCTTTTTTTTTTTACAATTAAATCATCTTCACTGCACTAAATGATGTTTAACAATTTACTTAGCTTACAACATTGGGCTAAGTATCCCTGTACATTAATCATCATACATCCAGGGAGAATATATGATAAAATACTATATTAATGTTCGTATTTTACAATTAAACATATTACATTGTATAGATAAACATCAATATGAATTTTACATAAAAAATTATATAAAACGGTGTGTTATAACTACACTTAAATAGAAACCAGGGGTCGATGTCACAACAACTCTTTGGACTAAGATTGATTGTAAGTATACTGAATTGTTCATGGCTTACGACAAATCTTAGTCTTAAGGTTTTTTTTGTGAAATTGACTCCAGGGGCCTGTTGATCGAAGCTCTCTTAGGATAAGAATCAACTTAGAACACATCTTAGTCCTAAATGGGTTTATCACACATGTCTCAACTTAGGAAAATCCTAGGAATTCTCCTTACTTTAGGATAGTAATTTAGGTGACTAAAGATGGCTTTATAGGATGGTCTTAACTTTAGGATATATTCAATTTCGTCTTTTGTTCATTTTCACACGTATTATATTTTAACCAGTAGTAAAATAGTTGAAATTCTCTTTGCCTTTGAACTCTTAAATATTAAAACATTGACACTTAGAATTCAACTCACTCAAAAACATGTAATGATTGTTACCGATTATATATCTAGTTTACAATTAGTTTACTATTTTTTTTATATAATACGTAGTTATTATTTTTGTCTTCTGTTTTGTTTTATACAGTTTAAATTTTCAAATATTATACACAAATCATTTAATATCTTTAATGTTATACTAATAATTCTAATATGACGTGCTTCTTTCGCTTTGTAAACAACACTGTGATAAAATTCTCGATATATCTATACTTAGCGCAGACTCCGTGGTGTACATAATAATGGCTGTTACAATATACTTCCCACGTACATCCACATGTATTGAAACCTATTTGCAAACCCTTTGTCGATTTAATTGTTTTAAAAATTGCAAATCAGAAAAGACAAAATCACTTTTATTCTTATTCGGATGCATAATAAAAAGAAGTAATGCATAAGAGCTCGGATAAACCAACAAAATAAAAATAAAATAAAATTCCGCGAAAGTCTATTAATGTTTTTGGCGCATTTAAGTCATTTCAAAACATGACGTCATACAAATGAAAACTCTAGAGTTGAACGTTTTCTGTTACGTTAACTATATATTGACATGTCGTTTACTATTGTATTAAAATTGATTATCAAGGTAGGTTATGTTTGATTTTCTATTCTATTGCATTATTCGCATATGTACTGATTTCAGCAAGTCAACATGGCGGCTCATTGGTTACGAAATGTCAACTTTGGATTTGACGGTAGCTCACGGGAAAAAACATATAAATCAACATGACAATTGTTGGTTTTGGGAATGAAACATGTTTTTTTTCAGCGGTTGTTCACGAAATAATCCGTGCAATCTACGGATCTATTAAAATGATGAGCTTTATCTAACAGGGAGTAAAAAAGAACAGCCATACACACAGATTTACCCACCCTCGCTTCAGTTTTTTTAATGATCGTATTTGTCCTATTAGAATCGAAATGATTCATGGAAGCCATAGATTATTGGAAATTTACACATGGCCTGGGCCGTGATATTCGTTGATTTTATCCCTCGCTAACGCTCAGGATAAAATTCGAATATCACGGCCCAGGCCATGTGTAAATTTCCAATAATCTATGGCTTCCATGAATTATTTCTTAATTAGATTATAATTAACTATATTTAAAAAAAAAATATTGATAAAATATGTTATCGCTATTTTGTGCATTTATCCTTTGATCTTTTTTTTGTGATAATTTTTTCATATCATGCTACTAGCTTGAGATGAAAGCTTATCGCTAGAAATTAAGTAAGCATGTGGCGTTGCTAACGAAATTGACATGCAATTGACAACGTCGTCATAGCGATAGACATAGTCCCGGCTCAAGCGAGAAAATCAATTTCGTTGGGATGATCAACGATAATCTATAAATATCATATTTTATTTTTTTCATATCTAGTTTGTACTTTTTGTTTTCTGTTAAAACTTAGGACATCGGTTAGGACGTTCTAGCTAAGACATTCCAAAGATAGTTTCGATGTGCATACTGAGACGTGTCGTAAGTCGGTCCTAACTTTATCCTAAATTCTGTCCTCAAAAAATTCTAAGAACGGAATTTAGGACAGTTTCGATAAACAGACCTCAGGCTTTAGAAAAAGAATGCTACATATACAGAAGTCTGCCTTATATCTTGACTGACATCTAAAAAAATGACAATGAAAGACAAAAGAAATGGTTGCTGCCTTTCAATAGTGAACTTTTCATTTCTATGTAACAAATTTTATATTCTGTCGATACGACATTGTAGTTCTTGCGTTTTCTGTCGTTATTTCTTTCAAAGCGGATTGCTGCTTATGGATATCTTTTAAAACTATGATTACTAGTTGAAAATTTAAATTAATCACTTTGGAGGGTTTTATCGTGCATGGGTTGACAGCCATGGCATATCTTTGTTACAGATTCGCATAAATAAGTTTCAATTGTAGAAAGCGTTTTCCTGTACTGATTTTCTCGACAGCGACACGACCAAATGAGACTTTGTATTTCGAAGCCAAATATAACTTTTAAAAACGCATGTATCTAACTAAAGACAAAAGCATTAATACACATCCAAAATCAAATGGATTAAGTGTAAAGACGCCTACAACAGTTAGAAGGAAACATGTTTTGAACCATACCAAGAGAATGGTGATTTATTAGTACTAGAGAAGAAAATATTAATAACGTGAAATAAAACATCTTTATAATTTGAACCTTATTGATCAATCAATAGTTGTTTAGATCTACAGTTTATTTTCGGAGTTAAAGTATTCTATGAGAAGAAGGCTTGAGAATCATATATACTCCATGTTTAAAATGAGGTTAATACTAACCAAACCAAACCAAAATAGAAACGTGGGGACGATGACAAATCAGAGAAGTGAAACATTGTTGTCAAGTACTAATTTAAAGCTTAAGAATAATCCTTTTTCATATCTTTTTCTATTTTTTTGAAACAATATGTAAATCATAAGTAGCTTGGTTATTCCGAAAAATATAAATATATTCATGTGTCATATCAAAGGAAATAAAAACAGATGTAGGTTAAGTATGATTTAATACTATATATAGTTATTCAAAATTAAATACTGTATACTGAAAAGTCGTATTGTGTCATTGCATGCATGGCGGCACTTGAATGTTTTGTAGTCTGAAATCTGGTTCAAATATATCATAAGAAGTTCCCTTCGACTCGCACTTGTCATTACTGTTATTTGTATGCGATATATATGTATTTCCTTTATTAGTTATGATTAGTTTCCTAGTTTTGTGACTAATCTTATAAGGAAAATAGTATTATTTCATTTTTCCGAAAGACGGTTTCTATTTTTTCTACTTAACGCATATCTTTAACACTATATATTACAGGATAATACTTAAAGTCATATGAAACCTAAAATTAAAAACAAATGTTGCCTATTTTTTTATAACTAAATGGATAGATTTCATTATCAAATTTATGTACATATACTTTTTTTCTGAACATTCATTTGTTCATATTTAAAAGATTATTACTTTTTTTAATAACTTGCTTCCACGAAGCAATTCGCCGACATTTTTTTCGTATGCAAACTGATCTTAGCGCAGATTGTAAATGTTAAACACGTGCTCAATATACATGTTTTTTGTTGATTGTTTACTACAAGGTGACAATCGGTAAACTACGGCTTCAAAAGACGACGATTAAATAGCTGTCATGTTTTCACCTCATAACAGAAAGATATAAAAAAAATTAACTATTATAAGATGCATTTCTGAAAAAAAATTATAAAATCGTGCTCAGAAGACTCTGTTTATGATATATACATGCATTGGTTCAGGAATTGGATATACATTATTTTTCACCAGTCACTCGTTTCATATGACTTTAAGCTTTACATTAGTTTATACGTTTTATTGTGTATAATAAGCAATTAAACATTTGAAACACACTGGAATATTTTTTTGAGAATTCTCGCAAAGTCGTTTAGGTATTGTTTTTCGTAAATTTGATTTACGGGGTTATAGATTTCGGATGTCCTAGTAAATGCAATCGGTGTAATAAAGATAACCTAGTTATATTTGTTTACTCTGTTTATTTAAATTTATTGTTTTATTCATCAATTCAAATCCAACATTTAAAAATTCTATTAATATAACGTTTTTCCGTTTCCAATCCCTTAAAACTAAGGATAACATAAACAATATATCAACGAACAAATCATACACGCCAGAATTTTTTATCATTTGTTTGAAAAAATTCCATTTTCGCTTTTTTTGGCATATTTCCTTTGATCTTCTTTTGTTATAATTTTTCATATTATGCTTCTCGCTTGAGTTGGAAAACCATCGCCAGAAGGCTAAGGAGGCTCGTAGCGTTTCTAATGAAATTGACATGAAATTGACAACGTCGTCATAGGTAAAATATCGATAACCAGATTATCATTGGTCATCTCAACTCCATTGCTTTTCTCAATATCGTCGTCCCGGCTGAAGCGAAAAAATCAATCTCGTTGAGATGATGAACGATAATCTATAAATGTTTCCATTTTCGTTTCATGTGCACACATAGAAACGAACGATATATCAACACATTTAATGCCTACTGTTGAAGGTTATCAATGTACCATGCGTAAATGTTTGTTGTTAAATATTTAGCAAGTTCAATGTCTATAGTAAAATAAATGATTAAAAATACATTTTCCGCTTTAATGTTTGACAAATTTAAATCGTTGGAATGTCCATGATAGCTATTTTTAGATGTTTGTCATATACCATTCATCCGGCAAAATTTGAAATAGGACAAATGTAATACTGTTAGAAAGAAAAGGATCCGTAAGTAAATTATTTAATAATATTATCATAATACGTTAACAAATATAATAATAATAGTAATAATAATAATAATAATAACACACATTTTTTAACAGTTATTAAAACATGTCATAACCACAAAAAAGTATGTACTTTCTGTATAGGTTATTGAGTATTTCTTTGTTTGAGGATTTTCAGTTCGTCACTGTTTCACACACTTTCATGTTTGATCAAATATCCACCGATGTGTTGTCCAAAGTGATAATAACAATTTTAGGATAATATATAATAAAATCAGACCTTTTCTGACGACATGTTTGATGACGATTCTTTTGATATTGTGGAATATTCATTTTTATCTAGGAAACCAAGGTTTATTATTTTAATGTGATGGTTCTCTTCTTAATGTTTGTTTTAAAGAACAACCGTAACTACTGTCATACAAATGAGAGGTTTAGCTAGCAATACAAACAAGGTTCAATCCACTGTTTTCTACATACAAAAATACCTGTCCAAGTCAGCTATATAACAGTTGTTGTCCATTCGTTTGAAGTGTTGGAGCTTTTGATTTTTGCCGTTTGATTAGGGCATTTCCGTTTAGACTTTTTTTTGAAGTTCAGTATTTTTGAGATTTAACTTTTTACTACAATACGATCATTTACTTATTATTTTTTTAAAGGGACCAATATTATACACGTATAAAATCATATATAGCATTAATTCTCATTCTCTTATCAACAGAAAATGAGACTGTCATCAAAGTGAGAGGGTTAACGCTATAAAACCAGGTTTAATCCACCATTTTCTACATTTGAAAATGCCTGTACCTAGTCAGGAATATGACAGTTCTTGTCCATTCGGTTTTGATGTGTTTCATTATTTGATTTTGCCATGTGATTATGGACTTTCCGATTAGATTTTCATCTTACTTCAGTATTATTGTGACTTTACTTTTTAGTATATAGAAAAAATACTTAGTTATCCGGTTGAATGATTTTATTCCTACCACAATAAATTTTGTTTATAAATTTAAACAAAGCAATTATTATTTTGTTCAGAATGAAGTTTTTATAAAACAAAGCATTTATTGTTCTGTTCACAATCACAATGAAGTTTAAATGAAGCAAAGCAATTTTTTTTTTAATTGAAATGAATACTTAGCACTTTATCATGCAGGACGGAAATAGATGAACGATTGTGTGTATCTATTTATAACCTTTCAATTTAAATGCAAATTGTTTTAAAAATAACTTTTTTTGCATGCATGTAAGGCAATATGAATAAAAAGTATAGAATTAAAAAAACAAAGATTTTCCTGTTGTTAATCAATATACTCCTCTGTAAAATATTTCCTATCTGTGCTGTTTCCATATCTAAACATAATCGTATACCTCTATTTTTATTTATCACAGGAAGAAGGAAAAGTAAAAAGTCTGTCTTCTGTTCTATTCTATTCGTTTTTGAATAATTTGACAAAAATCTTCTTTGTTAAAGTCCTGTGTATTTTTAAAATATGTCCTCAAGTGAAGAAAATTGCTCCAATCAATATTCAGAGAATTCTGCTTATTGTACAGTTGTAAATTGTAAAACGAATATGGATACAAACGGATATGCTGAAGACAAACTTTTACCATTACCGTTCTCAACCAAAGATCACCATAAAACCATTCTATCCTATCACAAACTGAAGATAAGTTTCATGTGTATGTTGATTCTGAATGCCTTACTGTTAGTGGTGGTGGTAATCTGTATGCTGATGATTGTACCAAATATCTCAACAATGGACGATAAAACACCGCCACATACTTCAGATAAATTACAGGATCACGTGACATGTCTATCAATAAAGAATAAGCTTAACAGACTCTACAGAAACGGTCAAATGGTAGAGAATGTGAAAGATGACGATAAATGTTCTATGGAAGATCTGATGGACTCATTCGTCCAAGTAAGTATGTCAGTGGTTGTAAATGTTCTATGGAAGATCTGATGGACTCATTCGTTCAAGTAAGTATGTCAGTGGTTGTAAATGTTCTATGGAAGATCTCATGGACTCATTCGTCCAAGTAAGTATGTCAGTGGTTGTAAATGTTCTATGGAAGATCTGATGGACTCATTCGTCCAAGTAAGTATGTCAGTGGTTGTAAATGTTCTATGGAAGATCTCATGGACTCATTCGTCCAAGTAAGTATGTCAGTGGTTGTAAATGTTCTATGGAAGATCTGATGGACTCATTCGTCCAAGTAAGTATGTCAGTGGTTGTAAATGTTCTATGGAAGATCTGATGGACTCATTCGTTCAAGTAAGTATGTCAGTGGTTGTAAATGTTCTATGGAAGATCTCATGGACTCATTCGTCCAAGTAAGTATGTCAGTGGTTGTAAATGTTCTTTGGAAGATCTGATGGACTCATTCGTCCAAGTAAGTATGTCAGTGGCGATAAATATTCTATGGCAGATCTCATAGACTCCTTCATCCAAGTAAGTATGTCAGTGGTTGTAAATGTTCTATTTCAGTTGCGATAAATGTTCGATGGCAGATCTCATTGACTCCTTCATCCAAGTAAGTATACCAGTGGTTGTAAATGTTCTATTTCAGTTGCGATAAATGTTCGATGGCAGATCTCATTGACTCCTTCATCCGAGTAAGTATACCAGTGGTTGTAAATGTTCTATGTCAGTGGCGATAAATGTTCGATGGCAGATCTCATTGACTCCTTCATCCAAGTAAGTATACCAGTGGTTGTAATCATGCTTAATGGGAAAAAAAGTAAGAAGATATGATTTGTATAAACTTCCATTGGCAGATCTACATTACTCCTTTGTTTAAGTTAGTAAGCTATTCGCTGTATAAATGTTATATGTAACTAGACGACTTAATATATAGTGTCCAGTTGTTAACATCTACATCATGTGGTCCCTGGTGAACTGTCTTATTACCAATTATATCACATATTTTTATTTTTTGATATGGAAGATCTATCATACTCTTTTTTACAAGTAAATGGCCCATTAATTGATTAACATACATGTTATGGTAAAAGTAATAATAATTGTCTTTATAACTAATATAAAAGGTTTTGATTTTCTATGTAATATAAAACATAAAGAAAACTGTTAATACATTATACGAAGATCGCCATTGTAGTTGTTGGTGTGGTATTTTTCATATCTAATTTCATTGTGGTGCATTTTGGGCTGTTTTTGTCTCTCTGCCTATTCTTTCAGCCATGGTGTTGTCCTACATCCTTTTTTGATTGCTCTTTGGCCTGGTTCCTCCAAACCTTTACTTCATGCGCAGAGATAATCGTATAGAAAAAGTTACTGTAAGTCTAGCTATGATTTTATTTCTATTTTAGCATGTCGAAGATGTAATGCAAAAGAATAAATCACTGGGTAAGTTCAACACATTGACGTAGCCGCTCGATGACTATGTTTGATATTATTTGAAGTTAGTACTTCTTTCTAAAGAACTATCTGCTGTCGTCTAGGTTAATCATCGTTAATGAAACATTGTGTTCCGTTGAATGGTTTTACCACGAAAGAACTACCACAACAATACAAACCATACACGTAAAAGAGGTGATTAGGATAAAGGGTACAATACATGCATTGTATGTACGCACTAGATTATCTGAAAACAAATCACCACAGCAACACTGATAATTTACAACAGATTGGGGATCAATTGAATTCTTGATCCATGAAATAAGAGGACCATTTTATTGGCTGTAAAAACTCTTATACATTGTCTTTAGAAAATAATACAGAATTCAAATAAAAAAAAATCTAAAATAAAATGAAGTAGAACAAACTGCAATAAATACAATAATAAATTCAAACACAACATTTTTTTCTAAATTTCAATTTACAAATTGTGTGTTTATCTGTTACAGATTCTGCTGCATTCCATTTAGTGACAAATAACACCTATACGGACAGATGCCAAGACAGCAGTAAGTTGCTTTTTTTGTGTACATGATAATAGACATCATATATTTATGTCAAGTTCGTACGGCTTCTTTAAGAACGACAAGGCCATACACCATACAGTTGCTGGTATTATAGGATACAATCATATGAAAATAAGAAGATGTAGTTTGATTGCTAATGAGACAACTATCAACCAGGGACAAAATGATGCAATTATAGGTCTAAACAGTTACAACCGAGGACCAAATGGTGCGTTTACAGGGCTACATAAGTATCAACCAAGGACCAAATGATGCAATTATAGGTCTAAATAAGTATCAACCAAGGACCAAATGATGCAATTATAGGTCTAAATAAGTATCAACCAAGGACCAAATGATGCAATTATAGGTCTAAATAAGTATCAACCAAGGACCAAATGATGCATTTACAGGGCTAAAAAAGTATCAACCAAGGACCAAATAATGCATTTATAGGTCTAAATAAGTATCAACCAAGGACCAAATGATGAATTTACAGGGCTAAATAAGTATCAACCAAGGACCAAATAATGCAATTATGGGTCTTAATGAATATAAATGTAATTCACTAAATCAGTCGTACATTCGTGTCTATGTTGACATATTCACAAGCTTGAAAAAACATTTCAATCTGTATCTGTAAGCTTTCGTGAACATCTCAGTATGAGTTTATGTATGGATCTTTTACTTTTTACGTTTTACAGAAACATTACATTGCTTGAAGAATTGGAAACTATCAATGAACACAACTAAAATCTCCGTGAAAGATGAAATTATAGAAGTACCTTCCAGTGGGCCATATTTCTTGTACAGTCGTGTTGTAATTAATGCCAAGGTTAACAGTCATGTGAATGATATGGAAACAATCACCCATTCCATCCGATCTAGTAACACAGGACACCATTTCTCTGACGTCGAAACAAGTATGGTTAAATGTGGTGTCATAAAGAATACAATGAGCCATATCAGTAACATTGAGAAGATACAGTACCTAGAGCAAGGCACTCAAATTAAAGTAGCTCTAGACTTTCCAAAAGACATTATAATGCAACCCTCGGTTAATTCAGGTGCGTTTGGAATGTTTAAACTTTGAAACTATTTGAAAGCAGGGAGAATGTTAGAAAGAGCTCCTATATTACCCATTGAATTCGAGAAATCTATTGCTTGTATAAAGCTAAAAGATCTACGTAATGTCCAACAAAGAGATTTTATACCATTAACATTTAAATATGAGCCAAAGTCTTACCCCAAATACGTACTTTTCATATTTATATTGTATGAGAATGAATACGGGGACACAATATAATTTTTAGGGTAAGGTATTAGCTCATATCAAATGTTGACAAAAAGTGTCTTTTGTGTGACATCAAAATTGACAATTTTGTCAATATAGCTTTTCCATAACATATATGACTTGAAGACATGATGATCGGTAATAATACCGTGATCAGATGGGTTGATAAGTGTTACTTTGCTAAACGTTCACCGGAAAATAGTTCAAGCATTTTCAGGTCGAGAACACATAAACAATGGATACAATATGTGGGAAGTGAAAAGTGTCTCTCGACCAGGATAGAGGCCGAGAAGTATGCACTGTTACTGAAAAAATGAGGGTATGTTTCTCAGGGATAGATATTATCATTTAGAAAAGTGCCCTTTAACATCGGGTGTATCGTCCCTATTCCAAACAGTCGTCATGGCTGCGTACTGAAACATTCCGCGCAGCCAGAGCGGGTTATGTCCAATTCACGACCGTTTGATTAAAACTATATGATCAAAATTGCATTCTAATCAATGACTTCTACATATATAATTTCGTTTTACGTGTCATTGAATGTTTGCCGAAATCGTTTGAAACAAGTTATATTGTGTAAATAAGATATATGACATTTGTACGTAAAGCTTTTGCAGGCAGCTGACATAACATCATGTACTCTTTTTTTATCACAACAGCATGAGACTATCGTGTATTTAAATTTGTGTGATGCGATAACACTTTGTACATCATGGTTTTATTGTGAGGTATTTGTTTTACTGCTATGAAGTCGCAGTTATCAAGACTAGGACTTTGTATCAACAGGTTACTAAAGAAAGTATTTAGAGAGTTAAAATCAGGACTTGCTGGCATTGTTGATAAAGCTGGATAACGTTTTAGTCGTGTTGGTATAAAATAGTTACCATATATTGTATATTGTACACGAGTAAAACTTGTTTATAATAGCTCACAACAGATTGGATAACATTGATAACCTCTAAAACTCTGATGTCGGTTGTTTTAGTCCAATATGAGCATGTTTCATTGACCAATGATACCCCACATATCCTCCATCCGAATATCGAAAAATTACATATGTAGCTTTCATCATATTTTCATAAATGAAGTCAATTAAACAGATCTTGCTCAATAAACATGTCCTTTAACGGTATCTTAATTATATAAAGTGATGGATATGAAGAAAAATATAAGAAACAAAATCCAGCATGAAATAAATAAATAAATAAATAAATAAATAATCTTTATTTCAAGAGGATGATCCCATTAGTTAAAACTAATCTTCCTGAGAGTCCTCAAAATAATAATAACATAGTTATAAGTACAAACAGTATAATAAAGTTATATTATACACAATATACAATTGTATTGAGATAATAATGAAAATGCATATTAATTTGCACAATTGATGAAAAATTTGTAACATTTTGTTTTAAAAGATACAAGTGTATCACTCATTTTGATTTCATTTGGTAAACTGTTCCATATTTGAGAACCTGAATTTGTAAATGTTTTCTTTAAAAAAATTGTTTTTGGTTTTGGAAGATTTAATAGTTTTTCATCAGCTGAACGTAAGTTATAGTTTTGATTATTAGTAAAATGAAAATTTTCTTCTAAATAGTTAGGAACCATGCCATTAACTGATTTAAATACAAGTATTGCCTTTTGGTATTGAATTCGTTTTTCCACATTTAACCAGTGTAAACTTTTAAACAATAAACTGGATGATGTCATTATGTCAGCTTCTACTATAACCCTAGCAGATTTCTTTAATAATTTATTAAGTTTATTTATTCCACTTTCACAACAACTTCCCCATATATTGCAACAATAATCAAATAATGGCAGAATATAAGCATTAAAATAGATAATACGTATATGCATAGGTAAATATTTTCTTATCTTTTGTAATAAGTTGATTCTATTTGATATAGTAATTGACATTTTATCTATTTGCTGATTCTAATTTAAGTTTTTGTCAATATATAAACCAAGTAGTTTTTCACAATCTACATGAAGCCGTCACAACGTTTATTTTGTCGTCTTGGATCTCTATCAACGCTTCATGTTAACCCTTGTTGGTTGCTACTGAAAAACGGAATGCACCGACTGCTCTTATTTTCGTATCATTGAACCGTAACTGTAGCTAGCAAGAACTTAATAATCTTAATACTTTTAATCGTTCTCTGTAGATGGATTTTTTAGAAAACGCAATTTGAAGTGAATGTTTATTTTTAGACGTACAACAAATGTTATGTTCAATGAGGCATTTTATAAGTTATAGTTGACAGTATTTTTGGATTTATATTATCTGCATAGATTAAGGTGCATTTCAATGATTTTTTTATGTACATTATTGCATAATATATTTTATTCATAAATTGTAGATTCCTTCATTTCTCTTGTATCAAAAAAGGTAATTTCCCTATGAATGATGTTTTCGTTGAATCTGTATATAAATAGACACTTCCTTTTGTGTATTCTAAAATGAGATCAAAATATTAATACCTGGAGTAACATTACCTGTATCTGTTCCAATAATCAGACCACTGGGACAGATAATATCGAAACAAATTTAAAATGACTCACCGGAAAAGTTTTACTTAGATGTACTCGTACTGAGAAGTTTGTATTTTTAAAGAATCCAATCATACTTGTGTATGGACGTAAAGTAATTTTCAGTTTTTATTAAAGAGATACGATAAAATAAAATATATAAACATAAAATAAAATGTCGTCAAATTGAGGCCAACAATCAAAGCACAGATAGATAATTTGATTTTCAAAGTCTGCAAGTACCACATGAGATTAATATATTACTAAGTTACTATATCATGTAAATATATGTTTTGTTTTATAATTATTAACTCTATAATTCATGTTTCATACGCTTTTCAAGTTGACTTTATTTCCTTGATTTACATGTATGTATTTAGTTGAATTTTCTATAGTACTTTTAAAATTCACAAAACTAACAGCCAATGATTGTTTGTAATTAGAACCTGTTACTATATATAGTTGCAGTACTTAAAATAAAACCAGACAACTTTATCTCGGGAAATCTCTGTAAGCATATGATTTTTCCCTGAGAAGGTAAATAAAGGTCTGTGATGAAAACTTGCTTCTGGTTCAAGTACATAACTAAGTGCAAATTAATTCAACGACGTGTGTTATGCATTACTATAATATATATTCCTATGAATCTATTATGTCATATATATTTCTGCCGCACGTTCAAGTTGTACTGCACCGAGTGACACGTACTGTAATCTTATCTTGGTGCTTTAAATCTGTTTTAACTACCTGTAAAACAGCTTTCTATGTAGAAAACAAAGAGAAAACACACTGATTACCTGAAGATTATGATTCAGAAAGACATTGTGGTTTGACGTGAAAACTGTTATACCTATTCCGGTGTGGTTTGTGGCGACGAAAGATTTTTATGTACTTCCATCACTAAAGTTTTTTAATGCTATCTTATAAGGTTATTATAATACGCCGTTTTTATCAGTATTAAATAAAAGATTTTAAATCAAATAATGTACAGAATAGAAATAAATATTTTATATAGATTTCTTTGTTGAATAAAAATGCAATATTTACCGATTTACATCAATATCCTTCATTGATTTTAAAGTATTAGTATAAATAAATGTACTAGCTGAAATATGAAATAGTAAAAAGAGAAGATGTGGTATGATTGCAATGAGACAACTCTCGACGAGAGAATGTCACCAAATGACAGAGAATTTAACAACTACAGGTCAACGTACGGCATATGGAAGTTATTTTAGGGTGTGAATTTTAGAAAGAAAATTAATAACTACGATAAGTGGAATATAATCTGCTATTACATTAACTTTATACAATAATGTTTTATACTTAACTACTTTTTCAAACATTCACACTGTCAGAAACCATTAAAGCACTACAACAAGGTGTTATGTTTTTGTAAACGATTAGAATAAGGTACTGTGTCAGAATTGCTGCCAAGAATATGTATGTGTAATGAGAAAATGAGGTTATGTTGATATAAAGTGCAATGACTGGAATTCAGATATCTCGGTCGTTATTCTGTGGTTTAGTTAGACTTTTCTTTGTCTGAATACGAGGTAACCTATAATATTTTCATATATATTTTTGTGATTTCATTCCGTCACATCGAATCTAATATAAGAGATGTTTTATAATAAGCAAAATGTCTCGGATAATGCTGAATATTACAAATAAATTGGAATTCGAAACAATAAACTCAAACTGATATTAAGAATGCAGATTAAAGAATGAGGATTGAAAAGTAATTAGAACATTGCATAAATTATGTAAGTAAACGAATAATATCATAATTTTACTAACGATGATGTCGTACTAAATAAGCCTAAGGTGTACTAAAATTAATTTGATTTGTGTGTTAGTTTTAAGAAAATGTTATGTATTTTATTTATTCAACCTGTCACTTTATATGTAGTTATAAAATCATCATAGATGTTATTACATCCATGTTGAAATGGAAAATTTTGAAATAGGAATTTCCAAGTGCTTAAATGTATGTTAAAAACACACAAATATATAGAACATCTAGTAAGTAAAGACATTTATTATAGAAAGTACTATATATCATTATTTAGTATTTCTTCAACTGATATTGAAAACACAGAATTATTAAAAGCTTAATTCGAAATTTTGTGTAGACCATCAATACACAATGCGTTGTGAAAGCAAGTTTAATTCATGTCATAATTCTAAATCTGGCCGAATTTTCGCTCTTTAACTGTTTCTCGTTTTTTTATCCGATGCCTTTATTTTAGTTTACTAACGACTCTTGTGTACAATTTGGAAATTAGTATTAAGTTCATTATCACTTATTAAACTGGTATATGTTTGTTTGGGGGCCAGCTGAAGGACGCCTCCGGGTGCGGGAATTTCTCGTTACATTGAAGACCTGTTGGTGACCTTCTGCTGTTGTGTTTTCTATGTTCGGGTTGTTGTCTCTTTGATACATTATAAAAAAGAAAGTGTGGTATGATTGCCAATGAGACAACTATCCACAAAAGAGCAAAATGACACAAACATTAACAACTATAGGTCACCGTACGGCCTTCAACAATGATCATAGCCCATACTGCATAGTCAGCTATTAAAGGCCCCGATAGGACAATGTAAAACAATTCAAACGAGAAAACTAACGGCATTATTTATGTAAAAAAATGAACGAAAAACAAATATGTAACACATAAACAAACGACAATCACTGAATTACAGGCTCCTGACTTGGGACAGGCACATACATAAATAATGTGGCGGGGTTTAACATGTTCCCCATTTCCATTCACAATTTTATTTACATGGATTTTACTCATTGTTAAGCCCATACGATAACGTATAGTTTACTGTTGCTTGGACCCTCCTTGTTTGTCCTTTTTTTGTTGTTTGTGGAAAGTTGTCTCATTTGTAGTCATTCCATCTCTCCATATGTTGTTACATCACTATTTTTTTTGGTACAATGCAAAACAACCTCAAAATTAGAAATGCAATGGCATTATAAACATTCGACTTTGATGTACACAAATATGTTCAACAGCTTTAAATAAATATATTTATATTTTCTAAAGTCATTATAAAAGACCTTTGTGGTTATTATTCATTGAATAAACTTAGGCACATATGGAAAAGATGTCAAAGAAACTGGTAGCAAACAAACAAAATCAGAATTTCTTCAATGATCAAGAACCATATAGGACTGCTATTATTATCTTATTAATTTTGAATAAAATGTTAAAAAAAAATTATTTTCGAATTTCGCAATAAATGGTTTATTTTCGACAAACGGAAGCATACATTTATTAAAAGGTTCTTAATTTGTCCTCGTAACTGATATTCGATAGAATGTAATATGGATATAATACCGATAGTTTTGTCGTTCGGGAATCTCGTATTGGAGAAAATCTACAACGTTGAATATTTGATATTTTTCAGTTTTCATCTTCTGTACTTCGGTATATAAAGGTCATATTCTCAAATTATTATTCAGGTTGGGATATCGGACTTTAAATCCAATGCCTCTTGCATGGAGAGTGCCTACTTCTGCACGTTCGATAACCCTTTTTATGGGGTTGAATTGCCCATTGCTTTAAAATTTTACCTATTTTGCCCTGAATATCCAAGAAATATTTGCCACTGGTGATCATCTTGCAAACAAAAATCCGTCAATCAAACTAATTTCTAGTTATTATGTTTTGATAGTTTTTGTCTCATTTCCGTATTTAATCTACTATAAACACAATGAGTTAAACATAAAATGAAGATTTGCGTCAATAAATATATGAGCTGCGGAAGCTTAGCTCTTAGGTCCTTGTGTTATCTTTTGACTATTGCGGACACAAAAAAAGGACCATAAAAGTTACGGTTCCGCAGCTATAAACATATCAACATGTCAAATTATTAATTTTATTAAGCCAATTTACGGTAATTTAATAAAGAAAAACCTGAATAATTGCAACATTTGAAATCATTTAAAAAAAATGTATATCTTAATTGATTAAAAGAAAACGTTATATAAACAAAAACGAGTTCGGACAGTCACGCTAGTGTAAAATACATTCAGGGGAAATTGTCCCAAACTCTTTTAGTATGTATCTGTAAATTCGGGGGGTTTTGCTACTCATCAACATTAACTTTTTGGCTTGATTCTAAAAAGAATAACGTTCAAGGGGACATAATATTAATTTTAAATTACATTAAATGTTTTTTGCGTCACGTATATCAAGCAAGGGTGGATAATATTACCTGTAGATAACACTCGTATGTCTAATGATTAAATTGAAATGAAATTTAACTATATATATATACCCGGATAAACCAAACGTCCTTGGCTTACATTACTGTTTACATTTATTATAATAATATGCGGCTGCTTAGCAGGTCGTAACGATTTCAGAAAATCAAGGGACGGCTTGTTCTTTTAATTTCAAAACATTAGCAACTGCAGAAGCACTGGTTAACTTTGAGTTATTTGATTTGAGTGTAGGAATTACCCCCTATAGCAAGTAAGTTTTTTTTCTCAGTTTTTCCCGTGGTTAATATTTTGACTGATTTATGTTTACATATTAAATCAGGTGAAAATTGTGGTTAAACAGCTGATAAAGTTGGTACACTCCAGGTACATGTTGTACTCCAGACTTCTATTTATTTAAATCTTATGAATTTTAAAATAAAACTTTAAGTGCAAAACAAGAAATAGAAAAGGTGATTATTTCAATGTGCAGTATTTCATTTGTGTTATAACGACATTATATATTTATTCACCTTACTTTGTTACATTCTCATTTTACAATACATCTTTATCATTCTTTATAAATTATCTCGGATATATAAATTTAGGACAAGATCAATTTTCCTTGAATTCACTTCTTTTAAAAATAATTTTTAAAACGATATTGCGTCCTTTCTAAAAAGAAATCCTTGTTCCAGGAGGGTTCAGTACTGGTCTTAAAATAGTAGTTCATGTATCTATATGAAAAAGAGTACACAAATTGCAACATTATTTTGATATATTTAATGCCATATTTAGAGTATCGATAAAAATAGTCTGTTTCCCAGCCGTTATAGAAATTCTTGACAATACTATTTGTATATTCCGAATGCATACTGGATATTTTATGGAGGGGACCAACCTACGATAGAAAAGACTTATGAATAAAGACTATTCCATGGCCAAAATTCTACCTTAAAAGACACAAATATACACGTCTTTTGAATACAATTCAAATTTTTGGGGGAAATTGGTATTAAATTAATCAAAATTGTTCCATGTTGTTAGATTATTTTGGATTGTTACTTAATCATTAGTATCAGTATCATTATTTACAAAATGTTTATCTTAAAGACAATCTAAACTGTTTACGTAATATTAGTCATTCGGCGTTTAAAGCATCAAAACTGTATTATGATACTAAATCAAGCATAATTACATTTAAATAGTTATTCGTATTTCAGCTATATACTTATTATCTTCACAAAAATAGATACTAAAAATAAAATAATTAGTAATTACATCGAATCTTTAATCTTTTTCAGTCAAATACGGAAGGGAAATATATATGTGTCTCCGGAAGAAATAATAACTTGATCAATTGACGTTACAATAAGACACTTGATACAAGAACGATATACAGACCAATGAGCACTTGACACAAAAATATACTCCGGAACACCCGCATATCATAATTTCTGGAAAACTTAATATAGACTTTTTCTACTAGTAAAATATAATACTTAATAGTATTTTAATAAAAATTAAGATGGGATCACGTGGGAAACCTCGACTAACATCAGAATCTTCACAAATATCAATGTGTCAAAATTGTGAGAACGAATATTGTGAAGTTACAGACCAAGTGCCAGATTTAGGACCCAGAAGAATGACAAAACAGAGTATTTCGGAAAGTTTGTTGGGTCCGTCTCAATACCACGAGCTTCACAAACAATATACCGAAATAGTGCTTTCATATCACAAACTAAAAATAAGTTTCACCGTGATGCTGATCCTGAATGCAATATTACTGGTGGTTGTTATCACATGTATGGTGTTCATCATCCCTCACATATCACCAAACAAGGTGACTAACTCGAATGACAACCTTAAACCAGACCAGCCAACACACCTTCCAAGAACTGGTGAATCAAAGGAGCCACAATCTACAGTTACTCCTCCAACAGAGAAATCAAATATTATTCCTTGTCAATATATTAAAGACGTTCTTGGTAAAGTCTACATCAATGGTCAAAAGGTGGATGAAGTTAATGGGAAAATGTGTACTATCGAGGATTTATTAGATTCTTTGAAGAAGGTAAAACCAGCTTGTGAATACTATGTTTTTTTTTTATATCTTTATCTTTAAGTTGACATGATTAGATCAGTGTGTGTCGTAAAACAAAAATAGTGGTGGGATTTTTTTTCTCCGAAATATAGTTTCATATGGTACATGTCATTTATTAATTCTTTGCAGAGAAAACATTATCTGTTAGATATAAGTAAATGACACAAATGATATTATGATACATTTACTTGTGTATAGCTGTTAAATTTCTTTTTTCTTTTTCAGTACATAGATAATGTAGAAGATAATAAAAGACTCAAAGGTACGCACCTGCATTCTTTATTATGATTTCATATTATATACCAGACTCTTCTATTTTATCGATTGTATTCATTATATCATTCATTTTATCAAATATCTTTTTTTAAATTGCATTCCACTAAATAATCGACTTGATAATGAAACGGGCTAATGGTTGATAATTCAGCTTGGAAACGTTCAATATTCTAATTGTTCCGACGTAAGGTTTTGTAAAAAGACGATATATATATATTCTTTCATTACAGAGGCTTTTCATTTTACATCAGCTACCACAGATCTAACAACATGTAAAAGAGATTCAAGTAAGTGATAACCACGATAACACAAGTGCCTGCTAACAACTGACCTAGTTTGATTATCTTTTGGAAAATTAACATTGAATCTGGAGAAATGTCTCATTACGTAACTCAGCTCTGCTAAAACGAAAAGTACTTCTATCTACTTGAATGTTATATTTAAGTGTTAAAACCCGAAGGGATATCAACCACCTGACAACATTGTCGACCTTTTTTTTTAATCAATCAATACAACTAGAAACAGATATCTTATGTTCTATTTCCTGAAATTCTTACTTTAATTCCATTTCTTCGTAGTATATACAATGTACAAACGAATATATATTAGGTTTGTTTTCTATTGCAGAATTACTTCGATGTTTGAAAAATTGGGAAGAAAAGTGGGGTACAAGTAAAATAGGTTATAATGAAGAGGGCATAATCGTGCCTAAAACAGGAATATATTTTATATACAACAGAGTAACCATTATGATGAATGTAAAGAATGCGACTGTTATTGGTGATATTGAGCACAATTTACGTCACAGCAATAGTGGTAGTAACTTCAAAAATATTGAATCCAGCAAAATCGCATGTGTATCAACAAACGGTGTATTCCATCATGTCAGTTATATCGAAAAGGTTCATCACTTTCTGAAAGGCGATGAAATAATGGTTGCGATTAAAACACCATCACAAGGAAATGCGTCTATTCAGAGCTCCAGCTCGTTCGGAATGTTTCAGCTTTAACAGATTTAGCCGATGCTCTTCGGCAATATTGATAAACTGTTGATATTAGGAGTAACAAAGATCTGATGACGACAATGATTACATTCGGTGGATTCGTATAAATTTGACTTAGGCCTTGTATCTTACACTAGAGCTGTGTTTATATAATAATTACGGTATACGGGTCCGTGTATGATAGAAAAGAAACATACTCAAGGGTCTGACAGACCGACTCTTTTAATAATTACTCTAACAGTCAAAGGAGTAGGGGCAATAAGGCCCTTATTTGGCCCAAAAATTACTGCAAATTTAAAAGTTATCATACATATTCTTAAACTACTGCAAACTTGACTAAGGAATAAGGTACTAAGAAAAACAAAACAAAGTTGACATCGAACAAGTTACCATGGCAACAAATCATGACTTAATTTGCATATTTTGTTAAATTTCGTGATTTTCCTTGTTTTTTCCTCAAATTTGAAGTAGATTTTAGATTGAAAAAGTATGTGCGCACTCAAGAAACAACTTTATATTTGGTGAGATTATGCCAATAGTTATAATAAAGCTTCTGTTAAATTATTGTGTTGTTTCTCGGCTGCGCACGATGTTTTCTCAACGGAAATTAAGATAGAAAACTGCATAAATTCTGTATTTTCATCGTTTTTGTGAAAATAGTATACACTATGACGTAATTGTGACGTCATCAGATAACAATCTTAATGTTTTTTTATTTATATTTCTTGACCCTATGCATTTCTAAACATTATGTGCCAATTTGAAATAGTTATTAAACATTTTATTTTCTTGGGCCAAAATTAGGCCTTAATGCCCCTACTCCTTTCTATCTTCTCGAGAGATATTCAAAATAAAGTCGTTTGGTCATCTAGACGTTCGAAACTAAGGTTAAAATGACACAAAGATCTTTCATTATGCATCGAATTGGAGCATGAAAAATGATATTTGTGATATACGAAATCACATCATCGAAATAGCTGTACAAATGTAAATATGCTTTGTTATTGAAATAATATACGTGTACAAAAACGTAATGTTCTGTAGATATTTAACATTGTTCATTTACGTCTTATATCAGCAAGGAAGCATTTGCTCTATGTGCCAGTATAAACGTTATATCTGTGATAATCTTATGATATTGTGTTCACTTGTGCCATATACAAATTATATATATATATAAAGATGTCCTCATTTAAAAAAATAAGGACATCATTTGATAATATGTTGTAATTATCTATACTTCATTTTGATCTCTGATGGAACTAGTCAATGTTGAACATTGTAGATTGTGATAAACGATGTTTAAATTGTGGGTATCACGTTTTTTTACATAAGGGGACGACCATATGATTAGGAGGGGGTGGTGGACCTGTGGTAGAAAACGTTTTTGAATACACATCCTTATCTTGTACGAACAGAAACGCATAGTCTTGAATAAGCAGA
Source organism: Mytilus trossulus (assembly GCF_036588685.1). NCBI lineage: Eukaryota > Metazoa > Mollusca > Bivalvia > Mytilida > Mytilidae > Mytilus > Mytilus trossulus. The sequence goes on from NC_086375.1 coordinate 82,608,982, forward strand.
TTGTTGTTGTTAAATACATTCTGCTAACAAAATACAGGGACACGTGCGGGTTTAAAGTGAAAAACAAGCTAAAACGATTTGTACTCAATTGGTTGTCGTAGACTATTGTATTATAATAATGCTTTTACAGTATGAATTCAAATGAATTGTTGCTCAAATGTTTAACTACATATCTGTAACATATTCCGACGAGGAACATTTGTAGATATATGTGTTATATGCGAAATAAATAAAATAATAAATTGATACAATTGTAGTGTTTTCATTAAGTTATAAGATTCCAAAAATTTGAGGAGATTTTTTTTTTAGAATCCATGTCGATCTGAAAGAATAATTTCAAATGCATACAGCTTATTAGCTGCAATTGGATAACAAACTTCCTATCAATTCGACAGTGATGTTATGCTATTTTAATTCAGGGAAAAGGAACTATCCAAAGTGTCTACAAAAATCAAAACATTTTGTTACAAAATATATGAGTTGCTATCATAAACAAATGTATTCACCAAAGTAACACTCTTAAATTATTAGAACTCAAAATTAATAACTTGTCGATACAGACTAATACTGCAAATGACGCATGTAACTTTCTTCTTTTAATGCATGAATGTTGTAGCTTCAATTTGAGACCGAAAATGACTGGTTTGTTGCTTCCTTGTTTTGTATTGCCAGCACTTGCCTGACCTGCTGATTATTCGACGAGTGTTTATGCTAGTTTAATAATACAATATATTTCATAGTCTTTTATGGTGTTAGACAAGATATTGTAAAGGAGTCATCATGATAATCATAATATTTTTGAGATATATTTCAATCTAATGATCTCCTGGCAACTCTTCTGAGTTCATAATCCAATGCCATTGTTTTACCCGATATCAAATATCTATTTATCTTGATATAGTATACTATTTTAGTAATATTAGTCATATATGGTCCTGAATTAAGTTTTAAATAAACCTTTCAAGTATAAACACAATGAGACAGGGTCTTTAATTATTTTGTTCTCGGCGTTTACTTGTTGACATTTGATTTAAAATTTTCTATAGAATACATTTCAGCAAACTCTAAAATTGATTATACTCTAAAGGCTAATGCTTTTGAGCAAAAGTCAATGGATCAAGCACTGCTGGTGGAGTTTTAATTCTCCGAGGGTATGACTAGCCAAGTAGTCAACACTGTGTTATCATTGATATTTTCATAATTATACATAAACTGTTTACAAAACTTATAAATTTTTAAGTACTAAGGCTTTTCTACCCAAGGAATAGATTACCTTAGCTTTATTTGGTAAACTTTTAGGAATTTGTGGTCCTCAATGCTTTTCAACTGCGAAATGTATTTGGCCTTTTTGACATTTTTTTATTCGAGCGTCACTGACGAGTCTATAAAATTTCAATGCTGGTATCTATGATAAGTTCATTTGATACTACGATAACTGCTATATTGCCCGTTATATTTCTTTTTGGTAAGTGTCTAGTTGATATCGATGAGAAATTAGTCGATGATACCATTATTAATCAAAAGTGAAACATGAGGAATTCATAAGGCCCATGCTATTGCGCGTTTGCGGTTGCAAATGATTCGGTTATCTTTTTGACTTTGCAATGTATATATTGATAGTTTAAATATTCAAATGACCGTTGATCGCTGAAAATAGTCAAAATATATAGAGAAAACGTTTGGGACGGTCTGAAAGTTACCCGTAGAGACAGGTAACCGCTGAACCTGTGTGTACGTTAAGCCAGATTTAACTGTATCTTTGGGCTGTAAACACTATATCCTTTCCGACCTAGATTAATCATTTTAAAAGTGAAGGACGTACTTTCGGAAAATACGTTTATAAGTTTATATTTTTATATACACCTCTTTCTTGATCTTTTATATACGTGTCAAAAATATTGGATTCAATTTCACAGTGGGGGATCAAATTTAACTCTGATCTTTGTAGAAATTTCACTTCCATTTTCAGCTTGTTGAAAGTGTTTATACAACCAATATACTAATTATAAAAATACATATAAACTTTATCTTATAAGTTAGTTTCTTATAAGCAATTTTTTTGCTACATTGAAGACCTGTTGGTGACCTCCTGCTGGGTTTTTTTCTACGGTCGGGTTGTTGTCTCTTTGACACATTCCCCATTTCCATTCTCAATTTTATAACAATAACTTCATTGTATTTTCTTTCAAATTAATGAAATTAATGCAACGCCTCTCTATATTACACAGAAGTCTTTAAGGCATCCCCATCTAGTATTTAGATCTTGCAGAAATTTTTTTTATCCATCGTCTCTTGTATTCAGGTGTTACACAGAAATCCTTCAGGTATCATCTCCTTGTATAACAACACATCAATCGTTAGGTTATTATCTCCTGATATTCTAACACAGTAGTTACTAAGACATCGTAATCGACAACGTATTCAGCGATTATACAGCAATCATTATAGCCTCGTCTTTTTTATTACAAAATAATCCGTAAAGATGGCACTACCTGTCAAATTCATGTTCATCTATTTGACTCAAATTCTTATATGTGATTAATAACAATGTAAAAGATTTATTCAAATTATAAAAAGTCAAAATGACCAATGTACCGAGCATGGGCTCGATAATATGTAGCTTTGTTTGGTGTTTGTTTTAGTATTTGACACCAAAGACCGCCTAATGCCATATAAGCGTTATAAACATAAAGATAGATATAAATAGATATCAGACTCGTGCATTTAAATTTTTGTATGTCTGTTCAATTTCATAGTATAAATTAAGAATATAATAATCATCGTTTTTATCTTATGATGCCTTTGTATCACTTTCAGTGTTGACATTATTTTCCTTTAAAATTGAACACGCACAATGCATGTACTATCCATCACTAGACAAGGGGTTTACAATCTAGAAACACCGGTTATATAAAAAGGTAAAAGAGAGGCGAAGAGTTACTTAGGTACGTTCAACTCATATGTCGAAAAACAAAGATCGAATAAAAATACTACATCTAGGACGTTCGTATACAAAAAAATTAATTTGATAAGTACAATGACATTTTATCTCTAATATTTATAATTATCGCTATTTTGTGCATTTTTCGTTTGATCTTTTTTTGTGATATTTTTCATATCATGCTACTCGCTTGAGATGGAATAATTATCACTAGAAACTAAGGAGGCCACGTGACGTTGCTAGCGAAATTGACATGAACATGATGAAATTGACAACGTCGTCATAGGTAAAATAGCGATAAATAGATTATCATTGGTCATCTCAACTCGATTGCTTTTCTCACTTTCGCTGTACCAGCTCAAGCGAGAAAATCAATCTCGTTGAGATGATCAACGATAATCTATAAATATTGGTCAAATTATGTTGCATCGGCCACATTGTAGAATCTAACATCCATATTGGGATGAAACAGATTGTTGCATACTGGCTTGTGAATAACATTTTGATTTGATTTTTACATTAACAGATTGTAATTTAATATTTAATACATCTAACTTATAAAATGTTTCAAAAAATGACTACAAGATAATAAGATAGCAAGCTTCCTTAAAACGTCGAAAAATTATAAATCTAGCAATTCAAAACATCTAAACAGGTACTCTTGACCAACGTATCATCTTTGTTTTAATTAAATTTTAACTCCTATCCTTAAGTTAATGACTTTTTGGAATGTTTCTTTTCTACTTGATGTATTCAGGAACATGTATATTGCTATACTGTTCCCAGATGTATTTGTTCAAAATTTGAACTAGGATGGAAATATAGTCAAACGTGCACGTTTCCCGTTAGTAAAACCTTTGCTTACGTGAAAGGTCTATTTTGTTCTTACATACCATTATTTCCCATACGCATTCCAAATTCCCCACCCTTCATTCAGATACAGTGCATACACTACATAAAGTATGTATTACTCATTTTTTTGTTGTCATTAATATGCAAAAATATTTGCCACTGGACAAAAAGCAAACAACAATTAACTAAAAAAACAACATTTTGTTGTTGAAAACTAAATTTATACTCCATATCAACTATTTTGTTAGTATGATAAGGATGAATAATGTTTTTTAACGTCTAGTGGCAAATCAAATGCAACGCGAAATGTAAAGCAATCCTTTGTACTTGACTGAAAAAAAACTTAAACAATACGATAGGAGAAAGTTACTTATGCTATTGCACGAAAGCGCGAATGACTTTTTAGAGATATTTTCCAAAAGCTAGTGATGATATATACCATTTGGTAAACGCATAACTATCGTGACTTGGATATTCAGTAATAGCTATTTCAAAGCAGTTTTCTCAATGATTATCATTTTTAATATGAATAGTTTTTCACTAGCTTAGAACGTGCAAAATTCGTATTTTAATTTGTTTGAAGGAAAGTCAATATCTAGAACTTAAATCACAGGGAGATTTACATTCCTAGGTCGGGGTAAAAAGACGTTAGTTTGTTATTGCATGCACCTATCCGGTTTTTCAATTATCTGTTTGATAAAAGTACATTTGAGTATCGTCTCACAGACTTTATCACAATGGTTAGCGAAAAGGAACAACTGGTAAACTGACCACAATGGGATTGAAATCAAGTTTTAGGAATCCTTGGCGATCCTGTAGAATATTTTCAAAACCATCATCTTTAAATTGATTTCCAACTTCCTATCCTATTCCTATTGTATTTTAACCAACCAATGTCATGTTGTGTATGATATTTCATTTCTTTGACCGGGAATTACCGGTGTCTTGCCAAAATTATTGTGTTTACAAAATTTCCTAGTTTCGCAATCATAAAATGATTAAACAAAAATCATCAAAGTTACCGTCCTCAAATCTGTAAGAGGAAATGGTATTTTTCTAGTAATACAATAAATTGCTTTATTTTAGACAAAAATTGCTTGGTTTGATATGCAGAAGGAAAATACATTTTCTAGCCGCTTCCTTGTAGGTTTCCAACAATCTCCTTACACTGTTTGTTTGTCGTGTACTAAATTAAGTTGAATAATGTAATACAAATCATTAGTCAATTACACTGTTAGACAAGATATTAAATTGTCATGATGATAAGTATATGTTTTCAGGTTTGATTTCAATCTCTTGGCAACTCGTCTTTCTTACCATTGTTTTAACCCGAAATATAATATCTTCTTATCTTGATATAGTATAATATATTAGTCATATTAGTCGTACGTGGCCCTGAATAAAGTTGTAAATGAACCCAATTATATAGAAATGAAAATGGTTTAAAAGTATTTTGATCTCCGACACTAACTTGTTGACATTATGGTTTAGAATTTCAACAAAACAGATTTAATTGAATATTATTACTGATTGTACTCTAAAGGATATTGCTCTTCTGAACAACTGAAAGTGGCAACGATGAACTAAGACTGTATATTCTGTACTTTAAATTTCTGTTGGTTTTGTTGCAGGTTGCCTTCCTCGTCTCCTGTCGTTTTCCGTTGATAATATAGTTATTCATTTGCTAATTTTAATCGGAAACACTGTTCATGAGTATATTTGTTTAAAAAATCTTGACGGAATAAGATGATAATCCTGGCATCTTGATGAATTTATGATATATTGTCAAATCCATGGAATAATTTACTAAGTTGTCAAAATATAGTTTCTATCATACATTTTTCCCAAATCTAATTATTTGTTAGTATGGGTCGCCGGACTTTTTTTACGCTACAGAATGTCATAATGAGTATATATTATGCGAGGCAAATCCAATTTTGTGTGATGAAGAAAAAACAAAAAAACTACTCCATAGAATGTAAAATAAAATGTGAAAAGATAGCTCTTATAAGTAAAGACAACAGTAGTTTACCGATGTTCAAAAGTCATCAATCAATTTAGAGAAAACACATCAACTATTAAGTATAAGAGGAAAACAAAGGATCAACAAGAACACTGATCAACACTAAAGTCTAACAAAAACAAACGCCAACATACATAGAAACGAAATATTTGATAACAACTGCCATATTCCTGACTTGGTACATTGACAATTTTAAGAATTAATGGTGGGTGGGACATAGCCTAATGGCTAGCACAACCTTCCGCTTTATTGCAATGTGAAAAATTCATATAGTTGTAATGACAACACTACGTTACAGAAACACAGCACACATGTGCACACACGCAAATACACACTGTCAAACAGTCATATTCGGTATCGGTACTTAGCAGACAGACGAAATAGATGTTTAACCACGTAATAAAAATGACATTAATTAGTTCACAATTTGTTTTTGAAAACACCAGTTTAATTATTTCTAGCGTCCGAAGCGCTTTTCTGGATTTAACTTCATCAGGAACGCTCAAAGCCAAACATTTGAAATCAGAAACAGACACGTCTTGCTATATATTGAAAAAGGTAAATTCATCACACTTTCGGTGATGAAAATTACTTTATCTCAGTTATCTCCCCTACTTTCTGTGCTATTATCCCTTATATATAAGTAGAAGAAAAAGGTCAAACAAATATATCATATTTGTTTTAAGAAAATACAGTTGTAAATAGGATAATAGTTATCAAAGGTACCAGGATTATAATTTAACACGCCGGACCCGCGTTTTGTCTACATAAGACTCACCATAAACATATATTTTTCTATATTAATACGGACAGTCCTACACATCAATTATTAAGATTTGCATATTGCATTAAAGGACTAGACCAATTTAATTTTCTATGACAAAAATGATATAGAGGAAGTCGCCCCGGGCATATTAAGTATCGACCGTGCGATGGCTGTATAACTCGCATTTTTATCTTCGTTTTAAGAATTAGAACAAAACTACAGCTTTTTTAATAAAAACAGATGAATATTACAAAATTATGCACAACCAGTATGGTCTTTTATTGTGCTGTTATGTTTGTTATTTGGTGTTGAAGACGGATAGTTTACCTCTGGATGTAACATTTGTAATGTATTGCTGTCTTTTTCGAAACGCGCGTCTGGCGTATATACAAATTTAGTCCTGGTATCTATGATGAGTTTATTTACTACCACTGGGTCGATGCCACTGCTGGTGAAGATTTATTTCCTAGAGGGTATCACAATCCCAGTAGTCAGCATTTTTTGTGCTGACATGAATTAGGAGATAACTGTATTGTATTTTAGGCTCCGACGGCATCAATTGGAGATTTGATGGTCGCAAATAAAGTTTACTGGCGACGCGTTAGCGGAAACAGTCAACGGGTATTTGCGACCATCAAATCCCCAATTGATGCCGTCGGAGCTTAAAATACAATATTGTTATCTCCTTTCTTATGAAACTGACAGAAAACAAAGTTAAAACATGTATTTAAAATCTGTCAAATGCCGTCTGCGCTTGCGCGTACGTCCCATAGTATCAATTGTCAATTAATGCATGTAAGAAAGTGACGTTATCCAATCAAAAGGAACGTTACAAACGTTGTTGCATTAAAATTATCATTGATATGGTTATATTTATAAATTATATGTTTACAAAATTTAGAATGTTTGAAATACTAAGGCTTTTCTACCTCGGGCATAGATTACTTTAGCTGGATTTGGCAAAACTTTTAGGAATTTTGGTCCTCAATGCTCTTCAACTTCGTACTTTATTTGGCCTTTTTAACTTTTTTGGATTCGAGCATCACTGATGAGTCTTTTGTAGACGAAACGCGCGTCTGGCGTATATTCAAAATTTAGTCCTGGTATCTATGATGAGTTTATTTTGATGTCCACTTCTTCAGTTTTGTGGGAAATCCTCTACTGAGTTACATAACTTTTTATAACATCAATTCTAAATTACACCAAAACATATGACTTTCATTAACTTTGTTTATAACTGCATCTTAGCATCTTAAGTTCATGTGGGTTTTTTTTTTATAAATAAGGAGTTCAGTTGGTATGTACGCAGTTTTCTGTCAGTGCTTAAATTCGCTTTTTAAAGTGCAATAAAATATTTTGAGATTGTAAACACTATAATTTCATTTCCGACCCAGATATAATCCAAGGACACACTTTTGGAAAATACGAATAGCTATTTATATATGTACCTGATCTTTTAAAATACATCATAAACCCATTAAATGAAAATCCATAGTGGGAGATGAAATGGAGCCGTCACTTCTGTATACTATTTTACTTTCTTTTTCAGTTTTTTGTAAAGGATTATATAACCAATTACTAGTTGATTATAAAAAAAAACAAATATACTTTGACTTCAAGTGTTACCTAAACCAATTCTTTTGTTCAAGTCTTACACTTTACTAGTATTCAACAACAAATCAAAAGGCATTGTCTACTTTGGACTTGTACAGCATTATTCTTAATGCACCGTCTCATTGAATACCGGTCTAACTCGAGAGTCCTTATTTCATAGCCTTAAATGTAGGTCTAACACAGCGAATATAGTGATTCACTTTGTGTTTTCGTTAGAAGTACTTCTATTTGTATTTACCTGATGAGTTAAGCCTTTTTTAACTGATTTATATACTAGTAGTTTGTTCTTATAGTGTACTATTTCATCGCATCACTGTCCTAGGTTTAGGGTGTTTTGGGATCCTGCTTACATGTTCAACCTCGCCACATTATGTATATATATGCCTGTCCAAAGCCAGGAGCCTGGAATTCGGTGGATGGGTTACATATTTATTTTTCGTTTATTTTTTGTACATAAAAGACGGACGAAAGATACCAAAGGGACAGTCAAACTCATAAATCTAAAAAAAAAAATGACAACGCCAAGACAAACAGACAAACAATAGCACACATGACAAAACATAGAAAAATAAAGAATAAACAACACGAACCCCACCAAAAACTAGGGGTTTAGATCGTTAGTTTTCTCGTTTGGTTTACATTGGTCATTTTGGGGCCTTTTATATCTGATTATGCAGTATATGATATTCTCATTGTTGAAGGCCAAACGGTGACCTAAAGTTGATAACTTCTGTGTAATTTTCGTATATCCTTATATCAATGTTTGCTTTATTGCCGCCCCTTTTCAATTTTTTTAAATTCTGACTCATCCAGTTGGATATGTGTTAGAAACGTAAACTACGGACGCACTTTATCACCCTCTGCTCATATGGGAGCCATTTTATTCCAATTGTATATATCTCCTACGTTGGTCTGCATATTCTTTGACTTTTTAATCAATTGACAGCCGTTAATACCTTCAGGAACTCGGTTGAAGATTTCAATTATAAGAAATGTAGAATTAAGAAACTTTTCAAAACCTTGCAAATTTCGTTTGAGTTTCATATATACGCTCGTTTGATTTAAATCTCACGAGAATTTTTTTACGTGAATTTCACGTGAGATTAATTAAAAACTCATATTATCAAAAAACAACTATGTAAGACTTGAATAACTGTAAAATTAAAGCAAAGTAAATAAACAAAGCTTATATTGAAAGTTTTGTTATGGTCTATTAAATTTTCAGCTTATACTCAGATTTAAAAAAAACTTTCAAAACCTCTTTCATAGAGATATATCAATACCATTTTAAAATAGTTGATTGTATTTTCTCCATATTCAAAATTATTTCAAAAAGTAATGCAAAGATCTAAATGTTTGTGTTTAATTGTCAATAATTGCAGCCTTTAATGTAAAGAAATTTAAAATTACTGCAGTGACAGCGTATTCATTTTGTAATAAATGTTAAATCATATTACACATTTTATACAAAAGAAACATTTATCTTAAAACTGTCATTATACCAAGGTTAACAGAGGGTAGTTCCCCCTGTATACTCTGTCATCAAATACACATTTTAATTTTAAGTCCAGGAAGTGATATCCGGTCATGAATCATGTTATTCAGCGTAAAAAAAATATATGTGGCTATTTATACATCCTACTTGTATAAATGTAGGTTTTCTATAAATTGATTGTAATTGATAATTGAAACAAGAAATTAGTAATTGTTTAATTTATTCTTTATAAGCAATGATAAATCAATAGTATAAATCCGACTGAGAAAAAAAATGACGATAATATTTCGAGGTTCATTTCATTAATAGACAAAAGAGGTAGCATTTTAATGTCACGGTACCCACATTGCACCGAGTACCCAAATTGCACCTATTTAGCAAAAATATCAGTGGAAATCTCACAAGAGACTAAACAATTTGTATTTTATGATTTAATACTATGCACGTCTTTCAACATAGGTAAAAATATTTAGATATACACATTCACAGTATTTATCAACAAATCCACATAATAAGTGTTTACTGAAAAAGCAAAATGTACGGAAACGTCGCCATGCGACGTCATCAAAACGCCATCTTTTTAAAATGGGCAAATACTATATGTTACAAGTATTCCTTTCTTAAAAAATGAATATTAAGCACGGATTACTTACTATCCAATTGTTCAAATTATTTGAAGAAAATAAACAAATGCTCTGTTATTCGACTTCTGACAATGCGAATTTAAGCATGGATGCATATTGGGTACTCCTTATTACATAATCATTGGAGGTTTGGAGGTCAGTTTAAATAGATTATTTTATGATTCCATATGGATTCAAAATTAAATTGGCGAAACCATGAAGTAAGTAATGATACATCTTCAAATAAGGAAATAAGGAAAACTTTTGTCTGAAGCATAAATAAATGTAGGTTAAAAAACCATCAAAATAAATGCAATTTGGGTACCCTAATGTTAAACAACTAAGGCATATAAGGATTTTCATGACAGGTATTAATAAGAGAAGAAGATGCTTTATGCTTCAAACTTTGTTGTTAGTTTCGAAAAATTCCAATTGCTAGTAACATGTTTTCATGTAGAAGCCAAAGTCATCTGTAAGAAATTTTACCTTTTAATGCGATTTTCATGCATACCCCGTCTGTGCAACCGCTGTCGCTCCTTTTTGTTCTTTTGTTTGTTACTTACGGTTTTTGAAATTTGATGTGTTTAACACTTTAATGTCTATTCACATTCACCATCTCATTTGAGATTTCAATAGCAATTGTTTTTTAAAGATGATTATAACATATAAATGGGTTGTTTTTTGAATGCGTTAAAGACAGACTTAACTTGATACTTTATACCTTAATGATTTACATTGTCATCTAAAGAGAACTAACTCTATTTAAATTTTAGATAAGTGACTGTTTGTTTAATATTATCAGGTGAAGTCAAATTTTTTGTTCACATATGAGAGAAGTTTGAAATGCCAAACAAGCATCCAAAACAAACGGGGGAAAATTGAAACATGTTTCAAAGGCAAAATACAAATAAAACAAATAATATTAAAATTGAGCAACACGAAAAATGGCAGCTGTGACGGGTTTAAAGCTACTATTAGTACCCAACGTACTGTCCATATCATGCAGATAGTGTTTATAATGATTTAGAAAAAAAACAATGTTTGTGGATACGACATATGCAACACATTTTTGTTATCTAGGAAAGACATATATACTATTATTCAATAACGGTCAAACTAACTATGATGGTGGTTCTGTAAAACACAACAACAAAAAATAAGATGTTGTATACACACTGCCTTTGGGAGAAGGTGTTAGAGTAGATTACCACTCGAAGGAAAAGACAAAGTCGCGGGTAATAAAGAAATAAAGTCATAAATCAAGACATTTTTCTATAAACTCAAAACGACGGAAATAATGTAGAAATAAGAATCGGTAAACCTCGGCAGAAACGGGTGATAAAAAAATAAGTCCAGGCAAGACAGTATTTTTTTAACCACAAAACGATGGAAATGATGTAGAAATTAAGTCGCCGTAGCGGGTGTTAATGCCTGCATGTTGCTATCGGTGTGAGGGTCTTATACAAGGTTTGTCATATTTAACAAATAACAAATGCTGCGTGTGCAATGAAATGAATGGATATACAAGAAATGTTCATAAAGTATCATAAAATAAATTAAAAGTTTTCGCTATAATGGTTGTTTTTATTTAATCCTATCAACTGTTTGATAGAGTTACTAAAATTATAATCAACATTGCCAGAAAACATTAGTATTATACTGCACCAAAAAATTAAAATCAAAATAAACGAATGTGAGCATGAGCTTACAAAATCATTTTGAGTTAGTGTTTCTCTTTTCTCCAGTTCCATATATCATTTAATGTATATTTGATCTCGGAAACAAATTGCGATTTGTGCAATTTATTTGATAGATTTGAAAGAAAGTTAAACCATACATACCAGTTTCTTGGTCTTTAAGAGATTGAAATGTTTTACATTTATCGCTCGTTCTGAAGGAAACAGTTAAAGCAGAAATCAGACCCTGATAAAAAAATGTTATTTTTTTGTTTTCTGAGCACTGCAAACCAAACTTTTGTTGAAAGGAGAAATCATAGAATTCAGCGACGCAAACTAGTTACGCTAAATACTGTTCGAATATATAAAAACAAAAAAACGAAGATGAAGAATAAAAATTAAAAAGTTCGGTAATTTTATTATTAGGTCGAAAGATTAGTTTGTTCAACAATTGCAGATAGTAAATTTATGAATATAACTTTACCAAAGTTTCATATCAATTTTCGTCAGTGCAAACGACACAGGCATTCTGAAAAATTGCATACGTTTGTTATTTTAGGAAATTATCAGATGTTCATTCACTTTACTATATAGCTAGACAAAAAATATTCATCAATGATGAAGCAAGTCCGAGTTGGTGAAGATGTTGTATGATTTAATGCAAGTTTGCATTGAAAACAAGAAGCAACAGATAACAAAGTATAATCAAATGCATTTGTAAAAGTCGAACTGACATGCAAAGGCAGAACAAAAAAAACAATTACCCCCCCCCCCCCCCCCACCCACTCCCCCACCCCCCCCCCAAAAAAAAATCAATATAAAGGGTAAGCTACACATGTGTCAGCTGTCGTGTTTCTCAAATATGTACAAACCAAGGGATAAGTCTAATTCGGTAGGTCATATGCGAGGAAAAAAATAATCAGAACAATTCAACCATCATCTGTGGGATGCATATTTCTTATAGTTGCTGTGTTTACCTCAGTTTTAGTTTGTAACCTGGATTTGTTATCTCTCAATCGATTTGGGACTTTCGAATAGCGGTATACTACTGTTACTTTTATTTATTCATAACGGTCAGTCAACTCGTGATGGCTTTCGTAATATTTTTTGAAGGGATGATTTCAATTTCCTCTCTTGGAAATTGATTATTACAATAGATTAGAGAACTTTGCCTACTGTTTAAATGATTTCGACCATTGTTCTATGACCTCTACCGCAGCTCAGCCATTCATCTGCAGCGCCTTGTTCTTCTAAACGTCTACAGGCCTTTGGTATTGGGAAACTATCTGTTGATATATCAGGGAAGTAAGCTGTCAGTGTAATTACGGTAGGAAGCAAAAGCTTACTTACTTTTATTCAAATTATAATTTCCTATAACTGTAACGTTACTGTACATGTCATATTTGTAGCATTCCTTTATAGAATTGCCTTCTTAAATACCATATACGAGGTTGTATGTTTTGGTAATTTGTTTATGATCTTTAAGTACTTTCATTTTCTTCAACAACATCAATAAATCAAAGTGCACTATTTATTGAAGTACAATTTTAGTCGTCTTTTACTGTGTTTGTCATACAACACTTTTTACATAAATAATAGATTTTGAATGTTTACATCTACACCTGCTTTTTTTTAATCGCATTCTGATGGGAAACAACTGTGTCCACATTCTTGCAGACTTGTTCATTTATTGATACTCAGAATAACTCATACTAGAGCTTTTAAAGACAAAAAAAGACAGTGATGCATGTAGCTTTCATTTCACATTTCAATAATTAGAGTCTCTTACTAATTATGCATACGATAACATTGATGTTTTATCTTAAACGTATCTTTCCAATCGAAATATTAGTTAAAAATACTACAAATACAGTGTCTCACATTTTGACTAACAGCAAGAACTTGACTAGGAATGTCAGTTGATATCAATATAATTTTACGACAAAAGTTCTTGATATAATTTCACCTTCCTAAGTGTGAACTTTCAGTTTTCATGACGCTACATGCTAGTCACGCCTGTATAAAGAGTATATATATCCCAATTGATACGATAGGCAAGACTGTACCATTAACTTTATAGAGGGTAGCTGTTTACAAAGAAAGAATTGAACCACATTGAACCAATGGTTTCGAGTAGTAAATTTGTTGACATCCCTTCAGAAGTTTCATGGAAGATACGTAGAGATGGTTGACCAATTTTGTATGTATGATGCACAGATGATCACGAATATGTTTGAATTATTGTAACTACATCCCCGTCTTTTTTTCTCGATTCTGACATCACCGAATGAGACTTATTATCGAATCTAATACAAGTTCGGGTATAAAAGGTTCTATCTTAAGATAGCCCTTTCGTCCGAATTCTCAAACATATCCCTCCACAACCAGAATTATATCTTCATTTTCCAAAGCCGTTTTGAAATCTGTGAATAATATTAAACTAGCTAAATATCTCTATTGTAAAAAAAAAGGCAAAAGGCAAAACAGATACTGTAAAAGATGTTGGAAGTGCTCGAGGTAAAACAATCTAGAAAAATCCGGACTTGTAAGGAGCTTGAATTTCTTTCAATCCAGTTTAACTGAGATGTAGAACTGGATTGTGTGTTTCCGCTTGTAGTCCTTTGTAGATTTATGTATCAATGTCCAAGATGGCACCAGTATGTATACTACCAATGCTAGAAACATCGTTTTGTTGAATGTACAACATTTTCTATGTCAAACATATGTAACAAATGTTAGTACGCAATCGCCGATTTGAAATCTTTTAAACAAATTATACGTAATAACTGTTTTGTGTGAGGAAAGATTCCTTTATCAATATGAAAAAAAGAATACATTCTCACTTTAAAAAAACAGTTAACAGAAACATAATATAATATTGATTTTTTTGTTTTCATAAGGTAACATAGATAACAATACAGTTAATCCATCCCATGATTCTACATCTTCATTATATATTTACGTACACAGACAAAGATCAACAAAACAAAATTATATGTAAACTAAGTCTTATGTATAGCGAACTATGATATATTATAGTTCAGTTAAAGTCGATCATATTACCGATACCGTGATATATTTGCGAACCGACAGATGATAAACTTTGTCGATTTTGAACATCACAGAATGATGAACCGAACTACATTTCTTAATCGTATATAATGTTATCAGACTTACATTTTTGTTAGAGAGACTTAAGTGTTGAATGACTACATTCACCTTGAAAACCACAAGAAATTCCTAAAAAAAAAGTTTAGTTTTTTTCTTTTAATGAGTAAACTTAAATTGTTACAGTTAAATATACCCATCATTTTTGAAATATGCATTGCATTCTAAATGAAAAAAAAATCATTGTGGTTTTATTGTTAATTAACATCGTACATTTCTTTTATTCATATCAAGAAAAAAAGTAAAGAAATGCATGATGATATCATATTTTTTCACGGACTTCAAGTTCATGGCTTAGCATTATCAATATTTTTTATTTTTTAATTTAAAAAGAAAACAATAATGTAGTTTGCAACACATATAAAGAAGCAATAGAGATGAACGATTCTATTGTTAAGAATGTCATCGAACTGGTAGATGTCCTTTGTTTCATACGTTAGTTTTATTCAGCTTCTATCTAGCTTTTACATAAAGGCACTAGTAGTATACCGCTGTTCGAAATTCATTAATCGATAGAGAAAAACACAAATCCGGGTTTCAAACTAAAACTGAGGGAAACGTATCAAATAAAACAGAACTCCGACACAACAAAAACACAACACCAAATGTAACACACACAGAAACGAACTATGCATTATGTAACAATGGCTATTTTCCTGACTTAGTACAGGGCATTTTATGAAAAAATGGTGGAATGAACTTGATTTTGTGGCATATCAAACCTTCCGCTTTAATGGCAATGTTAATTATAACATAAAAATGCAACATTACACGACAGAGCTACAATAAATAAATGGAAGGAAATATAAAAGATACGAAATCAAACACTAATATTATCGTTTTTTGTCTTCCTAATCGATCTGTGAGATTTTAACATTGCAAACGACTATTACTTATGCCTAATATAACAAATAAGGATATGTTAGATTATTTCTTTTGAGACAACTATGCATCTGAGTTTATATTTAGGATGTGAACTTTTACCCTTACATGTTTGAAACGATATAAATACAACACAACTAGTTGTTTGTATGCTTAAGATATTGCAAATGTCTAACGATTTAACATCTCTATGTGGAATGCACATAAGCCAAATGGCAAATGTCTGACACTTGAAAAATGGTATATGTTGTTAAGTCCACTCACACGACATGAGACATATTACATTTTATCTATTCTCTGTATGAGGTAGATTATCACTTTATCCCGAAAAATGTAGTGTCCGGTCATATAATGTGTACTGCTAAAAAGTAAACAAAAACATTTTAATCCACCATTTTCTACATTTGAAAATGTCTGTACCAAATCAGGAATATGACAGTTCTTGTCCATTCGTTTTTTTATGCGTTTTGTTATTTGATTTTGCCATGTGATTATGGACTTTCCGAATTGATTTTCCTCTAAGTTTAGTATTTTTGTGATTTTACTTTTTCTTTCGTTCTTTTCAAAATTTCTTCGGCAAAAGTAATTCAAAATATCTCTACCTTACAATTGCTTCTGTCTTCCGTGTAGACAATGTCTAAATGGTTATGAATTCAACTTCAAATTTGTAAAATGTATGTAATAATCATGAACTGTAAAACTAACAAAGTATCTACAAATATGAATTCACTGAATAAATTCCATGGTTATCCAGTGACTAATTCACATGGATACTCGGCCAACTGCTGTAGGTCGAGTAATTTGTTACAACAGCAAAGAAAAGTGCAATAAAGATATTATTCAAAAAAAAAAAAAAAAAAATGAATTCAACTCGACTTTTTAAATAAAATAAGCTTTTACGATTGAAAGAAAAATATTGGTAATTAAGCTTTTATGAAAAAATACTAAAATGTGGTAATGAAATATTACAGGAACCTTTTTGTATCTCAAGAAAAAGTAAAAAAAAACCAACCCGAATTTCGAGGAAAGTTCATAATGGAAAAACATTATCTGAAATGAAAAACCAAAGGCGCAAACATGGATAACAACCGTCATATTCCTGACTTGGTACAGGTATTTTCACATGTAGAAAATAGTGGATTGAACCTGGTTTATTCCTAGTAAAACCTCTAACGTGTATGACGTCTTTCACCTACTTGTGGTCCATTAACTTTCTGCACAGACGCTGTTGATATTCAACAAAGTCTGAGTAGGAGCTGCAAGTTCTTGAATGCCGAATAAGGTGGAAAATCTCATATGCAGGTGAAGCTGCTACATTGCAACTATCATGGTTTGCACCTGTCATAATAGTACCAGGTACCAGGTACCAGGCTTATAATTTAATACGATAGAATACGCATATCGATCATTTGAAATTAATTAGACAAACCGGTTTGACAGGAAATAACTTATTTAGTTAAGAGTATTGGGACTGCACCATAAGACCGGAAATTGGAATACACATGGTCTGGTTTACAAAGGGTATTTTAACAAAGAATTTGAAGGGGGAAAATGGGACTTTAATTTTCGGCCGGAATGGACAGGAAACCGGTTTATTCAGGGTCTGGTTTACTCAAGTTTGACTGTAACAAACAAAAATATTTACTTATCGTTAGAATGCCCAAAAGACCAAAACTAAAATGCAATCAAGAAAAGACAGAAAGTATTTTGACAGAAACAAAATACAAATTGTGTGATCTGCAATTTGTTATTAATTTTATTTCACATGTCCCAAATAAATGGTAGATATAGCATTAATTCAACTACCATATTAAATTATTAATATGTAAATTTAAAAACATGCTACAATATGACAACACTTGAGTTGGGAGTGGATTATTTCAAATGTCTAGCATGTGTATCATGGAGGTTGAAAATCTGAATCACCCTATCTGTTATTTGTTGAAAGCTGAGGTCATTGTCATATTATTTTTGAATGATTATTAATAAAGGTAAGACTTCCGTTTCACACCTTCTCTTCAATTGACAGGTTGATGTGTGAGTTCTAAAATAGATATATTTTTTAGTATGTGTCCAATTCTAATTATAAATAAAAGACGATCAAACAGAAATTATGATGAATTTTAGCAAATTTGAATACAATTTCAAACTTCATTTCCAGAACATCATCATTCTTCCAAAAAATTAGTAATTGACAATCTTAGACAGTCTAACAGTTTTAGAAAGACACAAATGTTCGTAGATGTAAGGTTTAACTAAAAAAATAAATTAAACGATATTATTTGAAATCGTCAATTGGGTTTTAAAGATATATCGAGAATTACAAATACATAATTGCAAAGACATTTGTCTGTCAAAGGCTTATCAGTTAGGACCAAATTCTCATACTTGATTTATAACATACCGAATTGTTGAATTAATAACACAAGGAGTCGACAAATTTTTTTTCAGCTTCTATCTAGCTATTACATAAAGGCAACAGTAGTATACCGCTGTTCGAAATTCATAAATCGATAGAGAAAAACACAAATCCGGGTTTCAAACTAAAACTGAGGGAAACGTATCAAATAAAACAGAACTCCGACACAACAGAAACACAACACCAAAATGTAACACACACAGAAACGAACTATACAAAATGTAACAATGGCTATTTTCCTGACTTAGTACAGGGCATTTTATGAAAAAATGGTGGAATGAACTTGATTTTGTGGCATATCAAACCTCCCGCTGTAATGCCAATGTTAATTATAACATAAAAATGCAACATTACACAACAGAGCTACAATAAATGAATGGAAGGAAATATAGGACAGAGAAACAAACGAATAATAGCCAACAAAAGGTACCAGGTTAGGAAAAAAACCGCTTAAACCCATCATTGTCTTCATCGAAGTAAGAAATATGTTGTCCAGTACTTGGTTGATTGATATTGGTGAGGGTTTGATGTTGCAATGTTTTAAGGATATTCCACTTTTTTAAAAGCTGGTTTGATGAGAGTTTCCTACAATTGAAACTCCCATAAAAGATACGAAATCAAACTCTAAAATAATCGTTTTTTGTCTTCCTAATAGATATGTGAGATTTTAACATTGCAAACGACTATGCCTAATATAACAAATAAGGATTTGAGACAACTATACATCTGAGTTTATTTTTAGGATGTGAACTCTTACCCTTACATGTTTAAACGATATAAATACATCACAACTAGTTGTTTGTATGCATAAGATATTGCAAATGTCTAACGATTTAACATCTCTATGTCGAATGAACATAAGCCAAATGGCAAATGTCTGACACTTGAAAAATGGTATATGTTGTTAAGTCCACTCACACGACATGAGACATATTACATTTTATCTATTCTCTGTATGAGGTAGATTAACACTTTATCTCGAAAAATGTAGTGTCCGCTCATATAATGTTTACTGCTAAAAAGTAAACAAAAACATTTTAATCAGCCATTTTCTACATTTGAAAATGTCTGTACTAAATCAGGAATATGACAGTTCTTGTCCATTCGTTTTTTATGCGTTTTGTTATTTGATTTTGCCAGGTGATTATGGACTTTCCGAATTGATTTTCCTCTAAGTTTAGTATTTTTGTGATTTTACTTTTTTCTTTCGTTCTTTTCAAAATTTCTTCGGCAAAAGTAATTCAAAATATCTCTACCTAACAATTGCTTCTGTCTTCCGTGTAGACAATGTCTAAATGGTTATGAATTCAACTTCAAATTTGTAAAATGTATGTAATAACCATGAACTGTAAAACTAACAAAGTATCTA